>NC_133835.1:0-600000 GCF_047830755.1 Zonotrichia albicollis | reverse complement strand
GGATATGCGCAGCTCTGTCCACCAGGGGCAGAGCCGGGGGATCCAGTCCTCGTGGGAGCCTTTAGGGCGTGATGTCCCCGTCAGATCTTGGTCCTCTCAGCCTCGTCGGCCCAGTCTCGCAGTCAGGGACGACTCCCATGGTCAGGGTGAGAGGGACTCCGCATCTCTGCAGGCTCAGCAATCGGCTCCTCATGTCCAGACATCACTTTAGTCTCTCAATTCTTATTTGGCTCGTTGTTTTTGGGGTTTTCTCTGTGCATTTTGGAGTCGAGGTCTCAAAGCATTCTGGTCTTTGGAGTCACTTTGCATAACCCCCCCGCCCTCTCAGGTGTCTTCCCTGTGCTGGAAGAGAGCACAGCCTTGGGGAAGGGCCATCACCCCACCCAGCCAGGGCTTTTACTAATACAAAAGAGGAGATAAGCAACAACGACCCGTGATTACAATAACAAAGCACTAAGAACCCTGGCAGAGACAGAGATCTGGCTGCGTCCCTGTAACTCTTTCTCACAAAAAAAATATTAACCGAATTTTTGTTCATAACATGAAGTGTTCAGACATCCATCTAGACACCTGGACTTACTTTTTTCTATTCCTGCACATGTATGGCTGTCGGATCTCAAGATTTCAGTCCTGAGATGCTGAGCCACCGAGACCCTGGGGGGGCTCGGGACTCCTGGAATGTTGCCAGAAGTGCCTGGTGGCTGGACTTTAACCCTACACAGGAGACAACAAGGATGAGGGCTTCACAGGGTGAATGGTGAAGGGATTAGTTAATTAGAGGGTGAGAAACAGGGTTTAGGATTTATGTACAGGGGGGTTTAGAGGAGTAAGATGGAGGAATTGGGGTGTGTCCTGTCCCTCTTCTTCTTCCTCTTCTCCTTCATCTTCTTTGGCCACGGTGGCACTCCTGGATTGGTTATTGCTGAGAGTACACCGAGTTATAAGAGTAGATGGTATTGGGGAAAAATGATAAATATTGTATACGTCACAATGGGTATAAAGATACGTGGCTGCCCGGGAGGGCAGAGACAGTGTGCTCATGGCTGACTGCTGAGCAGATCTCTGGTGGCTGAAAGAACATCTTTTAGATAAACAATTAATAAACATAAAACCAGAAAGAAGAACTGAAGCCTCTTCTCGTCTTTCGATACGCGGGCTGCCCCAAGGCCACCCCGGGCCTTCCAGGCCCCTCAAACAGCCGAGATAATCCGGGCAATTGGCGGTCCCTGGCTGGGCTCCACCACCACAACCTTTCGGGGAGATTAACCGGACACTTGGCTTCCCTGGGCGGACAAGAACCACCACAACCTTTCGGGGAGATAAACCGGACATTTGGCTTCCACTGGGTGAGCTCTGACCACCACAACCTTTCGGGGGGGGCACCACCACCACCCTCAAAGCCCTGAAGAAAAAGAGAGAAGAAGAAAAGGAAAAAAAAAGCCAACAGAGACTGCAAAAAAAACAGCAGTCACTGAGAATTCCACCTCTCAGTTTCTGCCGAAGACAATTTGTAGCAGAGCAGCCCGGACTGGAACCAGAATGCGCCCTGGGACCACTTCTCGTGATCTGCTGGACAGTGACCGAGACGTCCAGACTGCTCTGACAAGAGATTTGGTAAGAAAGCCTGAAAATAAGAACATGGGAGGCACACCTTCCCAAGAACAACGGGAAATTTTGTCCGCCTTATAAGGTGTGACACAAACATACACAAAAAAAAAAAATTAGCTCTGGCCTTAAAAGGCCAGGAAGGAAGACCCCGAGACGCAGCAGACGTCCGGGGGGGGGCCCTCAAAAGAGGGGGGAGCAAGACTCCGGAAAAGATTAGCTCTGGCCTTAAGAAGCCAGGGGGGAAATGCTCTTGGAGAAAAAGAGCAAGAAATATTATTAAAATACCCGGTCCCAAAACCCAGAAACCCCGGGAAACTCCCCAAAAGCATCCAAAAAGTCCAGAGAGCATGGAGGACTCAGGAGCAGAGGGAGAGCAGGGGGGGGAGAAAAAGGGATCGGGGGAGGCGCTTTCTCGCGGCAGCCAGGCAGCGGCGGAGCAGGCGGGGAGCGCGGCTGAAGGAAAAACAAGAGACGCGTGTTCAGATACGGCTTTGCTAAGCTCAGGGCCGGGGGGTGCAGCGGCCCCGGGGGCCGGCAAGGTAGCAGAAACGCGCGCGGCGGGCAAAACTCGCAAGAACCCGGGGGAGAATCACAAACCAACGCCAGGGCGTCTGACCCATGCAGCGAAATTAGGGAAATTGCGCAATCCCAGAAAGGCTGCCGTGAGACGCAGGGGGCGCGCGGTTGTGATGCAAAAAACCCGGTGCGAGTCGCGGCGAGCGCGGGTGCCGGCGGGGGCAGGCGGCCGCACACACCGACAAAGGGCCACACACACACAGCGTCGGAGGAGGAGGAGACAAGAGTCAGGGGCAGACCGAGGGGGGAAAATTCAGAGGCGGAACAAAAAGGGAGAGGGAAAAATTACCTCGGGAGAGACAGAGGGCGGCTCGGAAAGCACGCATGCGCAGAGTAAAGAGCGCGGGCGGGGCGGGCCAGACCCAGGGTGACGTCTCAGGCGAGGAGGGGCCCTCTCCAGACTTGGTGCCTTTGGTAAAAACCCTCGTGGAGTCCAAGCCTCTCCCCTCCTGGGGAAGCTTGTGTGTTCTAACCCTATTGTCAGTTGAATCAAAAACTAGGTAACCCCGGTCTCAAGTAAGCCTGCAAACAGCGACAATCGGCTGAATGAGAGGCAGCCGTGTTCATGGCTCCCAGCCACGGAGCCCGGTGACAGCGCCACCTCGTGGAGAAATGACCGAAGTGCACAACATGCCGGATCGGTTCAGCAGAGCTACAGCATCATTTCGTAACGAGTCTGCAACTATGCAGCGATTTTCCTCAACAAGATATAAGAAGAAACGAATACTCAGACAAAAGTCGGGACTCAGACTGCAAAGGACAACTCAGAAGAGAAACAAGAGAAACGGAAAGACTCTGGGGGGTTTTCCCTTTGGGGTCTTGAATATTTCTGTATAAGGACGAAAGACTCTGGGGGGTTTTCTCCTTGGGATCTTGAATTGCAATAGGCAATGGGGTAAATTTACCTATTACAGGGGAAACTGACAAAGGATCATATATTGATCAGCTGGTAGATTTCTTTGACATTTCTCCCATTTGGAGAAGAATTTTAAGGGCAGATTTCTTTGACATTTCTCCCATTTGGAGAAGAATTTTAAGGGTAGGATTTTATGTTTTAATAGTTTAGGATTTTATGTTGTAATAGTTTTCCTAGTCCTCATCCATGTCGTCCCAGATGCCATGAATCGAATTGTAAAAGAGGGTCTCTTGGTGCAAACAGAAGGGGGAGATGTCGGATCTCAAGATTTCAGTCCTGAGATGCTGAGCCACCGAGACCCTGGGGGGGCTCGGGACTCCTGGAATGTTGCCAGAAGTGCCTGGTGGCTGGACTTTAACCCTACACAGGAGACAACAAGGATGAGGGCTTCACAGGGTGAATGGTGAAGGGATTAGTTAATTAGAGGGTGAGAAACAGGGTTTAGGATTTATGTACAGGGGGGTTTAGAGGAGTAAGATGGAGGAATTGGGGTGTGTCCTGTCCCTCTTCTTCTTCCTCTTCTCCTTCATCTTCTTTGGCCACGGTGGCACTCCTGGATTGGTTATTGCTGAGAGTACACCGAGTTATAAGAGTAGATGGTATTGGGGAAAAATGATAAATATTGTATACGTCACAATGGGTATAAAGATACGTGGCTGCCCGGGAGGGCAGAGACAGTGTGCTCATGGCTGACTGCTGAGCAGATCTCTGGTGGCTGAAAGAACATCTTTTAGATAAACAATTAATAAACATAAAACCAGAAAGAAGAACTGAAGCCTCTTCTCGTCTTTCGATACGCGGGCTGCCCCAAGGCCACCCCGGGCCTTCCAGGCCCCTCAAACAGCCGAGATAATCCGGGCAATTGGCGGTCCCTGGCTGGGCTCCACCACCACAACCTTTCGGGGAGATTAACCGGACATATGGCCCCAGTTCTACATATGGAGAGACACAAAGGAACATTCAGTCATTTCTGCCCCAGGCAGAATAAACTGTATATAAGCTGGCTGCATGGAGCAGTCGGTGTGAACCTCTGGGGAGACACTGACACTTTGTCGGTCGCATCCAAGTTCACCCAGCGCCGATCCCGGGGTTAATGCTGCCTTGGCTGTGGTGGTTTTTTCGAAATTATATTTTTGTTAATGATCTAATAAATCATTGCTAGATTTTCTTATAAATTTGGTTGCCGATTTGATAATTTATAACACTTCGCCAACATGTACATGCTTCACCAACATACACAACATACAGCATGCTTCCACCACCCCCAGCACTGCTTTTCAGGTGGTCCAGGAAGTGCTTGTGCAAAAGGGGAATAAAGGGAATATCTGCAGGGCCTGCTTCGAAGCAACTGGCATTACACAGATATGATTCATTCTTTGGTGTTTGTGGAGCTGAATAAGCTGCTCTGGCCTTCTGCAAAGCACTCTGTACTGTGTTCATGGAGGTGTATGGAAAATCATGCTATGAAAAGCCAGTGTCCACAGAGGAGACAGATGAATCCTGAAACTTTATTTCAATCAAGAGAGAGAGTCCACTTTTCTCTCTCGAGGATTTGCAGGCTGCAGCGTCCTTTAATCCTAAACTCCTGGCCACATATTGCCCTCTTCCTTTGCCCATTGGCTGAGGCACCAGGAAGGTACAGCCCTCCTGAATCGCCTACCACATATTCCCCCTTGAACCTGTCATTTTACAGCAGACTTCAGAAGTTCAGGCTTGTGTAGACCTACTTGTCTGTTTCAGGAGCCAAATTGTCTGGGCTCTGCAACAAACTAAATTTAGTAGAGACATTAAGACCCATTTCAAGCTAACACCCATACCTTCACTCATCAAATTCTTTGTAAAGGCATTAGCACGTCTTTCCAATAAGAAGTGTTTGGTGCTGGGTGCTGAGAGGGAGAAGCAGACCCTCAGGAGGAAGAAATGCCCTCCAAAATCTGCTCAGTTCATGATTGTTTGACTGCTTTAATCTGGTTTGAATTTGTGCTTTGAAAGAACTCTGGCATCTCTATCAGCTCTCGAGTAGATAGGATGAACTGGATTAGGCCTGGGGGCTGCAGCAGGGAGCACAGCCAGCTTCTGGCACCAGGTCTCCCTCCTATATCCCTCCTTTTGAGGTTGCCAGCACCCTGTGGAGTAGCTGAAGCTCCCATACCACTGCCTGTGGATTTTGATGCTTGTCTCTGCCCTGAAGATATCTGGCAGCTGGTGTGCTGTCCCAAAGTGCTCTGGCATCTTACCTCCACTGAGCAGCACCTCAGGTCCCTGCTCAGGAGGCTGCTGAGCATGTACTGTTTCCTCATGTCAGAGAAGCCCAACCCTCACAATCTGAGCTGCCCTTTCCCACCCTCGCTCTATTTGTTTTGGAGTGTTTTAGCTGCAGGACCTGTGATTTTGTGCTGGGGACGGTGCAGGGCTGAGGCTGAAAGCAGAGCCAGGCTCTGTATTCACAGATGGTGTCTCTCAGTTCTGAATTCAGCAACCCATGTCCTTCCAAGCACCAGCTTAAGCATGGCCATGTGATGACTTCACTTCCCCAGCTGTTTCCTGCAGTGCTTCCTGGGGGTCCCCGTGGTCCAGGGCTCTCTTAGCCAGCAGAGGTGCATTCTGGGGGACTCAGCCCGGTGGGTTGAGGGAGGGAGGCAGTACAGTCAGGGCTTCCCCTCCTCCCTGTGTCCCTCAGCAGGGGCTGCCCAGCCCATGGGCCACTGGGGTGTGGAGAGTCTGGCTGGACCGGCTGGGTGAGTCGAGGTTGAGTCACTTTGGGTGGTGCACGCTGAGCGGAGGCAGCAGGACCCACTACCAGCTCCATGGCGCTCAGTGTTGGTGTCCGGCGGCTCTCCCAGCTGCCGGGCCATGGCGAGCGGCAGGTCCATCTCAGCTTCCGAGGTGGGCTCAGGTGGCCCGGAGGGTGGGGGTTTGGGGATTTAGGACTGGGGACTGTCTTCTCCTGCCAGCACCTTATGCCTCCTCTCTACTTCTCAAGGCTTCACCCAGAAGACAAGAAAGGTCTGCTGTGGCCCAGAGGCCGTCTTCAAGGAGGTGAGGAAACTGGGATCATGGGGAACTTGTGGGACTGGGATGGGACAAGTCAGTGTCTCAGTCATAAAATCATAGATTGGTTTGTGTTGGAAGGGATCTTGAAGATCATCTCATTCCAACCCCCACACCATGGACAGGGCCACCTTCCACTGGACAGTCTTCTGGGAATTTCTCTGCTGTCTCCTTCTTCCTCTCTGCTCAGAGGGGCAGATGGATTCCTCACATTGTGTATGTGACCTACGTGTATAAGCCTCCAGGAACTGAAATTCAACTGAGTGACACTGCCTGGAAGCCTGGGCATATCAAAGCTGAAGGCAAAACTCCCCCTGTCCTCAGAAAGCCAGACTGTCACTGCAGTTGATGCCTTGTGGGACAGGAGTGCGACTTGTGTGTTTGAGTGCGTGTATGTGTGCATATGTGTGAGTGTGCAGGGGCAGGGATGGGGTGGCCTGGGAAGCATGTCTGTTCCTTCAGTGCCATCCCCACTGAAGCCTGTGACAGCCCACCTGTGCTGTGCCAGTGGGTGGTTCCCACCTGTCCCTTGCTCAAGTCCCAGTGCCAATGTGCTGCCTGGGGAAAGGCAGTGAAGGTGGCAGGGAGCAGCAGGCACAGCCACTGTTTTGGATGTGTGGTGAGTTGAAGCCTCAGAGTGCAGCTTTTGCAGCTTTTCTCTAAGCCAGATGACTCCCTGCCTGGGTGGTCACTTCTCCCCAAGCACCTCTGTACGTTCCCATGTTCTGTCTCACTCCACAACCTGCCAGCTCAGGAACTCCAGCAGGCACAATCATCCTTCTTTTTCCAGGGTGGTGCTGCTTTGACTTCTGTAGCAGAGCAGCAGAACTTCTGACTTCTGGCTTGTGGTTCTGTGCTGCTGGAGGGGCTCTATGCCTGGCCAGCAGGAAAGTAACTTCCCATCACAGCTGCTTTTCACCATATCCATGGACTTGATCACCTCACAGGGGAGCCAACCAGCCATGAGACATAGGAAAGTTGTCATCCCTTCTTGCTCCATTTGTTTGCAGCTCTTTCGCTGGCCGCACTATGGGAAGCTTGTCATGGGTGAAATGCTGTCCATTAAGGTTTACAACTGCAGCAAGGTTTTCAGTAACAGGTGGGTCCTTTGATTGCTGGGGTGACCAGTAGAGGTGGGGGAGAAGACATACTGGTCTTTACATTGTCTTCTGGAAGTAGAAAATGTTTATTGAAAATTTGATGGAAAGAAGATGAGCAGAATGCCACTTTTAGAGGAAGGATGGAGCTGGTTGTTCTGGTGGGGCAGCAATACTGTATATATTAAGTTAAATAAGGGAAATGATTTAGCTGTGCCAGCAGTAACAGGGACTACATAAGGATCCAGATCAGACCTTCAGCTGGGACAAAGGTTAAACAAGGCCCTAAAAAACAGCTACAAAGGCAGGTCTTGCTGCAGACTGAGGACCTACTGTCATCCTGAACATCCTTGTGACTGTGACCATGCTGCACCCAAATTCAACATATCTGTTGGTGTAGAAAAGCCATGAATGCATTGTGTTATGGTTTAACCTTTAAAAAGACAGCAATTTCAATTTAAAAGATCAGAAAAGATCAGCCAGAATTTAAAATGCTTCTAGGTGGCACAGGCACATTGTCAACTCAGTGGCTATTCCAACAGTTGTAAAACACAGCAGGGAAACCCAAGAATGGAGATGACGGGGAGATCTCCTTCGCACTCCACGAGTCTGGATCTGCACAAACCTTTAACCATCTGTGGCAGCTCAGTTGCAAGTAGCTGCCTGGGGAAAAGGCAGGACCTGCTGCAGGGTCAGTCTCAGGTATTCAGCTGCCCGACTCCCTATGGAAAACACTTCAGGGCAGCTCCGAGGGCCTGAGTGGGAGAGTGGAGGTCCCAGTTCTCCCCAGGATGTAGGCACTGATGCTATGTACGGTGTTGTTGCAGTCTCTCTTTTTATTCCAGTGTTAGGAAAATTAATCCACAAACACCATAGGTTTATGTCCACAAAGAAGACAGAGGAGTCCTGTAGCTTTGTTTGAATAAAGGGAGAGGTCATGGGTGTTTTCCATGGGATCTCTCAAATTGTTAGAGGATACAGCCTCCTTTTTGTCCTGAATTCCCAGCCACATTTCCCTTCTCTTTTTCCCCATTGGCTGGCGTACTTGAGAGGTACAGACTTCCCGAAATGCCTAATACCTATGACTCCCTTGTAATTTGTATACCCCTACCCCCTTTTTTTTCCTTTGTGTCAATCTATGGAATTTCTATGGAATGTATAGTTCTTCTTTTATCTTTTTGTATCTAACTTTATTTATCATCAGACTCACTGTTTGTAAAGACAAATCTCTCATTCCATTCATCAATCAGTGGAATCCTTCCCATTGTTTCTTTTATCCCTCAGTACTAGTTTTATCTACCAGCAAACCCACAGTTTGTAAAGACAAATCCCTCATTCCTTTCACCAGGCTGCTCGGTACCCTTGTCCTCAGCCTTCAGCGCCTGATGACATCTGGAAGACTAATCCTGTGTGAGTCCCTTGTGGACAAGAGCAACAGAGTCACTGATGTAAGTTCTCCAAGGACAGCCTGCTATCAGCAGTCAGTAAGGCTTTTTGGGAAACTTCACATGGTACTCTCCAGGTGGACTGGGGACTGAGGGGGAATCCAAAATGCTGTTTGAGCTGGAAGCATTGTGGCATTTATGCCATCTCTGCACAGACACTTCACATCCACCAAGAGGTTTCTTGGAGCATCTACAAATGCATGGGTTGGGCTGGGGCTCCTGGAGAACTGTCAAGGGCCTGAATGAACAGAGGGAGGCTTCATAAAGCCTTCTCAACTCTGGGAAATGGATGTAGGAAGTGGCATCTTCTCTGCTTCATGCACCATGAAGTGCATGTGTATGGGCTGCTGCAGCGATGGAGTGAGGTGGAAGGTGGTAGCGTGCCTTGGAACCCCCAGCAAGCTTTTTGGTTAAACACTAGCATTAGCTGGATGGCTTAATGAGTGTCTGGGACAGCATGAGTGTCACTGACACCTGACTGCCCATCTGCTCTGCGGATCCTGCTCTCCTCCACCCCGGCAGTGGGGCTCAGTCAGTCCTTTGCACTTGTAGAAGAAGAACCCCACCCTAAAATGAGCTGTTTCCTGCCAGCTGGGCGTGCAGACACAGCTCAGTGGGTTCCAGACTGCCACACCTGTGCCAGGGCAGCTGGCAGGCAGGAAGAGCAGAGGCGGAGGCAGTGGTCCTGCAAGGTGCTCTCTGCTTGCTCTTCACACTGGCAGTATGACTAAACCACATGGTGTCACATGGTATGCAAGCTCTGTGGCCACCAGACCACCAGCCTGAGTGGCACAGGCACAAACTGCTGGTGTTACTGGACTCCTGGAGCAGGTCCAGATTGAAATTGACCATTTCCAGGATGATTTTTAACCCATGCACCTCACTGGATAAATGTTCATGCCAGCAAAGAGACAGGGATTAGACTCACCTCTTGGTGCTGGTGATGGTTTGAAGGGACTCCATTGTGTAAGGTTAGAGGTACAATGTGGCCCAGTCCTTTGCCCCAGGTGCCTCTTCCCTTGTGCTAACAGCAACACGTGTAACAGCCTAAATGAGAGATGTGTGACTCAAGGTGGCTCTCCAAAATGCAGTTTATTCCATCCAAGAGGTTACAGCAGTCCAGGGTCGTGGGCAACAGTGCCTGTGCCTACAGTTGTCAGCTCCAGCTGCAGGCAGGCCTGGAGACTCTTTGGTTTTGGTTACATTGCATTATATACTCTTCTTTGCTGAGCATCTTAATACAGCAGAACCAATCTGTACCATAACTGTTATCTATAGCCTATCATAACTACTGTAATTACCATATTCATGTTACAATTCTCCAATCACTAAAAGTTAGTTCATTACAGTTTAAGCTAGAAGTTGTTATTCAGTTTTCTTGCAGTGGAAAATTCTGAGACCTTTTTTCTACTTCCCACACCAGCAGGCTTGTTTGCCTGTGCTATTTTCTTGCTTGGTAAAACATCTTGTTTGAGGTGGGTTTATCCTTTGCTCTAAGTCATAAAAACCCCTTCCAACCAACAAACCCTTTGCCTCCTTGGTTAGCCAGCAACACTGGCTCAGCAATTCTTTTCTTCTGTGTCAAAACTTGCTTCCATCTCTATTCCTTCATCAGACTCTACATTTAAAAATCTTTCTGCTAAGCATACATATCTGTGAGACTTTCTTGTCAAACTTTCATCCTTCCCAACACACATGTGCTGATGAGCTGCTCCAGCCAAAACCCAACCACATTCAGTTTTGCTGGGTTAGTTTTGGATTGTGCAACCCTGGCGGCACAACAGCTGCAGGGGATAGAAATAGGGCAGACAAGATGCTCATTCAAGTGGAGCCTGGGACCCTCTCAGCTCAGCTTGGAAGAGACACGACCCCAAGAGAGAGGCTGCTCCTTTAGAAAAGTGGGAATAAACCATTAGACTTCCTGCTAGTCCAAATCCAGTTCTCCTCTGGGACTAGAGTTACTTGCACCTCTTCTCCTGGTGATTTGAAGGAGTGTTTTTAGGCCCTTAGCTTTTCATCCAGCTTCGTCTCAGGCTTCTTCACCCTCCAGTCTTTTCTGCTGTCTCTCCTGATCACCGTACTGCTGATTTCTTGGGCTGCATTTCTTTTCCCAGAAATATGCATTTTCCAGAGATTGAGCTCCGAACCCAGAGTACATACCCTTCAGCCTACTAAGGAATGATCTCCTCCATGCTAGTGTTTTTGGCCTCTGCTGGGAAATCATTTGTGTATATGTTGGTTTGAGATCACGCTGCCACCTGCAGACCAAGGGTGTTAGACCTGTGTTGGCTGTGCCAATACCCAGCGTGCTCTGTGCGTCTCTGGCTGTCCTTCCTTGTCTCTTGTGATGCAGGCTCTTGATGTGTTGGTGGCTTCTCCAGCATTTTAATCCAAGCTAGGGATTCCTAGCTTGCTAGGATCCTCTGCCAGCTGTCTTGTGCTTCCTCCAGAGAGACTGCTCCAAATCCCTGCATGTTATTGTGCAGGGCTCTCTCTCCCCAGTTCCCTTGTCAAAAATGCCTCGAGGCTATTCTCTGGGCCTCTTTATGGGAGATTTGTAAAGTTGAGCCAGCTTTTATTCAATGAAATATGGAATTTAAGAAGCTGTGGAGGAGGGAGTTTTGTTATGTCTAGCCTATTGGTGGAGGCAGACAATGGGAGTCTGGTATAAATATGCTTCTTGTGGGGATGCTTCTCACTTTTTTTCTTCCATGTCCCACTTTCTCTTTTTTGTGACATTTTTGCCTTTGTTTTGTGGCTACCAAGCTCTCAGGCCCTTTCACTTTCTGCTTTGTAGATCTACATTGAGTTGGATTTGCGCTACCAGCCTCCAAATAGCTCAGCGGGGAGCTGGGTTGAAGAGGATTTTGCCTATCTTATAAAAGACAGGTATGGAAATCCTAGGAAGAGCAAATTTCCAGGCAGTCTGTACAGCTGCCTTTGTCAGTGGCAGCCTTTGGGATGCAATCCAGCCTCATTTACTCTCCACTTCTGGCCAGGCTGATGCATCTCAACTCTACAGCAGCAATAAGGGAGCAGGACTCTAGGATAGAGAGATTCCTTGTTATCACAACGAGCCTTTGACTGCAATGGTCCACTGTAGGTGCTGGGAGTCCTGGGACTCCCTAGGAGAGACTTGAGAGCATTTCTGCAGCCCTCCTGGCTTGTGGTTGCAAAGTTGCAGAGAGCATGGTTTTGGCCTCCAGTAATTCCATGCACCATGCATGCTGGTAATGCCCAAAGCCAGGGGAGTCGTAGGTTTCTGGGCAAACACGATGACAGGCAGTAGCAAGGCCTGCAGAGTTCAACTTGTGGAACTAGAGAGAAAACAGCAGACACATGGGGTGGACAGTGGATAAGCTTAGGAAAAAATTGCTGGTGTCCCTGCCAAAAAATAAACAGGAGAGTGGCTGGGGCACTGTTCATTAAATGAGTCAGAAAACAGCCGTGGCACACTGGTCTTTACAGAAAAGCATCTTTTGTTTTTTTACAGTTCGGAGTCAATAATCCAAAATCCTGGATTTGAGCAGCTGGAGTAAGTAGCCCTTGAATGTCTTGGCTCACCCTCCTGGATGGAGGGCAGTGAACAGCCCACTTGTGAGGGCTGATGTATGACTCATGGCATGCTGCGGGGCTTGCAGGACTGCCCAGTGGCTGAGAGCGAAGGAACTGGACAAGAAGGCTGCTGCACTAGGCAGGAAGCTGGCAAAAGGTCTGGAGACTGATGAAGAAGAGGAAGAGGAGGAAGATTTCTATGATACATCTGAGATTGAAGCCTCAGGCATAATCTTCAGCCCTGTGAAGAGGTATCCACAGCATGGTCTTCTTATTTGCCCTTGCTTGGGTCCTGGTGTAGAAAGTGTCACATCCTGAGGAATTCCTGCAGCTCATGACAATCTGCTTTGGCAAAATGTCAGAAAACTTCTATCTCTGAAGGCCCTAGATAGGGTGTGTTGGGGATTTGCTCATTCCCAAGGCAATGAGCCATTATTTTCTGTTGCTTCCCTTGGTGGGGACTTACTCAGGGTTCATGTTGACAAGGACACCTGCTCACCTGGGCTTTTTTTTCTGTGCAGCCGCTCCAGACTCTGCTCCGCACGGGACCTCTTTGCCATCCCAACGCCGCAGAGTTTCCAGGTAGTGCAGCACTGGGTGCATGTCCCCATAGCTGCCTCTAGCCCTGCAGCCAGTCCCTTTCTGCCTTGCTGGAGGCCTGGGCTTCTCCAATTGACACATAATTTGCCAAGGCCTCTAGCATGAAGACCATCATGCTTTGTGTGACTTCCCTGGGCAAGATGTAAGATTCCCTGCATCCATGTACGGCATGCAGAATGAACTGCATCCATGAGTGCTGGCCACAGTATCAGTAAGCCCATGTAGTTAGCTATGGATAAACAGGAGAAGGGAATCAGCTACATGTGCCATTGCAAAACACTGCCTGAGCAGAGCTTCAGAGAGTACCCAGGCAGGGATGGTGCCTGCCAGCTTTCTGCCAGGGTCTTGTCCGTCTTCCTTAGGGACAGCTGTGGGACACGACCAGGGCCAGAGGGCTGTGTGGGGGCTTGCTTGAACATGCCAGAAGTCTGTTAGGAAGCAGTGGCTCTGGCTGATTATCTCATATCCGGCTAAATTGATTTCAAGGCAAGTCTCCCAGCATGGCTATGGATATAAATCTTCCTCTGGTTCTAAGTAAACATGGACTCACATTTTGTCCGATCAACCAAGCAGGAAGTTTTTGTGATGATTGAATTTACTGACATCATTCTCTTGAAGCAATCATTCTGTACCTTAACCATGGTCTATTTGCTTGTACTAAGAGCAAATGTGAGAACATTTCTTTTATATCTTAGACTCGTAAGCAGTTGCAGTAAATGTAAGTAAATCTGAAGCAGCCACATTCCAGTCTCTCCAATGGAGCCCATCTCAGTAGGATTCAAAGAAGAGTATTAATAGAAGATACAAAAAGCATCTTCTCCAAGATGCCCTGTGGACCCTCTCATGTGGGAGCAGTGGGTTTTCAGCCACTTGGGATCAGAAACTGAGGGTACAGGTGCTGCTGGGAAGGTCAGCTCTTATCAAAAGTACTGGGGCTCTTACACTTTATTTCCTTGCTTGTCTGAAAGAAACAAGTATCTCAAACACTACTATGGTCTCTCCTGGCTGCAGTAGATTTCAGCAGGTATGCTTTTGCCTGCCCTAGGCATCCAGCTCTGAATTGAGACTGCCCTGTACATGTGCATACTGGTATTCTTGAAACAATCTCAGGATGGAGATGTAAACAAGGAGAGTGCTGATTCAGACAAGGAGAGTGCTGGTTTTCTCCCATATTTTCTCAGGTTGGGATTAATGTAATTGAAGCACAGAAGTTGGTGGGGGTGAACATCAACCCCTTTGTTGTAGTCAAGGTGGGAGAAGAAAAGAGGCATACGGCAACACAGAAGTCAACAAACTGCCCCTTCTACAACGAAGTATGTGACATGGAGAGAGGCTCTGTCCTTGCCCCACCAATGTCCCGAGTGCCTGGGACCATCCTTGCGAGGGATGCCTGGAAGCCTGGGGCTAAGCTGTCTTGCTCTTCTCTTCCAGTATTTTTTGTTTGACTTCTATGAGCCAAGGGACATTTTACTGCACAGACTCATAGAGATCTCGGTATGTATGTCTTCCTCTTCATCTTTCACTGGTTAGCGGTACAGCCTGATACTTCTGTGTGTAGACACTGGGTGCAATGGGCAATGCAAAGCTACCAATATCATCAAGGTGTTCCAGCTGGAATCACCTGCCCACAGAGAGCCACAGGGCCTTCCTGTGGCTACACTGGGGCAGATACCTAGCCCTGCTCTGAGCCAGCGCTGGGCAGTGTTGCCTTCCCAACTCCTCCAGGTAAGGGTTTTTCATCACCCTGTGACTGCAGTGGGGCCTCTGGGGCACTTTCTTGCCTTTTTCCCTTGTTGCCCTGCTATTTGGCAGCAATTCCCTACTGCCCCCTTACCCTGGAGTCTCATCCTGCAGGTCCTGAAGGTAAGTGACGGATGTGGGGGGAAATCAGAAATTATTTGTGATGTAGAAAAGCCCAAGCAGGCAGAGAGTTTGAAAATCCCTTGGCACAAAGCACAAAGACTTTCCCAAGACACAGGGATATTCTGAAGATAGCTAAACCCAGCCAGCACGCCCTTTGCCAAGTGGCCTCCAATACTTTCCTTGTGAAATACTCTTCTGCTGCCGAGAGTTCGGCAAGAACTGAGCAAGACCTGGGTTTTGGGAGAGATGCTGGCCTGGTGGAGTCATGGCTCTGCCCTAACCCAGCAGGATACGGACACAAGGACTTCCTGTGGGAAAACAGATCTGTCCTATCTCCATTGTTGGGCTGTGGCTTACCTGGGACTGCAGAAGCTGAATTGTTTGCACATGCCTGCCTCGGTCTAGGTTTGACTGTGGGCTATGGGCTGGTGGGCTTTGTGGGAGTGGTTGGGTAGGAAAGGGTTGGTCCTACAGCTAACACAGATGAGTCAATCTGCATGAAGAGCTTGCAACCACTGCCTCAGCTGTGCTTTGGAACACCTCTTGGCAGCCCTGTGTTCCTCAGAGATATCTGGATGTGTCACCTGGCTGTCCATACCTCATGGTGCTCAGGGGAACTTGTGTTGTCTGCAGGTTTTTCATTCAAAGAAGATACCATTTCTGGGAACTTGCATAGGAACGTTCAAGATGGATGTTGAGACAGTGTACAGCCAGCCAGGTATGAGAACTGCACCACATACCTGTGTCTGATCCTGGCTCTGTGTGAAACTGGTGTTTCCTTCATGCTCTGATGGGTCTGGTCAAGGCCCTGGTTTTAAAGTACTTAGTTTGCATGAAGATCTGAGCTTGCTTCTCCACCCAGCTGTCGGAAGGCAGGTGACACCTTCTGCACCTTCAGAGGCAGGTCAGGGCCAGAGCAGTCTGTGCAGACAGAGCTGGATGTGAAATGGTAACCTAGCTGCTCCCTAGGAAACTCCTCCTCTTCCCTCTCAGATCACAGGTTTTTCCAGAAGTGGGCTGTTATCAGTGACCCCATGGACACCCAGGCTGGCGTGAAAGGCTTTGTGAAGTGCAACATCTCTGTCTCTGCACGCGGGGATATTGTGGGCTCCCTTCCCACCTATTCCAGGAACCAGGATGAGGACATTGAAAGGTAGGTGCAGTGGGATCTTGCATGGCCCTGGGAAACACTGCCATGTCTCTCTTCACACAACCTTTTTTTCCCATTTTCCCCTCTTCTGATGGGCAAAGACCCAGTGAAAAAGACCTGTGGTGAGGCAAGATCCAATCTTCCTGCAAGTCAGTGAATTTCCCATCATTGTGTTCGTGGACTCCAGGAGAGAGGCAGAACATGAGTTTGTCTTTCAGGAATCTGCTGCTGCCTAAGAGAGTCCCTGCAGAGAGACCTTGGGCCAGGGTCTGCATCAAACTCTATCGTGCTGAGGGCCTGCCCAGCATGAGAGCAGGCATCATGGGTGGTATCTCCAAGATCATCGGGGAGAGAAAAGTCTTTATCGACCCATATGTGCAGGTCTCATTCTGTGGGCAGCAGGTGAGTCTGAGGGGAAGCTGTGTTGGGACAGGCTGATTCTCCCTTGGCTGTGTGGCAGCACGTGGTGGGCTCATGGTGCCAGGAGCCTCCATGAGGCACAGCAATCCCACTGAAAATAGGCTGGGAGAGCTCAAGTGTTGCTGCCTTTAGCAGTGGTCTGAGCTGTGTGGCCATGGCTGTGCAATGTCTGAATGAGAAGGCTGTTCTCTGCTTTTGTCTCTACAGAGTGCTGCTTATAGGACATCCTCAGCCCTGAGCACAGCTACTGGCTGAGCTACTGGCTTTGCAGGCAGATATTCATATCCTTAAAATACAGGGATAAATCCTGGAGCAGAAGTCCTTTTTCTGTCTCAAGCTGGGCTCAGCCTGAGACCCTTGAGAGACTTTACTCAGATAATGACCCAGTTTTTGCACACAAGGTCAGGCTTTTTGATCCCATTATATCCATTAATAGGAGAATCAATCCCTGATTGGCAGTCTTGTGGGCCTGGAGTGCTCCAGGCAGCCCTTAGATACCTATGAGTCTGCTGCTTGTTTGCATTCCCTTGATTGTGTAGGTCATGCCAGGGCCTTGGGACAGGCCCCATTAATGAAACAGAGAGGAATTGCAGGAATGGGGATAGGAGCAGGGACACTGCCACACCCAGAGCCTGCCTGTCACTGTCTGCAGGTGGTACAAGAGTGCATGCCATTCCAAGACAAGCTTTGAGGCATCCCTTTCTCTGGGCACCAGTTGGGACGGTGACACTTTCACACCTTCTTCTTCCCAGGGGGAAACGTCAGTAGACACTAGCACCACTGAGCCCGAGTGGAACGAACAGATCAGTTTCATTGAGATGTTCCCACCTCTGTCCAGGAAGATAAAAGTCCAGGTGCTGGATGATGCCAATGTCGGTGATGTGGCCATTGCTACACACTACATTGACCTGCAGGAGATCTCAGACCCTGACAGGAATGGTGAGGCTTGGCATGGCTGCCTTGGGGAAGGATGTCTTGGGCAGCCCTGTGCCATGCACTTTCTGCTTGGCATGCTGGTGTCCTGGGGCTGGGAGCAAAAGTGGCTGAAGCACGCTGACACTCTGGTGTCCTGGGCAGTCCTTTTTGGGGAGGTCTTTCGGCAGCAGCACCCTGGAGCATAATGAAACCCTGTCTCTGTCTCTGCAGGCTTTAACCCCACATTTGGCCCAGCCTGGGTGAACCTGTATGGCTCCCCCCAGAACTCAACTCTGCGGGATGTCCACAAAGACCTCAATGAAGGCATGGGTGAGGGCATCTTCTACCGTGGGCGCATCCTCATGGCCATCACAGTGGAGATCTTCAGCAGCCCCAGTGCAGCAGAGAGGAAGCTTGGGTACCGGACGAGAGGCGCCCTGAGAAAAATGAAGCTGAAGAAGAAAAGTAAAAAATCCAAGGAGAAAACTAAAGAACTGAGCCAGCTGCAGGGAGAGGGGGAGGCTGGGAGCTCTCAGGAGGCTGAGCAGCCCAGGGAGGTCACTGTGGAGGTGGAAGAGCTTCATCCACTCCCTGAGGTGAGTTCTGTGCTTACATGGCTGATCCATGCCAGTCTTTGGCATGCACATCTCTGAAGGGAAAGAGGCAAGGTGGGAGACATCAGTGTTGATGCAGTAGCCATCCCTTAGCCTACAACCTGCTCAGTGGCTTCACACAAGCATCAGCCAATCCATGGCTCTGCACCAACACCTCAGGATTTCCAAGAAATCCTATCCTGCTTCTGGCAGACCAGTGGTAATCTCAGCAGCATCCTGCTGAGGTCCTGTGGAAGGGCTGGCAGACATCAGTTATGCCCTGGTGCTCAGGCAGTGCTTTGGCACACAAGGGTCTCAAGCTGATTTCTGTCTCCTTGCTCAGAATGTGTTGGGGAGAAAGGATGAATTCCTTCTCTTTGCTGCCTTCTTTGAAGCCACTATGATGGACTCCTCTCTCAGCTCGAAACCTGTCAACTTTGAAGTCTCTATAGGTGTGTATTCCCCAGGGCCCCACGTCCAGAAACTATGGGAACAGTGTGAAGCTCCCTCTGACAGGCAAGTCAGTTCTTCATACTGCCCTGTCAAGTCAGCTCAGGAAGCTGGGAAAGATGAGGAATGAGTCCAGGGAGTGTGCACAGTGCTTTACTAAAACCCTGAATGTCTTCTATGGGACTGGAGATTTGCACCATTTGTGGAAATACCTGTTTTGGGAAAGTTTGAGGAAACTCTTCTAGTAAGTAGGAGTACAAAGAAGTAGAAGAATTTGGTAGCAAGAAAGGGAAAAAAAGGAGGGAAAGCTGGGATACTGGGGTTGGCCATCTGGCACTGAGGGGATATGACAACAAGCAATGGGGAAACAATGGTCTGAGAGTGGGTCAAAGCCCTCACCTGCTAAGCTGGACGGGTGAAGATGCTTGATGCTGAGATAGTGCTTGAGGAGCTGATAGAACTGGTCCCAGTGTAGGGATGTAGATGGTAGTCCGCAGGCACTTGGTGGAGCTGATAGAACTGATACACAAGGACCTCCTTGCAATTGCCCAGCTCCCTCTCGGACCTCCTGGTTGTCCATGTGATGTGCCAATGGTTGGACACAACTACTAGTTCCCAAAGAACTAAATGCCTCTGTGGCAGTCTTCCTGCCAAGAATCTGGTATTGCCAGCTAGAAAACGTCTTTTCTAAAAACACCTGAGTGATCCCACTTACCTGTTTATAATTTAATGCTCACCTTCAAGGAAACTATGGCAAATGTGAAGAGGTTGTGACCAAAGGATGGCAAAAAGTGGAAAAGGGAGAAGTGAAAGAAGAAAGGCAGCCTTTACTGGATGCTGGTTCAGATGGTGAGCTGGATGCTGAAATGCTGACTCCAGCTTTAGCAGCAATGAACAAATCAGTTACAAAGAGTCAGAGACCAGAGCCCACGGAATATGACAAGTAAGTCTTCTATATCTTTCTATTCCACCTTTCTTGGAGCTGTGACAGCTTCCCACATTGGTTGTTCCAGATGTTATTAGAGGTCTGCTCTAATAACATCTAATGCATCATAGGTTTCCCTTCCTTGCAATCCTGCAGCTTGCCATGGCCTAGCTGGCTGGGATTTCCCACTAGCTCTACGAGCCCTATGGTGTCTACTTGATGTTTGCAGATGGCCAAGGATGGGGTCCCAAGGAAACTGAGACCTGTCAAAAACAGCCATCCCAGTGAGGAAGGAGAGGAGTACTCTTGGCATATGCTATCCTATGTTGAGCAGACAAGACACATACAGAAGCTCTTCTGATGTTTGTTCTGGGAATATTGCCTAGTTTGTCCCATAGGCCTGGCAATGTCTTAGTCTTTGTGTTGTGCAGCCTGTGCCTGCTACTACTGAGTCCCATAGCAGTGAGAAATCTTGGCAACTTCCCATGCTCCTGCTAGCCTCATTTGTCTAAGCATGTGTTGCTGTCTCTACTAGAAACCCTGTGTGCTAGTTTGGGATGGCAAAGGGCAGATCCAGCAGCTTGCACCCATGTCCATGGTGCAGAGCCCAAAACAGATAATAAATTCCCTATGAGGGAGACAGAGTTCCGCCTCTGCTCCCTTGCTGGATGTGCAAGTGCATGTGTTATGATATGGCATATGCTTTCTGTAGCAGTAACCATAACCTCCTCTGCCTGCTGTCCTTAGGTCATACAGCTGCCTGCCCATGACACATGAAAAACCCTGCGTGTATGTATGGAGCTACTGGGAGGATCACACCTGGAGACTCTGCATTTCAAACCGGATTGTCAAACTGGCAGAGCGTCTGGTAGCATTTTCAGAGTTTTTGTCTGTGTCATCCTCCTTCCTGGTGTGCTTTGTTGCATGTGCAGTTGCTGTGCGAGATGTTTGCTGTCCTCACCCCCCATGCAAGTCCATGTCTCTCACAGGGCTTAGTCCCACCTGCCCTTTAGACACGATTGGGTAGGCCACATGGACTCATGTGCAACTGCCTAGTGGTGGTTCCTGGAGGAATGAATGATGTGACATGATGTCTGTGACAAGTTCCTCTGCTGTCAGTGCTGAACTGTGTGAGCCCTGGGCAGATGATTGGGCAAGCATGAAGGGGATGCAGTCTCTCCCCAGGACCTTGCCTTTCCCTTTTGGCTTGAAAATATGAAAGTATGCCACAATGTATGTTAGTGGCTGCCTGAGGACTGAGACACAAGGTGTTGTAACAACAAATGCTAAGGTTACCCTCAGGCTCTGGAGAATCCCAGGCAGCATAGTGCTGATCTGCAGCTCATGAATCCCAGCTCTGCAGAAAGGCATAAGCCATTTGTGACAAATGCATCCTTGCAAGGTTTTACTCTGACCCCTCAGCCAGGTGCAAGCTTTGTGAATACTGCAATTTCGCTGCAGGAGCAGGGGTTGGATGATGTGGAGAAGCTCTCGAGAAGACCAAAAGCTAAAGCAGAAGAGCGGCTCAGAGAAGTGCTGGAGGAATTTGTAGGTGGATGCAGGTTAGCATGTCCCTGATGTCCTGAAGATTCTTGTTTTCAGGTTAGGAGGTCAGATAATGTTCTGCCTCAGCTGTGTGCAGCCTTCTCTCTTCTCCTTTTGAGGTGGATGCGCAAAAGAAAATGAGGATGACTTGGGAAAAGGACCTTCTCTGTAGCTCTTCAAGCTTGGAGAGGAGACTGCAGTCCTGTTCTAAGAATCAGATGGGTCATAAATGAGAGCTTCAGTGCTCCTGGGCTCTCATGTCTTTCCTAAATGTGAAGGATATTTCCTTCACTATTTTCAATCACACAGTCAAAAGATCACTCACTGTTTCAATCCCCATGACTATCCTGTAGGGGCTGTTATGCACTTCAGTCTGCAGTGCTACAGTAGAAAGGGAGCCTCAGGTACTGAGAATCCCCAGTGTACCTTCTGAACCGACAAGCTTGCAGAAGAAAAGGCATTGTAGAAATGGAGCCACCTGACACATCTGGATTGGTACCAGGGATTTGGAGCTTGTGTCCCTGTTGTGAGCTGTGCTCAACATGCTGGGTGCAGAGGATACAGAGTCTGTGCTGCTTTTCTTATTGCAGGCAATATTCACTCAGCACAGAGAGAAAAACAATGGCTCATCCAAATAACCTGGACAGATGTCGGACAAAATACCTGATGCGCAACATTGTAAGTCATGGGGTTTGGTGGTGGTTGGTGGGAGCCTGTGCAATCCCTGCTCTAGAGAAACTTCTGGAGGATCAGCAGGAACTGATGCTAAGAAGGAAACCTGGAGCTAAAACTCACTGTATCAGTCATGGGCTTTTACTACAGCATCTCCCAGTTCTGCTCAGAGCAATACAATTTGCGGCACAGGGAAAAGAGAGAGAGTCTGGCCATGGCTGCCTCTTTTTCTGTGCAGATGCTGTGCCCTGATACCTTTCTTCATCTCCACTGGGGCATATGTAGTTGAGCATGTGCATATTGCTGCCCAGTAGGTTGCTGGAGGCCTTTTGGTGCACCATATTCCTGCAGGCAGTTTTGTGGTGGCTCACTGAGATCCGCTACTCCTGAAAACTCAGCCCCTTGGCTGAGTACATATCCAGCAGGTCTACAACAGCCACTCATCTGTCTGTCCTTAGAAAGGGCAACACTTGGGCACTTATCACCCGGCACACAAGACTAGCTAGATGAATGAGAGCACAATTACATACCCTTCATCACAGCACAGCTGTAGAGTCATAGGCCCTGAGAGACTATAAATCTTTGAAAAGCTGACCAAAATGCAGTGACAGCAGCAGGAAATAAAATTTAGTCATATCTGGATCCCAGTTCCCTTCTCTCTGCTTCCTTGTGCGTCATCACCTGAGCTGTGGTGGAGGTACTCTTCAAAGCCTGAGAGACTCTGGAAGAGAGAACTCACCTAAGAGATGAATTTTCTGGCCTTTCCACTCCATAGTGGGTGTACACCCTGAATTTCTTCTGGATTTCATTATTAGTTTTGATTCATCCCAAAGTTTCTTTTCAGATGTGTACACTATCTCCGATATGTACTAATAATGGTGAAAGCCAAGCCCTGTGTTGCAGTTTACTACATCTTCATAATCCCACACTACTGTGGCCCCAAGTTGCTCCTCGGCCAAGATCTCCTGCAGGCACTATCTGGAGCCTTAGAACACCAGCTTCTGGAATGTTTATTCCTTAGACAACTTTCTGCCCCAAATGATTTTAAAGCTTATGGACTTCTGTTACCAGATTATATTGGCCAGGCTGATGAGTTACTGTAGTCTCCAGTTCATGGCATCCTTTGTTAAATGGCTTGTGACAGGTTCATGGAGGTTTCCTCTCAGCAACTGGACAGTGAGCCATGGTGGACGTCAGGGCGCAATGGGGCAAGATGGACTTGGTCAGCACAATATGCTCCCTGCAGACTCCCCATGTGGGGTGGCAGTGGGGCATGGCTGGTTGTGTAACAGCTGTATTTTGTGTTCAGATCCTGTATGCAAAGCAGGGGCTCCGTGTGAGGCGGCACCTGACCCGAGATAATGTCAAGGAGAAGGTTAAGGAGACAAGGAGGATCCTGGCAAAGATACGTTCCATGGCTAAAGAGGTACAGTGGCTATGAGGGAACCCCTGCTCTGAGCTGGAGAGGTTAGGCAAGGAGGGGATACTGAGCTGGCTGATCGGGCTCTCACCAGTCTGAGCTGAAGCTTTTCCTCTGCTGCTATGTAAAATTCCAAGTTCCAGCTACTGGAAGTTACCATGTTTCCTGTGATAGCTCTAATGAGGGATAAGGCTTGGCAGCTTTGCAGGGCTGTCGGTGGTGGGGCAGGGGTCCAAGCAACTTTGTAGTGGGTAGGAGGCAGAGCAGGGCCAGCTCCACACCTCCTGGGCCTCTCCGCCCCATCAGCCCAAGGCCTTGTCTGCAGCAGACAGTTTTGCCTTGGAAAGCAGCCTTGCTTGTGCTGCCTGCACTTCCACCAGGATCTGACTCTTGGTGCTTTCTGCAGATTTAAACTTGTATTGGAGTAAGATTCTCATCCATAGCAGAGACTCTTCACATTCAGAGTTTCACTTTTTCATTTTAAGTAACTGAAAAAATCGGCATGTTGTGCTGTAGTGTCAACCAGAACACCATGTTTGTTGACATTAGGTGGACAGATGCTGTTGAAGTTTGGAGAAGTCTTTCACCAAGTAAAGTCAAATAATTTTCACGTCTTTAGCTATGTGAGGGTAGAGTGATGTACAATTGTAGTGATGATGTTTTTCTTCCCAAGTCATCATTTCTGTGATGGAGCTCTGGTCTTCTGGGGATGGTTGAAGATCTGCCTGTCCACAGGAAGTGGGGAATGAATTCTTTGGTTTGCTTTGCTTGTGTGTGAAGCTTTTTCTTTCCCTATAAAACTGTTTTTATCTCAATCCATGACTTCTTTCAATTTTACATTTTGAATCCTGTTTCCCATCACACTGAGGGACAGTGTGTGACAGGCTGCATGGGGATGAGTTGCCAGCCAGAGTCAAACCACAACACCTCCAGAGCCATATTGCAGGGCTGACTTTCAGAAGTACATGGCCAATGTTAGGTCCTTTATTTCTGGCTCTCTAAATCACCATTGCTCAGCAGTCCGTCCTGTGGGGAGATGAAGCTTTCACCATGTCAATGGAGGGAGGATGACACATGCTGTTCTTCTGCTGTGACGTTCCTCCCTTCCCTCCCTCCAGCCCCAGTGCACTCTCCCTGATGTACTCATCTGGATGTTCAGCAACAACAGGCGTGTGGCATATGCCAGAATTCCTGCACAAAACATCCTCTACTCAGTAGTTGAAGAGGAGAAAGGCAAAGACTGTGCAAAGATCCAGACTGTCTTTATGAAGGTAGGGTTTATACAAAAACAGTGTGCTCTTGCTTGCTTCACACTATTTCCTTCTCCTTGCTTTCAGCTCTCCTTCCTGAAATCCTCGAGTTCACAAGAAAACACAGCTCTCATTCCACAACTGCCTTTTAGCTCTGCTGATGTGATGCTCTTTCTCCTGTACTCTTTGGTCTTTCCCAGGCTGATGGTGATCATCTTGGTCTGAGAGGTGAAACCTACTAAACCTTCTGTGCTTTCAGGTTCCTGGCTTACACACTGGTGAGATCTTTGCCAAACTGGAAATCTACATGTGGCTTGGGGTAACCAAATATGTGAAAAACTGTTTGGCAGAGTTGCCTGAGGAGTTCCTTTCCGAAAGTGAGCAGGAGATAGCCCAGCTCTCAGCATATAGCCCTCCCAGCCGGCTCAACAGGGATGGTGAGTGCAGATACCAGTTCTTCACATAAGCAGGAGAATAGGGAGTTGAGAGGTCCCATCCATGGATTAGTGTATGTGGTGGTGCATTGTCCCCTCACAGTCCTTCACCTCAGGCCACACTGTGATTTGAGAATTGTAGTATGTCTGAGAATAAGAACCTAATCTAGGGCTGTCTCCAAGGCACGACTGGGATAGGCGCATCCAGTTTGATCTCATGAGGATGTATTTGCGCATTCACAGCTAAAGCACCAGACAGAATGGGTGCTTTGTAGGCAATGAATGTGCTGCCAAATTGGCAATGGGCATGAGTTCTGCCCCTCTGATGACGCTTGATGGTGCTCCCCCACAGCAGATGCTCATAGCAGAACACTGCACATTTCACATGTCGCACGTCATGTACTTCCCAGACGTGTCTGGGGAGCCCACTGAGCTTGTCTGGCTTGGCTAAACCATTTGAGATGTACTGGCTGGAGAACCACAGCCCCTATTTGCAACTATTTGTCACAGAATGCACCCACTCCTATCTGGCTGGCCTTCTCCTTCAGGCATTTTTTGGCCTCATACAGGACTTTGTCGGGGACTTCCTCCCTCTTTTTCTTACCAGACTTCAGCTATTTCCAGCTCCGAGCCCATCTGTATCAGGCTCGAGGGATCCTACCTGCAGATGATAATGGCCTTTCAGATCCATTTGCAAGAGTGGTGTTTTCAACCCATTGCCAGACCACCAGGGTGAGACCACTTAAACTTTTGCCTCTGTCATCTCGGGAACTTGGGGAGAGAAAAATGACCATGCCCGCACTGACATGTTTAAGGTCAGTGCTATGGAAGTCCTCCTGGGACTTTTGTATCTCCAAGGACTTGGGTATCTATGCTCTGAGCAATGTAATTATGTTCAGAGAATATCTGACAGTCATTGAGCATGGTCTCAAAGGTTGATTGGCATGTGCTAGTTGACCTTGAGTGCTGATCCCACACTTTTACCACATCCCTCCTGCCAACCACCAGCTGCATGTGGCTGTGTGAGAGAGGGAATCAGCCTGGAGTTCCTCTCTTTTCTACATGTGGTTTATTTCCACTGACTTTAGAACACTTGGGCCTTCTGTCTCCATCTGCAGATGCTGGAGGAGACACTGAGCCCTATGTGGAATGAGCTACTTTTGTTTGACCAGCTCATTATTGATGGGAAGAAAGAAGAGTTGAAAACAGAGACCCCCATCATTATAATCAACCTTTTCAGCCACAATAAATTTGTAAGTATGGCCACGCTGCCCTCCTTATGTTGTTTCTGGAAAAGGGAAGGCAAAGGATTTCTGAGTACTGTGACTTCTCTGCTTGGTTTCCATAACAGCTTGGTGCTGGTCCACTGATAATAGTGAGTTGTGGGGACTGTGGCTGAGATTTTCTGACTCAGAGATACTCTAAACTCATCAGGGGCTGATGAGTTCTTGTTGGATCCAGGATCTCTTATATTTGAAGAAACATTATGCCTGCTTCCTTGGCAGGCTCACATTGCAGAGGGCTCATATCATGGGGGAACTGATATTGCTTTTAGGGCTATTCCTTCCCTGTGTCCTCACATGTCATCAATCATCCCTCCTCAGTCCTTCCTTTTCTCTCTTTATAATGCTTTAAAGTCACACTGTCTCCTAGAGCCTCTTTGCTATCCTAAGGCTAATGACATAACTTGCACCAGGTTCTCCAGCTGTAACTCAGCAGCTTTCCTGTGGTTCCAGTACAAGACAAACCCTGTCATATTGAGATGAGTCCAGAGGAGGCCACCAAGATGGAGCACAGGACAGAGGAGAAGAGCTGAGTATATTCAGCCTACAGACAGAGGTTGAGAGAAAGCCAGTGTCTTTTTGCTGTCTGCAGCTACCTGGTGGGAAAGGATGGAAAAGCTCAGTTCAGATTTCTCATGGAAGGTATCAAGGGGCCCAATGGCAAGCAATGAACACAAACTGGCAAGGAAGAAAATCCATCTTGATATAAGAAAGAAATTTTTACACAGAGGTAGAATGCATGCTGGGCTTGTCGCTCAGAGAGCTTGTAGTGTATCCATCCTTGGAGATATTCAAACCCTGTCTGGAAGAGACTCTGAAAAACCTGATCTAGCTTTCATGTCCTCTGGTACATGGTGCCAGGCTGTTTGCTGAGTTCTGCATGGAGATGAACCGGGAGTTAAGTGGAGCTGCTATAAACATGCCTTTATCTGTTCCTAGCTCTGGATGGAGCAGAGAAAATCAAAGCAGAGGATAACATGGGTGGAAGAGTAATTTTGTATTGCCCCAGATTGGCTGGAATTAGTGGTGGTCTTTGAGGTGGTGAGATACCACAGGGATGATTTGAGCCACTCCCCTCTTTCCTGCAGGGCTCCCCTGTGTTCCTTGGGCAGGCCTTTGCTGTCCCACAGGTGAAGCTGGTTGATGAGCCATACACCAAACCTGCCCTGCAGTTCTTTGACTTCTACAGAGGCAGCAAAGCAGCGGGAGAGCTCATTGCCACTTTTGAGCTGATTGAGCTGGATTACAGTGGCTATTTGGAGGTAACAGGCTTGTAGAAAGCTGCACATGGTTGTGAGCTCTCTGAGGAGAGCTGTGTGGGTGAGGAGCTGGTTGCATGGGGCCCCACCAGAATTCCAAGTTGGAGGCCATATCTGGCTTTCCAATGAGAGGAGGCTGCAAGGACAGCCTGTGAGCCCAGAACTAGAAGGTGGAAGAGAGTGGGCTTGTCATGGCATGGAATAGAAGTGATTTTCATCACCTGCTGTGTCCTGGTTTTACCTGTTCAGCCATCAGTGCCTGAGGATGTGGAGCCCAAGGAGCCAGACTACCTGGAAGACCCTCGTGCGGGACGGTTCATCATCCCTGAGGGCATCCGCCCAGTACTGAAGGAGTTTCGCATAGAGGTGTGCCTCCTTCTGCTGCACTGGCTTTCCCCTTAAGCTGCCAATGGGTGGAGGGCAGGGCTTGGTGAGAGAGTCCAGTTTGATGGTCTAATGTGCCTGTGAGGCCTGAGCAGATGCCAGAAATGGAAGTGCTTGACCTGAGGGGGAAACCATCTGAGTAGTTCAACAGGCGAAGCTGCTGGACAGCTGAGCTGGGAGAGCAGGCTTGTGCCTCTTCTGGGGACTGTGTCCTGTGGGTGGGGGGTGGTAGCATGGGCAGTGCCATGGCTGGCATGTCTCAGACAGCAGCTTCATGTTGTGCTTCAGATCCTCTTCTGGGGCCTGAGGGACCTGAAGAGAGTGAACTTGTTTGAGGTGGATGAGCCTCAGGTGATCATTGAATGTGCTGGCAAGAAGGTGGAGTCAGAGGTTATTGCATCCTACAAAGAGAACCCCAACTTCACTGAGCTGGTCAAATACATGGATGTGGTGAGTGGGAAGGTGAATTCCACCATGGCAGGGTACACCATAGCTACTCTGCATCATCTCACTGCATGGGACAACACGGAGGGAAACTGCTTCCAGGATTTTGCTCTCCCATGACCACATGGTTCAGCTGCAGAACAAAACCTTTGTGAAATAGCTCACCAAGAACTGTCTTAGCCATGGCCTGTCACTGCAAGGCTTTGATTTTTGGGCATAGCTGCAAGGTGCCAGCAAGCTTCTCCTTATGTGATAGGGCTGCCATAGTTTGACAGCTCAACACAGATTGATCACCTTTACTCCTGTGAACCCCATGCATAATTCTTTTGCAGGAGCTCCCAGAGCAGGTGTACCTGCACCCTCCCCTCAGCATCTTTGTGGTGGAAAAGCGTGCGTTTGGGCGCACTGTACTTGTAGGTAGCCATGTTGTGTCCGATGTGATGAAATTCTCTCCCAGAGAGTTGGAGGAGGAACCAGAGGATGTGCCCAAGGGTAAGCTACTTGGAGAGGTTCTCACAGGGACGACAGGCAGGTTTTGCCAGTGGCAAAGATCCCTGGCTCTTCCACTTGCTCTTAGAAAAATGATTTCTTGCAGCAGAATCCTCTCCCTGCAATCACAAGGTCATAGAATCACAGAATAGTTTGGGTTGGAAGGGAGCTTAAAGATCATTTTGTTCCACCTTCTGCCATGATTACGGACACTTTCCACTAGACCAGATTGCTCAAGCCCTGTCCAACCTGGCCTCGAACATTTCCAGGAATGGGGTAGCCACAGCTTCTCTGGGGAACCTGTGCCAGGGCCTCACCACCCTCACAGGGAAGAATTTGCTCAATAAGACCTTCATCTTTAGGGAGCTGGTCCACTAGGACCAAGGATTGAAAAGTTTTCAGTTCTCTCATGTTGTCAGGTCAAAGTCTGTTCATGGGGTAATAGCTTAGCTAAATAGCTCTGTGATAGCAATAGCCAGCACTCCTGATCTGGAAGCATGAAGAAGAAGCCAAAGATTGATCCATCTGTGGCTATTTCTGAGTAGGGAAGGTATATCTCATAATTATGAATTCCTGGGAGTCAGCAAGAAGCATATTGATGATGGTGGTTAATCTCAGTACTGTAGTTGGATTTCCAGCAGTATTTTTTCAGGGTCTGATTTAAAAAGCTCTGAAATCAATCAGATTAGTGTTTTAACAGGGAGGATTTTCCTATGGCTGAAAGTAAGAAGTAGTGGGCAGAAATAAATGCATGGAAACATTAAGTTTTTTATTTTCATTTCAGCTTGCAATGTCTCATCTCACCGTCTTCCATCTCAGACTGTGGTAAACATTGGACTGGCAGCTGGTGACCCGGGTTCCAGCACTCACCCCCCTAGTTTCGTGAAGGTGAGTCATATGTTGGGTCCAACAAATTTTGAAGTTTGTAAAGCCAAACTGTAGATTACAAACAACAACAACAACAAAAGTTCAGAAATTCAGTATTAGGTTTCATCCACCAGGTCTTTTTCTGGACTGAAATTCTCCTCTCTCCTGCCTGCTCATTGGCAGTATAATGTGCTGGGTCTCTGGCACAGGGACATTAAAGAGGTCTGCCCTATGCCTTGAGAATGGCTTCTTTTGTAGCAAAGAACAAAGCTGGAGCCACGGGCAGCTTTGCACCTCCTGTGCTGTGCCTGAATGCTGAGACTTTGCCAGAGGCTCCCAGGGCACTGGAGGAGGGTGCATGAGTGTCCTGGATGGTCATCTCTTCCCTCTGAACCCTGTTATCTTTTCTCTCAAGGCTCCTTTGAAGAAAATTCCTATCAATAAGCTTGTAAAGAAGGAAGATGAATATGAAGAGGAAAAACCAGAACTGGAAGAACTGGATTGGTGGTCCAAGTACTATGCGTCCCTGAAAGAACTGTATAACCAGGTAATATTTTGTGACAGCTGCCAGCAGAAGGGAAAATAGGCTGCACTGGTCTGATGAAGATCTTTTCAACCATATTGAGTGTCACAGGAGCTCTGCTGGCATGGATCTGCAGGAAGATGTGAACTTTAGTGTATCAAGCATATTTAAGGTAGCCAGGTATCAAGCATCTACCAGGTGGGCTGATTTCACTAGGAGGTGGGTATTGAAACATCCCTGAGGCTTGGTGCTCAACTGGTGTGAGAATGAGGCAGCTTCTGTCACAGGACTTCTGAAAATCTGAGGTTGCTGACTTTAACAGGGACTTTCATACTGCTTACTCTGTCCTGGTTATGTACTAGTATGTGTTATGGGAGCAGGTCTGCTCCAAATTTCCTTCCTTGCACTGTTAACTTAAATTCCAATCAAAAGAAGCTAGAAGGAGGATCTGGGGAGAAGAAAAAAGTCATTAAGACACTCGTTGAATGCCATCCTGCAATAATGTTATTGCAGAATGATTTCAGCCATGTCTTACTTACTCTGCTGGCAGGAAAATGTCAGTGTTGTGTGCTTGGAAGGTGAAGCTTTTTCTGTCAGAGATCTAAAGTGACTGTGTGTGTTTCAGGCATGCAGTGATGAGGAAGATGCTGAGAATGATGACCTGAATGATGCAGGTGAGCTCTCTAGCAATACCTCACTCTTTAATGGGGAGGACCAAGATTTTATACCATCCCAGAGGGTACTGGACTTGTGAGAATAGTGTCTGTGCAGATACCCTTGCAACATTCAGCAACAACGACATAAAAGTGAGCAGAGAGGCCGAAGACATTGAAAAGGGCTATCAGGCTATTTCAAGTTGAAAAAACACCAAACTTTCCTGAAAAAAATTTGGAAAAGTCAGAAAAGTCCTGGAAAATAGTGGAGTCTTGTAAAATGGTGTTAAAGCAAGTGTTTTCCTGTGTGAGAAAAATGAAGAAAAATCATCTGCAGGGATCATGGGATTGTCTAGGTGAGACCAGGAAGCAGTGGTAGGATGGAGAGAGGATGATGGACAGGAAAAACTGTCCAGGATCTGGGAATCACACTGTGCTTATGGGGTACTCACATGGGGTGCAGATGAATCAGGTAACGGTAGATACCAGAGGCAATGGACAACAATAACAATCTTTTTATGATCTGAGAATAGGGTTACAGCTGTAGGTTCAGGTTTGCAGAGGTGTAAGCAGTGACTCATATGGTTCTGGCCTGGGAAAGTGCAAAGTATAAAAATGATGCAAATCATCACAATTTAAGGAGAGACTTTGAGGGTACCTGCATCCCATTAGCGCTTGAGGGATCTGGAGCCTTGGGAAATGAGACAAGCACACATCCACTCTGTCCTTGGTTTGGTGGTACCCCTGAGAAAGGTCTAGACATGGTCTCTTTCAGCTGGCTGTGCCAAAAGTGGCAGTGATGCTTCAGTTAGCCACCCAAACCAACAGGCCAGCAAATAAGCTCTCATCCAAAGAGGAGGGTGGACTCTCCTCTGTGCCTTCCCTGACAGCACCTGTAAGGTGGCCCAACCACCTTCCTTCATTTGGTTTCTGCCCAATTCCTGTCTAAATGGTGGCCGTGCAGACAAATAGGCAGGTAGGTCTGTGCTAATTTTTGTCCCGCCACCCATCCAGCCATGCTGTGCTGGGAAACTGGAAATGCTGGAAAGACACCTGTTACAAATAGCAATAGCTCCAGTTGCTGTGACAGAGGCCAAAGCCCTGGGTGAAAGCAGAAACTGTGGCTGCGGTGACTTCATGTAGAGACACTTGATATGATGGGCGAAATCAGAGTGTTTCCTAATCTCTTACCATCATTTCTAGATGGAGGGAATTTAAATGCATCTTTCATTGACATGGAAGCAGAGGATGAGGCAGTGATTGAAACTGAACCTGCTCAACCGAAGAGGAAGCTCATTGCCACCCTTCAGGTGATAATTGGGGTGACCTAGTCACTTTCAGCCCTGGCCCTTTGCCCATGTCTTCCTCACCTTCCTGCAGTGGAAATTATGCTGGGAGGAGGACCTGCAGTGTGTGCTGAGGCCACACCGTTGCTTGCCTTTGATACAGCTAGTAACACCTTGGAGCCAATCTGAGATGTGCATCCACATCTAAGGCTGGCCCTAGGGACATGCAGGAAAATCATTAACATCCTGCCCTGAGTAATACAGAAGTAAGGTAGGACTAAGTGAAATGATTGAAACAGAGAAAGGATGGTCTTTCTGACTCTCCTTCCCTTTGAGATGGCAAGAAAAGGCTCACAATAACTTTCTACTTATTTCAGATCTACAACTCTGAGCTGGAACATGAGTTTGGTAATTTTGAAGACTGGTTGTGTATTTTCCCCCTTCATCGTGGCAAAGCAAATGAAGATGAAGATGGAAATGAGGATGAACACTATGTGGGGAAGTACAAGGTACTGTTTCATTTGGATGACATTTGTGCTGCTTGTGGAAGAAGATCCTTATAATCTGTATTTCAGGGCAAGCCAACACCAGTAAAACCTTGCAGAGTGCATGGGTGTGCAGTTTGGGCTGCAGCACAGCCAGGGTATTGTTAGTGCCTGTTAAAGCAATTGTACTTTGGTCCTACTGTTTTTATCTTATAAATCCATCCAATTTAGATTTTTTAAATTGCTACAAGGAGAAAGTACGAAGCATAAAGGACTCACTCTGGTTGCAGCCTCTGGGTCTATTCAATATGCATATAAGTACTATATAAGTAAGCTTCACTGGTTTTAAGGTTAGGAAAACTTATTTAAAAGAGGTGTCATCCTCCCATCCAGGAGCTCTTGAAGACTCCAAAATATCAACTACAGAAGTTGTAGCTGTCGCTAGAAAACGTTTGGTGACCTCTGTCTTTGGCAATCCAAAGTGCCTAGAGATGCTCATATCTGATATTGGCAGAGGCATGACAGCCTGCAGCCTAAATTGCAAGCAGGGATTGCCTGGGCCATGTGGACATGATTTGACCTTTGGAAAACACTGTCCCCATGGCCATAGGGTGTCTATGGTCTGCATGGGGGAAATGGCTCTGATTTTCTAGTTAGCAGGCGAAGCTGGTGGCTCCAATCCTTTCTGAGATATTCCCATGTATATCCAACTGTTCCTGGAAAAGTGTTTTCTGCAGGGCTCCTTCTATGTCTACCCCAGTGAGGAAACTGTTACAGAGCCCAAGGTCTCCCAGGGCATTCCAAGGAATAGACCCATCAAGGTTCTTGTAAGAGTTTACATTGTTAAGGTAAGCCTCTGGGGGAGGTGACAGTAATGCTTGGCGGTCTCTCCCCTCCCTGTGGACCTTCTGCCTTTCTCTGCTCAGTAAATGTGAGCAGTGGCGCTTGTGAAAAATGTGATGCTGACTTGAAGCCTCTGCCAGTGGAAGGCACCTACCTCCTGTCCATGGAGAGTCTTCCATGCTTTGTAGCTTGAGGATGGGTATTTCTTGGCTCCTCACATCTGCCTTGAGATCATGAGCAAGTAGGTGGGTCCACAGCTGAAGATATTAATGGCTTGTAGAGTGAGGATTTGTGTGGGATCAAGTGCCTGTTTCACTGCTGGGGTGGTTGCTGGAGGGACCTGACCAAGCGGGCTTGGGTGGTTTCAGGCCGGTGCAGTGTTCCTTGTTCAGGCTGCCCTCCACAGCTGTGTATAGCAGTATCTCTTATATATTCCAGGCCACAAATCTCTCTCCAGCAGACCCCAATGGCAAAGCAGACCCCTATGTGGTGGTGACTGTGGGGAAGCAGCAGAAGGACACTAAGGAGCAATACATTCCAAAGCAGCTCAATCCTGTGTTTGGAGAGTATGCAAGAAGGTTTCATCTAGTGGGTTTAATAAGAACAGTGCAAATCTGGGGCTTGAAATGTGGTTCAGCATGTAAGGTCTTCTGTTCCTTTCTGATGGAGAATCTTGTGCTTTTACACAAAGCCCTTGGGCATGTCTCTTTGCCTCCAGCTAACTCAGGAGCCATCATGCTTTGGGTTAGGAGGCGAGTACACCCAAGGATTTGATTTAAAATTGGAAGCCAAGCATTCCCTAACTCCAGACCCTCTATCCGAGCCATACACTCCTGGAAAAGGAATTCCTTTGTTTGAGCATGCACACTGAAAATGTCACATACTGAATTTAGAGAGAATCAAAGTTTATCAGAGGCCTTTAAGTTGTCAAATACAGTTCTTAAATATATAGGATTATCAAAGCAGAGCATGTGTTTAATTTCCATCCTCTGCTAATTGTGCTTTCCCTGTTTGATTCTGTCCAGAGTTGTGGAGCTGACAGTCTCCTTTCCCATGGAATCAGAACTCACTGTGGCAATATTTGATCATGATTTGGTTGGATCTGATGATCTGATTGGGGAGACCAAGATTGACTTGGAGAATCGATTCTACAGCAAGCACAGGGCCAACTGTGGAGTGGCTACACAGTATGACTTGTAGGTACCAATGTGACACATGAGGGCCATAGACATTCTTCTCACCTGCCACATGTGCGTAATAGAGCTCCTCCTGTTGTGTGAGACAGAATATTCATTTGCAGGTGCTCATTTGCAGATTCCCTACAAGTTACATGGATAACTCTACCTCTTTAGACCCCTACCATCTTCCTGTGATAACTCTAATTCTTACTGCAATCTAATATACCTTGCATAAAATAGCAAAAAAACCTTTTAGATTCCTTACACATTGGTGTTCTGTGAGAAAAGTGCTTGCTTGACTCCGACCTCTTTCAGAAAGTACAGCAGTTTCTCTGGCAGCATTTTGTAAGCAGCAACACTCAGGGCATCTGATTTTCTTTGGCCTCCCTCCATATGGATTCTCCAAATCCATATGGAGAGCCAAATTTCTGCAAATTTCTCTTCTCCTACCCTGCTATTGAAAAATTAGCTGTGGGAATGGAGCTGAGTACCCAGCACAACTAAAAGTTCTTTCTCAGATAGGAACTGCATCTAGAATTGCTCCTGCTCCTAGCATTGCTTCTGCTGCTCAGAAGCTAATAGTTCTGTGGGGTGCAAGTCCAGCTTTTTTTCTGTCAGGAAAGAATTTGTTTAGCTTTTCATTCATTAAGACTTTTTGTAACCTCTTTAAGCCCAGTGAAAATCTGAGCAGGGTTCTAGTGATATAGCCTGTGCTTTGGGAAGGAAGGTTGTTTCACAGCCTAGCAAGGAAACTTAAGTTAAACAATTTCCTGATGTTTTCTTTTTCCATGCAGAAATGGCTACAACATGTGGCGAGATGCTTTTAAACCCACACAAATCTTGGATAGTTTATGCAAGAAAAATTCAGTCCCTGCTGCAGAGTACAGATGGGAGGAGATCAAAGTGGACAATAAAATATTCAAGGTCCCTCCAGAGGCTTTTCCTGAAGGTACATAGGGCTTGTTACACTGGTCCCTTAAGCAGCTGCCTGTGCTCAGCAATGCACGTGCTGCTGGGTGGTCTGCGAGCCCACAATCCTCTCTTCCCTGAGGTGTCCAGGCTGGCTTCCCCCTAGGTGCCCTGCATGGCCCAGGTTTTTGGGTTACTGTGAGGTGCATCCTTGGTCCAGTGCCCTCGTTTCAGTGGACATTGTTGCACTGGGAGAAGATGTGATCCAGGCCATTAGATAACTAAGTGGCTTCCGCGTCAGTGGGTGGAACAAAGTAAAGCTACTTTCACAGCAGTGCTGGTCATGGAGGTTTGCTGTATGCCAACTTATTCTGGTGGCTGGCACTATCACAAAGCTGTACCTTAATCTGCTTATGATCACTATCAGCAAGATAATGAAGTCCTCTTTGGGGTTATGTGTGTTTTGCAGTTTTTTGGGTTGTGGATATTTTTTTTTTTTGGTTGGTTGGGTTTTTTTGTGGTGATATTTTTTGTTTGTTTTTTCTTTAATGTTTTTTTGTTTGTTTGTAGGTGTTATTTTGTTTTGTTTTGGGCGTGTTTTGGGGTTGGAGGGAGGGGAAAGGGAGTACTTTTTCAGTCTTCTTCCCTGTTTCTAGCTGGCTTTGTCCAGGAATGCTCTGTGCTTCCAGTGGCTTCAGGCGCCTTGAGTGATTCCACATTGCCTCTCTCTACTGTTGATCTCCACCTTGTGGGCAGCTTCTGCTTCTCATTTGCTGTTTTCTTTCCCTCTACCTGGCATTACAAGGGAGGGACCAGGGCCAGGGCCACAGATGTCCAAGAACACACCAACCTTTCACAGTGTCTACCAGCAGTGATGGAGATCTTCCCTCACCAAAGGCTAGACCTGCTGCTGCCAACACCTGTGCAATTGAGTCCAACCTTGATGAAAGACTAGAGCAGATGTGGCCCACATGTGGATGGCTGAGTACTGCAAGGCAATGCTATGTAGCCTGTAGGAAGGATGATCCCTGGCCTTACCTGCTTAGAGTGAGGACACATACATGTATGGACAACTTAACTTTCTCCTTGTTTCACTGAAACTGTTCCTCAGTTTTCTGGTGGTTCCTATGACTTATGCAAAGAATGGAAAAGAAATCCTACTCAGGAGAGGGCAAGGAGCCTCCAGAAGCCACTCCTCCTTTTTTTCAGGTCACTGGATAGCTGGGGAGGGAGAAACAAGGTGCTCTCCTGGTGTTCCCTGACAGCTGGTTCTTGTTCCAACACAGCTGCAACTGGTGTCCTGTGAACCTCTGCTGTACATGAACACTGCTTGAAATGGTTTAGGTCTCAGACTGCTATCCAAGGGGCAGTGGTGCTCCATAAACCCAGGAGTGAGGGGGTCATTACGCCCTCATCTGTTGGGTCTGGTTTATCTCCCACCAGCAAGATTTGGTCTTGAAGTGCCATTTGGCTTTGCTGTGCCAAAGGAGTCAACTACTAATTGTGTTCATTAATGGAGAGCACAGCTGCATGTCTTCAGACTGGCATGTAATGCTTTCCAGTAGCACTTCTCTGGCAAAAAATCATCCATGGATCTGTTGGCACTACCACAGAGATGTGGGGACTTAAACTGCCCCAGAGGATCACGTCCTCCTCAATGTTCCTTGGATCTTTTTCCCAGGGCCAGAGTAAATTAGTTTTTGCCCTTTCCATTGCATTTCTCTTAGCTTGTTTTTTTCCTGCTTGCCATTTCTGTCATCACTGCATCATACCGAACTCACTCCCTTCATCTTTGTCCTCCTGCTTCTCCCCATTTGTTTTTCTGGAGAGATGTTTTTTTGCCCAGTCCATCATCTCCTGTTGCTTGTGCTAGTGACTGATGTCCTGACATGACTCTTGCTGACCAGAAGCCCTAATTTTCTCCCTGGCTGTGTCCTGCTGCAGAGGCTTCTGTAAGGAACAAGAGAGGAGTGGCAGATGAGAACTTGTCACTGGATGTTGAACATAAGGCTCTGTATGTCCTGCAGCACTGGGAAGAGATGCCGGGATATGGGTACAAGCTAGTACCAGAGCATGTGGAAATCCGGTCTTTGTACAACCCGGAGAACCCCGGGCTTGTGCAGGTGAGATGTGTTTCCGTGCTAAACCTCAACATGGTTTCAGGGAAGGGCCTTCTGGACAACTGGTTTCTAGTCAGCTGTCCAGTCGCCTGTGAATCTTACATATTGTCCCCTTCCTAGGTGGGTGACTGGAGTTATGTCTGTGGATGGCTGGTCCAGCTACGAAGTGAGGACATTGGCCATGGTTGTCCTTTGCTTACACCTACCCTCTGACCTCTCATGATGCTTCTGAATACCTTTTTCTCAAGGAAATTCTGTCCATTGATGTGTTCACAGTGTTGGTGACCCAGAGTTCTTCCTGTCTCCACAGGTCATTTAGCACTGGCTCTGATGAGGATACTGTGTGGGTGGCAATAGATGTGCTCTGCTTTTGAGCCTTGCCACCATGCACCCCCATGGCTGATGGTACCCTTGCCTATACCTGCCTCCTCTGCATTGTCCCTTATCACTGCTGTTTTGCAATAACTTTGTTATCTGCCCTTGGCTTCTCCATCCTTAGTTTTGTGCAATGCAGCCATCTGAACTCACCATTTTAATGTCCTGCACTGAAATCTCCTGTTCTCTTGGGTACTGGAGGTTTGGACAAAGCAGAGTCTGGCAGTCATGCTGGCTTTCTTTGGCATTGGAAATGCATGAGTCAGATCTATCACTTAGTTTTGTTGGTTTTGCTTAAGCATTGCATTACCATATGCTCCTTATTAAGACAGAGGGACATGTTTACCTCTGAAATGGATTCAGTGTAGGTCAAGTGGTTTTTCTTGGAGCAGAAATAAGCAATCTTTCATAGCCTTAATTTTTTTCCCTGTGTAAAATTGAATCTCATGTCACTCTCAAGTGCTGGGAATGGAGAGAACCAAGCAGGGGCTTTCTGATGAGAACTTTCCTTGCAGGATCAAGCCTTTGCTTCTTGAAGAGCTGGCGAGTGGTCTGTCTCTTGAAGTGTCTTTGCTCTCTTCTCTCGTCAGGGCTCCTTGCACATGTGGATCGACATGTTTCCAAATGATGTCCCTGCACCACCGCCCGTCAACATCAAACCACGACTGCCTGTCAGGTAGCACCTGTGGGGGTAGGCCTGGGGCTGGTGGGCTGCAAGGAGGGTCAATGTCCCTTGCCATGGCTGGTGGGATGTGCCACAGGGCACTGGCTGAGGGTCAGTGCTAGTGTGGCATGTAGACCTCTTTCCTCCAATTCTGACCACAGGATGCTCTCTCGAGGGTATCATATTGGGCCCTAAAAGCTTCAGCTACACAAAGGTTTGGGGAAGGGCAGGTCAATGTCTCTATGGCTGGACATAAAGGTAATAGAAACCCAGGCCAGAGCTACTCATCAAACTCTGTTCTGGCTAGTGGACAGATGTCCTTAGGAGTCTGGAGAAATGGAGTTGAAGGACGAAATCTGCTGCTTTCAAGGATCTAATGGTACTTTTCAGATGGAGGATCCAGGTTATTCTCTGACGTTCACCTGAAAGGACAAGAGATAATAAACATAAATTTCAGCAAGGGAAACTCTAGCTGACTATAGGGAAAATGTTTTCCCAGTGAGAGTGAAGCTACCCTGGAATAGGGACAGATTGACTCAGATATGCTGGGATGTCCATCCTTGGTGATATTAAAAACTGATGCAGACAAGGTCCTGCACAATTGACCTACTATGAAGCTAGAGCAAGAGCTTGGAGCAGAGACTGCAGAGATCCCTTCTTGCCTAAGCTTTTCTGTACTCCTATGGCTTAGCAGAGCAGGGTGGATTTCCCATGCAACAGGGATTTGGTTTGCAAAAGCTACCCGTATTGACTGTGGGTATTTGTCTTGTAGGGTTGTAGTGTCCAGAAAGGGTTTTATGCCTGGCAGTGAGATTGCAGAGTTGTGCTTGGCGGGAGGAACCACACTGCTGGGAATTTTCAAGTCCTGTGGCTCTGGCATTGTGCTCAGGGCTTGATCTGCCCTCCTATGCACCAGGGACAAGGACATGAATCTCACCTCTGTGTCCTTCCCACAGCTATGAGCTACGTGTGATTATCTGGAACACGGATAATGTGATCCTTGATGATGTCAACCCAGTAACAGGAGAGCCTTCCAGCGACATCTATGTGAAAAGGTCTGGTGGGAATGATTAGGAGGCCAGAGCTTGGCTGCCCTGCTCCCTGCCCTGGCCCACATGCTCACTTGCCTCCTCTGAACCTCTGGTGTGAGATGCCTACTCCAGTTCTCTTCATGGGCTGCTCTAGCCCCAGAGATGTTGTCCAGGTGTTGCTCTGGTTTGACCCTTTCCTGCTACTCCGTGGTGTTCAGTGCTTCCATCCTCCTGCTCTGCCTCTCAGGCTGGCTGACAAGGGCAGAGGATAACTGAGTTTCTCCTGCAGCTGGATAAAAGGTCTTGACCATGACAAGCAGGAGACAGATGTTCACTTTAACTCCTTGACTGGGGAAGGCAATTTCAACTGGAGGTTCATCTTCCGCTTCAATTATCTCCCAACTGAGAAGGAGATCACCTACAAGAAAAAGGACTCTGTCTTCTCCATGGAGGAATCAGAGTTTCGGGAACCAGCTGTTCTGGTCCTCCAGGTCTGGGATTATGACAGGATTTCAGCTAATGACTTTCTAGGTATGGTGTTACCTGCTGGAAGTGGGGTGACCTGTCCCTTACCTTGCTGGAGCATTTCCCTGGGGTTCAGCTCTCTGAGAAGGGACCCTAGGACCATCAGATCAAACTCTTTAGCTCAGCAGTCATCTGGGCTGGTTTTTCACACCTGAGCTACAGACAAAGCCTGGAGATAGGCACCTCCCCTACACAGACATGCAGTGCTTATATGCTTGTCCCAGGGCCCAGGGCTTGTCACATCACAGGACTCCCAGGTTCTGCTTCCTCACAACCTTTCCAATAAACGTGCTTGTTTTCTGTGCTCTTAGATATGCAGATCTCAAAGTCAGGGCTTAAGAACACTTTTCCCAGGACCTTATGTTGTGGGAACAGGGACAACCAGTGTAAGATTAGACAACCTTTGTGAGACTATTGTCACTTGAGTTGCTGGGACCTCAGAGCTCCCTGGATGCCCCTGAAACTTCCCAGTAATAAAACCTCCTGAGCCGGGCATGCAGCAAGGCCCAGTGCCAAAACAGAGCTAGTGGTGATTCCCCACATATTATGCTAGCAAGTACTGCTGATTGTCTCCCACTTCTGCTGTCATCCCCAAGATTATAGCACTCTGTTCAGTTGTTCCTCCCTTCTTCAAATGTTAACCTCCCTACTAAAAAGCAGCGCCTTTCCCCAACTATCTCCTGGGCATGTTTGAACTCTCCTTATACTTCACCTTTCATAGTGTATTTAAGAGGCTTTACTGCTAGAGGCACTTCCAGTGGTTCAACCATGAAGAATTGAGGCACTGAAGAAAGAATTTACAATTCCAATGATTTCTGGCATGTATAATCTCAGGACCTTCTACACAGTAAGAGGCTTCTACAGGGTTTACTGCAATCTCCTGCCCCAGCTGTAGGTCAGGTTGCTTAGGACATTTTCTGGGTGGGTTTTGATTATCTCCAAGGATGGATTGCTAGCATGCTTCTGGAGCCCTTTCCCTGGCTGCACCTTTTTCACAATTCTCAGGTTTTTTTTAATTCCAGCATTTTGTGTCTGTTGCCTTAGGTGCTTTCATTATCCATTTCTGAGAGGAATCTAGCTCCATCTGCTCTGTAGCTTCCTCTAGGCTGTGAGGGATGCAGTAAGATCACCCTCTTGACCTCTCTTCTCTGAACTGAACATATATGTGTCTCTCACCCCTCTTGCTGTGGCACCTACTACATACTTGACTATCTCAGCCAATAAAAACTATTTAGTTGACACCTTTCTTGTATTAGGGGTCCAAAACTGGGCACAGTATCCAGATGCCGTCTCACTTGGAAATGAGCAGGGAACACTCACATCCCTTGTCTGCTTTTACTAGTACAGACCAGGATGTGGTAAGATTGTTTTGTTGCAAGGGCTCAGTGCCAGAGTGGGACAGGAACTCATTCTGAGCAGGACAGAGGCACAAGACCAAACAGGGAGATAAACTGAGGCTGTTGCAGATCTATGATAAACTTGAAACTCTTAAAGCACTTATAATTTTAAATTGTTATCATTTTATAAGTTTAATTGACATTTCCAGGAATTAGAGAGGAAGATCATCTTAGACATGTGAGGAGAGCAGGGTGGGACATAATAAAAGGGTGAAAATAACTCACCATATGAACACACCAAACAGCCCTTATCAAAAATGAGATGAGACCTAGGGCTTCTGCCTCCCAGTCTCTAACTCCTAAGCTAGTAATTTCTTATGCATAATTTCAGGTTCTTTATCTGTAATGTGCAGGGTGCTGCTAGATAATTGCAGCAGCTGGAACCTGCTTGTGGCAGTTGGGAGCATGGCAGAGACAGCCAAATGTTGTGTGGGGCTAACCTCAAGGTTTTACCATATGGTCTCCTCTTCCCTGTGCCTGCAGGCTCCATCGAGTTGAAGTTGCATGACATGGTGTGGGCAGCCAAGAGCTCTGAGCATTGCACCATCAAAATGGCCAAGGAGAATGCAACACCTCGATTCTCCATTTTCCGATATAAGCGCATGAGGGGCTGGTGGCCCTTCATCAAACTCAGAGATCAAGAAGATGACGAGAGACAGGAAAGAGAGTACAAGAAGAAGAAGAAAACGAAGTGGAGCAGCTCAGTCAGACCAGAGGACTTGGAATTCACAGACCCCAGTGGGAACAAGTATTTCCTGACGGTAAGGTGGGGAGCTGGAAACGGTGAGCACAGCCAGTGTTTTTCCTCTGCCTTGATATGGCAGCCTGTCCTACACACACACAATCTACAAGGGAAGCAGTGACCCAGCTTTTGCAGGATCCTGAAGACTTCTTCCATCTGCTGCTGATCCAGCACTTTGTCTACCACTGAGAAACCAGGTGCTGTGGCATGCAGAGGTGTCTGACTTCGTGTATTCCTCTGAGCTTTCCATAGAGCTCAACTCCATGAGGGGAGCTGTATTGGTTTAGAAATTTAGTATTCCCACTAAAACACCTCAGACCATGTTCTCCTCACTCACTCCTACTCCAAAGCAAGAGGCATATGGCTCCCCGTCAGCCAGTCAGGACAGCAGCAGAAGCTTGTCCTGGGGTCTCTGCCTACCCAAGACAAGCAGGTGCCGACTGACCAGGGGCAGACTTGCTCCTGGTACCTCTGCTGCTGAACCACTGTGTGTCTCCAAGGGTGAATTTTGCTCAGTGCCACTGTGGGAGGGTAGAGACAAATCAGGTAGTTGAGGAGTTCATTAAAATACAGTTCCTTGTCTGCAAAACAGTTTCTTACCAGGCCACAGTTTCCACTGGCTGTGAAGTAAGACTCTAGCCAACGGAGAAAAAAGCTCTGAGCCATCTGTAAGTGGAACTGGGAGAAAAATACCTAGTTGTGGCAGGATGCGTGGTAATCGGGCTGGTTTGTGAAGCAACACATTCAACTGTGGCTCAGACATATTGTCCCTCCAGGGTAAGGTGGAAGCAGAGTTCCAGCTGCTGACTGTGGAGGAGGCTGACAAAAGTCCTGTTGGCTTGGGCCGAAAAGGGCCTGAACCCCTGGAGAAGCCCAAGTGAGTATATGTATTATCACCTTTAGGTTGAACAGACAGTGTCACATTCTGAGCAGCTGTTTGTATGGAAACCAGGAGTATTGGCTTGTCTGGAAGCCAAGAGCAATCTGTGATGTCCTGGGCATTGGGGTCTGCAGGACTAGGACTGCCAGAGTTTCCCAGAGTTCAAGTGAGTCCACAGGACTTGAGGCTGCAGCACGTGACCCAGGATTGGTCTAAGGATGATACTCAAGGCCATAACATTGCTTGTATAATGGTCAGATCTGTCTATGTGAAGGTGACATAAACAGGGCAGGAGACTTGCTCTCCTTTTAATGCCTTTATTAAAAAGTGACCAGCTCAGGATTGGGCAGCTTGGCGGGGCTGCAGTCTCCCGTCGTCTCTCCCAGGGCGTCTCAGAGGTGGAGGATAAGCACAGCTTTGTCCACTAGGGGTAGAGCTGGGGATCAGGTCCTCGTGGGAGCCTTTAGGGCGTGGTGATCCCATCCGATGTTACTTTCCCCGGCGCCCATCTCCCTCAGTCTCGGTGCTGGGGACGACTCCCATATTCAGGGCGACAGGGACTCCGAAGGTGTTCCACATCTCTGCAGACTCAGCACTCGGCTCCTCACGTCCAGACATCACTCCAATCTCTCAACTCTTATTTGGCTCGTTGTTTTTGGGGTTTTCCCAGTACGTTTGGAGCCATAGTGCCCCACAGCATGCTGGTCCTGGAGTCACTTTGCATAATTCCCCCCCCCCCCCCCCCCCAGGTCTCTTCTCCTCACTGTCCGGGAAGGTCCCCACCCGTTACTGTCTTGGAGAAGGGCTGTTACCTCGCCCCAGCCAGGGCTTTTACCGATACAAAAACAACCATTAACAACAACGACCCATAATTACCATAATACAGGCAGCAGCCCAGCAGTAGTGGTAACTTTTTTCTCACAGAAAAAAATCAACTGAATTTTTGTTCATAACAAAGGGATCCCTTATGTACAAAGGTGAAGTACAGCTCTGGGGACACTGGGGCACTGTTCCAAAGAGTCCCATCCTTTTGTATCCAGTATTTCCACAGGCAGTGTGTTTACTGTAGCCCCTGGGCTGATCCTGCCTGGAAGCAGCAGGAAGAGCTAGTGATTCATGAGGGTAGCAGGACACCAAAGCAGAAGGGCCAACGAGATGTTCTGTGGATTGAGCATATGCTTATATATTCTTCTCTTCCTGTTCTAGTCGGCCCAAAACAACTTTCAACTGGTTTGTGAATCCCATGAAGACCTTTGCATTTTTTATCTGGAAGCGGTACAAGAGATACATAATTGTGCTGTTCGTTGTCACTGTTCTGACAATCTTCCTGGTTCTTTTGGTCTACACCATGCCTGGATACATCAGCGAGAAGATCATTAATGGATAAATGCTCTTCAGCAGAGAACTATCCAAGGATGGGTGATTGTGGCAGGAGTCAAGATAAGATCAGAAAGCTTGATGAAAATCTGCAGGTGCAGAGACAGCCTAGAGAGACAGAGACCTGCAGAAGTGAGCTTTGTTTTCCTTGTGAATAAAAACTCCTTAGCTACTCTCTCCGATGCTTGCGTTTTTTAGCTGCTTTCTGGAGCTGAGGGACAACCTGTTTATTTGTGTGGTACAGGCTGATCCTGGTTCAGCAGTCCTCACTACTGCCCCTTTGCCCTTCCTCCTGAGTAGTAAAGCAGCAAGGACTACACTGGGACAACATGGGGTCATGAGTGTGCATCTGTGTTTGGTGTTGGGCTGACGTAAACTAAATGAGAAAATAAATTCATAAATTGTTCTTGGCATGGTTTGTGGTGCACCAGGTTTCCTGTTATCTGCACAGACAAGCCCTGCCATGATCTGATCCCAGTGGAGGTATTTCAACCAGGGTTTTGAGAGGATAGATTCCTTCTGAGTAGTGCAGGTGATGCTTAGTGGGACCACAACTTTTCCACAGAATTTATCTGACTATTCAGTTTTATAGCAAAGGTGCTTGCGTCATGGCCATTTGAATGGGGCAGGAACAGAGTACGCTTTGTGGAGAAAACTGTCTGGGCAGAGCCAGGTAGGTAGATGTGAAGCAGGTGAGGACTCTGGCTGGACATGAACCCAGAAGTCAATGTGTGGCAGACATGGTGTTCCCCCAGTGAGTCTAGAGTTCAGCCATGGAGTGAGGACCCCAGAATGGCAAAGAGGGAGGCCTCTCTCCCTCCAGGGGACCTTTGGCCTGCAAGGTGGGGGTGAAACAGGCTGCAAAGGGCTCAGGTCATGCAACACCTGCTTGGGGCTACAGCAAAGCCCTGGGCTGTGACAGTGCTGCATCGCTCCCTGTTTTTCTGCAGGGCCTATTTATTTAGTGGGATGTTGCCTTCATAAATAATGCCTGGTCCTCTCTGGTAGTGCCCAGCGAGCCCCAGCAACGATTCTTCCATGCAAACAAACTCAGTGCGCTCCAGCACATCCAGTGCACACCTCCAGAGAGCCCTCTTGGCTCTTTCAGCCATGCTCAACCACATTTCCCACCACACCACCTGTTGAAACGCTGGCATTGGTCTCCTTCTCGTAGCAGATAAACCGGGTGGATTTTGGTGTCTTTTTTCTTGTTGGTTCTGCTTTCCCCGAGATCTGGGCCGGCGCAGTGGCTCCCACGGCTCCCGCAGCTCCTGGCCGACGGTCTCCTGTCGACTGTCGGATCTCGGACCAAAACGAAGGAGAACAGTTCAGGATAAAATACCGAAAAGCCGCTGGAGGATTCCTGCCGCAGTCTCGCCAGGCCAGGGAAAGGGGGAAAAGGAAACTTGTTGCTTAAGCTAACAAAAAACTCAAGCTAGCTAAACAACAAAGTACCACCTAATCTGCCTGGCACCCAGCAACACTCCGGAGTGAGGCTTTGAACAAAGCCCTCGGCTCCCAAGGCTCCCACACCCCGCCCACTGACTCACCTTAAAGTTACAGCAAACTTTTCTGGGCATAAAGCCAAGACACGCAGGCTTCCTGAAAGTACTTCGTTTTATAATTGCTGCTGTGTGCCTGGGATCTGCAGGTGTGTGTCCGTGTGTACAAAGTGAAAGGAGGGTGAGGCGGTGTCTGTTCAGGGTTTGAGTTTGCGAGCCAAGAGGTTCTGTCCTGCCTTTGCTGCTGGCAGCAGAGTGACCTCAGGCCTCTGCCCCAGACCCTCCAAGCCCAAATGTGACCATGATTCATACCAGCAATTCCCCTTCCTGGTCAGCACCATGGCTGCCCTGATCTCAGTGTGCAGCCGGTGCAGGAGGACTTCAGGTCACCCACCACCTCTGCTTTCATCAGCTGCGTGGACCACTGCAAGGCTACTGACAACAGCATGGAAAAGAAGAGCAGGGGTGGAATGCTACAGGGATGCAGCCTAAAGGCACGTGACAGGTTATGGTGGCCAGGGGTGTCAGAGACTGCAGATGGGTCTAAGGCCTGACATATTTGGTCAGCAATTATGCATGCCGACAAAATAATGTAGAAGAAGAACTTATTGTTAGTTGGTAGGACTAACCTTCAGAAATGCAGCCATGTATTGGTCACCTGGTGGGAATTATCTTGTGAAAGGGAAACAATACAACAAAACTGTTGTTGGCATGGAAGTGTGATCATGGGCTGTTGTGATCTCATCTCATGCATTGACCCCATGTGAGATGATGTTGAAACTGGCCATTCCTGAGGAGGAGATACAGGGTGTGGTCGCGGGGTGGAGAGAGAGGACAACATGATACACCATGTTGATCCAGGGGACATCCTGAAGGTGTGCTGCCCTACTGCCTCTCCCGCTCAGGAGCCATGCTCTATCTCCTTCTCCTGCTTGGCGGCTTCTCCAACATCCAGGGGTCAGTATGTATTTATTGCTAACACAACAAATAAAATTGACTTGCTTTGCTATTCTAACTGTGTTGTGAGCTTTTTGTGCATGGGAATCTTCCCGAACCCATAACACCAGGTGACAGGCACCTGTCGGCTGAGGACAAGAGCAAGGGGAGAGATGTTTGTACAGGAAACCTGTGCCTAGTACTGGTCCCACACTATGGGTTGAAGAGAGGACAGCTCTCCCACGCCCAGGCAAGGTGGCAGACTGAGGGCTGAGGCAGGGTCTTCCACAGCACACATCTTTGACAAATGTGTGAATGCTGCCAGGAGCAGCCCCAGGGTGTTCAGGATGGATATCTGGACAGCTGGATCCTCTGGGTGCATTGAGGAACCAGCCTCATCCCAGCAGATCTCAGCAGTTTGGGAAGCATGGCTGCATTAAAGGGTGCCAAGCACATGATGCACAGCAGCTGCATCCTAATGCTGGCAGCTCTTGGAGCACCTTGGAGCTGCATATCTCCCACCTTCTGGTAACATACTTCTCATTCAAACCTCCATGCTATGTCCTTCTGCTTCCTGGCCATGTCCTCTTCCCCTGCTGCTGCTCTCCACCCTGTCCACAGTCCCTGCCCTTTCCAGTTCCCAGACTGATGGTGTGTTTGTTGCTCGCATCTTACCATGGTGGAGGACCAGACTGCACTGTGTTGTCTGACAGTGGATGTTGCTGTTGTCCACATGTGATGAAAGGTGTTAGATGACCAGCCTGATTGTTGTTGTGCCTGAAAGTCATGGACCCCATCTGCATATCTGACTGAGCACAGTGGAACAGTCCGGCCCACACTGGTTCCTCCAGGAGCCAGATCCATGTTCTGGCCATGCTTGGGATGTATCACCCCTTCTTCCTCAGAGGAGTAGTTTGGTAGGTGGCCAGAGGCGAGGATCAACTCAGCTCCCACATCTGCCAGTATTTATCCCCTTTAGTTTTGACCTGAATTGGTGTTGGCCCTAGCAGTTTCTCTTTTCAGCAGTGCTGTGATTCCTTGGCATTGACATCTCCCTGCTAATTGCTGAGAATGCTATCCCTGTATTGTTTATAATTCCAGGTTTTTAGCAGGTCACAGAGTGAAATTTTGGATACGGAGAAGAGTGCAGTGTCTACAGTGGCCCGGCTTCTCTGGGCTGCAGGAGACATCTTTCTTCCTGAGGACACTGCAAAGGCAGAGCCCTTTCCTTAGGGACACCTTGCTTGATCTTGAGATTATGGTGACCAGCACTGCTGGCTCCATGCACAGACCCTGCCCTGGGAAACTGAGACCCCAAATGGTGCACCTGCACATGCCTGGGGCTTAGTGCAAAGAATCAGCTGCCTCCTTAAGGATGCTTGAGCAGAAGGAGGCATCTTCTGGATCCCTCTCTCAAACTGCCCAGAGATGACCTGCTACCTCAGCACCTCCTCTGCACATGAAACCTCCCAGTCTCTCATTTTTGTTCTTCACACCGTTGCCAGGGGCTCTGGGATCAGGTCAGTGGAATTAGTTTTGGTTTGTGTCTGATGAAGAAGTTCTCTCCTTTGATTCCTCCAGAATCAACTGCTGCTCTGCAGGGTTCACGGTCTTTGTAAGTGTGGTAAGGATTGAGCACACTGGAGCTTGGGAAAGCAAACAAGTGGAGCCAGCACCACAGAGGCTGTGCTGTCCCTAATTCCTCCCACCCATGTTTTATTCTCTCTGTGATCCAGAAAATGTGCTTCATGACAGCCCAGGGCACAGTCCCTGCCCAGCCCCCCAGTAGTGGTGCAGAGGCCCTTTGAGCCTGCAACCAGTAAATACAGACCCTTTGCGTTTTCCAGTGCTGTTCTAGTTTGAGTTTCTAGATCCTTCATCTTTGTGCCAAACTTCCTTGCAAAGCAAAGTGTTGACCTCCCCTTGGATAAAATAATCACTGTTCAGCTTGCACTGCTTTTTCACTGGCAGTACTTTTCTAATTGCTGAGCACATTTCACAGTGCTTTGTCCCCTCTGAGCCAAAATTACATCCAGGTGTGCAAGTCCTGGTCAGGTGCTGGATGTACAAGGCTGTTGAGAGCTCTGCATTGCTGGAGAGCAGCTTCACTCCAGGCAGATTTTCCCACCCAGAGGAATTTCTTAATCAATAAATTCCTGATTTGGCCTTGGGAACCTGACTGGGCTGCATGGAGAGGCTGTGCCAGAATGCCAGAGTGGCAGGCACTAACGAAGAAAGGACAGCAGTTCTGACCTTACTGTATCACCCACAGTTCTCCCCCACAGCGTGGTACAACACTGCCTCTTCACAGTTGCTGCACTTGCAAAAAGCACTGGAGAGGCTACTGAGTCCAGTAGCATCATCTTCGCCCGTTTGTGCTCAGTGGAGTGGGTGCTTGCAAGAGTACAAAAGATTAAGTTATAGGAACTATAGGCCAGCAGGGAAAGTGTGGGGTCTCTGGTAGCCATCCTGTGGGGAGAAGAGCTGGCATTTCATGGCATCTTCATGCCTGGGAGAACCAACATCTGGGTTTCCAGTTGCAGTGGCAATGGCTTGTTTGTGCTTCCCCCTTTAATATGGGGTGATGGTTTCTGGGCTTTTAGAAGGGACAGGCTATTAGAAGGAACAGCAGGCTTCAGCCACCTAGGATCATGCAGATTCTTGTTGCTGTTATGTAAGAAATGACATCAGAAGGCTGGTTTGCACAGCATCTCGCTTTACTTCAAATTCTCTCTTTTTATACACTGTTCCAATACAGATAGACCAGATTGGTCAATTATCAATACATTTCACCTGATTGGCTAATTAACAAAATGCCTTTCTTATAAACAATCTTTGGAAAAAACAGGAAAACCGAGAGTAGGAGAACAACACCTGCCAGTTGTTTACAATAAGAAGTTATCATTGTTTATCTCTAACTCCCTAAAGTCTCACAAGCCAATTCTGGGAAAACTTATTTGTCGCAGACAACGTTTATTAAAAATCCTTTCCTTAGGATTTTTCTTCCTGAGAAGCTGAGAGGCCTCAGGAACAAAATGTAAACATTGGTTATCTGCTGCTGTGGAATGCAACAGGTGCATCTGTGATTGGTCTCATAGAGTTGTTTCTAGTTAATGGCCAATCACAGTCAGCTGGCTTGGACTCTCTCTCTGAGACAGAAGCTTTTGTTACCATTCTTTGCTATTCTATTTTTAGCTAGCCTTCTGATGAAACCTTCTCTTCTTTTAGTATAGTTTTAATGTAATATATTTTAATGTAATATAATGTAATAAAAAAACTAAATCAAGCCTTCTGAAACATGGAGTCAGATCCTTGTCTCTTCCCTCATCCAAGAACCCCTGCGAACATGGTCACACTTATCTAGTTTTCTCACTCTCTGACCAGGCTGTCACATCCACAGATTCTCCCACTCTGTTCTGTCTCCCATCTCTGTTGACTGGACCCCATGGACAGCAGTTTTGCTGTCTGGGACGTGTTCTGGGGGTCAAATCTGAGCACAGATCTGAGTCAGCCACCATGGTGAGCAGGGATGTCCATTAGGGCTCTGTTCTCCAGGAGCTGCAGAAAATGTTTTCTATGGAGAAATGGAGCTAGTGCTGACACATAGCAACTGAGGCAGGCACTGTGAGAACATGAGGGATTTTCTAGTAGAGAGGGGATACCTCCACAAACCAGCTGTGTTCTCTTCTGACCCTGGGATGAAGGCTGCTATGAAGCTCTGCTCTTTGCTCTTGCCTTGGGCCACAGAAGCCAAGTCCTGTGTCACTGAGCACTTAATGGATTCCCTGAAAAATGGAAAACCCTTTTCCCTCTGACCTTAGGTTACATGAGAGCTTTTTGATAGAGAACAGATGTTCTTCCTGGCAATGATTTAATGCCCTTGAAATTGCAGAACCCCAGGACTGCTAGGGTGGGAGCTGAATGGTGCCTGCATGGGCTCAGCAGGGCAGAGAGGTTGTGGGGCTCTTCTGCCCCACCCTCTCTTCAGGCATGGGGAAGAGGGCTCACTGCTAGCATTGTGGACTTGGTAGGTGAATGTACACCACTTAGGATGGGGAAGCTGATGTTTGACTCATGGCCAGGGTGATGATGCTTTGCTGCTAGTTCACAGGTCAGTTTACAGACCCTACATGTGTTGCATGCAGAGAGAAGTTTCTTGTACGGCACACGCTTCCAGCCAACCCTGTCTGGCCTGAAGTAAATGGTGGCAGTGGCAACAGCAGAACACAGCAATAACATCATTGAACACTTAGAAAAGGAAATTAATATTGGGCTATTTCAGTTCCCTCAGAGTGGATGAGCATCCAAGGGATATCCTAGGAAGCTGGGCAGAGAGGGTGGGTAAGAAGGCGTACTGTGGTGCCACTGGTGTTTGTGACACATCACTGCAGGTGGCTCATGGGCTGCTGTTACAGAGGTACACAAAGGTGGTGCTGGCCCTGTGCCCTGGGCTGCTTGTCCTGTGGCATTGTTTCTGAGTCCTCACAGATGGCATTGCTGCTGTTGGGTTCCCTCCCTCCTCCACACCCCTACTGCTCACTGCACCACCCCTACCAACAGCTCTGCATGGTTCAACACCCACTACAAGGCAGCCATAGGGCCTCTGCTGACAGGTGCACACCACGAGCTCTCCTCAGATGTAGTTCAGTGGTGGCTGATAAGTGAGGCAATGGGCAGGAGCTTGTTGGTCTTCCCAGGCTCCCTGAATCTGTTCACAGTGGGGCAGGGCCAAGACTCCTCTTCATACCCTGCCCCCTGGGCTGTTTTACACCCTTTTCCTAACATCCCATCTGTTTTTGCTGCCCTTTCCCAGGTCTCTGCTAGGAGAAATGGGGCTCTGTCTTCCTTTGGGCTACTGTTGGAGGTGCTAATGCAGCATGTCACTGTGCTTGCTCCCCTAGACCCTGCAGGGTCCCAAGTGATATCCATCTCCAGGCCGTAATTCAGCAGCTCTTCAATGTCTTCTGGGCCCTGACAGTTGATGCGTGGGACCCTTCTCACTTCAGGACTTGTGCAGTGGTGGGAAACTCTGGGCAGCTGAAAGAGTCCAGTCATGGGATGCTAAATGATGCTCATGACTGGGTGCTGAGGTGGGTGACCTAAAGGGACTTGCTCTCTCCCTATCTTCTGAGAACCCTAGCATGCCCCAGTCCCTGTCCATGCTGTTGAAATCTGCCAACACAAACCCTGTGAAGGAGGTGGCTGGCTGACCCTGCTTTCCGAAGCCCTGCATGCTGGGACACACAGGCCTTGTGTCACCCATACCCACTCTTTGCTGGCTAGGGTGGCCTGCTGTCCCTGCCTGGTGGGACCAAGCGCCTGGGAAGGTGCACCTTTGTTTTGGGACACACCATCCTGCTGTCCTTTAGGATGAATGGAGCAAAGATCACTGGCTTTGAGCTGGATGTTGGCATGAGAACAACCCATCTCTTCATGTGTTGCATACAGGTAAAGACTTACAGAATAAGAGCCTTGTTACCCTTGTAAAATCATAGATTAGGCCTGCTGCATCAGCTGGGTGCAGCTAACAGCTAGCCTAGCAAGTTACTGTGAGAAAGGAATTTTACCTGTGAAAATAGAGGCTCTAACCGTGAGAATAATTCTGTACCCATGAAACAAGAATGTCAACATCATTAGAGAGGAAAGTTTTTGATGGACACATACACTAGCAACTACTAAGCAATGAACTGATTTGCAGCAAGTTACCAATTAGAATGAAACATGATGCCTTTAGAACTGTGATAAATATGATAAATACGAACTGTGAACAATAAGGATTGGGCTATTGTGCATGAAGAAAAGAAGGGTCTTGTTCATCTCTACAGTGACATTCATGTACCCAGAAGAGTGCAGTGAACCTAAGGCCCGATGTTCACCTTGTCCTTGTTCCCTTCAAACCTCTGGACCTGTAGTGGGTGACCAGTGTCTTCTCCACTTCTCCACTGGAGAACTCACACAGTGTGTCAGCATTGGGGGATGCTGTCTTTTGTGCTGGAAACCCCGTGAATGGTGCAGTGTGATCTGGGGATTCTAGTGCCTCACTGGAGACCTGGCATGAGTCCTGATAGCACAAAAGGTACTGAGCATCCTTCTGCCCTGCACTTTGAGGTAGTTGGGCATTGACATGTCCCCACAGGGCTTAGGCAACCTGCAGTACCATACTCCTATGTGTGGGATGGCAGCTGTGCCCACATTGGGGCCATGAGTTTGATGCATCCCTTCCTACAGCCAGGCCAGGGGATGCTGCTTGGCCAACTCAAGGGGTGGGAGATGCCACTGGCCTGGGTGCTGGGAGACAATGAATATCCTCTGCAAAGAAATGGGTCCCCTCAGCAGTGGGTGTACTACATGATCATTGCTTGCCTCTGCTTTTGCAGCACATGTGAGAGTTAAACAGTTCAAAGGAACAAGGTAATAGCACCGTGCACTCCAGCTCCTCAGGGGCAGGCAGAACTCTGTTGGGCAGTGACCCAATGGCTGCACTGTGTTGGGCTGACTGTCCTGTTCCAGCATGGAGAGCACCATATCACTCCACTCCTCACCCAGGTTTTGATCCTGAGCCCAGTTTTCCTCAAGTATATCCATGACAACTGGATAGAGCATCATGGGCAATAGCCCTCCACTGGCTTCACAGCCCTGCTCTTTGCCTTGCACATCTGCTATTAGGTGAGCACAGCCAGTGATACCAGATGCTGCCACTGTACCTCCCCTTGCATTGCTTGTCCATATGCTTGTAGGATGCCCCAGTGTCCATACAGCATTGGCTCTGGCTGGCATGCACACGGGTCTCCATGTTTGGCTTTAGAGCAGACACTGAAGGGAACTGGCACCTCTGCTGGGAAAAAAACTCACTGGTCTGGAGCCTTTTGCAGGACAAGAGCCCATGCCACTGATGTTGAATTCAGCCTCATTGAGAGACGGGTATATGAAGGCAGGATTGTATTTTAAAACTGACGCATTTCCAAAAAACTGGAGCCAGCTGTTTGGCCAGGAATGGGCCAAAGGACACTGCCAGCAGCTGTCCTGGCTCTTTAGCTTGGTGGTCCACCCCACCACCTGGGCTCATAGACCCTGCAATTTGTAGGGTTTCAGTACTGCTTGTGCTGGTCCTACCAGCTGGGTACTGTGGGTGCCATTCTCCCATGGCAGTAGCAATGTTGTGTTTAGCTGGACATAGGGTGGGCACAGTTCTGCCCAAGCTGGTTGGGAGGGACAAAGGGGAGAGAGATGTTGGGGCTGGAAGTGGGCATGGAGCTGTTGTGTGTGGCCCAGCAGGGCTGTGAAGCCAGTGGTGGACAGCAGCTGCTCAAGTATTGCTGTCCACATGACAGAGCTGGTATTTCCACCCACAGATGGCTTTTGGGGGAGGTCTGTAGTTGGTCTTAGGAAAGGAAGACACCCTCCTCACCCTGCCCAGTCTTTTACTAAGACTTTTATTTTTACAGTCCTTAACTAAGGAAATATTTTTAAAATTGCATCAAGGAAGAATAAAAAAGGAAAAAAAATCAAACATGGTGACAGAAGACAACAGAATCAAATACACTTGAAATAATCTTATGTTGAATAAACTTTGAAAAAACATGAACCACCACTTCCTTTGCTTTTTGACCCCTTACAACTTTGAAAAGGCATCCCTGCAGAACATGACCCCCCTGCAGATCAAGACTGCAGACCCTGGGGACTGAGCTCCCTAAAGAAGGCTTTTGTCCTCCAGAGCAGAATTAGCAGGATTTCTTTTATCACTTTCGGTCACTAACATCCTTGATTCAGACTCAGCTTTATCATGGCTCTTAGTCACTTGGGCTTTCAGTCTATTAAAATCACCAGATCTCTTGGACTCATATAGTCCCTACAGATAGCAGAAGCCTGTATTACTTAACTATTAGCTTCATTAATTTTCTGTCTCTCTAGATAGAATCTCCACTTCAGTGTGTTTGATTTCTTCTCTCCACTATTTCCAATATCCCATGATGAGTACAAGTATTGCACCTTCACCTTCCCTTCACCTTTCTTTAGGTCCTCAGGTCTGCTCTGGGCAATAATGTCCAATGCTTGTCCAGTTTACAAGCAATTGGCTTTCCTATCAAGGATAAGCCAGTCCTAGATAGGAAACAGTGACGGTAACTGTTTCACTGTGGGTTAAATGCTTGCTGCATTACTTCCTTTCATCTTCTCACTCCTACTATTCCTATAAATTTAGTTACAAAGCTGACATGCACTGATGAGCAATTGAAACTGTTCAGGTCACTTTTTGATCCTGAGAAACATACAGATATGGTGTTCCATTCCTCATCCTGTAGTAGTACTATGCGATCCTGACCCACTAGATTCATTAAATAGCTTTGTAAAAAATACATTTAAAACAAACCTGCTTTTCAACATTCTTGCTTGAAGATTATAATTTTCCTTACCCACACCACAAATTGCTTCCCTCCCCAGCTGAAAAAACAGTTTTTAGACTCTCTGGTTTATAGGTAAGTTCAACTAATTAAAAACCCCAACCACCTAGCAAAACCTGCCTCAAAATAAATTGTAAAACAGCTTTCTCTCTGCAGTATCTGATCCTGTGCCTGTCCAACTGCTTGGACCCCAATATCAGAGTCATACCAAAGCAAATCCAGATCTGAGATTTAAGAGTAATCGGTCTGTTTTACATCCAATAGGCAAGAATTCACAAATTTTTTTTCCTCATTATTTTCAAATTTCTCCCAATATAGTTTCAGATACCAAGCACTTTACTCATTTGTGTAATCATTTAAAATAAAAAAGCCCCATCATCATCACAATCTCAACATACTTTGCCACAATGCAAGGTGTCTTTTAATTCTTATTTCCAATTTAGTATCAGAACTAGTTAAAATAATTTAATTATTCTTCCACATGCCTTACTAGAACAAGAGAGGATGAACTTTATTTGAAAATATATACTAAGGGGAAATAAAAAAAAAATCCAATTAAAAATCAATTAAAATTCTGGACACCTTTTTTTTCCCTGAAACATCAACTTGCAACTTTCAGAAGAACAACTGGGAGCTCCCCCAGCACAGAAAGTACATCCCAAATGCCTAGGCGCCCCATGCATTCCAGGAGGGCTGGAAGGCAATAGATGGGATTCAGCACATTTTTAAAAAGGTCTGACATACAGCATCAGCACACCCAGAAACATTTTATGGAAAAATTAAAAATCCCTGATGGTGTTGCTAGAAAGCTTATTTGATGGCAACTTCAATCCATTACAGGTCTCTTGACAATAAACTACATTATTTCTAGAGGCAAACTGAATGCAGTATCTCCAGCATCTCTGTTGGGAATGGGAACAGAACTGGAGGAACATGGACTGACACAAAAAGAGTGTGACAGTAGGGCCTGCAGAGCCAGATGTGATATCTAATCTTTATATAGCAGCAAGGCTCAAGTTGTTCCATCCACAAACTAAGGCCAAAGAATCAGGGCATATGAGTGGTTAGGGCCATGCGGAAGTTCCAAACATCTTCTCCTGTGCACTCTCAGAAGACCACTTGTGCTTCAAAGAGCCTGTTCAGTTCTCCTTGGAGGCTGGAGGGGGTTACTTTGTTTTGTTTGTTTTTGTTTGTCTGTTTGTTTGGTTTTGGTTTGTTTGTTTTTAAATGGGTTGATGCCATTGCTTATTTATGTTGTCTTCCCAAGTTCAATTTTCTTCTGGATGGCACGTGCTGAGTGATAGATCAAGGAGTCAATGAAACCGGCAACTAAAGGAAAAAACCAAAGGGATGAAGTCAGACATGCCTCAAAGACAGAACAACTCCCAAAGACAGAAAACACAAACCCTGCTGTCAGAGGAAAGGAATACCACGTCCATTAGACAGAAAAAGGTTCTGCTGCTGCTGTTGCCGCTCAGAGCAGTAAAGTCCTCATCTCCTCAGGACAGACAAGACCCACCCTACAGGACAGAGGGGATCATGCTTCTCTAGAAAAGATCCCTTTTCCAGAAATAAAAGAGACAGGCTGCATCATGCATGTTTACTGATGACTGAGAAGAGTTTGGAGAGGAAGCTGATGTGCTTTACGCCACTTGTTGCCTTGATTCAGCATGCAAAGGACTTGTTTCCCATTTCTTGCTCATTTCACATCAACTCTAAAAGTACCATATGCTGGCCTTGAAGGATGCCCTTTATTGGAGATAGCAATGTACACCTACCAGACACAAAACAATACAAACCACCACCTTTAATTCTTTCTGCAGTATTTTCCTCAAACCTCTCCAGCCCTGAAGAAGCCTATTAATTCAGTGTTTGTTTGTGACCACAGAAAAACTCAGAGCGGCCTACTGTACCACAAACCCCAGACAACCAAGGTTTTCACAGGATAGGAACCTTGAGTTCCTGCCAGGGAAGGAACACAAAGGTTGCTAGGGAGCTATTTTTCAATGACTGGGTTTTATAAAGCTTCGTATTCTTTCTTTTATTCAAAACTTCAATCAAAGGAGTAAGTAAATGATTACCTGGCTCTATACAAAGACATTTCAATATGATACAAAGCATTGCAGCTAAAATGGGAATTGAATCCTCTTTTTATTATTATATAATATGATATTCTTGGACTTAATATTTGGTCTATCATGCTTCAGATAACTCTTGTGTGGTTGTTTTGCTCTGAAATTATCTCTATTTCTGGAATCAATTTGATACGGTTACACGAACACTGAGGTGACTTTAGAATAGCACAGAATCATCTAGGTTGGAAAAGACCTCTAATGTCATAGAGTCCAATTGCCCCCAGCTCTGCCAAGCCCACCACTACAGCACGTCTTTAAGTTCACATCTACACATCTTTTAGACTCCTCCAGGAAGGGTGATTCTACCACTGCCCTGGGCAGCTTGTGCCACAGACAACCCTTTCCATGACAATTTTTTTTTTTTTAATCCAATCTAAACTTCCCCTGGTGCAACTTGAGGCCATTTGCTTTCATCCTGTCCCTGTCAGAAGAAGAGACTGACCCTCATCTGGCTCCGACCTCCTTTCACATAGTTGTAGAGAGCAAGAAGGTCCCTCTTGAGCTTCTTTTTCTGCAGGCTGAGCACCCCCACCTGCTCAAACCTATGTTCCTGCTCCTTCCACAGCTCCATTCTCTTCTCTGGACTCGCTGCAGCACCTCAATGTCTTGCTTGTCATGAAGGGTCCAGAACTGAACCCAGGATTCAAGGTACATCACCAGTATGCAGTGGGGGACAGTCACCGCCCTGGTCCTGTTGGCCACGCTATTGCTGGCACAAGTAATTTACCTTATTGGCCATTAGCTGATTTGATCTCTAGAATACAGAGAGTCTGAGCATGGTACATGGCAGAAACATGAATTGGCTGTCAAACCCAGTCAGCGCTAATGGGCACTTGAATTTGTCATGAAAGTAATTTCTGAATGACTTTTCAATTCAGAGATGAATAGGATAAAATTTATTGCAGACAGAAATTCTGTTTAACAGTATCAGGTTAACTGAGCACTGTGACACCTCAGATGATGGGAATCTTGCAGATAAAGGTATGATGTTATATACATAATTGATACAGACGTTATGTGACACAGAAACTGGTTTCTCAGGTCCCTGACCACATCTTCAGGCTGGCCCTTAACACCCACATGTCTGACTTATGAGCACTCTGGATTACTACCTGGAGAGCATGGCTGCACCAAGGCTGCTCTCATGCACAGAGCTGAGCAGATACTGATTAGCTATTCCAGATGCCAGCACTGAGAGTGAAGTGCAGATACTCAGATGTATCTGCAGGAACCTCTGAACCTCTTCTCAAAAGACCCCATCTAGTCCTAGCAGAATACTAGCTGGAGGTCCTATGTCTGGGAGCAGTTTGATGTCTCTCAGATATATATTATGCCCATGGCAACCTGGGTTCACAGACTTAACTGGCGTTGATTCCACATGGAAACAAGTATCTACTTACAGACCCAAGCTGGCCAAGAATGCAAGTACAGACACTTTCATATGGTCTGTGAAGAACAGCTTTGTTAGAAAACAAAATGTCCTGTAGAGCATCAAAATGAAATATTATGACAGGTCTACAGGTCGAATTAAATGAAATGCTGTAATAGGTCTACATTATCTACAGCATCTTGTAAGCCTCCAGTGCTAGCTACAGTCTGATGTCACTCCTGCGGCTCTGCAGAACATGTATCACTTCCCAAGGGCTGAAATAACCTCTCTTAATCAAACAGAGATTTATTACTAGACATGCAGACTTTAGAAAGCATAAGATAGTAAATATTTACACTTCAGAAAGCAAAATGATTGAAAGGTGCAATACCTGTAAATATGCCTCCAACAATGGCACAAACTCCAGTGAGAAAGTGAGTAAAGGACCTAGAATTTGAACAACCAGCATGAGCTCAGATACCAATGTCAGGTATATAACAATTAACTGATAATTCTAATAATATTCATCATATCATATAAGTATGCATTCTCTAAATAGTCATAGCTAACAATTCTCAAATTAAGGAATTAATTAACCCCTACTGGCTACAGAATGGAGTTTGTCACTGCTACTTTTAGTCATCAGCACTAAAAGAAGTACTGAATTTATAAACTTGAAAGATGGGCTTTCAATCCCTAAGACATTCCTACCCAGTGAGAATGCACAGGAGGGTCACGCAACACACTAATTAAATCCTAAGCACACATTAATACATTTTAAGATATAGACATTTTCTGCCCCTCATTATGAACCTCAAAGACTGGACAGCTACAACCCCTTCCCTTTCCCTGCAGCTGCAATGCCAGCCATTAACCCAGAGAGAAGAGGAGGTTCCACACTGGCTGGAAGATGTAGAAAAGTGATAGCAAATTCAGACTAAAGAACCAGTTGGACTATGTGGGTGCTGCTGGTAAAATGGGTATGCTATGTAAATCTAATCTTCCCATTAGAAGTCTGAACCAAGAAACATTATATAACACTTCTGCTCCTTGCACCACTTTCCTGTCCTATCTTGATACATAGCAACAGATAAAACCCAGACCACAGTTCACACAGAGAGGAAGAGCACCGGTAAGCACCTCTTCCTTTTCACTGGCTGGGAAGGGGTTTGGATGAATTTCAGGCATTTGCACTATCATGTCTAAATGAAGTTTCGAGCTATGCAAAATTACAAAATCAATGAAGAATGAACAAAATAGAATGAAATGTTTCTCACCTGTGCTTCTCTGTCAGCTTCACCATCATGGGTGAAAGCTCATACAGCACAAAGACACCAGGCAGACCCTGGTCTCCCAGTAGCCCATTTGCTATTTTCTCATGTCGTGTAACTGAGAACTGGTTAGTTCTTACCACCTACCAGGAAACAAACACAGCAAACATTATTTTGCCAACAGGGAACAGGAAAGGCTACTAAAACATGCATTCAGTGAACCACATCAGTGTGGCCCTGCCCATGTGGGCAACCTGACAGTGGTTAGAAAGAGTTGAAGAGCTCTATCAGAGCTCTATCAGGAACAGGTATTTGCTATCAGGTCTATTTTTACTATAGGCTACCAGTTAAAGCTGCAGCTAGCCCATGGTATGAAGGAAGCATAACATCCAGGCTGGACTATTTGGTCTCTGCTGGCACACAATAGCATAAGCTGTCCCTCTCAACCCTGAGTCTATGTCACCCTCTGCAGGACCAAAATGCAGTCCTGCCAAGCATGCTTCAGGAGACAGCACTGATAGCAAAAGGCCATAAATAATCAAGAGTGAGAAAAAGGAAAATAATATATAGAGGCAGGAGATCAGAGAAAGACAGAGATAGCCTGTCTTCACATAAATTAAGATCAATCTTCAGCATTCTTCTGTGCCCTGACATTTTTCTACATGTTGTTCATACTAGCCCTATTCTTAGAGCAATTAAACTGTGTTTCTGTAAAATAAAATTATGTTCTATCATCCCTACTAAGTTATCTGACACAAATTACAATCCAAGTGGAGAAAGATACTATCCAGGTTTTTTTACCAAATTCCACACTTGGGGTTTCCAAGTACTGAATGTACAATATAGCCCCTGGTATACATCTGGCAACACATCTGGATCCACAGTTACTGTCAGCACCAAGAATATGAGAAGAAAGTGAAGGCTTCCACTTGTCAAAGTAGCAGGGAAAAAGGTACTTACTTCACCATCTACTTTCCTATACACAGTGGGGACCACTTTGACAAAATATTGAAACATCATAGAAGCTATAAGCAAAGAAAGGGAGAGATACAATTAATATAAAGCCATAAGCTGGAAGCTTTTCACTGACAGGTCAGGTAGACACAAACTACTTTTGTTCAGCTTGTCAGGGAACATCTTTCTGCACAACAGCTGCTGGAGGTTTTCAAGGACAGTAAAGTAAATGTCTGAAATGTGTCTTCCTTTTGCCAAAGTGAATTTCATTTCTGCTCCAACCAAAACCAAAACTCATGGCATTTTGGCCTTGAATAAATAGAAAAACTATTTCTACAAACTTGCTATAGCTTTACCAGTAAAACTTCTTGCAAATTCAATTCTAGTCCAGAAAAATATCTTAACAACATAACCCTAAGAAAACTTCCTCAGATCTAAATGAGTATCTCATATCAACTTCAATTAACATTGCAGTTTATTCTTGTAGAAGCATGGCATTTATTGTATCAGAAGATGAAAAGGAAGATCTGGACCAGTGAAGAAAAAAATAGAAGAATCCCTTCTGTTGCCCCAGACCAGCCTGTTCCTTCAGTTCTCTTAAGGATAACACAATGCAAGAAAAAAGCTATTTTCTATGGAATTCCCTAAAGAAGACTATCCATCCATTTCTACAGCAGAAGTAATTCTTGCATATGGTATATTTAGCTGCAATAAACATAAATTTGACCTGCAATCTACTGCTTCTACTTCTTTACTGGAGCATCTCTTCAGAACAAATTCTTCAAGAATTTACCAACTGAGGTAAATTTCCCTGAGGCTCAGGATGAAAAGCTTGAGCTTATGCAGAAATTTACCAGTCAGCTACAGGTCCTCCCTCTCAGATAGTTTGTTACTTCATAGAATAACTACAGCATCATAATCATACTGAACATTATGATACCTTTTAATTTTTTGTGCTTTTTTTCAAACACCATCATCTGATTTGGGTACAAGGATCAAAATCAATGGTAGAAAACTTTAAAGAACAGATTCAGGTAGGACTAACAATCCTATCACCACTTCAAAGCAAATTACTTCTTTCTCCAAGCTTTATTACATACAGTTCCAATTACCTTCAAAGGAAAACTATTCAGACTTCAGTGGATCTAAAAAAAAACCCTCTGCAATGGCATGTAAAGGACCTTTCATAGAAAAGCAGGCTTGTGGAAATAAGCACAGCAGCAGCAGGAAGAAAAAATTGTCTCACAAGCCAGCAAATCTGGAGCTATCAAGATCAGCAATATTTCGACTTCACTGCAGCTTTTCAAGCTCTTACTGTTGGGTATGTCAAGATCAGCCAGACACATAGCTCTCCAGCAACTACCAATTAGGCCTTTTTTGTCTATCTTGCATCTTCTCATTCTCTCTCACGGTAAGCAGTAGTTAGACAGGGCTCTCCTTGAACTATATCTGAGGTAGGCCTTTAATAATGATACACTGTACATGCTGTTGTGCATTCACAAATGCTGAAAAGATACCTTTCAGAAAGGTCACAGAATCCAAACATGTTGGCAGACTTCTTCCAGGTGAATGGAGACAGCCGCTCCAGAATGAGCAAAGGGTGGAGGAGTCATATTTCACATAACACTGTCAGGGTTTCTGTTGAAACTGAGAACTTTGCTCCTGTTCTCTTCTAACACTTATTAATACAGACACTTAAAAAGAGAATTCTTTCAGCTGTCTTTTACCTTGCTGTGCAGTGATGGCTGTTCCATCCAGAGGGTTCACAATGCCTGGATAATCCCTTCCAAATGAGAGATGTTTGATATAGTGCGTCATATTGATCTGAAATGGAAATGCTAATAACTCAAATAGCTGCAGAGCACATGAGGGGTAAGGTAAGGGGCCTGAAGGTCGTTATTGGTATATTTTTCTGAGCCTGGATCTAGAATAGAGACAGGTGTTCCTTTTCTCCATGCATCCCAACAGTAAACTCCAAAACATTTGCTCTTCTTTTTTATTCATTGGAGATTTCAAGACAAGGAATTTCTCCTTCTCCTGCTTGAAATCTACAGATCTCAGTGCCCTTTCCTCCCATCTACAGAGCAGGCTCTCCCACCCACTCCTCTCTCTGCAATAGGAGCACATACTATCAGCTGCCTTGGAGGAATAAGTATGAGCATTGTCTGCTTTCCTCCCAGCACAAGGTAAACTCCAACAGATCCAGAAGCAGCTGTGACAATATTAACCACAAGAAACTGTGAAGCATAGATTAAGGAAAAAGGCAGGCTCAGGAAGAGAAGCACAGGCTTGCCAAGCAGCATGCAAATGTCATAGAATGTATTTCAGAACCCTCTGTGAAAGCAGGACCCAGGTTTTGCTTAGACCCATAAAGCGAAATCTGCAGCAATCTAGGATCTCAATGTGGCAATGGGAGGGAAATCCAGAAGGAAAATAGACTAAAAGAACTGTAACACTGCCGTAGAAACACTTACATTATCAAGTCCGAAGCTCTGCAGATCGTGAACTGTAATAGAAAAATAGTTAACAATATATCTCACGTTGTCATAGCAATAATATCTCTCTCCCATATTCTAGCAATAAGTCAGCTCCTTTTATTTCCATCACAATCTAAAATGGCAAGAAAATTGTCTGGGCTTCTCTCTTGCTTGCATAGTAGGGTGTGTGACAGATAAAACTTCTGTAATACCCCTCCTTACACAGAGCCATCACTAGAATAAAAGAAAATAAATTTAATTTGGGGTTACTTCAGCTTAGGTATTCAATCCTCACCTGCATGTATTCTTCATCTAGGGCAAAAAAAGACCCCAGAGGTCAGAAAAGAAAGCTTTGCTGTTAGCTACACATAACTTCTCTCACTCCTGTAAAACACAGAGGCACAACAGATCTAAACTAACAAATGAGCAGAGCACATGCTTTAATATAACATGCAAGTGCCCTTAAAAATAATCCTCATCTTAGTAACTCTCAGCACTCTGCCTATCAGCCTTGCTACTGCTGCCCAGAGAACATACTAGGAAAGGAAAAGTCTTTGCAGAAATGGTACGAGCAGGGTATTTACAAACCATTAGTAGGACCACAGTGACTGTCACCAGTGCTGGGATTTGGGGAATTTGGCCTGCATCTCTGCCCTTCCCACATGTAGCAATGTGACAATGCTGGCAGCACCACACACCCCTAGAAGGGATCTGGCAGAGATATGGTATGCGGATTTTTGAAGGAGTTTTGAATGCGTTAGAGATGATACCTCTGAGTTTTTTAGATTATGCGATTTATTTTTCTTATCTTCTACATAGGCAGGAAGGGTGAGTTTGGCTCACATCTTCCCTGCATGGCTCAGAAGGTCATAAGACCTCTAGTTACAAGACTTTTTAAGAATTTATTGATCAATAAAACACTACCAACAAGGATATTTATGTTTTTGACCCAATCCTTAAATATTTTGTCTTATGGACTCATGGTACAGTGTAAACTTTATTAGCCAATCATGTTATGTATGACAAAAACCTACAGTACTGCATTCTAAACCTCTTGTTTACCTTTGTAACTACTTTTATTTTTTCTGTATCTTAAACTCCAAAACTCTAAACTGTCTTCTATTTAGCTTAACATGTCTCTGCTTTAAACTATAAATCCACATTCTCGCTCCCAGCACCTAAGTTTGGAAACCCTTTCCAGGGTCTCAGATCAAATCCTGTGTTTAATTCTAACCTTCTAACCTTCGGCTTACAGGCCCAAAATTCTGAGAGTTCCCTGCATTTTGGATTCCAACATCTTCCCATTCTTTTTGTACTAAGAATACTCTTTTGATGGCTTAGTCAATTATCTTTCGTGCAGTGGAGTAGGTAAGGTACTGCTATAAGTATAACTATGATGACAATCAATATATACATGCTTATCTTTAAAATCTGTGGGAGGCAATGGTTATCTTCTAGTTTGCTACTTAAATGACTTTATGCAGTACCAGGAGCATCAGTCTCAGGATGAAAATCTAAATTGCAACTCCATTTCAGTATCACTCCTACCAGGTTTATCCAAAGTCATACAATGAACTCCAAGAAGCCAGAGTCTGTGACCATTTTAACAGGTAAATTCATGCGCTCAGGAAGGCAGACTTCGCCTTTCGATTTAGCAAAGTAAAACACAGTTCAATAATCGTGGGCTATTACCTTAGGAGCTAATGGAGTCAGATCACCAAGTGTTGCTACATTATTAACAATGATTAGAAATGCTGCTCCCTTGAGAGCCTAGCACAAGAGACAAGTTGCTGTGTTGATTTGGCACAGCCTGGTTTTTGGTAGTGAGGGAGGGCCACAGGAGTAGTTTCTGTGAGAAGCTGCTAAAAGCTTCCACCACGTCCAGCAGAGCCAATCTCTGATGGCTCTGAAGATGGACATGCTGTTGGCCCAATTAGAGAGGCTGGTAATGCCTTTGTGGTGACACAGTTAAGAAAAACTGAAACATGCATGTGCAGTTTTCTCCAGCCACGTGCTGCTGCTGTCCTGGCGCAGCGCGTGGCAAGCCTCTACTGCCTGGCCAACCCCAGCCAGCCGTGTCGTGGGAAGAAGGGCAGGGGCAGCGTCAGCAGCCTCTCCTTCCCAGGCCCCGCAGGAAGAGAGGGGTTAAATAGTGCGGGGCCGTGGTGGCCGTCACTGCCCGCTTGGTGGTGGTGGGCCACGTGGCCAGCAGCAGAAACACGGTGAGAGACTCTCTGGCACAGAACCTCGATGAGATTGACCTCTTGGAGCTGCGGGATCCTGTAGGAATCTTTGAATTAGCAGAACTCGTTTTCAAAAGCACCTATAAGCACCAGTTTTACTTGCAGTCACAGAAGAGGAGGAGGTGGGCACATGTGAGGGACAACAACAGGGCAACACCAAGGTCAGTGGAAAAAGAGGGGGATGAGGTGCTCCAAGTGTTAAAGCCAAGATTCCTCTGCAAGCCATGATGAGGACTATGGTGAAACAAACTGTCCCCTGTGAGGCACGAAGTTCATGGGGGATGTAGAGATCCACTCACAGCCCATGGGAAAAGTGCTCCTGCCAGAGTGGGTGGATACCAGAGAAAGATGTGATCCAGTGGAAGACCCAAATAGAGAGAGAGACCCTCCAGAGATAGAGGGCCCTTGCTTCCAAACGCCTAGTAAAAATCTGGAAGTATATGTGATGGTGGGCAGGGGAAAGAAAGAAAGGAGAAGTGGCCTTGGCATTATGCTCTGTTATTCTTAACAGTTACCAGCAACACTAGGCTGTTTCATGTTGCACTTATTATGTGCACTTAAGTCAAGAGTTCAGTGCCTTAGCTGCCAGTGAAGTGTCAAGTCTTGCTACCTTTTGTACAGACACTAGCTGGCTAACCTTCAGTTATAACAAAGTTCCACAGAGATCCTGGCTCTGATGGGTCTGCATTTAAACTTGACCTACGTGAAGATCCTTGTGGGTCCCTTCTATCTCAGAATATTCTATGATTCCATACCACCAAAGGAATAAAACTTTCTTTGTCCCACCATTATTTGGTCCCTCAGCTCATTCCTATCCCACCCACCTTTCAGTCATGAGCCATCTCAGACTCTGTAAAAGGCTGAAATGCAAGTCTTGCTTTATCTGAGGCTATTCTTCTAGTCAGAACAGCTCCAAAGTAAGGTTAATTCCACAGCTGCACTGGCACAGTGATGCACAGGGAGGGAGAGGGATGATCCTTGTGGTAGCTGTGCTCCTAGAACCCTTTGCAGGATTATGATGCTTGTCAGATTTATCACCTGGGTAGTCACATGTGTTGGTACATGTGAAGCTGTATTGAGGACCAGTGAGCATGACAAAACTTACAGGAACAGCACAGTACCAAAGAAATCCCAGGGCATCACTTGAGAAGGACCAGACATTAACTAACATGTTACACTAGATTTACATTGTGTGTGACCCCTATTATTAGTTATGGCTACTGAAAAAAAAATGTCCCCAGAGTGCTCTGCTATGCTTTCCACAACTAAGTAGTTTTTATAAAACTTCTCTCCAATAAATGATTTACAACTCTGCAGTAGAGCTGTTCAGTTTCTAAAAGAGTCTTCCACCATCCCGCAGGTTTATTTCTCCTTGATCACCGATGATTATTCTAAGCACATATGTACATACTCTACATTGCAGATACACATTTAGCTTAACATAAACCAGCAGGCTATTAAGCTTGCTAAGATAAGGAACAGGACAAGGAAAGAGAACAGAAGATCTTTAAAAGACAGTCTGCTAGGACCAAAGAGTCTTATTTCTGAAGAAACAAGCACATTTTTTTCATTTCCTTAACCACATCTAACAGGCAAAATAAAGATACCTGCTAAACATCTTAAGTTTGTCAAGAACTCTGTCTGCTTTATAGAACCAAGATTTGTTCATGGTTTTAGCAACACAGTTTTAAGTAATGCTGTCTATCTGAAGAATTCTCCCCATCCTGCATTTCTGACCTGGACAATCACAAAGCCTCCTTGGACTTCACAAAACTCAGTTCTTAACCCCTAAAAGAGGATTAACAGCACTTACAGCCATTCAGGACTCTGTCAATAAACATGTGAAGGTTCTAAAAAACTGAAGACTGCCACCCAAACACATTGCTCCAAGGTGAGATAGGACACCACTTTTCAAAGTGGGGACAAATTTTATGGAGGAAAGTATCTTACAGGAGCACAGTGGCAGGAAGATGGAAGTGGCATAAAGATGTGCTGTGAAGAGGGGGAATGAGACAGGGAGCAACACAGAAAATGTTGCAGCTAAGCAAAGCTGAGACTCTGAGTCCTCTGCCAGATGTTACTGACTTAAACACCACATCTCAACCTGCAAATGTCATGATTACCCATAGAAAAATCCAATGATTTACTTAACCCTTGTAAAAGTTCCTACAAACTACTCACAGATCAGCTGTCTTGGTACATGAAATTTCAGGACATATTCTCTAACGTGCTGTACAAATGAGATTAAGTGAGATAATTCTCTCATCTGACTTGAAAAGGCAGAAGTTGCTCTAACATATCAGCACATTCCCCTCAAGCACATTAGCGGCACAGTGCAGCTAAACATTTGTCAAAACATTATCTCCAACATGGGGATACTAAAATCACTTAAGACAAGGATTCTCCACCTTTTCCACCTCGTTTACCACAGAAGAATGACCTGCACAGCTCTCCTATTAGCTTCCTGGAAACCTTCTCAAATCCCAGCCTAGATCAACAGCTCCTTCCAAAGGAGATTTATGAGCTCAGCAAATAACAAAAATCATGTTAGTTCTGTAGTCCAGAGGAAAAAAAAGGATACAGCAACACCTAATCTCAACAGCATACACTGGGAAAACAAGTAAAGTAGAAGAGAAAAGAGAAATGTTCATATCCTTACAAACAGATTCAGGTAGAGTAGTATTTAAAGTTCATACCATAAAGGGGAAGAGAAACATCTGTGCTTATGTGCTTTTTAGGCCATATAAAATCACCCCCTAGACAGCTAAAGGACTGGTATACGGTCAAGCAATCATTTAAAGTGTAACAGAGAACTCAAAATGCAGTAATTAATCACCAAAAGGAAAAACACAGTGGGATGTGCATATATGTTAAGTGAACTCCAAAGCAGCATGCCAAACAACAGTATTGGTTATATTGAGATTATTTTTCAGTCATAAGATAAGAGAGATAATTTTAGGAGCAAAGCTATTCAGAAATGCACCCAAGGTTTATATTTACAACATATTAACATTCAAAGCTGTGTAACAGGTTCTTTATTCTTAATCAGTCCTGTGCTATTTTCATCCCACCTGATATACAGAAGAAATAACAAATCATGAAGCTGATTTTGTTCATTCTGTTGCAAGATCCTGACAAAGGTGAACACCAGGAAAGACTGGGGGCAGGGAAATGCATGTTTGAACAGCATATCTCAAGGGAGGTAAACTCCTTTTTTGTTTGTTTCAAAAGCTTGTTCATTTGTATTGAACACTGTGTAGTATATACATTTAGCACTAATCAGTAACTGTCTTAAACTTACAGAGCCTTATGGTTGTATGGGCCTCTGAATCCTTCCCACAGCAATTTGATCCCCTTAGCTACATCTCTGCTGGGGCTTCTACAATAGTATGATTTTTGGTATGGAGAAGGAAAGGCAGCTCCAGAGGGCTACTTGACAAATGTTAAGCGTTCCCAACAACTGGTACAACTTGAGCTCTGATGGATGATAGTGAAGTGACAAATGAAAATGTCATTTCTGTTGTCTCCAAAACAGATTTGTTATAACTTGAAAACAGTTTGTCCACCATAAATGGGTGAGACCTTGCATCTTTCAGCACTAAGACAACCAAAATCTGGTAAGAGGTCACTAGGGTAAAAAGAAAAGAAAAGAGGATGAAGTAAGACTCTCAGTGTTCAGTATTCAGTATGGGGATAAAAACAGTTCCCTAACAGACACTACTTTGGGACAGAAGTCAGAATGAGCTCATACACACCTCCTCTATGGAAGGAATCGTGTACAGGTGATCAGAGGATTTGGATCTTCCCACACTGAACTGGTGTCCTGATGGAGACTGAGTCCCACATAATTTTTTTTAAGTATGTTGTTGGGCAGGAGAAGAACTCAGATAAGTAACTGCTACCTGTAGAGGCCTGTGCAATAGTAACAAGCCCACAACTACTTGGGCTATAGGAAAGGAACAGAGAAGGAGACTGCAGTCTCTGCAGAAAAAGGAGCTAGTGTGACATGCTCTTGGCTGACACTGGGAAGGTGCCAAGGGACTTGAAAAATGACAATCAGTCTGCAGTCAAAGACTTGGTAGCTTTTCACAATTCATTAATCAAAACACTAAAAAGTATGTAAATAGGAGGCTATTTGGGGTCATCCACAGCATCCAAGAATGAGTTCAAATAGGTTCTGGCTGTCAAACAAGCTCTAGCAGAGAAAGAAAGAAGCCCTTTGTTAAATACATAAACAGAACACTAACAAGGATGTACAACTGACCAGTGGATCTGACTCCTAGAGAGCTAACAAAGCTTCACACCTTTCTAGGCAAAGCTTGGTGGCTCCAAGGAGAAGACTCCTTTTCCAGGACTGTCATCATAACAAAGAGCAGCAAACCTGTGTTTTTTCCTTCCACAGCCATCACCACAAAAGAGGATGAAAACAAATGGTAATCTCTCAAAAACAGCATCTTCAAAGATAACTTTGTTCCTCCAGCTGACATGTAGGGTGCAAGAAAACCACAAAATTTGGACCACATACAGACTGCTTCATCCACAGAAATTGTCACAGTCATTCAGAGTGTGTCTTCAGGACAGAATGTCCTGAATGATGCCACCAACACCATCTTCTTTTTAAGGAACTGAAGGAGTCTAATGAGACATTTTAAATAATCCTGAAAAGCTCTCTGGCTGTCAAAAAAGCATGATGGCCAATGTCTTTTCTAAAAAGTACTGATGATGGTGTAACCACATTTCTCTTCACAGAGAAAAGCAAGGCACAATATGACAACATGATGGCACCTCAGCAACAGAGTGACCCAAAGACAATCTAAAGGAGGAATGAGAACCCTCAGCCTTTTCCCTCGACTATAAGAAACAGAGCAAGAAAGATGGGAAGTGATATAGATAACGTCACTCTCCTCAGGAGCCTACCATTAGGTAGGTGAAGTTTCCACAGGCAGGAAAGTCACTCTCAACTACTGCCGATGAAGCAGGAGATGGCTGCTGCTGTACAGGCATGGACAGACATGGCAGCAGCCCCTGAAGCACAAATCTCAGAGGTTAAACAGCTAAATCACCCAAGCATTTCTCTTTCCTCTGAGACAGGAAGGAAAGACCACAGATGTGAATTGCTGCAAAAGAAAACATACAATATTCAGAGTCACAAATTGGCCCAGCTGATGGTGGAGGCTGTCCTTGCAGATGCAAAAGTGAAAGAGAGAACTTCACCAAAATCTGCAGCACATTGCATGAACCAAACATAAAATTTCAGTTTAGGATTCAAAGTCTAAACAGACAACAGTGAAGCAACCCCAACCTTAGCAAGAACCAAATGAATAAGCAGGGCTTGAGGCTGTGCTGCTTAAAACTGAAGACTCTAACTATCGGTAATGTTTGATTCTGGCCTCCCTCAATGCAGGAGAATCAAAGCTACTTGTTTCAGTGTTAAGAATTCTGACTGGAAGTGCTTCAGCCCTTCTCACAATCTCTTTCAATCCTCCTCCTAATGATCTGGGATTTCTTAGTGCAACTGAACAACAAATGACCATTTGCAGCCACTATGACATTCCAGAGTTGGAGGTCTTCTCTGACACTGATGCTGTCACATCATGGTGCAAGCCTAAAGTGACCAATTTTAAATGCTTCCAATAACTTGGAATGAAAAGCAGCATCACTGCTTGCTTCAAAAGCAACACATTTCCAAAGATTCAGCTCAGATTCTCAGGGAACACAGGATGTGAAGAACAGAGACAAGTACCAGTTCAAGAAGTTCAAGCATGGTATTTATGCACCAGCTAATAGGCAATTAACCATTTTAGATGGCACAAAAGCATAAGATCAGCCATGCGAGTCATCCTAGACAGGACAATTCTGATGACCTGAGATTAGGAATGAGTAGCAATACACACTAAAACATAGTAATGGTGAAAACTGAGATAAAATACTAACTAGTAGTAAAGTGCTCAGTCTCTAATGGAGAGCTGAGAACACAGAGCTTATGCAAATAAAGTTATATATAACTGAAGTTAAATAACTAAACAGAAATAAAATTGCACCTTACACAGTGCTGCCACGTGTATCAGGCCCTCTTATTCTACTTTCTGAGATAAAGCCATTTCAACTTGCTTCTCCTTAGGAAAGAAGTTACAGTTTCAAGATCTTAACACCAAGCAAACAAGAGTTCAGAAGCTCAGATCAGGATTACATCTGTAGTCAGATCTACAAAGTGCTGCTTAATAGGACCCTTGGGACAGTCACAGTGATGCCCATGTCCATTTCCTGGCTGGAGATCTATAATACAACATGAACTTCAGCATAAAAAGAGAGGAACAATGTAAGAAACTGAAAAGCTGATATGCAAGCTTCAGTATTTCAATGCCACCTCAAAATAAAAATCCAACAATCAGCTGTACAAACGTGGTACAGACTCCAATAGGAGGCAAGAAGAATGGTGCAGTGGACTGAACTTTCCACACTACTCATATTCTTGATCCTCATATTATCTACTGATTCGTATCAGTAGGGAATAGAAAGAAAAGCAAAAATACTGTCAGTCATTAGAGTTCTGCATCAAGTAGGCCAGGTAAAATGATTTAGTGAATTGTTAACGTGACTTACAACAACAGTTTGGAATATTCAGACTTCTCTTAGACATTCAACTTCATCCTGTGTGACATTCTGTTAAATGTATTAACAGGACTGCATGTTAAAGCAGACCCTACTGAAAGAATCAAACACCACAAGCACTTAAGTTATTGTCTGGAACTATGATCCAAACGAGATACAAGTTCTGGAAATACCTCACAGAACTCTGTCCTCTAATACTAGTCAAATTCTTTACCTAAAATTAAAGGGAAGAAAAAACCCCAAAAGATTAGAAAGAAAGATTACAGTGAGTCATGTACAAGAAAACAACCATACACCGAGCGGTCCATTTTCCTTACGGGTCTGGAAAACTTCCTTGTTTGTTGGTTAGTGTAATGAAAACACTGCCAAGGAAAAGGCTGGGTAGAAAGGAAAATCCCACATTATGAATAACTAGGAAAGCAAGAGAGAACAAAAGGAAGAAAATCATTAGGGCACTGCTTCTCATGTTTAACCAGGATCACAATTCTGGATGCAGTCTGGTACCTTCAGACAGAGCTGAACTGAAAGAGGTTCAGAGAAATCCTGCAAGGAAGCTCAGAGGTTGACTGGTGTCCACAAATGACCAGCTTCATATGCTGTGACTCTTCAGCAGGGAAAGATATGCCCTGAGCCCTGTACAGGAAAGGCCTATGAAATGCTGATGGGGAAGGAGAGAGTGGGAAGCAACTACACTCTTTTTCTGTAGGCAAAGAGGAGGCCATCAGATACAGCCAGCAGGAACAAGCAAATGAGTGGATGAGGTTGGCAGTAACTACACAGTCCTTTTGGATTTTTGTAGTAAATGCCATGGACCTGGGCGAGACCCCATGGAGAATCTAAACAATAGGAATGCCGAGACAGCAACAGAACTTCCTGTCTCCCTGACCCCTGCCCCAAAGCTTATCTCTGTAACCCCACAGGCTATGTTACTTAACCCTCACAACTGGTCAAATCTGGATCCCCCCGAACCCTATAAAAGAGGTATATTTTAGCCCATTCGACAGAAGAAGAGCTGTCACTGGGACCCCTCACAGACTTCCCCAATAAAGCCATCTCTGTGGAACCACCAGCATCTCTCCCACTCCTCTCTCGCCGTCTGCTGCAGCCTCAGCCCGGGGGCACCCCTACCTAGCAGGCAAGAGCCGAAACCCTAAGAGAGCTTGCAATCACTAATAGAGCTGATAATCACCATGCTTGCTAGAGGGTAGCCCCCCGGCATCAGCCTTGAGCTAGCTTAGCTTTGGGCACCCTGTCTCCCTGGGGACTGAGCTCCCGAGCTATCTTGCACTGCTTGATGATAAGGCCAGAATGGAGGCCTTATTAGGTTTTATCTGTATTTTCTGAGTGAATTTTAATTCAGCTCTGCAGCATTTCTGGAGGACATGGAATTAGAGAGCTATCCTGACCTCTCTGTACACAAAGTAGCTGCTCTGAAGCAGCCAGCTTGAATTCCTGTCTGTTACAGAGAGGTGTAATATAGACATGCTTCTCCGTAACGTATATGACTTTGCTGATTCTGGTTGTAGTAAGGTTGCTGTTGTCATGACAGTTTAAGCACACAAAGGAGGTTTTGCCACAATAAGTGAAATATTTTTTTTAATTACAAACGATCAATATTATGGGGGAAACCATTATTGTTGTTTGTACAAAAGTGCTTCTGTGCTCAAAAGTTTGTTGTTCTCCAAATACACCAGTTACTCCCACCAAGCACATTCACATTCTCCCCTGACCTTAACCACAGCAGTACAGACTAAACTGGAGTGAGTAATGAAAGGAAAAAATACAGATTTGATGTGTGGACTCTTCACTGGATAAGGAACTGCTTGGATGATCATGTGCAAAGGGTAGTGGCCAATGGCTCAATATACAGATGAAGACAGGAACGAGTAGGGTCCATGTTAGGAAAAGTACTGTTTAATACTGTCATCAATGACATGGACATTGAGACTGAGGGCACCTCAGCCTATCTGCAGATAATAGCAAGTTGAGTAGTAAGGTTGATGTGCTTGAGGGGCAGGACACCATCCACAGGAACCTGTACAAGCTTGAGAAGTGAGCCCAGTGAACATCATGATCAAGTGGAAGGTGCTGCACCTGGGTAAGGGCAACCCCTGGTACCAATACAAGTCAAGAACTGCCCAGGGGAGATGGAACTGGGAGTGTTAGTGGAAGAGAAGTTTAACATGACCTGGCCATATGCACTGGCAATCCAGAAACCATTTGCATATTGGGTTCATTCCCAGCAGTATGGGCAGCAGGTGAGGGGGAGGACACTCCCTCTCTATTCCACTCAGGTGAGACGCCACATGCAGAGATGCCTCCAGCTCTGCGATGCTCAGCACAGGGAAGATGTGGACCTGCTGGAGCAAGTCTACATGAGCACACAAAGACACCCCAAGGGCTGGAGCACTTCTGCTATGGAGAGAGGCTTGGAGAGCCTGGAGAAGAGAAGGCTCTGGGCAGACCTGAGAGCCCCTTCTAACAGCAAAAGGGAACTGTAACAAAGATGGGAACAGATATTTTAATAAGGCCTGTTGCAATAGGACAAGGGGCAATACTTTTAAACTAAAAGAGTGCAGATTCAGACTGGATATAAGAAATTGTATATGTTGAAAGTGATGAGACATTTGCACAGGTTGCCTAGAGAGCTGTCACACTCAGTCCCTGGGAACATTCAAGGCCAGGCTGGACTGGGCTCTTAGCAATCTGCTCTAGTGGAAGGTGTCCTTGCTCATGCAGGGCGGTTGGACTACATGGCCTTTTAAAGGTCCCTTCCAACTCAAATCATTCCATGATTTTGTAAACTACCACTATGGTTTTCACCACGCTATATTTATATATATACTCAAGGAAGTCCTTCACGACATAATTTTACTCTGAACCTCATGAATAGAGGAAAATATCCCTTCTAGAGGTACTTGTAGTTAGGTTCAGGTCTGAAAATTTTACTTGAGGTTGTTTGACTGCAAAGCAGCAAAGTTTTGCAGAACTGAGAGACTACCCAGAAACATCCTCTACCAAGTTCTTCCACGCTCATGTGGTAGCACCCCTAGAAACCACTTTTCTGTTTGTCCATGATAGTTCTAAACCACTGTAACAAAACTTCAACGATGTCCTCCTCACTGAAGCAGTGATGTTGTTACTACAGACAGTAATGCAAAGATATTAAAAGAAAATGGTCAGACACTTGAAACCAAAAGGTCCAATAAACAGGAAAAGAAAATACTTTACCATGTACATGAGACTGTTGAAAACTTTTTCCTGGTGCAAAGTGAAAATTTCCAGCTACCTGCAGGAGACAATAAACATTCATTAAATGGTCTGAATCTATGTAAGCAAAGCAGTTGTACTGGTGTTTGGACTTTTACGATTTTGTTCACACAAGACAGACACCAACTGACTCATTTTCACAGGGGACAGTAGCAGCAGACATTATCCTAAAAGAGGTATGAATTTCCCATGTTCATTACAGCCAGTGATGCTGAAATCCATAATTAAATACTGATGTGGATAACAGCTGTTCTATCCAGATTATTTTGTGGACATAAAAAAGAGAAAAGGAGGAATTAACTCCAAGTAGGGAACTGTCTGGTCCTTCAGAAAACACAAAACACTATCAAAGAAAAAGAGAGGAGAAAGTGAGGATGAACACTTATAAAAATAGTCAGCAGTGATCCAACGTATAAACACATGAAAAGAAGAGCATGCAAAAATAAAGCACTTAACCTACTAAATCCCCCTCCCAAAGCAACCCCCCAAAAATCTGCAAAAGACAAACTGGTAAAATTTCATCCTGGACTCTGAAAGGGATATGGATATTAGGCGCCAGTCCTCCCTGACACTTAATAGCAATCACATGCACTGTGCCTTGGAAGATCTGAATGTACCAAGCTCACTCATTGTATTAAATATTTAATGCCTGGGCAAACCTATGCTTTATGTTAACTGCAGACCTGTTGAGAATGAAGATGCACAAAGTTCCAAGTGCCTAAAAAAAGGCCCCAAAAACTTCCCCAGTGACACTCACACTTGGACCACTCCTACATCCAGAATTCCCCCTGGAATCTTCCTGCTCATCATATATTGTGAGAGAGGGTCCCATAACAGTTCAATAGCTATGATAATGCTCAAATCACAGTCTCTGGATATGACAGTACAAGGTCTACTTTCTAGAAAAAAGACTGTGGTCTCCAGGAAGAATACACAAGGATAAAAAAAAAAGAAAAAAACCTCCAAAAAATAAAAAACCAACAGAGTTTGAAGTTAAAAACAAACAAAAAATAGCCTGGGTCTGACTTCTTCTAGAGGGCATTTGGGTATGCAACCTGTGTATTTGTGAGGGTAACCCACAAAATGACAGGTTACATAGTTACCTGGTGCATCTTGTGTATTTTCATACATCATTTGCATAAACCACCTCTCTGAGCATTTTCAGCTCAACAACCAACTCCAATAGCCTTGCTTCCTGTTTTTCTAAAGAAGATAACATTTCACTCTCTCCAGCACCTCTGAGGCAAGTTATCTCCAGCACCCACTTGTGGCCTCTGATTTAAAACCGGAAGGGCAGTGGAACAATTCAAGCTAAAAGAAGCTGCCTCTCCTCCTCTAGAAATCTCAGCAAAAAGACTTGGTACCCAGGTGGGATGAAAAGACGAACTTCACCAGCTGCCATGACTTCCTATCAGCCCACAGAACACAAACCAGAACTAGCCTCTTTTCCACTGCTCTTCCTGACTGTCCTCCTGAACCTCATGACAAGCACAAAGACGTAGCACAAAGACGCCAGAGGTTATTCTATGATAGTACTGTAAGCACCTAAAACTGGAAAAGGAGAAGAATGCCCCAACTCTGCCTTTTCACAGTCCTCACCATCATGCAGCAGGTTCACAGCAAAAGCTCTCTCTCACCTTGTTGACCTCTAGGAAACCATACACTTGGCAGCCCTCATTCTTCTGCTCTTGCATTTTCTGGCTAAACCCTTCCCTCTTGCACTGCTCTATGCTATCTGGGTTCTTGAAGGCCCAGCCTCGCCGCCTGTATGCTTCTCTGACATCGTCACAGGTATTACAACACCTGCAAAAAGCACAAGCACCATCTTACCATCTTTATCATTAAGACGAGATGTCCCAGCTCAGGACTTGAATCCTTGACAGGATTCAACAAAGCAGCAACACAAATATTGGGGACTGGACCTTGGAAAGTGGCCTAATGGTCCTGAATAAGCATGATCTTCTTGATGTGCCTTTTGAGGTTTGGAGGTGAGGATGCACACTGTTTGAATACAGGACTGGAGTCCAAAGAGGGCTCTGCCTGGCCATTTACACAGCCAAGGCATCCCTTGGCAAAGAAATTTATCACAAAAACATCATCAGTGTCCCCCAGTGATAAGCAGTTTAGAACTTCCTCATGTGAACAAAGCACCTGCCTATTTTTATTGCTCCTCTCCTCTGTTTTTAGGCCAAGACATTGGGCTAAAGGGGGGCTTAACTACAAACTTTCTTTGTACTTTTCTACCTGTGGACAATACTTGGTTACCAGAAAAAAACCCAGGTTTCTTCCTTGGTTTCATGTTTCGGTGGACATGTTGAACGAATTCCTGCTGTTGAAGGCAGCAGTTATGAATACCTCAAGATGAAAACATCTCTGGGAAAGGACACAACTTGACAGATGGGACAAACCAAGTTATCACTGAGCCAAAAATAGCCAAAATTAGTCCAGAACCTATATGGACTATCATGGATCCATTCTTACAGTAATTTCCTGTTCAGAGGAATGAGAAATACGAAAAGATGCCTGTTGTTTGTGTGAACCATAGATGTCTGGTCCTTTCTCCTGTAAGGAAAAAATGCCACCAGCAGCAGTGAGAAGGCAAGGCCAGGGCATAACCAGGTTTTACATCAAGATACCTCGTGTAACAGTCAAATCATTTAAACACCTCTGCTCTGGACATCAAACAAGCCCAGAAAATCTCTCACCTGCTGAGATACAAGTTTTGTACTGCTTAAACAGGCACGTAGACAATCCAAACCACCTACAAATGCACCTTCTCAACAATCTTGAGTGCAGCTTCCAAAGGCATAGGCAAACCACAATAGCTCTTATCACTGAACATGTGCCTGAGAGCAGGATTTCATTGCACAGACCTTCATAGACATTTGGAAAAAAAATATGCATATAACATACCAGGATTCAAGCGCTAAGAAGATAGGAAAAAAGTGCAAAGGTTACCGAATGTCCTCTGACTCTGCCCCATAACAGCTCTCGCAGCGATCAGCATCCAAAGAATTTGGATCAAACACTTTTTCTTCTTCTTTTCCCAGCTCTAAGACAAAACAGGATTCAAAGTGATGAGACACATCTAGAAACTCTGTCTTGTACTCTTGTTCTGCTCTATGCATAATGAATACTCTGCACACAATGTGCTACTGCACATCCTGCACCCAACGTCCACCCAAAGTGGTATGTATGTAGCCTGCTGAGGTGTGGAGCAAAACCAAGAAGGAGCATAGTATTTGTCCTCTCAAGAACAGCCTCCATGGAAAGAACTGGCTATCTGTAAGCCTTGCTGAAGCATCAGACATTGCTTGCATAAAGGCTTTGCTAAAGCATCTAAAGTAGACCCAACAGTACATTATAAGCAATACAGGACTTGCTTAAAAACATGTAGAATAGTTTTTTTACCCAAATAATAATTTTTAAAGTCACAACCTGTGATGGTTGCTAAGTGACATAGCAGTAAGAACACTATCACCACATTCCCACGAAAACCAGAGAAACCCTTGTGCCTGCCAATTGTTCAGCTCTTGGCTTAGTTTAGCCTTTCAGTGTCAACAACAAAATGTTAAATCTAAAGTGATACAAAGCTAAAAATTTGGTCATGTTGATACTCAGAGCTACACTGACTCCCAGAAAATAGAACAAGTAACTCATGTTCTGGAAAGGAAAGTCAAAATAGTAATAGTGTGCGACTGAAAAATGCTTTGTCAGAATCCTTTCTGGTTGGTATCAAAGAACAAGGATGAGTCATAACATGTAAAAAATGTAGAGGAGAGGTTTATGTAGCCAAGGATCCCTTATTACAGCTTGCAAACAACAGATCAACTCACATGTATTTATCCAGGTGTGCATTAACACACACAGAGTTAATGCAAGTTTAGGCTTAAAAGTTAAGTCACTGGAGCCTTTCCTAGAATCACACAGTCCCATTTGTTCACCCACTGTGATTTAAACCCAAATTTTGCAAGAACAGCTGCTTGATTTCTAATCTCAAAAGACCACCAACTGTGCAACTTTATTCCTCAAATGCATCCATGGGTCTTTATCATAGTTTCAGAGGGACTGGGCAAAGATTTTCTTGCAAAAGTACTGAGTGTAAAAGTAGTTTAATAGATCTGCATGTTATAAGGTATTCAAGACTTTGTGGCATTTAAACACTCTACAGCTGTCACCTTGTTCCCACAAATCTCAGAACAGGCATACAACGGAAACACTAACAGAGCATCAAACCAGGACAGGTAGAAGAGCATCTTACCATGTCTCTCAGCCTCTGGAGTTACACGATTCCCAGCTTTATCCAAGCGTTGTTTAAACAGATTGTGCTCTACATCCAGCTGCTGCTCTCCTGCTACATCCATTGCATCAATGCTCAAATCTGAAACCAGTGCACAAGGAAAGTGATCTACAAGCATACATTTGTTATGAGCACACTGAGCCTCTTGAGTCCCCGCCAAGGACAAAAATTATCATCACCATTCAGAAGTCTTACTCACAAGCACAAGGCATATGTGGAAAAATAACATCTAGATTGATCTTCAGTTTATCTCCCCTTGATTTATCAACGTATAATTCTGGATGAACCTGGGAACAAAGGAAAAACAGTCCCATTTTACTTGTGAGCAAATCAAAAGGCCCCTTTCTCTTGGTGCTGTGGCCCAGGAGCTGATTTTTAAGACAGAAGAGGTTTGCGAGACAGCTGAGCCACTGCCCTGCACAGCCCAGCGCATGCCATTTGCAATGCTGTTAAATAACTGGGGGATCTCTGAACGTGGGGAGGGAACAAGGCTTCAGCGCTTGCTTTCCCTTCTTGGCTTGGCATGGCTGCTCGCAGGAGGCGTGACGTACCGCCGTCCTGGCAGGACGCCACAGACGGAGGAGGGCAGCTCGCCCCCACAGCCGGGGCGACCGGACAGGGCACAGAAAAATAACGCGAACCGCAGGTCTATGCTGGGCGAAGCTGCTGTCTGGGCAGCCCAGGGGGGCGGCCCGGCGGGGGCAGGGGCAAGGGCGCTCCGGCCACTATGAAGGGTTGCCCGCCGCGAGTCGGAGGCAGCACGGGGGTCTGGGGCCGTGTCCGCTCCGTCGGCGGTACTTACCTCCTTGGTGAGGTAGTACTGCAGCTCCGAGAAGAAAAGCAGCACCATGATGAGCCCGCTAACTGCCGTCACTGCCAGGGAGACGAGAACCACTGTCAGCCCCGCCGCAACCAGACCGCCGCCGCCCTGAGTCTCTAACGAGCGCCGGCCCGCCAAGGTCCCCCGGCCACCCGCAGCGCCCCCGCTCACCCAGCGCTCCCCCGCACGTCTTAACCCGAAAATCTTCTAGAGTCTTCGGAAAAGCGTCGAACCGCTTCAGCCGCCACAGCGACTCCATGACGCCGCGCGGCCCGGAACCGAACCCTTCTTCCGGCGCCGGCCTCACCCCGCTCCCGGGCCCGCCCCCGGCGGGGAGCAGTTCTCTGTAGCCGGCTGAGCTTCCCAGTCCTGTCTGTAGCCTCAGTATGTCGGAGGGCTGGGGTAGGGCACTGACAGCTTTTCGAAAGCAGTCGAGCTGTCCCCTGGGCCCGCTGTGGCGGCAACAGTACGGAAGAAAAGCGTGTCGGCAGAGCACTGAATCATGATTTTAAAGGGTTAAAATTTTAGCTGACGGTTAGAACCAATTCATATTGAAGTTAGATACACCAACAATAGGTTAATGATTATTAGATGCTTAAGGTAAAGCTAATTGTTATGTTATGAGCTCATTTGTAGAAAGAAGTGGAGCAATTGAACCATTATAGGAACGTATTGAAACCAGTAGAACAATGTCCAGCGCCAGGACTCTATGTTAATCCATCACGAAGCAGAGGGCCCTGGATCGTGCCAGAGGGTTACAGAGACCTGACAAAGACCTTCCTGACTTCATCTCTGGGACCACTGACCCAATTCAAGAGAAAAATTGTGCATGCATGAAAGACTAATAACCTCATTTTAATACAAAACAGAGATGGTAAGTGCTGGAGTTATGCATATGTATTATTTTGGGAAATAAATAGAAGGCCAAGTACCTTGTATCACTGGCCAGGGGCTATGTACAAATCATGAACAGGATGGAACTGCTAGGAACACGTCTTGAGCTGTACTATTTTCCAGCATCTGTCTCATTACGTGCTTATGACAATGGGAAGATGCCATCAGCTCCCATCCCAGGCAGCAGACCAAGAATTTAATATTACAACTTACTTTCTAAGTTTTTGACCAATCACACAAAGTAAAAGTATACTGACAGTAGTTCCATCCAACCACTATAAGCAGATGAAACGTCACTTAAAACAATGTTTACTTATTTCAAATACAGTACCTGCTAGTAAGCTTTAAAACACCATAGACAGAGCTCCATTATTAAGCTTGGAACTTCCTAACATCTGCCTAGATATACTTTTCTGCAGCTTAGGGAGTTATTCTAGACAAATGTTAATAAGAGACAAATGTTCTATTTGTCCTCACTTTTCTATATCTTAGATAATTTTTCTGCTGACCAATCTTATGGTTACTGCTTAGCTGGAATCACAGTTCTGCTGTCACTGAGGCCTGCCTTTTGTGGCTTTCCCAAAACTCTCTGATTTTATGGATACCCACACCTACCGCCCTAATGTCTGCAAGTGTGACTGGCAACAAAGGAAAGCCATTTTCCATGAGAAAAAGAAGTCCTTTCCCCAGGGTCTGGGTATCAAACAAAAGGTGGCGTTTGGGGCTTTATGGACTTGCAGGATCCTAGTTGCTGGCAGCTTTAGTTTTGGAGAAACCCAACAAAGTTTTCTAATTTTAAGCTTGCCACTGCCCTGTCGGCCCAGGCGAGCGGCCGCAAAATGGAGGGATTTTTCTGTGGGACAAAGAAGTCCTTTCCTCAGGGTCTGGGTATCAGTTGAAAGGTGACTTTTAGGACTCTAAAAGCTTGCAGGGTCCTATTTGCTGGCAGCTTTAGTTTTGGAGAAATCCAGCAACGCTTGTCCATTTCCAACCTGGCGCTGCCGTGTTGAGCAGGGCAAGTGGCTGCAAACAGAGGCCATTTTCCATGGGAGAAAGAAGTCCTTTTGTGGGAGGAGGGGACAGGGAAGGTGGGTGGGAGCACCCTGGGATGACTCTAACATCAATCACCTCTAACCCACTCCTTCCCTTCTGGAAAATTCCCCATTCCCCACTCCCCTCTTTGGACCTTGCCCCAGGACCACCCTCTCCCCCCATTCTTATAGGCGTACCCCCGATCACCCTGCCTTGTCCCCTCCTCTGAATCCTTAAATCCCTGAATCCTGGTTAAATGGTACCCTTGCCTCGCCTACCCTCTCCCCTTTATAAACCCTGGTCCCACCCCGGTTTGGGGCTCAAGCTCACCCCGACACCAGCTCCCCCCTTGGAGAAGGCTTGGCATTGTATTTAGCAAGCAGAGCAGAAAATGCAGCTTTATCTTTTGCCCTAGTTTTCAGTCATTTTGTGAAGGGACCAAAACCACAACAGGGAGGTGCAAACTTAAGTTAGACAATCTCACAGCCTTTGCTGTGTTCCCCTTTGCTTCCCTGGCTGGGTGAAGAGACAAAATCTGTCTGGGAGGCTCTGCTTACTTCCTTCAAGTTGTTCCTTCCTTCCTTCCCAGACAGTCCAAATTCACACATAAACAAAAACAATTTCCCCTTTTGCACTAAGAGATCTTTTGGGAAATTCTAAAGACAGAACCCTCAATAGAGTATGGGGGTGTATTTCACCTGGGCGCGCGCAGTTTGTGGGAAATTCGAAGAGCTCCTTGCTTTCCAGTTCTGTTCAACCCTTTCGGGATGAGGGACAAGGTGTGGCTGAAGCAAATCGTCTTTCCCCTGTTACAGACTACAAACAGCCCTGTAGACCCCTCTGTCTATCAGAATCCTGCCCATGACGCCGATTTAATGTCACAATCCACTCATACCAATGGGGGTGGTGATGGTTCGTTAACTGATCTCGGAGTGCAACAGACAACATGGAAAGGGGATTGCAGTACCAATCAAAACAAATGCACCTTTATAGAATGACCACAGCAAATGCGTGAAAGGAATAAGGGAGAGGAAAAGAATAGAAAAGAGAGGGAAAAAGAGAGAGGGAGTTGTCCTACGTTGACTATATGATGCTTTTATCCCCAATCGTCTTGTTCTGTTTATGCTGATTAATCAAGTTTTGCACCTTTAAGGCTTGTTGTAGAGAGTGAAGGGGGGAGACAAGAAGCGTGCAGTTTGTTTTCAGACACTGCACTCACTCCTCCACATTCCTGCTGCTGGACTGTGTTGTCTGTGGATGAACAGACAGCGGGACAGAGCTCTCCTTTGGTTTTTGTTAGTTTTAGCTTGCTGAGGCAAAGAAGTTCCCTGGACTGTGTTTTTTTTTCTTTTTTCCCTTTTCTTCTTTTCTTTGGACCTCTTGAAACCTGCTCTGGACTGAACACCCAGCAGAGCACTGGCAGCTGCACCTGTGGCCCACCAGACCAGCCCTGGCCCATGACATTTCCAGTGCTGGAGGGACTGATAAGAAACTGAGTGAGCTGAACTGAAACCCGGGGAGGGGACTTTCTCATTTTGTTATCTCTTTTGGAGCAACAAGGTAGTTTATTGTTTAATATTGTTTGAGTTTTATTGTTTAATAAACAGGTTTTTTCCACTTCTTTCTAAGGAGCTATTTTCTCCTGGACTGGTTGGGGGAGGGGCCAAATGAATCTGCTTTCCTAGAGGAACCCCTTTGTGGGTTTTCTCCAAAATTTGCCCTGAGCCAGGACAGGAGTATAGCGACCAAACTTGGAGAGACTAAGTCCTCGTAGTCCAGCCGGTAGAGTTTGCCTACTCATGTCGGGAAAAATCTCAAAGTCCTGGTTAAGTCAAGATTCTATTATAGTAGATTTCTGAGGAGGGAAACAGATCTTGAAATGGCTGAGGGGGAACAGATACAATCAAGAAGAAGAAGTCTATTGAAATTGCTGAGGGGGACAAAGGTATTGAAGACAGGTACAGACAGTCCATGTTCTCAGCAGGATATGTCAATATCAGCAGTGAGTGGGACCCATTGTTTCAGGGTTGCTTTCTATGGGAAACCAGTCTAGGTCCAGTGAACACATCTGTAGCCAACAATTAGCAGGCATCCTGCTTCAGTCAGGCCAGCACCCCTGGACCAGAATTATGGGGGTCTCAGTTTCAGTCCTTGATAGAGGGGCTTCAATCTCCGTCCCTCACAGTGGCTGTGGAGCAGATGAAGGACTTTCCATGGGGGGGGGGGGCTACCAAAATTGCCTCAGCAAGTTCATCTGGCCAAGAGGTGGGAAAATTCCTGGCCTATTGTCGCGAAGCAGGTGCAAGCATATGGGCTGCGTTGCCCCTTGGCAGGCCATGCTAGAAGCAGTCACTGTAGACACAGCTGTGAACAATCACTTGGCAGGCCAGAATTCTGCTCAGGGGTCTCAGGATTTTTGGCGTTCATCCACCACCGGCAGGCCAGAACTCCCATCAGGGTCTTTAGGGTCCCAGTGTCTTTCCTGGGAATGGTCATGAGGCAAATGAGGGGAACTTCAGACCGTCTTTCACACATATCAGGAAATCTATTTACTAAAATGGCCAAAAAGAATGCATAACATTTAGAACTGAGGGGGAAAAAAAACCAACAACAAACTCAAAAGGTTAGAGCAATATCATTCTAGAGAATGGCATGTATTTATGAAAAATACAAAAAACTTCTACTTTCAAACATACCTACAAATCACCATTTTGCATTTGGTTTTTTTTTTTTGTTTGTTTTAAAGCTCTGGCACTTATCTTATTCCTTTTTGAGCTAGTTCAGCTCATTAATCTGGTAAGAAAGCAGCTAAAAATAAACAGAAAAACCTATGAGGGACAGGATGCCACTTCAGCCATGTTGTAGGGAAGCATTAGGTCAGCCTTCTGTGTTGTAGAAATATGTCTGTCATATATGAAAATCAATGCATAGCACTATCTTAATTTGGACTTTCTCATTGCTACTGAGTTCCTGAATGATCCAGATGGTTTCAAACCAAACAACAGCCAGCCCTCTAAGATACTCTCCAAACTATTCTTATGGAATAACTTGATCAGGTGAAGAGCTTGCTATGCAAAAGCTGAATATGATGTCAAGAATGCTTTGTTGTGGATTACCATTGTTTGGGATCATTTATCCCTTACCCTCCCATGTAGTATAGGAAAAAATTAAGTAGCCACAAGGCTTTTACAGCTGTTCTTGTATTTTGGGATAGTAAGGACTTAGGGTAGTAAACGAAACTGTGGTGTGTTTTACTATTGACTTTATCACTGTTTCACTTTGAATTAACTGCTTTGCATTTTAGCTTACCCATCAGTATAATGAGAAGAATGATATCTTCCTTCCTGCCCAAAAGATGTTAAATTATGCCAGTGAATCATGCCAGTCACGGACTTAAAAACAAAAACCATTGTGATTGACAGGAAGTATTGGCATGCTACAAGGTAACTGTAGTGAGCTGTGTTTCCTCCTCAGCTTCACTGTGATAGTAGAATTTTAATTAGCAGTTCCAAAACTTTGTCTTAGCATAGTCTGGTGACATATCTCAGTAGAGCAGTGTCCTAGGGTGACTTTATGATGCTTGTATCCCCAGTCATCTGTTCTGTTAATGCTGGATATTATATTCTCTGTCTTCAAGACTGGTTCTGAGAGCAAAGGTGGGGAGAAGAAGAAGCACGGAGTTTGTTATCAGAGGCTGCACTCACTCTTCTAAAAGCAACACTGCTCCACATTCTGTGCTGCACTGTGTTGTCCGGGCACTGACAGAGCAGAACAGAGTGTTCCTTTGCTTTTCAGTTGCTTTAGCTGGCTGAGGCAGAGTTTTCCCTGGACTGTCTTTTTTTCTTACCCTTTTCTTGGAACTGTTCAGACCTGCTCTGGACTGGGGCCTGGGGAGCACTGAGAGCTTGCACTTTGTGGCCTATGGGGGCCTACTCTGGGCAGCAGCCTTTCCCAGTGCCAGAGGGATTGATAACAGAGCGAGCATCCACAGGAGAGACTTTCGGAATTTGTCTTCTCTTCAGAGAGGCGATTGAGTTTTGTCATCTGGTATTGTTCATTTTTTGTGCTGAGTGCTTTGCCTGTTAAATAAACAGGTTTTTTCCACTTCTCTCAGAGGAAATTTTTCGCAAACCAGTTGAGGGGAGGGGCCGTGTGGGTGGGCTTTCTGGGGGGCTGGGCCCCTGAGACATAAACTTTAAGGAATTTAGGGATTTTAGAGGAGCTGAGGTTTTAGTTAGAGATAAGCCTTATTAGAGTTTATCAAAATAAATTGGTAGGCCTTGATGAAGTTAAGAGTTAGTAGTTAGCTAATAACTGATTGCTTGTCAACATAATGTTTGGTTAGCTGGGTTTATAATGAAGAATATAGAAACTGATAAATAGCTTTTAGGAACATAAGACAATTGTAAGCCTCCTCTGTTCTGAAACCAATTGAAGATGGGGAATGGGTGTTCTACCACTGGGTTCATTTGTCATATTTGCATTGAAAATGTAGAAAGTTCAGAACGAGGAAGACTTCATTTATTTCCTCATTTTCGGACACCTCCCCATGAAAGGGACCACCGACTCATTTTGAGGAACAAACTGCTCATGCTTAATAGCTTTTGAACTAATTACCATACAAAGTGGGGATGGGATGTACCAAAATTACAAATATGTATTTGTATTTTGGGTATTCAATACTTGTATAGCTAAAAGGACTCTGTAATCACCTGTAAATCACAGGGTGTATTTGGGAGCTATCCCACACACTGCCCGGCATTGCAATAAACATACACTTTCGAACTTTAAACTGTTAGAGAGTCTTTGTCCATCACAGTTGGATATCAGTACTAGATTAATATTTTTAATAAATCACCTCTTCTTGAGGTTTGCTGCCAAGTTTGCCCTAAACCAGGACAAGCAGTATATGCGACTTAGAGAATGATGGAATCACTTTGGTTGGAAAAGACCTTTAAGAACATTAAGTCTGAATGTAATTAGCAAATCCAACCATCAAGATATGTTTTGCTGTCTGAAGAGAACATGGTTTATCTGGTAAGCTTTGCAAGTATTTGTGTCATCACAAGCATGCAAGTCCAATGCATTAGATAGGTATATAATAAGAAACTTGTGCAAATCAACAGAATGATTCTCAGGGTAGGATATTGGCATGTTTCATCCTTGTTCCCAACTTCGTCCAAATAATTATTTTTATTAAGTATTGTTACTCTTTTGATGGTTCTTATTGCATTACCAACATTTTTGGCATAGGAATGCCGAATGGGTTAATTCACCTAGTTTTTCAAATAAAGACCAAGATTTAGCTGGAGGCAGAAATATTTAAATCCTCCAGCCTCCTTCTTAGTACCTAATTTCTATTACAAAATCAGTGCACAATCTTATCCCTTAAAGTCCAGGTAGCTCACTTTATACCGACAGGGTGACATTAGCAGGGCTTACGGGATGCTGCACACAGAAGCCCTCAGGGTGCACCTCTAGCAGACAGTAATTCCGTGCAGTTGGACCATCCCAGTGCTGACTTTGGATCACCAGAAGAGTAGAACTAGAGAGATCTGATGGAGAGCTCTCTAGAGTTAGTGGCCTGAAGAAGACAGCAGAAATCCCATCTGTGTGTTTGTACAAATAATTTGAATGCCATTTACAGAAAAAGATCTTCAAATCAATCTAGCTTTTTCTGCAGATTATTTGTCAACTCCATGCATTACATGGACAGTTTCACTGAGCATCTGAAATACAGCTGTGTTTAAGTGGATTGATTCAGGGTTGGGAAGCAGTGAAATAAAGCTTTTCAGGAATAGCTGACATCCATGTCCCACAGAAATTTATCTATTTTTAATGTCCAGATGCTTTTTAAAATAATGGCTGACCATTTAGCTATGTAATAGTTTTAATCAGAAATACGAAGAAAATTTTAAACTCACATCTTTTGTAGTTTGAATATTTTTCTCCATTTCTTTCCTTTTCAGGTTTCCAATTCAGTTATACAAATAATATGATTAGGTAATGAGAACTCATGCTGTATAAAAATATTTCATGCTATACTTCCAAGTCAAGGCCATGTTTTTCCTGGAACTGTTAAAAAAAAATAATTCTACCTGGATTCTCTCTAGCCCACACTCATCATTATATGAATGTCATTTAAATATTATATTTTGACTTTATATGGTGCAATTATATCCAGAAATTCAAAGCTCTAGTGTTAGGTTGTTTATATGGTCTTCTGGCACTTCTAACTTCCCACAAACACTCTTTGCAGCTATATATTTTTGCAGCAAGGCGTCACAGGGGTCTGTGAGAAGTTTTAATGTGAAGAAGAACTAACATGCAAAATACATGTGACATACTCAACATATTTCACTTCAGAAAGTTACAGTTTGCTTAGACGGAATGAAATACGAAATAAATAAGCTTAACACAACATTTATAAATCTTGGAAATCTATTGCCTGAACTTTGAGTCAGTTTGCAGGACAGGACTCTGTAGAAATGCAAATGGGAAGTCCAAGGAATAGAGCGGGTGTATTGGGCAGGGGTACAGAAGATTGCTCTAAAGGGTGATGTAAGCAAGATTGTATCCTATAAAGATAGCAGCTGCTTCTTGATAGAGAATCTGTGCCACCAGCCTAGTTTTCTGGGAACATTTGACCTGTACACTCTTGAGGGCTTGCAGATGTGAATGAATCTGTCCTTTGATATTTTTTTTCTTTTGAATGTCTATGACCTGATTTGCTATTGTGTACTGTACCATATAATTTTATAAACAGACATGTTTCAACTGTTTGAAAGACATAGTTGAAAGTGAGGTTGCAATTATGAGTTGGCTGTCAAAAGAATTTTCTGCTTTAAGCAAAATATCAATAGAAACATTCAATCCACTCCTATGATACAGATTAATTTTGAATTTACAGGGTAATTTGCATTAGTGATTGTACTGCATGTGCAATAAATGCAACTTGCTTGGTTTCTAATGATGATAATAGTCCTCTTTGTATTACTCTAAGGATTGAATCCACCATCATTATTTTCCTGTTCTTCTTTAACTGTAAAGGAAAAATAGTTTTGCATTAACCAAGGAGTAAAATGCATGCATTTAGCATCATTCTTGCAGGTAGTCCTCAATTCTGAAAATCCCTCTCAGAAGCTGCATTAAATAGGAAAGCTAGACAGATGGCTGAATGCAGAACCTGCCATTTAGGATCAGGTACAAAATAACACCCAAGAAATTGTTCATGGATGCTGGATCAGTACAAAGATGCCATTATTTAAAGGTGAAAAATAGTGATTGTGAAACTTGGTTGATGAATAAAAAACTATGCTAATCAAGAGACTAGAGTGCCAAGTGTGCTACAAGGCTTTTTTTTGTAATTAACATCACTCCCAGCATGAAAAAATACTATTTTTATTGTAGATTGTTTAAGAGTGCACAACAGTTGGGAAAAAAAGTGCTCTTCTTTTTCTATTAATAAGAACTGTGTATCATTCTGAGAGATAGTGTAAACAGGTTTTTGAAAACAATCTTATTTTGAAGGTTCATTCTATTCATAAATACTTCACATGAAAAAATTTGATCTGCTCTTCATCCTGAAGACTCTTAAAGGAAAATGTCTTTGTTGCATTCTCTTCTCACTAGTTCAGGAGCTCAGTCTTACCTGCATTCTAATGCTTTTTTATGTCCCCGATGGCACAGCTTAGGCATCCTTGTCTCCATTACCATCATGATTTCCGTATCAAGTGATGAGAATTTTTCTTCAGGATTGGTGAAGTTAAGTGTCATAACATTTATGTCAAGTCAATTTGAAGGTTTTTTTTCCAAAGGAATCTCTTCCTTCCTAATGAAAACCATTGGCAATAGCAAACCTACTCAGTTTTTCAGGAAGTGAAATAATATGTCTCCACTGTAGGATGTGTTCTGGTTTTTTTTTTTTTCACCAGAAGAAAACTGCTGTTTTCTTCTTCTTCTATCACTTTAGACTTACTTTATTCAAAATCTTCTTAAACCTTTAGATTTCTATTTATAGCTAATTACTTTCACAGTGTGCTATAGTGTATGTATTTGAAAAGGCCATTTGTAGATATTCAAATGGCTTACTTCTATTCTATTAAGAAATGGCTGTACTTCTATTAAGGAAACATAAAGGTGCAGTAATATTTTATCCTCTACAAAATTTAAAACCCCCCAACTATTAAAAATGATACCAGCAAATGATGTCTGTAGGAGGCTTTTTCCAGAACAATGTGCAGTTCTTCCCAACTTTATTTTTCCCTCTGTTTACTTTGTATGCAAATATTTTTATGCAGTCTTCTAATAGTGGCATGTTACTACTGGGATAGAGTATTGCCCTGCCAGCTTTGGAACTGACTCGATTGTAGTTGTGTTCAAATTTGTTGATGAGACAAGGTTTATTTGCTGAACACACTTTAGCAAGAGAGATTCTTAGTCTTTAGATGCTATGAGTCCCAGAAGAAGATGAATGAGGTGATGACATGCCTTGTGTTCTGAAGAGAGATCAAATCTTATTTCTGGGGTTGCCCTCTTCTTGGTACATAAAGAGCACAGAGGGCTTTGAAGCAGCACTTTCACTCTCTTTGCATTCGCTAGTAAATCGGAGCCAGAGCTTGCCCCAAGGTTTGTGCAAAAATACTCTTTTGTTGCAACTCTTAACCAGACAATATCTGTGGGAAAATTTGCAGTGGCAGAAAGCATGCCCTTCCTGGGAAATCTACTGAAACGGTTCCAAAGTTATTTCCATTCACTGTTGCTAACCTCTGCTGTCTAGCTGTCAGATATGTTTGGGACCATGTTGAAGGAATTCGAAACAATGTACTGATGCTGCACTATTGAGTCAACATAGGTCTTTTCCATAGGTGTAAGGGAAAATTATTTCTACTGGTAAAAATGATAGAAAATAATACCACCATGGCAGGAAAAAAAAATTACAATAGATTGAAGATGCCCAAAATTCTTATTTTGAAGTTACACAGAGTCAATATTTTCTAAAGAAGGTTGTGAAATTTATTAAGAAGTAGGAGTGCATTCCACATGACTGGTGCACAAGTTCATGTTTCCATCTTATAAAAAACATATTATTAAAAGAAAAATGTTGTACTTTGTAAAAAAGTAAACCATTTTATCCAAGGTAGGATTAGATCAAGTATTCCCACAAGAGAGTAGTAGTACTACGAAAAACCTTTTGGCATCTATTGAATTACAGGAAACTTGAGAAAGCAGAAGAGTGTCTTTCCCTGCTGCAAGCTGTACTTCCTATTTGCTAGTGCTGCTTCAACATTGTCTAAAGAAAACTTGTCAAAATAAGACTATTAGAAACAAGCAACTGTAACTATCCATTCCGTTCCACCTAATTTAACCTAGGAGGTATGAGTCACACACTCTAGGTGAATATTCTAATGCATAGATGGAGTATACCATCACTTATAAATGGGGACTCTGGACAAAAGAGCAAATGCAGATGAATTTCAGGGAAGGAAATTAGTGGAGAGCTAACTGCAGTCCCTCGACTTCACAAGAAATGATGTCTGGTAATCCCAACCAGAAAGAAATAGAACTCCATTTTCAAATGGGCTGCATCTATGGTCCTCCGTTCTTCCTAGATGAAGAAACTGTGTTTTGAATCAATCTTCAAAATGGTATCGCTAAAGACCTTAGATGCCTCCAGTTTTTTTTTTTTTTTCCCAGAAGCAACTGTCTCAAAACCCCTTTAAAGCTGACTTTTACCCTTAAGATGCCATCATTTAATAGAGCACCTTGTCATTCAACAGGGTATTGCAAACATCATTTATGAATTTAGACTAAAAGTAACACTTTTCGTGGTAGTCTTTCTTTTTTTGCAGCTCAGTGCTAACATAGGCAACAAAGAAGAGAGGGGACCGCAGCTCTTTCTAGAGCATCTTGAACAAATGCCCTTGCTTATGTTCTAATCTTTCACTTCACCAAAATACCTAATGATGAAGAAAAGGTTGTGAAAGCATTACTAGTAGTGTTGCACGGCAATGGATGGGTGTGATTTCTCAAGTAGAATTTGTATCACATAAATGATACTTGGAAAACAGCAAATGAAGGGGTTTTCTTCAGCTCTCAGACTGATGTCACGTGTGGGTAATTTAAAGAAAAGATAACAAGAAGGATATTTTTTAACATGTGAATTTAATTACACCCCTACCGTGGACAAGTGAATCTTATGAATAGACAGTGTCTGGTTTAGAAAGAAATAAAAAATGATTACAGTTTATAAGATCATATACCCTTTTGCTGATGGAACGTAGTCTATTCATTGGTTGAAATGAAGCAGGAAGACAGGACATATGAAATATTTTTTTTGTGGATCAAACATTTTTTTTCTAAAGTGATGCTGACATTGAAGTCACCAACTTAGATATTGCACAATAGACAAGGTTGCCTAACTTGCTCCATCAAGTTATCTCTTGGAATCATCATCCAAGGGGATTTTCCCTGCATCTGTGAAAACGTGCCTACCTTTTTCACAGTATTTTTGCAGCAGCATTGTTAGGCCTGAGCAGCTGGTATGGAGGGTGGATTAGCAGCAGCAAGGTGACTGGCCAGGGGAATTTGCTTCAATGGATTTTGATCACCCAGATATTTGGAAGATCTGCTTAAGCCCTGTTTGTCAAACACCACCTTTAAAGGGTGCTAAACAATTGTTCAGGCTATGGATCACATGAAGAAATACTCTCTGGTGTCTGCACTGGGCCATATGCTCTTTATTCTCTCCCTCAACTTCTCCATCACCTCTCATCTGTTTCACATGAGCTATCTTCAAGGTCCACAGGCTACTTTTCACAGAATCTTCAGGCCTGATGCAGTAAGAATGATGACTAGAACACAGCTGGGATCAATTTTCCAGTTTGGATAAAATGCATTCTGCACACAAATCCAATGAGAAGGTGTTCCCCCTATGCCCAGAAAAACTTTCACTACTACTAGTGTTCTACGTCAACCACAACTTTGTCTGAAAGAAAAGCTTTTTCTCTGAGAGCATCTGAGAGGTCCGCATGAAGCACTGATATCTGACATACGCAATTTTGAATAGGAGAGGAAAAAGAAAATGGCAAGAAGTTTTTAATTTTACTGGTTTTAATTTTAAATTCCATGCACTTTTTCAAAAAGTGAAAGCTCAAATGCCCATCAGCATCTTTTAGACATCTGTAAGACAGTATTCATATAAAATATGCTTCAAATCAAAAGAATTTCAAATTTGCACTCCAAGTTTCTCTGCCTAGATTTATGATTTCCTACACATATTAGATGAAAGGAAGGCCTTTTTTACTGTGGGAGTGCTGGAACACTGGAACAGGTTGCCCAGAGAAATTGTGGGTGTTCCATCCCTGAAAGTATTCAAGGTCAGGGTTGATGGGGCTTGGAGCAGCAACAAAGGAGAATCTTGATGGTGGAGAAACAAAGTTGGACTATAGAAGAAACTCGGATTGAAGTATAGGAGCAAGCGTTCTCTCAGCTCTTGGGGTAAATTCAAAGTTGTACAAAATGACATTTGTCTGTGATTTTCGCTACTGTAACAGAAAGGTTCATGAAAACTGTACAGAAGATAGCAAATTTTAAGAGAGATAAGAATTACAGCATAAAATACATGTGATGGGTTTCAACATAGGACAATCTCTAAGAGAAAATCTCTGTATTTCAACACTTCATCATGGTAAGATTTCATGAAGTGCCAAAGAACGTGGCAAAATATCATTGGGGACATGATTTACTGGAGTTCAGCCTGGCCATTAGTAGGAATTGGGTTTGAACATCATGTAGATATACCACACACACTTTCCCTTCACTGAAAAATTACTGTTTACAATGAATAAGCAATTGAGGATCAAAATGGATTGAAAGCATCTTAAAAATGTCAAGTATTTCTTGTAAATGATCTGTGATCCAAATACTTTTTCCACCTTAGAGAGGGACAAAAACATTCTTCCATATCATGATGGTTTAAAATTGTATAAACCAATGTTTTCTTCTGAAAAGATATAATTTATTTTTTTCTGTTTTTCGAAGAAAATATTCCTAGACATACAACACGTGAGAACTAAGTAATTTTAAAGAAACAAATGAAACGAAAATATTCCGTAAATAGAATTAAATGAAAAGCTGTGTTTTATATAGGAGATAGATATTCAACAGAATTTTTGTATCAGGTATTTGAATTATTGCAGCAGCTCTTTTGCCCACAAAGAGAGGTATTTAGCATTTCAGTCTTTTCTAAGGTGTTCATGAGCTGCTATGCTGATCTCTGTGTGTGCCTAGGTGTGTGTGGAAGGGGGGGCATGTGAAGGGGAGTGTGCATGTCTGCTTAACACTTGTTGTGGCAGATTCATGCCTCAGCTCCACATTTTGTTTTAGAAACCTCACATAGAGTGGATATGAAGTTTAATATCAACAAGAGATCAATTCCCAAATCATCCATTTTACTCTACCTTATAAATCATGTGCTTTGTTGCATATTTTATCCAATCTACTTTCAAGCAACTTGGAGGAAGGAGAATGTGGAGAATGAAAATGTGGGAATTCCTCCAATGTCTTGCAGCTTTTATGCAAGTAGATTTTCAAGAAAATCATCATTTCTCTTTTAAATAGGTCTGCAACAGGCATGACGGTGGTGTCAACCTGTTGGAGTTTTTGTTGCTGGGAGAAGTTGTACAAAAGGATTGGTTTTTCCATTGACCAGTTACTGAATCAAGCCCAGGAATACATTGGAAATTCAACTGGGGGTTCCTTTTTCCAGCAGACTACTTCTAGAACGAGCTTGTACACTGAAGCTGACTCTTTGGCTCTCTTTTTGTTTCTTTCCTATTTTCTTGCCTTCTTTGCCACTATCTAGACAAATTTGGAACTTTTCCCCAACTAAAATTGTTTCAGTATTCTGATCATGATCATACATTTTTACAAGGAATTTTCAAAATCTTCCTTCGAGTTAAGAAAGTCAAGGACTTAGGTCTTTTTCTTCCCTTATCAATATTGCAATGAAATTGATAAATAAAGACCAACTCTTTATTTTTATTTTTAACCCAAGTAGATAATTCCCATACATTAATCCATTTTGTGGACCAATATTTGCCATTCTGATGTCAGTTGTCACTACTTAACAATATACATTCTGTGACTATGTTGACAAGACTTTGGGTGAAGATCCTAACTGGTCTTAGATACACATAGGGAGAAATTTGCTCAGCCAGTGTCAGTCTTAAGCATGCGTATCAGAAGATCTTTCTATAGCTGGGAATTTTCCCATGAAAGGGATTCAGTTAGGGAAGAGACACTGTCCTGGTTTAGGGCAAATTTGTTAAAGAATCTGCAAAGGAGGGCCCCTCCAGAAAGCAAAACCCACACGGCCCCTCCCCCCAACCGGTTCGGGAAAAAATTCCTCGGAGAGAGGTGGAAAGAACCTGTTTATTTGACAGCACAGCACCCCGCAGCACACAAAATGAACAATACCAGATGACACCGCTCTGAGAAAGATGACAAAATTAGAAAGTCTCTTTCAGGGGTGGTTGCTCTGTTCTCAGTCCCTGCAGCCCTGGGGCAGCTGCTGCAGGGCAAAACGGTGCAAACTCTCAGTGTTCCCAGGTCCCAGTCCAGAGCAAGTTCGAGATGGTCACAGAAACAGGAGAGGAGAAACAGTCCAGGAAGGAATGTGGACTGTTTAGCTAGAGCTAGCTAATAAGCAGAGGCCAAAGCAGAGCAGAAGCGAGGGCAGAAAAGAGAGCAAGCAAAGCAGCAAGCTGAAAGGAAGAAGTGAAAACAGCCCTATGTACAGCCCGTCTCTCTGTCCCTGATAAGAGAAACCCAAACAAAACTTCCACTCTTCAAAGCCGGTCTTAAAGGCACAGAACAGATGAATGGGGATACAAGCATCATACGCCACCCCAGGACAGACACTTGTCCCAGAGTTTTACATTCTTCTTGAACACAGCTTAAGGAACTTAGATCCCATGTCCATTTGGATCTCTGTCTGCACAGAACTTTGTCATGCCAGAGCTTGAAATGCATCTCTAAGAGAATTCACTAGCACAGAATGAATGAGAGTGGAAGGGGTCGGTGGGGCTCACCAGGCAACAACTCTGCTTAAACCAGGATACCTAGAGCCTCTTGCCCAGGATTCTATCTGGGTGTACTTTTAATGTCTTCAAAGATCCAGGCTCCACAATCTCTCTTTGCAGTCTGTGCCGTGGTTCAGTCACCCTCAGAGTAAAAAATCATTTGGTGATGTTCAGAGGCAATCGCCTGTATTTCAGTGTGTGTGCCCACTGCCTCTTGTCGTTTCACTCAGCATCATTGAAAAGACACCGGTTCCCTCCCCTTTGCACTATTGCTTCCGGTATATATGTGTGCTGCCATGTAGAGAAATGTCAAAAACCTCCCTGAAGGCCAGGCAGACAATATTCCCTTCATCTACCAGTCAAGTTGATTCATCAGAGGAGTTTAAAAAGATGTTCAGCATGAAATTCTCCTGGTAAATCCATGCTGACTACATTATTTTGTCGTCCTTCATGTGCCTGGCAATGCTTTCCAAGAATAGCTGCTCCATCAACTTCCTGGGGATAAAAATGAGGCTGGCTGGCTTGTACTTTTCAAGTCCTCCTAGTTGCCTTTTTTGGAAGATGGGTGACATTTCCTTTCATCCAGTCTTTGGGCACTTTCCTCAGTCGCCATGATCCATCCAGCATGATTAGGAGTGGCCTCAGAATAACATCTGCTAACACCCTTGAGACCTGTGGCTCCATCTGAATGGGGCCTGTGAACTTCATGGAATACATACCAATTCAGTGCCAGTGCCAAAAAAAGTTTGCATGGGATAACAGGACATATTAACAACTTTAGCTTCGGAGAGCTCCGTATCTTCGTCTTTAGTGTCTCTTCTCACTGACATCTAAGCAAAAAGCTTTTCCACAATGTCTCACGAGGAGAAACTGTGCCTGTTCGGAAAATATCTCCGATCGTGTTTTAGAGGTTGCATGCAGGTCTGCAGAGTGTTCTCCAAGAAGCAAAAGAAAGTTGTCCAAAACTGCTTCTTCTCGAATATTAATGTGAATGGAAAAGGCAGGAGAGTGGAAAGGTACTTTTTTCTATGAGTTTGCAAGCAGCGCACACAATCCCAGTGTTGTGGGGCTTCGTTGTTCACTTATCGGAGGCTGCCACTCTCTTGGGCTCCCGGGAGTGAAGAAGTGGCTTCTTTGCATGAAGAGCATTGTGCCAGTCGCAGAGCACTATGAGGGTCAAAGAGCATGGTGGCGGTCGTGGTACACTCCATAGCGCAGTTCCTACACCCAAGCCGGCACCAGGGCTACTCGGGGTAGTTTGACTGTGCCAAGTGGCTCCTGCTATCTGCATTCTGGAATGGGGGACGGTGAGTTTTTTTTACCCGGAAAAGGGCAGAGGTTTGCCTTAAGGGGCCTTTGGCTGGGACTGGCCAGCTGGCTCGTGAAATTCCGCAACACGCAGTATGGTTCCCAGACTCAAGCCGGCACCAGTTGCAACTCGGTCTGTTTTGACAGTGCCAAGTGGCTCCTGCAATCTGCCATCAAGAACCGGAGATGGTGAGTTCCATTTTCCAGGGAAAAGAGACAAGGTTTGTATTTGGGGCCTCTGGCCCGAGTGACCGGCTGGCTCTTGAAATTCCACAATATGCCAGATGATTACCAGAACCAAGCTGGCACCAGTGCGAATTTGGTGGTTTGAAAGCGCCAAGTGACTCCTGTAATCTGCCATCAAAACCGGGGCAGGTGAGTTTTGTTTGCGAGGAAAATGGGCCAGCAGTTCTGTCTGGGGTCATGTGACCGGAGTGGCCAGCTGGCTCCTAAAATTCCACAATACACAGGATGGTTCCCAGACCCAAGCTTGCACCAGTTGCAACTCGGGCTGGTTTGACAGTGCCAAGTGACTCCTGTAATCAGCCATCAAGAACCAGGGATGGTGAGTTTAGTTTGCCAGGGAAAAGAGCAGAGATTTTTATTCCAGGGCTGTGGCAGGAGAGGCCGGCTGGCTTCAGAAATTCCACAATACACAGGATGGCTCCCAGACCCAAGCAGGCACCAGTGCCAAGTCGGGCTCGTTTGACAGGTCCAAGTGGCTCCTGCATCCTGCCATCAAGAACCGGGGCAGGTGAGTATTGTTCACCAGGAAAATGGAGCAAAGTTTTTAGTCGGGGGCCTGTGGCTGAGGATGGCTGATCTGCTCCTGAAATTCCACAACACGGAGGATGGTTCCCAGACGCAAGCTGGCACCAGTGCCAACTCAGGCTGGTTTGACAGTGCCAAGTGGCTCCTGCAATTGGCCATCAAGAACCGGGGAAGGTGTGTTTAGTTTGTCAGGGAAAATAGCCGAAGTTTGTGTTCGGGCCTGTGGCTGGAGTGGCCGTCTGGCTCCTGAAATTCCAAAATACGCAGGATGGTTCCCAGACCCGAGCAGGCACCAATGACAAGTCAGACTGGTTTGACAGTGCCAAGTGTCTCCTGCAATCTGCCATAAAGGGGCGGGACAGGTGGGTTTTGTTGGCCAGGAAAAAGGAGCGACGTTTTTATTTGGGGGCCTGTGGCTGGAGTGGCTGTCTAGCTCCTAAATTCCACAATATGCAGGATGGTTCCAAGACCCAAGCTGGCACTAGTCATAACTCGGACTGGTTTGATAGTGCCAAGTGGCTCCTGTGATTGGCCATCAAGATCCGGGGCAGGTGAGTTTTGTTTTCCAGGGGAAATACGCCATCATTTCTGTTTGGAGGCCTCCTGCTTGATTGGCCGGCCAGCTCCCGAAATTCCACCACAAGGAAGATGGTTCCCAGACCCGAGCAGGCACCAATGACAAATCGGTCTGGTTTGACAGTGCCAAGTGTCTCCTGCAATCTGCCATAAAGGAGCGGGACAGGTGGGTTTTGTTTGCCAGGAAAAAGGAGCGAGGTTTTTATTTGTGGGCCTGTGACCCGAGTGGCCGGCTGGCTCCTGAAATTCCGCAATACGCAGGATGTATCCCAGGCCCAAGCTACCACCAGTGACAAGTCAGGCTGGTTTTACAGTGCCAAGTGGCTCCTGCAATCTGCCATAAAGGAGCGGGACAGGTGGGTTTTGTTTGCCAGGAAAAAGGAGCGAGGTTTTTATTTGGGGGCCTGGGGCTGGAAACTCACCAGTGGCCGGCTGGCTCCTGAAATTCCATGATATGCAGGATGGTTCCCAGACCCAATAGGACTTAAGATTTATTCAGGGGCCTGTTGCCGGAGATGCCGGCTGGCTCCTGAAATTCCACAATAGCAGGATGGTTCCTAGACCCACGCTAGCTCCAGTTGCAACTCGGTCTGGTTTGACATTGCCAAGTGGGTCCTGCAATCTGCCATCAAGAACTGGGGCAGGTGAGTTTTCTTTTCAAATAAAAATGGCTGAGGTTTTTGTTTAGGCTCCTGTGGCTGAGAATCGCCGGCTGGCTCCTGAAATTCAACAACATGGAGGATGGTTCCCAGACCCAAGGTGGCACCAATGACAAGTCAGGCTGATTTGACAGTGCCAAGTGTTTCCTGCAATCTGCTTTAAAGGACCAGGACAGGTGGGTTTTGCTTATCGGGAAAAAGGAGATAAGTTTTTATTTGGGGCCCTGTGACCCGAGTGGCCGTCTGGCTCCTGAAATTCCGCAATACACAGGATGGTTCCCAGACCTAAGATGGCCGCAATGACAAGTCTGGCTGGTTTGACAGTGCTAAGTCCCTCCTGCGATTGGCCATCAAGATCCAGGGCAGGTGAGTTTTGTTTTCCAGGGAAAATAGGCCATCATTTATGTTTGGAGGCCTCCTGCTTGATTGGCTGGCCAGCTCCCGAAATTCCACAACACAGAGGACAGTTCCCAGACCCAAGCTGGCACCAGTGCCAAGTCGATCTGGTTTCACAGTGCCAAGTTACTCCTGCAATCTGCCATCAAGAACCGCAGCAGGTGAGTTTAGTTTGTCTTGAAAAAAGGAAGAAATTCCAGTTCAGGGGACTGTGGCTGAAGTGGCCAGCTGGCTCCTGAAATTCCGCAATACGCAGGATGTATCCCAGGCCCAAGCTACCACAAGTGACAAGCCAGGCTGGTTTGACAGTGCCAAGTGGTTCCTGCAATCTTCCATTGAGAACTGGGACAGGTTAGTTTTGGTTGCCAGGAAATAGGACTTAAGATTTATTCAGGGGCCTATTGCTGGAGATGCCGGCTGGCTCCAGAAATTCCACAATAGCAGTATAGTTCTCCGACCCAAGCTGGCACCAGGAGTAACACGGCCTGTTTTGATAGTGCCACGTGGCTCCTGCAATCCGCCATCAAGATCCGGGGATGCTGAGTTTTTTTTGCTATGGAAAAATGGGCCAGAATTTCTGTTGGGGGGCGTGTGGCCAGCGTGGCCGTCTGGCTCTGTAAAATCCACAATACGCAGGATGGTTCCCAGACCCAAGCTGGCACCAGTGCCTAGGTGGACTGGTTTGACAGTGTCAAGTGGCTCCTGCAATCTGTCATCAAGTACCGGGGCAGGTGAGTTGTCTTTGCCTGGAAATTGGAGCGAGGTTTTTGTTTTGGGGTCTGTGGCTGAAGTGGCCAGCTGGGTCCTGAACATAAACAATACGCAGGATGGTTCCCACATCCAAGCTGGCAACAGTGCCAGGTAGGTCTGGTTTGACAGTGCCAAGTGGTTTCTACAATATTCCATTGAGTACCGGCGCAGATTAGTTTTCTTTGCTAGGAAAAAGGAGCGACGTTTTTATCCGGGGGCCTATGGCTGGAGTGGCCGGCTGGCTACTGAAATTTAAAAGTACATAGGAGGGTTCCCAGACCCAAGCTGGCACCAGTGCACCATCAGTCGGGTTTGACTTTGCCAAGTAGCTCCTGCAATCTGCCAGCAAGAACTGGGGATGGTGTTTTCTTCTCAAAGGAAAATGGCCGAGGTTTTAGGTCCAGATCCTAAGGCTGAGAGTCACCAGCTGGCTCCTGAAATTCAGCAACACGGAGGATGGTTCCTAGACCCAAGCTGGCACCAATTACTAGTCAGGCTGGTTTGACAGTGCCAAGTGGTTCGTACTATATCACATTGAGAACCAGCGCAGTTAGTTTTCTTTGCGTGGAAAATGGGCCAGAATTTCTGTTTGGGGGCCTGTGGCCAGAGTGGCCGGCTGGCTCCTGAAGTTCTGCAGTACGCAGGATGGTTCCCATACCCAAGGTGGCACCAGTGTAACATCGGTCTGGTTTGACATTGCCAAGTGGCTCCTGCAATCTGCCATCAAGATCCAGGAATAGTGAGTTTCGTTTACTAGGGAAAATTGGCCAGCATTTCTGTTCTGGGGCCTGTGACCGCCGTGGTCGGCTGGCTCCCGAAAATCTGCCATACGCAAGATGGTTTCCAGACCCAAGCTGGCACCAGTTGCAACTTGGTCTTGTTTGACAGTGCCAAGTGGCTCCTGCAATCTGCCATCAAGAACTGGGGAAGGTGAGTTTTCTTTTCAAATAGAAATGGCTGAGGTTTTAGTTCAGACTCCTGTGGCTGAGGGCCGCTGGCTGGCTCCTGAAATTCAACAACACGGAGGATGGTTCCCAGACCTAACCTGACAGCAGTGCCAAGTCAGGCTGATTTGACAGTGCGAAGGTACTTCTGCAATCTGCCATCAAGAACCGCAGCAGGTGAGTTTTGCTTGCCAGGAAAAAGGAGTGATGTTTTTATTCGGTGGACCTGTGGCTGGAGGTGCCTGGCTGGCTCCTGAAATTCCAAAATACGCAGGATGGTTCCAATACCCAAGCTGGCAACAGAGCCAAGCCGGTCTGGTTTGACAATGCCAAGTGGCTCCTGTAATCTGCCATTAAGAACCGGTGAAGGTGAGTATTGTTTGCCAGGAAATAGGAGTGTGGTTTTTATTCGGGGGACCTGTGGCAGGAGTGGCCAGCTGGCTTCTGATATTGAACAGGAGCAGGATGGTTCCCAGATCCAAGCTGACAACAGTGCCAAGTCAGGCTGGTCTGACAGTGCCAAGTGGCTCCTGCAATCTGCCAACAAAAACGAGGGCAGGTGAGTTTCATTTGCCGGGAAAATTGAGTGAGGTTTCTATTTGGGGGCCTGTTTCTGGAGTGGCCGGCTGGCTCCTGAAATTCAACAGTACGTAGGATGTTTCCCAGACCCAAGCTGGCAAAAGTGCAACATCGGTCTGGTTTGACATTGCCAAGTGGCTCCTGCAATCTGCCATCAAGATCCGGGAATGGTGAGTTTCATTTACCAGGGAAAATTGGCCAGCATTTCTGTTTGGGTGTCTGTGGCCGCAGTGGCCGTCTGGCTCCTAAAAATCTGCCATACGCAGGATGTATCCCAGGCCCAAGCTACCACCAGTGACAAGCCAGGCTGTTTTGATGGTGCCAAGTGGCTCCTGCAATCAGCCATCAAGAACCAGGGCAGGTGAGTTTTGTTTGCCAGGGAAAATGGGATAGCATTTCTATTTATGGTCCTGTTGCTGGAGATGCCGGCTGGCTCCTGAAATTCCGCAATACGCGGGATGGTTCCTAGAGCCAAGATGGCACTGCCACGGGCAAACTATATACAATTGAACAGGATGGAGCAGATCTGGAACAGTGACATGAGCCTTTTTTTCAGCTCATCAGTCTCAGTACATTATTAGAACAATGGAGACCGGATGTTAACAGCTTGCTGATCCACAGGAAATGCCAAGGAGGTGTTGCATTACAGCATAGCATAAAATCATCTTGGCCTAGATTTCAGCTAATCACACACAGAGCAACACATATTGACAAGAATTCTCTCCAATCATATGAAACACACGTAATGGTAGTTAAAACAAAGACTTGTTCATAAGAAACAAAGAACAGAGCTCCATTCATGCTACCCTTCTAAAGATATAAATTAAATAACCTTGTTGCAATCCATAAGGCAGTTCTACAGAGGTCTATTGTTATTTGTCACTTCTGCTCTACTGCTTAGAAAACTTTTTTGCTGTATGTGCAATGCTAACAAAACTTCTGCCTGAGGCCTGCCCTTTTAAACCATTTTCAGAAAACCCTCTAACTTCATGAATCCCAGGATGAACCAATGCCAAGAGGGGCTCTTTCGACGGTGCCAAGTGGCTCCTACAATTTGCCATCCAGAAGCAGGGCAGATGAGTTTTGTTTGCCAGGAAAAAGGAGCAAGGTTTTTATGTGGGGGCCTTTGGCTGGAGTGGCTGGATGGCTCCTGAAATTCCACAATATGCAGGATGGTTCCCATGCCCAAGCTGGCACCAGTGCCAAGTCAGGCTGCTTTGACAGTGCCAAGTGTCTCCTGCAGTCTTCCATCAAGAACTGCAGCAGGTGAGTTTTGTTTACCAGGGAAAATACGTGAGCATTTCCGTTTGGAGTGCCTAAGGCTGGAGGTGCCTGGCTAGCTCCTGAAATTCCGCAATTTGCACGAAGGTTCCCAGACTCAAGCTGGGAGCAGTTGTAACTTGGGCTGGTTTGAAACTGGCAAGTGTCTCCTGCAGTCTGCCATCAAGTACCGCAGCTAGTGAGTTTGTTTGCCAGGAAAAAGGAGCGAGATTTTTCATTCAGGGACCTTTGGTCTGAGTGGCCGGCTGGCTCCTGAATGTCAACAATTCGCAGGATGGTTCCCAAACCAAAGCTGGCCCCAGTTTCAACTCATGCTGGTTTGACAGTGCCAACTGTCTCCTGCAATCTGCCATCAAGAACCGTGGATGGTGAGATTTGTTTGCCAGGGAAAAGAGCTGTGGTTTGTGTTTGTGGCCTATGGCTGGAGTGGCCGGCTGGCTCCTGAAATTCCCCCTTTGCAGAATGGTTCCCAGACCCAAGGAGGCAGCAGTGCCAAGACAGGCAGGTTTGACAGTTGCAAGTGGCTCCTGGAATCTGCCATCAAGTTCTGGGGCAGTTGAGTTTTCTTTTAAAAGGAAAATGGTGGAGATTTGAGTTGACGGGCCTGTGGCTGAGAGTGGCCGGCTGGCTTCTGAAATTCCGCAATGTGCAAAATGGTTTGCAGACTCAAGCTGGCACGAGTGCCAAGTCAGGCAGGTTTAACAGTGCCAAGTGGCTCCTGCAATCTGCCATCAAGTACCGGGACAGGTGAGTTTTTTTTTTCCCAGGGAAAATGGGCTAGCATTTCTGTTTGGGTGCCTGTGGCCGGAGTGGCCGGCTGGCTCCTGAAATTCCACAAGACGCAGGATTGTTCCCAAATACAAGCTGGCACCAGTGCACAGACAGGCTGGTTTGACAGTGCCTAGTGGCTCCTGCAATTGGCCATCATGTACCGGTGAAGTTGTGTTGGAGAAGTTTGCTCAGACATGGCTTGAAGGAAAAAAAGGCCATGAAAATATCCAGCTGATGGAGAAGTAAAAGGCAGCTGTAAGCAGCTAATTCTCAAGGCTATTTCCCAGGCATGTTTCTGTAAACAGCAAGAGTTCTCAAGCCTGTCTTCAATAACAAGTAAATACCTTGTCCTTGGATAAAGTATGGGAAAGCAAAAGTGACAAACATGGAGGCCTTGAGAATCTTTCATATCAGGGTGAGAACACAAATCTTGGTTTCAATAAAAAACTCACAGGTATTGAAAACAAAAGGAGGGGTTGGTGTTTAATCTGTAACCAATGATGAGCTCGGGTTTTGCAATATATATGAACTTAATTAACACCGATATAAAAATGTGCATGGTTGATCAATAAATCGGAGTTCGATGCTGATCAAAGGATGGGTCGTCTCCCTTCACTTCATCAAAGTTGAGTTTTGTTTGCCAGGAAAAAGGAGGAAGGTTTTTGTTTGGGAACCTGTGGCCAGAGTGTCTTGATGGTACCTGAAATTCCCCAACATGCAGGAATGGTTCCCAGGCCCAAGCTGGCAGCAGTGCCAGGTCAGGCTGGTTTGACAGTTCCTAGTGGCTCCTGCAATCTGCCATCAAGAACCGGGCCAGGTGAGTTTAGTTTGCCAGGGAAAATGGACCAGCATTTCTGTTTGGGGTTCTCTGGTTGGAGTGGCCATATGGCTCCTGATATTCCACAATATGCAGGATGGTTCCCAGACACAAGCTGGCACCAGTGCAGAGTCGGTCTGGTTTGACAGTGCCAAGTGGCGTCTACAATCTGCCATCCAGAAGCGCGGCAGGTGATGTTGCAGCGTTTTGTTCAGACATGGCTTATAGACAAAGGCCATGATCATATACAGCTGGTTAAATAGTAAAAGGCAGCTGTAAGCAGCAAGTTCTCAGGCTTTTTCCTTTAAAAGAATAAACACTGTGTCCTTGGCTAAGTGATGAGAAAAACTTGGTGGAAAACATGGAGTCCTTGAATGTAGTGAGCAGCAAGATAAAGAACAAGTATTAGTCTAAAAAAGAAAGCCACAGGTATTAGCAAAAAGGGAGGGGTTGACATGTAATCTCTAACCAATGATGAGCTCGAATTTTGCAAAATATATGAGCTTAATTAACACTACTTTAAAAGCATGTATGCTGGATCCGAGACAGAGATCATTACTAAGGTGTGCTTGTCTCCCTTCACTTTCGTCATATGGTGACCCCCGATTGTGATAAGGCAATGCACCACGGAGGAGTGCAGAACCAGGTCGGGTTCTGAAGCAGCTGGAACAGCAGATAAGCATGGAGAGAAAAGGAGAAAAAAGAAGCGGAGACGCGCCGTGCCTCAGGTGATGGTACAGGCAAGCCCAACCAAAACCTTCTGCCGCAACCTTGAAGAGCTGCAACAGTGCTGACGATTTAGGTATGGAAATGAAAGCAGCATATGATTTATTTACTGCCTTTTTACAAAAACGGCAGGTTAAGGGAATAGATTTCTAAAGGATTTACCAGGGCTTTTGACTTATGGCTATGCTAAGGGAGTTTTTATTAACTCCCATACGGTTCACGAGTTAACAGAGTGGCGTAAATTCGGTGATTTATTGTGGGAGGCTACTTTAGAAGATGACAAAACTGCCAAGAAGTTAGGTAAATTATGGAGGGTGGTTCACAATGAGGTGTTAAAGCTTCAGGCCGAGAAAGAGGCTGCCGAGCAGGCAACAGCTGCACATGGGCGTAATAAAGATTACGATCAGGAGATGGGTACAACACTCGCTCCTGCAGGGAGGACGGTTTTCTTGCCTGCTTCGCCATCCTCCTCTGCTTTAGCAAGTCAGGGTAATAGAGCGCGCTTCTGAGGCTTCCACACCCCTGGAACAACAGGAGCCGTGGCCAAGACCACCCTATAAGCTCCTGCAAATCAATGAGCCGATCCCTAGAGTGGAAAACGACCTAGCAGAGTTTATTGCGAGGGAGCGGAGAGTAGCGTGGGCAGTGCTTCCAAGAAAAGCTATGGAAAAGGGGGATGAGGAAGTTATCAACGCTGCTACCCAGCTGGCTTGTCCTGTTGTATTCAATCTGCAGGAGGGAGGGGGCATGCAGGCTACTATTACAGCCCTTGATTGGAAATTGTTGTCTCAGCTGAGGTCTACTGTTAGTCAATTTGGAGTGAAAAGTGAGCCAGCCAAAAAAATGTTAGACTATATTTTTGATACCAGTCTTCTCTTGGTAAGTGATTGTCGTGGAATAGCTAAATTGATCTTTACTCAACACCAGCAGTTGTTATTTAATGCTCATTGGCAAGGGCTTGTGAATAAATGTGTAGCGGTACAGAGGCAGCAGGGACACCCTCTCCATGGTATAACTGTGAATGAGCTTATGGGCTTGGGACCTTTTCTTCGTACTGAAGCACAAGCTTTGCTGGGGCAAGATAAGTGCCGGGAAGCTATGAGGTTGGTCAGGCTTGCTATAGAGAGGGTAAAAGAGCCAGGAGGGATACCCATGTATATGGAAATTAGGCAAGGGCCAGAAGAATCATTTGGGTCATTTATTGATAAGGCTGCTGCCGCAATCGAAAGGGCTGGAGTACCAGAATATCTTAGGGGGGCATTACTCAAGGAGTGTGCTCTCCAAAATTGTAATTCTACTACTAGGAGCATGCTTAATACTCTGGGTGCCAATTAGACTATAGAGGAGACATTAGAGAGGATAGCTTTGATGCCAACAGGACTGCAAGCCTTTGTAGTAGATGCAATCAAACAATTAGGGCTAGGCTTACAAGAATAGGCAAAGACCTCTCAAAATCAGGTGTTAGCTGCTCTTGCACCACTTCAAGCGTCAGCAGTGCTGCCTCCAACATCTAGTTGGTGCCAAAAATGCCGCTCGGACACTCACAATACAGGCGCCTGCAAGCAGAGACTGGGAAGCACGAACCGCAGTGACCACGCACCGACACAAGTCGTCGCTGCCGCAAGAGCACCCTCTCCTGTCTCCAACCCGCCACCACAAAGAGCCTCTGCTTGGAACTGGCAGCTGCCGTAGGAGTTACGTTGATGACCCAGCACCCACAAAAAATCCCAACAGGGATTCACGGACCTATTGTTATATAGCGTCACGCGGTGGGTGCTCTGCTCTTCGTAAAATCATCTGCTTTTTTGTTGGGATTATTTGTTTTACCTGGTGTCATTGATGTGGATTATCCAGGAGAGATTATGGCGATGGTGCATACCCCTTTTCCACCACTCCAAATTAACAAAGGACAGAGGATTGCTCAGCTGGTGCCACTTGAGCCAAATGACTAAGGGATTACAGGCTATAAAAGGACAAGAGAGGGGAGAAAATGGTTTTGAATCCACCGGAGGACTTACCTTACTGACTTTGAACCTTTCTGAGAGACTCAAGAAAAGGGTGGAAGTGGAATTTCAAGGACAGAAAGGATCATTTTCAGGCTTGCTCGATACTGGAGCAGATTCCAACATCATTAGCCCTAGCCATTCACCTCCTCTCCGGGTTCTCATGAATGAAAAACAGCTAACAGCTTTCTTTTTCAGTAGTCCAATTACCACCTACCGTGCAATGCCTTATAGGGCAGGACATTATGGCTTAGTTGGGGGTGGTTTTAACCCTTTGGGGTAAAAGCCATTGCTTGGACCGTGGCTGGGGAACCTTGTGACATATGCTATAGGGATACTAGGTGACCTTTTAATGCTTTTGCTTATTTTGCCTTGTAATTTTAATTGTATTCAAAATATGGTCAGTAGAATAACAGAAAAAACCTGGCAGACTAAGCTCCTTGACCAAAAAAAAAAAAAAAAAAAAAGGGGAATGTGTTGGAGAGTTTTGTTCAGACATGGCTTATAGAAAAAGGCCATGATCATATACAGCTGGTTAAATAGTAAAAGGCAGATGGTAAGCAGCAAGTTCTCAGGCTTTTCCCTTAAAAAGATTAAACACTGTGTCCTTGGCTAAGTGATGAGAAAAACATGGTGGAAAACATGGAGTCCTTAAATGTAGTGAGCAGCAAGATAAAGAACAAGTATTAGTCTAAAAAAGAAAGCCACAGGTATTAGCAAAAAAGGAGGGGTGGACATGTAATCTGTAACCAATGATGAGCTCGGTTTTTGCAATATGTATAAGCTTAATTAACACTACTTTAAAAGTATGTAGGATAGGTCAATAAATCCGAGACAAGGATCATCCCTAGGGTGTGCTTGTCTCCCTTCACTTTCCTCAAGGTGAGTTTTGTTTGCCAGGGAAAAAGGCTGAGATTTGTGTTGGGGGGCCAGTGGTCAGGATTGGCTGCCTGGATCCTGAAATTACATGAGACGCCAGATGGTTCTCAGACCCAAGCTGGCATCAGTGCCAAGTCAGGCTGGTTTGACAGTGCCAAGTGGCTCCTGCAATCTGCCATCCAGAAGTGAGGCACGTGAGTTTTGTTTGCCAGGGGAAAGGGCCAAGGTTTGTGTTCAGGGGCCTGTGCCCAGGAGTAGCCTGGTGGCTTCTAAAATTCCACGATACGCAGGATGGTTCCCAGACCCAAGCTGGCATCAGAGCCAAGTCACACTGGTTTGACAGTGCAAGTAGCTCCTGCAATCTGCCATAGAGAAGTGGGGCAGGCGAGTTTTGTTTACCAGGGAAACGGGAATAGGTTTGTGTTGCGGTGTGTTGCAATGTCCTGTTTTAAACTTCCGGGTCCCTTCCCATGTGTGCCTATACCTTCTCCCTTCCCCCTCACCCCTTGCTGAGTGTGCCCTGTCAATCAGGCTAACATACCAGCAAGGCGTCGTGTGATTGGTCCCTCAGGCCTGGGGGACATTGGATAGGTGTCCCTAGTCCCTTGAGACCCTGCCCCTTTTACCTGGTTGGTAACTCACCTGTCCCCTCCCCTTCCCCCTGTCCCCGAGCTTATAAGGTTAATGAGACCATGCAGTCGGCATTCTGTTAGCAGCAGTTGCCCCGGTGCAGACATCTCTGTAACCATGGAATAAACATCTGGCAACCCTCCAGCACAATCCACTCCTATTTTCTCTTCACCATCGCCAGAAGCTCTCTTTCCTGAGGTAAACGGAGTCCTGACAAGCCTGGACTTGCGCCTGTGCCCCGCTGCACTCTCCAGCAGCCAAAGTATCTCTGGGGTAAAACACCACAGTGCTGCCTTTGGCCCAGCAGCGAGGGTCAGAACTGGCCCAGGCACCATCTAACTGGTTATATTGGGATCTTATTCCAATAGGTTTGTGCTAGGGGGCCTGTGGCTAGGAGTGGCTGGCTGGCTCCTGAAATTCCACGACACACAGGATGTTTCCCAGACCCAAGCTGGCACCAGAGCGAAATCTGGCTTGATTGACAGTGCCAGCCTCCTTCAATCTGCCATCCAGAAGCGGGGCAGGTGAGTTGTGTTTTGCAGGGAAAGCATTGAGGTTTGCGTTGGGGGACCTGTGGCCGGGAGTTGCCGGATGGCTTCTGAAATTCCAGACCATGCAGGATGGTTCCCAGATCCAAGGTGGCATCAGAGGCAAGACAGGCTGGTTTGACAGTGCCAAGTACCTCTTGCAAACTGTCATGAAGAGGCTGGGAGGGTGAATTTTGTTTGCCAGGAATTAGGAGACAGATTTTATTTGGTAGCAAGTGGCCAGCATGGCCAGCTGGCTCCTGAAATTCCACGATACGCAGTATGGTTCACAGAAACCAGCTGGAACCAGTGCCATCTAAGGCTTGTTTGACAGTGCCAGGTGGCTCCTGCAATCTGCTATCCAGACTCAGGGCAGGTGAGTTTTCTTTGCCAGGCAAAAAACCCGAGGTTTGTGTTCAGGAACCTGTGGCCAGCTGGCTCCTGAAATTCCACGATACACAGGATGGTTCCGAGACCCAAGCTGGCATCAGTGCCAATTCATGCTGTTTTGACAGTGCCTAGTGGCTCCTGCAATCTGCCATAGAGAAGAGGTGCAGATGAATTTTGCTTGCTAGGGAAAGGGCATAGGTTTTTGTTGGATGGCCTGTAGCTAGGAGTGGCCGGCTGTCTCCGGAAATTCCACGATACACAGGATGGTTCCCAGACCGAAGCTGGCATGAGAGCCAAGGCAGGCTGGATTGACAGTGTCAAGTGGCTCTTGCAATCTGCCATCCAGAAACGGAACAGGTGAGTTGTGTTTTGCAGGGAAAAGCGCTGAGGTTTGTGTTGGGGGGTCTGTGGCTGGGAGCAGCCTGGTGGCTTCTGAAATTCCACGATACGCAGGATGTTTGCCAGACCCAACCTGGCATCAGAGGCAAGATGCGCTAGTTTGACAGTGCCAAGTACCTCTTGCAATCTACCATCCATACCTGGGGCAGGTGAGTTTTGTTTGCCAGGGTAAAGGGCTGAGGTTTATGTTCGCAAGCTTAAGCTAGGAATGGCTGGATGGCTCCAGAAATTCCACGATATGCAGGATGGTTGCCTGACCCAAGCTGGCACCAGTGCCTAGTCAGGCTGGTTTGACAGTGCCATGTAGCTCCTGCAATCTGCCATCCAGAAGCGGAGCACTTGAGTTTTGTTTTCCAGGAATTAGGAGCTGGATTTCATCTGGTAGAGAGTGGCCGGCGTGGCCAGCTTGCTCCTGAAATTACATGATACGCAGGATGTTTCCCAGACCCAAGCTGGCAACAGTGCCAAGTTGGGCTGTTTTGAGAATGCCAAGTGTCTCCTGCAATCTGCTATCCAGAAGCGGGGAAGGTGAGTTTTGTTTGCCAGGGAAAAGGGCCAAGGTTGTGTTTGGGGGCCTGTGCCCGGGAGTAGCCTGGTGGCTTCTGAAATTCCACAATATGCAGGATAGATCCAGACCAAAGCTGGCACCAGTGCCAAGTTGGGCTGTTTTGAGAATGCCCAGTGTATCCTGCAAACTTCTACTCGAAAGTGGGGCAGGTGAGCTGTGTTTTGCGGGGAAAAGTGCCGAGGTTTGTGTTCGCGAGGCTGTGGCCGGGAGTTGCTGGATAGTTTCTCAAATTCCACACCATGCAGGATGTTTCCCAGACCCAAGCTGGCATCAGAGACAAAATGGGCTAGTTTGACAGTGCCAAGTACCTCTCGCAACCTGCCATGAAGAACTGGGACAGGTGAGTTTTGTTTCCCAGGGTAAAGGGGCGAGGTTTGTGTTGGGGGGCCTGTGACCAGGAGCAGCCTGGTGTCTTCTTAAATTCCACGATACACAGGATGTTTTCCGGACTCATGCTTGCACCAGTTCCAAGTCGGGCTGGTTTGACAGTGCCAAGTGTCTCCTGCAGTGTGCCATCTAGAAGCGGGGCAAGGGAGTTGTTTTTAGCAAGGAAAAGGGCCGAGGTTTGTGCTCGGGAGGCTGTGGCTTGAAGTTGCCGGATGGCTTCTGAAATTGCCCACCATGCAGGATGGTTCCCAGACCCAAGCTGGCATCAGAGGACAGACAGGCTAGTTTGACAGTGCCAAGTGCCTCTTGCAATCTACCATGCAGAACTGGGGCAGGTGAGTTTTGTTGGCCAGGGAAAAGGGCTGTGGTTTGTTTTAGAGGCCCGTGACTGGGAGTGGCCGGCTGGCGCATGATAATCCACAGTACACAGGATGGTGCCCAGACCCAAGGTGGCACCAGTGCCAAGTCGGGCTGGTTTGATAGTACCAATTGGCTCGTGCAATCTGCCATCCACAAGTGGTGCAGGTGAGGTTTTTTTGCCAGGGAAAAGGGCTGTGCTTTGTGTTTGGGGGCCTGTGGCTGGGAGTGGCCGTTTGGCTTCTTAAAATCCACGCCGCGCAGAATGGTTCCCAGACCCAAGGTGGCACCAAGGCCAAGTCGTACTGGTTTGATAGCACCTCGTGTCTCCTGCAATTTGCCATCCAGAAGCGGTGCAGGTGAGTTTTGTTTGCCAGGGAAAATGGCTGTGGTTTGTGTTTGGGGGCCTGTGGCTGGGAGTGGCCGGCTGGCTCCTGAAAATCCACGACACTCAGGTTGGTTCCCAGACCCAAGGTGGCACCAGTGCAAAGTCGGGCTGGCTTGATAGCACCTCGTGTGTCCTGCAATCTGCCATCCAGAAGCGGGGCAGGTGAGTTTTGTTTGTCAGGGAAAAGGGCCGTGGTTTGTGTTTGGGGGCCTGTGGCTGGGAGTGGCCGGCTGGCGCCTTGTGGAAGTCCATCCGGAAATCCTTCAGTTTTTGCCTCACAATTGTCATGAGACCACCGAAGGGTTAAAAACTGTTGAGCCAGTTGGGAAAGAAAGTCTCATGCGTATTTGCATGTTTACAGATGATGTCTGCAGAACATGCCATGCTGTACTCGAAGGGGGCATGCTGCCCCTTTCTGCACAATGGAACTGGACTTTCTTCCAAACTTCAGGCCTGGCTGGACTGAGCTCTGGGGTGGCTTCCCCCCCCGCCCTCCAAGAGAAGACCCCTCTTGCCTGTCTTCAACCACCGTGACAGACCAACTGAGATGTGAATCCCCTCATCAAAGAACCAAGAACCCCTCTGGCACCCTATTGGCACCCTATTGACACCCCCATGGCACCCCCCTGGCCACCTCTTTCCAGAGACTGGGACTGTACCCCCTCCCAACTCAGGGAAGGGGGAGAACCTGCCCAGAGTAAACGTACGTGGGAGCATTCGGCCATGAAAACAATGGAATAATCTATCCTTTTCCCCTCCATGAAAACCTAATTTCGGCCACCCTTCCCCCATCCCAGAACAGTATATCTGAGGTTCGGTTCGACTGCCTCACTGAGAGTCTCCCCAAGAAGTGTACCAGAGAGCATCGGCGGCGGGAGCCCGAAGGCATCACGTCTTGGTAGCTATACCCCATACCCGAACATTCTTTCCTCCCTTTTTCCCTTGTCCTACCCTTCTCTTCCCCGGATCCTCTAACCTAATGCATATTTAGCTGCAGTTATTATCAATAAATTGCATCTTGTTGATTTGCTACTGCAAAACCCCTGTGCCTTTGTTGGTTATTTTTGCAACCAAAAATCATTCGTCACCCGTTTATTTCGGGCGGACCATCACACGCCTGAAAATCCATGACACGCAGGATGGTTCCCAGACCCAAGGTGGCACCTGTGCCAAGTCGGGATGGTTTGATATTTCCAAGTGGCTCCTGTAATCTGCCATCCAGAAGTTAGGCAGGTGAGTTTTCTTTGCCAGGGAAAAAGGCCGTGGTTTGTGTTTGGTGCCCTGTGGCTGGGAATGGCCGGCTGGCTCCTTAAAATCCACGCCGCGCAGAATGGTTCCCAGACCCAAGGGGGCACCAGTGCCGAGTCGGGCTGGTTTGATAGAGTCATGTGGCTCCTGCAATCTGCCAGCCAAAAGCGGGGCAGGTGAGTTTTGTTTGCCAACGAAATGGGCCGTGGTTTGTTTTGGAGGCCTGTGGCTGGGAGTGGCCGGCTGGCTCCTGAAAATCCACGATACGCAGGATGGTTCCCAGATGAAAGGTGGCACCAGTGCCAAGTCGGGCTGGTTTGATAGAGCCAAGTGGCTCCTGCAATCTGCCAGCCAGAAGATGGGCAGGTCAGTTTTACTTGCAGGGAAAAGGGCCGTAGTTTTTGTTTGGTGCCCTGTGGCTGGGAATGGCCGGCTGGCTCCTGAAAATCCACGATACGCAGGATGGTTCCCAGATGAAAGGTGGCACCAGTGCCGAGTCGGGCTGGTTTGATAGAGCCAAGTGTCTCCTGCAATCTGCCAGCCAGGAGCGGGGTGGGTGAGTTTTGTTTTACAGGGAAAAGGACCGTGGATTTTCCTTTGGGGCCTGTGGCTGGGAGCGGCCGGCTGGCTCCTGAAAATCCACGACACGCAGGATTATTCCCAGATGAAAGGTGGCACCACTGCCGAGTCGGGCTGGTTTAAGAGAGCCAAGTGGCTCCTGCAATCTGGCAGCCAGAAGCGGGGCGGGTGAGTTTTGTTTGCCAGGGAAAAGGGCCGTGTTTTGTTTTCGGGGACTTGTGGCTGGGAGTGGCCGGCTGGCTCCTGAAAATCCACGATACACAGGATGGTTCCCAGACCCAAGGGGGCACCAGTGCCGAGTTGGGCTTGTTTGATAGAGCCATGTGGCTCCTGCAATCTGCCAGCCAGAAGCGGGGTGGGTGAGTTTTGTTTGCCAGGGAAAAAGGCCGTGGTTTGTGTTGGGGGCCTGTGGCTGGGAGTGGCCGGCTGGCTCCTGAAAATCCACGATACGCAGGATGGTTCCCAGATGAAAGGTGGCAGCAGTGCCGAGTCGGGCTGGTTTGATAGAGCCAAGTGGCTCCTGCAATCTGCCAGGCAGAAGATGGGCTGGTCAGTTTTACTTCCAGGGAAAAGGGCCGTAGTTTGTGTTTGGGGGCCTGTGGCTGGGAGTGGCCGGCTGGCTCCTGAAAATCCACGATACGCAGGATGGTTCCCAGATGAAAGGTGGCAGCAGTGCCGAGTCGGGCTGGTTTGATAGAGCCAAGTGTCTCCTGCAATCTGCCAGCCAGAAGCGGGGCAGGTGAGTTTTGTTTTGCCAGGGAAAAGGGCCGTGGTTTGTTTTCTGGGGCCTGCGGCTGGGAATGGCCGGCTGGCTCCTGAAAATCCACGCCACGCAGGACGTTTCCCAGACCCAAGGGGGCACCAGTGCCGAGTTGGGCTGGTTTGATAGTACCAAGTGGCTCCTGCAATCTGCCAGCCAGAAGATGGGCAGGTCAGTTTTACTTCCAGGCAAAAAGGGCCGTAGTTTGTGTTTGGGGGCCTGTGGCTGGGAGTGGCCGGCTGGCTCCTGAAAATCCACGATACGCAGGATGGTTCCCAGATGAAAAGTAGCACCAGTGCCAAGTCAGGCTGGTTTGATAGAGCCATGTGGCTCCTGCAATCTGCCAGCCAGAAGATGGGGAGGTCAGATTTACTTCCAGGGAAAAGGGCCGTAGATTTTGTTCGGGGCCTGTGGCTGGGAGTGGCCGGCTGGCTCCTGAAAATCCATGATACTCTGGATGGTTCCCAGATGAAAGGTGGCACCAGGGACGAGTCGGGCTGGTTTGATGGAGCCAAGTGGCTCCTGCAATATGCCAGCCAGAAGCGGGGCGGGTCAGTTTTACTTCCAGGGAAAAGGGCCGTAGATTGTGTTTGGTGCCCTGTGGCTGGGAGTGGCCGGCTGGCTCCTGAAAATCCACGACACTCAGGTTGGTTCCCAGACCCAAGGTGGCACCAGTGCAAAGTCGGGCTGGCTTGATAGCACCTCGTGTGTCCTGCAATCTGCCATCCAGAAGCGGGGCAGGTGAGTTTTGTTTGTCAGGGAAAAGGGCCGTGGTTTGTGTTTGGGGGCCTGTGGCTGGGAGTGGCCGGCTGGCGCCTTGTGGAAGTCCATCCGGAAATCCTTCAGTTTTTGCCTCACAATTGTCATGAGACCACCGAAGGGTTAAAAACTGTTGAGCCAGTTGGGAAAGAAAGTCTCATGCGTATTTGCATGTTTACAGATGATGTCTGCAGAACATGCCATGCTGTACTCGAAGGGGGCATGCTGCCCCTTTCTGCACAATGGAACTGGACTTTCTTCCAAACTTCAGGCCTGGCTGGACTGAGCTCTGGGGTGGCTTCCCCCCCCGCCCTCCAAGAGAAGACCCCTCTTGCCTGTCTTCAACCACCGTGACAGACCAACTGAGATGTGAATCCCCTCATCAAAGAACCAAGAACCCCTCTGGCACCCTATTGGCACCCTATTGACACCCCCATGGCACCCCCCTGGCCACCTCTTTCCAGAGACTGGGACTGTACCCCCTCCCAACTCAGGGAAGGGGGAGAACCTGCCCAGAGTAAACGTACCTGGGAGCATTCGGCCATGAAAACAATGGAATAATCTATCCTTTTCCCCTCCATGAAAACCTAATTTCGGCCACCCTTCCCCCATCCCAGAACAGTATATCTGAGGTTCGGTTCGACTGCCTCACTGAGAGTCTCCCCAAGAAGTGTACCAGAGAGCATCGGCGGCGGGAGCCCGAAGGCATCACGTCTTGGTAGCTATACCCCATACCCGAACATTCTTTCCTCCCTTTTTCCCTTGTCCTACCCTTCTCTTCCCCGGATCCTCTAACCTAATGCATATTTAGCTGCAGTTATTATCAATAAATTGCATCTTGTTGATTTGCTACTGCAAAACCCCTGTGCCTTTGTTGGTTATTTTTGCAACCAAAAATCATTCGTCACCCGTTTATTTCGGGCGGACCATCACACGCCTGAAAATCCACGACACGCAGGATGGTTCCCAGACCCAAGGTGGCACCTGTGCCAAGTCGGGATGGTTTGATATTTCCAAGTGGCTCCTGTAATCTGCCATCCAGAAGTTAGGCAGGTGAGTTTTCTTTGCCAGGGAAAAAGGCTGTGGTTTGTGTTTGGTGCCCTGTGGCTGGGAATGGCCGGCTGGCTCCTTAAAATCCACGCCGCGCAGAATGGTTCCCAGACCCAAGGGGGCACCAGTGCCGAGTCGGGCTGGTTTGATAGAGTCATGTGGCTCCTGCAATCTGCCAGCCAAAAGCGGGGCAGGTGAGTTTTGTTTGCCAACGAAATGGGCTGTGGTTTGTTTTGGAGGCCTGTGGCTGGGAGTGGCCGGCTGGCTCCTGAAAATCCACGATACGCAGGATGGTTCCCAGATGAAAGGTGGCACCAGTGCCAAGTCGGGCTGGTTTGATAGAGCCAAGTGTCTCCTGCAATCTGCCAGCCAGAAGATGGGCAGGTCAGTTTTACTTGCAGGGAAAAGGGCCGTAGTTTTTGTTTGGTGCCCTGTGGCTGGGAATGGCCGGCTGGCTCCTGAAAATCCACGATACGCAGGATGGTTCCCAGATGAAAGGTGGCACCAGTGCCGAGTCGGGCTGGTTTGATAGAGTCAAGTGTCTCCTGCAATCTGCCAGCCAGGAGCGGGGTGGGTGAGTTTTGTTTTACAGGGAAAAGGACCGTGGATTTTCCTTTGGGGCCTGTGGCTGGGAGCGGCCGGCTGGCTCCTGAAAATCCACGACACGCAGGATTATTCCCAGATGAAAGGTGGCACCACTGCCGAGTCGGGCTGGTTTAAGAGAGCCAAGTGGCTCCTGCAATCTGGCAGCCAGAAGCGGGGCGGGTGAGTTTTGTTTGCCAGGGAAAAGGGCCGTGTTTTGTTTTCGGGGACTTGTGGCTGGGAGTGGCCGGCTGGCTCCTGAAAATCCACGATACACAGGATGGTTCCCAGACCCAAGGGGGCACCAGTGCCGAGTTGGGCTTGTTTGATAGAGCCATGTGGCTCCTGCAATCTGCCAGCCAGAAGTGGGGTGGGTGAGTTTTGTTTGCCAGGGAAAAAGGCCGTGGTTTGTGTTGGGGGCCTGTGGCTGGGAGTGGCCGGCTGGCTCCTGAAAATCCACGATACGCAGGATGGTTCCCAGATGAAAGGTGGCAGCAGTGCCGAGTCGGGCTGGTTTGATAGAGCCAAGTGGCTCCTGCAATCTGCCAGGCAGAAGATGGGCTGGTCAGTTTTACTTCCAGGGAAAAGGGCCGTAGTTTGTGTTTGGGGGCCTGTGGCTGGGAGTGGCCGGCTGGCTCCTGAATATCCACGATACGCAGGATGGTTCCCAGATGAAAGGTGGCAGCAGTGCCGAGTCGGGCTGGTTTGATAGAGCCAAGTGTCTCCTGCAATCTGCCAGCCAGAAGCGGGGCAGGTGAGTTTTGTTTTGCCAGGGAAAAGGGCCGTGGTTTGTTTTCTGGGGCCTGCGGCTGGGAATGGCCGGCTGGCTCCTGAAAATCCATGCCACGCAGGACGTTTCCCAGACCCAAGTGGGCACCAGTGCCGAGTTGGGCTGGTTTGATAGTACCAAGTGGCTCCTGCAATCTGCCAGCCAGAAGATGGGCAGGTCAGTTTTACTTCCAGGCAAAAAGGGCCGTAGTTTGTGTTTGGGGGCCTGTGGCTGGGAGTGGCCGGCTGGCTCCTGAAAATCCACGATACGCAGGATGGTTCCCAGATGAAAAGTAGCACCAGTGCCAAGTCAGGCTGGTTTGATAGAGCCATGTGGCTCCTGCAATCTGCCAGCCAGAAGATGGGGAGGTCAGATTTACTTCCAGGGAAAAGGGCCGTAGATTTTGTTCGGGGCCTGTGGCTGGGAGTGGCCGGCTGGCTCCTGAAAATCCATGATACTCTGGATGGTTCCCAGATGAAAGGTGGCACCAGGGACGAGTCGGGCTGGTTTGATGGAGCCAAGTGGCTCCTGCAATATGCCAGCCAGAAGCGGGGCGGGTCAGTTTTACTTCCAGGGAAAAGGGCCGTAGATTGTGTTTGGTGCCCTGTGGCTGGGAATGGCCGGCTGGCTCCTTAAAATCCACGCCGCGCAGAATGGTTCCCAGACCCAAGGTGGCACCAAGGCCAAGTCGTACTGGTTTGATAGCACCTCGTGTCTCCTGCAATTTGCCATCCAGAAGCGGTGCAGGTGAGTTTTGTTTGCCAGGGAAAATGGCTGTGGTTTGTGTTTGGGGGCCTGTGGCTGGGAGTGGCCGGCTGGCTCCTGAAAATCCACGACACTCAGGTTGGTTCCCAGACCCAAGGTGGCACCAGTGCAAAGTCGGGCTGGCTTGATAGCACCTCGTGTGTCCTGCAATCTGCCATCCAGAAGCGGGGCAGGTGAGTTTTGTTTGTCAGGGAAAAGGGCCGTGGTTTGTGTTTGGGGGCCTGTGGCTGGGAGTGGCCGGCTGGCGCCTTGTGGAAGTCCATCCGGAAATCCTTCAGTTTTTGCCTCACAATTGTCATGAGACCACCGAAGGGTTAAAAACTGTTGAGCCAGTTGGGAAAGAAAGTCTCATGCGTATTTGCATGTTTACAGATGATGTCTGCAGAACATGCCATGCTGTACTCGAAGGGGGCATGCTGCCCCTTTCTGCACAATGGAACTGGACTTTCTTCCAAACTTCAGGCCTGGCTGGACTGAGCTCTGGGGTGGCTTCCCCCCCCGCCCTCCAAGAGAAGACCCCTCTTGCCTGTCTTCAACCACCGTGACAGACCAACTGAGATGTGAATCCCCTCATCAAAGAACCAAGAACCCCTCTGGCACCCTATTGGCACCCTATTGACACCCCCATGGCACCCCCCTGGCCACCTCTTTCCAGAGACTGGGACTGTACCCCCTCCCAACTCAGGGAAGGGGGAGAACCTGCCCAGAGTAAATGTACCTGGGAGCATTCGGCCATGAAAACAATGGAATAATCTATCCTTTTCCCCTCCATGAAAACCTAATTTCGGCCACCCTTCCCCCATCCCAGAACAGTATATCTGAGGTTCGGTTCGACTGCCTCACTGAGAGTCTCCCCAAGAAGTGTACCAGAGAGCATCGGCGGCGGGAGCCCGAAGGCATCACGTCTTGGTAGCTATACCCCATACCCGAACATTCTTTCCTCCCTTTTTCCCTTGTCCTACCCTTCTCTTCCCCGGATCCTCTAACCTAATGCATATTTAGCTGCAGTTATTATCAATAAATTGCATCTTGTTGATTTGCTACTGCAAAACCCCTGTGCCTTTGTTGGTTATTTTTGCAACCAAAAATCATTCGTCACCCGTTTATTTCGGGCGGACCATCACACGCCTGAAAATCCACGACACGCAGGATGGTTCCCAGACCCAAGGTGGCACCTGTGCCAAGTCGGGATGGTTTGATATTTCCAAGTGGCTCCTGTAATCTGCCATCCAGAAGTTAGGCAGGTGAGTTTTCTTTGCCAGGGAAAAAGGCCATGGTTTGTGTTTAGTGCCCTGTGGCTGGGAATGGCCGGCTGGCTCCTTAAAATCCACGCCGCGCAGAATGGTTCCCAGACCCAAGGGGGCACCAGTGCCGAGTCGGGCTGGTTTGATAGAGTCATGTGGCTCCTGCAATCTGCCAGCCAAAAGCGGGGCAGGTGAGTTTTGTTTGCCAACGAAATGGGCTGTGGTTTGTTTTGGAGGCCTGTGGCTGGGAGTGGCCGGCTGGCTCCTGAAAATCCACGATACGCAGGATGGTTCCCAGATGAAAGGTGGCACCAGTGCCAAGTCGGGCTGGTTTGATAGAGCCAAGTGTCTCCTGCAATCTGCCAGCCAGAAGATGGGCAGGTCAGTTTTACTTGCAGGGAAAAGGGCCGTAGTTTTTGTTTGGTGCCCTGTGGCTGGGAATGGCCGGCTGGCTCCTGAAAATCCACGATACTCAGGATGGTTCCCAGATGAAAGGTGGCACCAGTGCCGAGTCGGGCTGGTTTGATAGAGTCAAGTGTCTCCTGCAATCTGCCAGCCAGGAGCGGGGTGGGTGAGTTTTGTTTTACAGGGAAAAGGACCGTGGATTTTCCTTTGGGGCCTGTGGCTGGGAGCGGCCGGCTGGCTCCTGAAAATCCACGACACGCAGGATTATTCCCAGATGAAAGGTGGCACCACTGCCGAGTCGGGCTGGTTTAAGAGAGCCAAGTGGCTCCTGCAATCTGGCAGCCAGAAGCGGGGCGGGTGAGTTTTGTTTGCCAGGGAAAAGGGCCGTGTTTTGTTTTCGGGGACTTGTGGCTGGGAGTGGCCGGCTGGCTCCTGAAAATCCACGATACACAGGATGGTTCCCAGACCCAAGGGGGCACCAGTGCCGAGTTGGGCTTGTTTGATAGAGCCATGTGGCTCCTGCAATCTGCCAGCCAGAAGTGGGGTGGGTGAGTTTTGTTTGCCAGGGAAAAAGGCCGTGGTTTGTGTTGGGGGCCTGTGGCTGGGAGTGGCCGGCTGGCTCCTGAAAATCCACGATACGCAGGATGGTTCCCAGATGAAAGGTGGCACCAGTGCCGAGTCGGGCTGGTTTGATAGAGCCAAGTGGCTCCTGCAATCTGCCAGGCAGAAGATGGGCTGGTCAGTTTTACTTCCAGGGAAAAGGGCCGTAGTTTGTGTTTGGGGGCCTGTGGCTGGGAGTGGCCAGCTGGCTCCTGAAAATCCACGATACGCAGGATGGTTCCCAGATGAAAGGTGGCAGCAGTGCCGAGTCGGGCTGGTTTGATAGAGCCAAGTGTCTCCTGCAATCTGCCAGCCAGAAGCGGGGCAGGTGAGTTTTGTTTTGCCAGGGAAAAGGGCCGTGGTTTGTTTTCTGGGGCCTGCGGCTGGGAATGGCCGGCTGGCTCCTGAAAATCCATGCCACGCAGGACGTTTCCCAGACCCAAGTGGGCACCAGTGCCGAGTTGGGCTGGTTTGATAGTACCAAGTGGCTCCTGCAATCTGCCAGCCAGAAGATGGGCAGGTCAGTTTTACTTCCAGGCAAAAAGGGCCGTAGTTTGTGTTTGGGGGCCTGTGGCTGGGAGTGGCCGGCTGGCTCCTGAAAATCCACGATACGCAGGATGGTTCCCAGATGAAAAGTAGCACCAGTGCCAAGTCAGGCTGGTTTGATAGAGCCATGTGGCTCCTGCAATCTGCCAGCCAGAAGATGGGGAGGTCAGATTTACTTCCAGGGAAAAGGGCCGTAGATTTTGTTCGGGGCCTGTGGCTGGGAGTGGCCGGCTGGCTCCTGAAAATCCATGATACTCTGGATGGTTCCCAGATGAAAGGTGGCACCAGGGACGAGTCGGGCTGGTTTGATGGAGCCAAGTGGCTCCTGCAATATGCCAGCCAGAAGCGGGGCGGGTCAGTTTTACTTCCAGGGAAAAGGGCCGTAGATTGTGTTTGGTGCCCTGTGGCTGGGAATGGCCGGCTGGCTCCTTAAAATCCACGCCGCGCAGAATGGTTCCCAGACCCAAGGTGGCACCAAGGCCAAGTCGTACTGGTTTGATAGCACCTCGTGTCTCCTGCAATTTGCCATCCAGAAGCGGTGCAGGTGAGTTTTGTTTGCCAGGGAAAATGGCTGTGGTTTGTGTTTGGGGGCCTGTGGCTGGGAGTGGCCGGCTGGCTCCTGAAAATCCACGACACTCAGGTTGGTTCCCAGACCCAAGGTGGCACCAGTGCAAAGTCGGGCTGGCTTGATAGCACCTCGTGTGTCCTGCAATCTGCCATCCAGAAGCGGGGCAGGTGAGTTTTGTTTGTCAGGGAAAAGGGCCGTGGTTTGTGTTTGGGGGCCTGTGGCTGGGAGTGGCCGGCTGGCGCCTTGTGGAAGTCCATCCGGAAATCCTTCAGTTTTTGCCTCACAATTGTCATGAGACCACCGAAGGGTTAAAAACTGTTGAGCCAGTTGGGAAAGAAAGTCTCATGCGTATTTGCATGTTTACAGATGATGTCTGCAGAACATGCCATGCTGTACTCGAAGGGGGCATGCTGCCCCTTTCTGCACAATGGAACTGGACTTTCTTCCAAACTTCAGGCCTGGCTGGACTGAGCTCTGGGGTGGCTTCCCCCCCCGCCCTCCAAGAGAAGACCCCTCTTGCCTGTCTTCAACCACCGTGACAGACCAACTGAGATGTGAATCCCCTCATCAAAGAACCAAGAACCCCTCTGGCACCCTATTGGCACCCTATTGACACCCCCATGGCACCCCCCTGGCCACCTCTTTCCAGAGACTGGGACTGTACCCCCTCCCAACTCAGGGAAGGGGGAGAACCTGCCCAGAGTAAACGTACCTGGGAGCATTCGGCCATGAAAACAATGGAATAATCTATCCTTTTCCCCTCCATGAAAACCTAATTTCGGCCACCCTTCCCCCATCCCAGAAACGTATATCTGAGGTTCGGTTCGACTGCCTCACTGAGAGTCTCCCCAAGAAGTGTACCAGAGAGCATCGGCGGCGGGAGCCCGAAGGCATCACGTCTTGGTAGCTATACCCCATACCCGAACATTCTTTCCTCCCTTTTTCCCTTGTCCTACCCTTCTCTTCCCCGGATCCTCTAACCTAATGCATATTTAGCTGCAGTTATTATCAATAAATTGCATCTTGTTGATTTGCTACTGCAAAACCCCTGTGCCTTTGTTGGTTATTTTTGCAACCAAAAATCATTCGTCACCCGTTTATTTCGGGCGGACCATCACACGCCTGAAAATCCACGACACGCAGGATGGTTCCCAGACCCAAGGTGGCACCTGTGCCAAGTCGGGATGGTTTGATATTTCCAAGTGGCTCCTGTAATCTGCCATCCAGAAGTTAGGCAGGTGAGTTTTCTTTGCCAGGGAAAAAGGCCGTGGTTTGTGTTTGGTGCCCTGTGGCTGGGAATGGCCGGCTGGCTCCTTAAAATCCACGCCGCGCAGAATGGTTCCCAGATCCAAGGGGGCACCAGTGCCAAGTCGGGCTGGTTTGATAGAGTCATGTGGCTCCTGCAATCTGCCAGCCAAAAGCGGGGCAGGTGAGTTTTGTTTGCCAACGAAATGGGCCGTGGTTTGTTTTGGAGGCCTGTGGCTGGGAGTGGCCGGCTGGCTCCTGAAAATCCACGATACGCAGGATGGTTCCCAGATGAAAGGTGGCACCAGTGCCAAGTCGGGCTGGTTTGATAGAGCCAAGTGGCTCCTGCAATCTGCCAGCCAGAAGATGGGCAGGTCAGTTTTACTTGCAGGGAAAAGGGCCGTAGTTTTTGTTTGGTGCCCTGTGGCTGGGAATGGCCGGCTGGCTCCTGAAAATCCACGATACGCAGGATGGTTCCCAGATGAAAGGTGGCACCAGTGCCGAGTCGGGCTGGTTTGATAGAGCCAAGTGTCTCCTGCAATCTGCCAGCCAGGAGCGGGGTGGGTGAGTTTTGTTTTACAGGGAAAAGGACCGTGGATTTTCCTTTGGGGCCTGTGGCTGGGAGCGGCCGGCTGGCTCCTGAAAATCCACGACACGCAGGATTATTCCCAGATGAAAGGTGGCACCACTGCCGAGTCGGGCTGGTTTAAGAGAGCCAAGTGGCTCCTGCAATCTGGCAGCCAGAAGCGGGGCGGGTGAGTTTTGTTTGCCAGGGAAAAGGGCCGTGTTTTGTTTTCGGGGACTTGTGGCTGGGAGTGGCCGGCTGGCTCCTGAAAATCCACGATACACAGGATGGTTCCCAGACCCAAGGGGGCACCAGTGCCGAGTTGGGCTTGTTTGATAGAGCCATGTGGCTCCTGCAATCTGCCAGCCAGAAGCGGGGTGGGTGAGTTTTGTTTGCCAGGGAAAAAGGCCGTGGTTTGTGTTGGGGGCCTGTGGCTGGGAGTGGCCGGCTGGCTCCTGAAAATCCACGATACGCAGGATGGTTCCCAGATGAAAGGTGGCAGCAGTGCCGAGTCGGGCTGGTTTGATAGAGCCAAGTGGCTCCTGCAATCTGCCAGGCAGAAGATGGGCTGGTCAGTTTTACTTCCAGGGAAAAGGGCCGTAGTTTGTGTTTGGGGGCCTGTGGCTGGGAGTGGCCGGCTGGCTCCTGAAAATCCACGATACGCAGGATGGTTCCCAGATGAAAGGTGGCAGCAGTGCCGAGTCGGGCTGGTTTGATAGAGCCAAGTGTCTCCTGCAATCTGCCAGCCAGAAGCGGGGCAGGTGAGTTTTGTTTTGCCAGGGAAAAGGGCCGTGGTTTGTTTTCTGGGGCCTGCGGCTGGGAATGGCCGGCTGGCTCCTGAAAATCCACGCCACGCAGGACGTTTCCCAGACCCAAGGGGGCACCAGTGCCGAGTTGGGCTGGTTTGATAGTACCAAGTGGCTCCTGCAATCTGCCAGCCAGAAGATGGGCAGGTCAGTTTTACTTCCAGGCAAAAAGGGCCGTAGTTTGTGTTTGGGGGCCTGTGGCTGGGAGTGGCCGGCTGGCTCCTGAAAATCCACGATACGCAGGATGGTTCCCAGATGAAAAGTAGCACCAGTGCCAAGTCAGGCTGGTTTGATAGAGCCATGTGGCTCCTGCAATCTGCCAGCCAGAAGATGGGGAGGTCAGATTTACTTCCAGGGAAAAGGGCCGTAGATTTTGTTCGGGGCCTGTGGCTGGGAGTGGCCGGCTGGCTCCTGAAAATCCATGATACTCTGGATGGTTCCCAGATGAAAGGTGGCACCAGGGACGAGTCGGGCTGGTTTGATGGAGCCAAGTGGCTCCTGCAATATGCCAGCCAGAAGCGGGGCGGGTCAGTTTTACTTCCAGGGAAAAGGGCCGTAGATTGTGTTTGGTGCCCTGTGGCTGGGAATGGCCGGCTGGCTCCTTAAAATCCACGCCGCGCAGAATGGTTCCCAGACCCAAGGTGGCACCAAGGCCAAGTCGTACTGGTTTGATAGCACCTCGTGTCTCCTGCAATTTGCCATCCAGAAGCGGTGCAGGTGAGTTTTGTTTGCCAGGGAAAATGGCTGTGGTTTGTGTTTGGGGGCCTGTGGCTGGGAGTGGCCGGCTGGCTCCTGAAAATCCACGACACTCAGGTTGGTTCCCAGACCCAAGGTGGCACCAGTGCAAAGTCGGGCTGGCTTGATAGCACCTCGTGTGTCCTGCAATCTGCCATCCAGAAGCGGGGCAGGTGAGTTTTGTTTGTCAGGGAAAAGGGCCGTGGTTTGTGTTTGGGGGCCTGTGGCTGGGAGTGGCCGGCTGGCGCCTTGTGGAAGTCCATCCGGAAATCCTTCAGTTTTTGCCTCACAATTGTCATGAGACCACCGAAGGGTTAAAAACTGTTGAGCCAGTTGGGAAAGAAAGTCTCATGCGTATTTGCATGTTTACAGATGATGTCTGCAGAACATGCCATGCTGTACTCGAAGGGGGCATGCTGCCCCTTTCTGCACAATGGAACTGGACTTTCTTCCAAACTTCAGGCCTGGCTGGACTGAGCTCTGGGGTGGCTTCCCCCCCCGCCCTCCAAGAGAAGACCCCTCTTGCCTGTCTTCAACCACCGTGACAGACCAACTGAGATGTGAATCCCCTCATCAAAGAACCAAGAACCCCTCTGGCACCCTATTGGCACCCTATTGACACCCCCATGGCACCCCCCTGGCCACCTCTTTCCAGAGACTGGGACTGTACCCCCTCCCAACTCAGGGAAGGGGGAGAACCTGCCCAGAGTAAACGTACCTGGGAGCATTCGGCCATGAAAACAATGGAATAATCTATCCTTTTCCCCTCCATGAAAACCTAATTTCGGCCACCCTTCCCCCATCCCAGAACAGTATATCTGAGGTTCGGTTCGACTGCCTCACTGAGAGTCTCCCCAAGAAGTGTACCAGAGAGCATCGGCGGCGGGAGCCCGAAGGCATCACGTCTTGGTAGCTATACCCCATACCCGAACATTCTTTCCTCCCTTTTTCCCTTGTCCTACCCTTCTCTTCCCCGGATCCTCTAACCTAATGCATATTTAGCTGCAGTTATTATCAATAAATTGCATCTTGTTGATTTGCTACTGCAAAACCCCTGTGCCTTTGTTGGTTATTTTTGCAACCAAAAATCATTCGTCACCCGTTTATTTCGGGCGGACCATCACACGCCTGAAAATCCACGACACGCAGGATGGTTCCCAGACCCAAGGTGGCACCTGTGCCAAGTCGGGATGGTTTGATATTTCCAAGTGGCTCCTGTAATCTGCCATCCAGAAGTTAGGCAGGTGAGTTTTCTTTGCCAGGGAAAAAGGCCGTGGTTTGTGTTTAGTGCCCTGTGGCTGGGAATGGCCGGCTGGCTCCTTAAAATCCACGCCGCGCAGAATGGTTCCCAGACCCAAGGGGGCACCAGTGCCGAGTCGGGCTGGTTTGATAGAGTCATGTGGCTCCTGCAATCTGCCAGCCAAAAGCGGGGCAGGTGAGTTTTGTTTGCCAACGAAATGGGCTGTGGTTTGTTTTGGAGGCCTGTGGCTGGGAGTGGCCGGCTGGCTCCTGAAAATCCACGATACGCAGGATGGTTCCCAGATGAAAGGTGGCACCAGTGCCAAGTCGGGCTGGTTTGATAGAGCCAAGTGTCTCCTGCAATCTGCCAGCCAGAAGATGGGCAGGTCAGTTTTACTTGCAGGGAAAAGGGCCGTAGTTTTTGTTTGGTGCCCTGTGGCTGGGAATGGCCGGCTGGCTCCTGAAAATCCACGATACTCAGGATGGTTCCCAGATGAAAGGTGGCACCAGTGCCGAGTCGGGCTGGTTTGATAGAGTCAAGTGTCTCCTGCAATCTGCCAGCCAGGAGCGGGGTGGGTGAGTTTTGTTTTACAGGGAAAAGGACCGTGGATTTTCCTTTGGGGCCTGTGGCTGGGAGCGGCCGGCTGGCTCCTGAAAATCCACGACACGCAGGATTATTCCCAGATGAAAGGTGGCACCACTGCCGAGTCGGGCTGGTTTAAGAGAGCCAAGTGGCTCCTGCAATCTGGCAGCCAGAAGCGGGGCGGGTGAGTTTTGTTTGCCAGGGAAAAGGGCCGTGTTTTGTTTTCGGGGACTTGTGGCTGGGAGTGGCCGGCTGGCTCCTGAAAATCCACGATACACAGGATGGTTCCCAGACCCAAGGGGGCACCAGTGCCGAGTTGGGCTTGTTTGATAGAGCCATGTGGCTCCTGCAATCTGCCAGGCAGAAGATGGGCTGGTCAGTTTTACTTCCAGGGAAAAAGGCCGTGGTTTGTGTTGGGGGCCTGTGGCTGGGAGTGGCCGGCTGGCTCCTGAATATCCACGATACGCAGGATGGTTCCCAGATGAAAGGTGGCAGCAGTGCCGAGTCGGGCTGGTTTGATAGAGCCAAGTGTCTCCTGCAATCTGCCAGCCAGAAGCGGGGCAGGTGAGTTTTGTTTTGCCAGGGAAAAGGGCCGTGGTTTGTTTTCTGGGGCCTGCGGCTGGGAATGGCCGGCTGGCTCCTGAAAATCCACGCCACGCAGGACGTTTCCCAGACCCAAGTGGGCACCAGTGCCGAGTTGGGCTGGTTTGATAGTACCAAGTGGCTCCTGCAATCTGCCAGCCAGAAGATGGGCAGGTCAGTTTTACTTCCAGGCAAAAAGGGCCGTAGTTTGTGTTTGGGGGCCTGTGGCTGGGAGTGGCCGGCTGGCTCCTGAAAATCCACGATACGCAGGATGGTTCCCAGATGAAAAGTAGCACCAGTGCCAAGTCAGGCTGGTTTGATAGAGCCATGTGGCTCCTGCAATCTGCCAGCCAGAAGATGGGGAGGTCAGATTTACTTCCAGGGAAAAGGGCCGTAGATTTTGTTCGGGGCCTGTGGCTGGGAGTGGCCGGCTGGCTCCTGAAAATCCATGATACTCTGGATGGTTCCCAGATGAAAGGTGGCACCAGGGACGAGTCGGGCTGGTTTGATGGAGCCAAGTGGCTCCTGCAATATGCCAGCCAGAAGCGGGGCGGGTCAGTTTTACTTCCAGGGAAAAGGGCCGTAGATTGTGTTTGGTGCCCTGTGGCTGGGAATGGCCGGCTGGCTCCTTAAAATCCACGCCGCGCAGAATGGTTCCCAGACCCAAGGTGGCACCAAGGCCAAGTCGTACTGGTTTGATAGCACCTCGTGTCTCCTGCAATTTGCCATCCAGAAGCGGTGCAGGTGAGTTTTGTTTGCCAGGGAAAATGGCTGTGGTTTGTGTTTGGGGGCCTGTGGCTGGGAGTGGCCGGCTGGCTCCTGAAAATCCACGACACTCAGGTTGGTTCCCAGACCCAAGGTGGCACCAGTGCAAAGTCGGGCTGGCTTGATAGCACCTCGTGTGTCCTGCAATCTGCCATCCAGAAGCGGGGCAGGTGAGTTTTGTTTGTCAGGGAAAAGGGCCGTGGTTTGTGTTTGGGGGCCTGTGGCTGGGAGTGGCCGGCTGGCGCCTTGTGGAAGTCCATCCGGAAATCCTTCAGTTTTTGCCTCACAATTGTCATGAGACCACCGAAGGGTTAAAAACTGTTGAGCCAGTTGGGAAAGAAAGTCTCATGCGTATTTGCATGTTTACAGATGATGTCTGCAGAACATGCCATGCTGTACTCGAAGGGGGCATGCTGCCCCTTTCTGCACAATGGAACTGGACTTTCTTCCAAACTTCAGGCCTGGCTGGACTGAGCTCTGGGGTGGCTTCCCCCCCCGCCCTCCAAGAGAAGACCCCTCTTGCCTGTCTTCAACCACCGTGACAGACCAACTGAGATGTGAATCCCCTCATCAAAGAACCAAGAACCCCTCTGGCACCCTATTGGCACCCTATTGACACCCCCATGGCACCCCCCTGGCCACCTCTTTCCAGAGACTGGGACTGTACCCCCTCCCAACTCAGGGAAGGGGGAGAACCTGCCCAGAGTAAACGTACCTGGGAGCATTCGGCCATGAAAACAATGGAATAATCTATCCTTTTCCCCTCCATGAAAACCTAATTTCGGCCACCCTTCCCCCATCCCAGAACAGTATATCTGAGGTTCGGTTCGACTGCCTCACTGAGAGTCTCCCCAAGAAGTGTACCAGAGAGCATCGGCGGCGGGAGCCCGAAGGCATCACGTCTTGGTAGCTATACCCCATACCCGAACATTCTTTCCTCCCTTTTTCCCTTGTCCTACCCTTCTCTTCCCCGGATCCTCTAACCTAATGCATATTTAGCTGCAGTTATTATCAATAAATTGCATCTTGTTGATTTGCTACTGCAAAACCCCTGTGCCTTTGTTGGTTATTTTTGCAACCAAAAATCATTCGTCACCCGTTTATTTCGGGCGGACCATCACACGCCTGAAAATCCACGACACGCAGGATGGTTCCCAGACCCAAGGTGGCACCTGTGCCAAGTCGGGATGGTTTGATATTTCCAAGTGGCTCCTGTAATCTGCCATCCAGAAGTTAGGCAGGTGAGTTTTCTTTGCCAGGGAAAAAGGCCGTGGTTTGTGTTTGGTGCCCTGTGGCTGGGAATGGCCGGCTGGCTCCTTAAAATCCACGCCGCGCAGAATGGTTCCCAGATCCAAGGGGGCACCAGTGCCAAGTCGGGCTGGTTTGATAGAGTCATGTGGCTCCTGCAATCTGCCAGCCAAAAGCGGGGCAGGTGAGTTTTGTTTGCCAACGAAATGGGCCGTGGTTTGTTTTGGAGGCCTGTGGCTGGGAGTGGCCGGCTGGCTCCTGAAAATCCACGATACGCAGGATGGTTCCCAGATGAAAGGTGGCACCAGTGCCAAGTCGGGCTGGTTTGATAGAGCCAAGTGGCTCCTGCAATCTGCCAGCCAGAAGATGGGCAGGTCAGTTTTACTTGCAGGGAAAAGGGCCGTAGTTTTTGTTTGGTGCCCTGTGGCTGGGAATGGCCGGCTGGCTCCTGAAAATCCACGATACGCAGGATGGTTCCCAGATGAAAGGTGGCACCAGTGCCGAGTCGGGCTGGTTTGATAGAGCCAAGTGTCTCCTGCAATCTGCCAGCCAGGAGCGGGGTGGGTGAGTTTTGTTTTACAGGGAAAAGGACCGTGGATTTTCCTTTGGGGCCTGTGGCTGGGAGCGGCCGGCTGGCTCCTGAAAATCCACGACACGCAGGATTATTCCCAGATGAAAGGTGGCACCACTGCCGAGTCGGGCTGGTTTAAGAGAGCCAAGTGGCTCCTGCAATCTGGCAGCCAGAAGCGGGGCGGGTGAGTTTTGTTTGCCAGGGAAAAGGGCCGTGTTTTGTTTTCGGGGACTTGTGGCTGGGAGTGGCCGGCTGGCTCCTGAAAATCCACGATACACAGGATGGTTCCCAGACCCAAGGGGGCACCAGTGCCGAGTTGGGCTTGTTTGATAGAGCCATGTGGCTCCTGCAATCTGCCAGCCAGAAGCGGGGTGGGTGAGTTTTGTTTGCCAGGGAAAAAGGCCGTGGTTTGTGTTGGGGGCCTGTGGCTGGGAGTGGCCGGCTGGCTCCTGAAAATCCACGATACGCAGGATGGTTCCCAGATGAAAGGTGGCAGCAGTGCCGAGTCGGGCTGGTTTGATAGAGCCAAGTGGCTCCTGCAATCTGCCAGGCAGAAGATGGGCTGGTCAGTTTTACTTCCAGGGAAAAGGGCCGTAGTTTGTGTTTGGGGGCCTGTGGCTGGGAGTGGCCGGCTGGCTCCTGAAAATCCACGATACGCAGGATGGTTCCCAGATGAAAGGTGGCAGCAGTGCCGAGTCGGGCTGGTTTGATAGAGCCAAGTGTCTCCTGCAATCTGCCAGCCAGAAGCGGGGCAGGTGAGTTTTGTTTTGCCAGGGAAAAGGGCCGTGGTTTGTTTTCTGGGGCCTGCGGCTGGGAATGGCCGGCTGGCTCCTGAAAATCCACGCCACGCAGGACGTTTCCCAGACCCAAGTGGGCACCAGTGCCGAGTTGGGCTGGTTTGATAGTACCAAGTGGCTCCTGCAATCTGCCAGCCAGAAGATGGGCAGGTCAGTTTTACTTCCAGGCAAAAAGGGCCGTAGTTTGTGTTTGGGGGCCTGTGGCTGGGAGTGGCCGGCTGGCTCCTGAAAATCCACGATACGCAGGATGGTTCCCAGATGAAAAGTAGCACCAGTGCCAAGTCAGGCTGGTTTGATAGAGCCATGTGGCTCCTGCAATCTGCCAGCCAGAAGATGGGGAGGTCAGATTTACTTCCAGGGAAAAGGGCCGTAGATTTTGTTCGGGGCCTGTGGCTGGGAGTGGCCGGCTGGCTCCTGAAAATCCATGATACTCTGGATGGTTCCCAGATGAAAGGTGGCACCAGGGACGAGTCGGGCTGGTTTGATGGAGCCAAGTGGCTCCTGCAATATGCCAGCCAGAAGCGGGGCGGGTCAGTTTTACTTCCAGGGAAAAGGGCCGTAGATTGTGTTTGGTGCCCTGTGGCTGGGAATGGCCGGCTGGCTCCTTAAAATCCACGCCGCGCAGAATGGTTCCCAGACCCAAGGTGGCACCAAGGCCAAGTCGTACTGGTTTGATAGCACCTCGTGTCTCCTGCAATTTGCCATCCAGAAGCGGTGCAGGTGAGTTTTGTTTGCCAGGGAAAATGGCTGTGGTTTGTGTTTGGGGGCCTGTGGCTGGGAGTGGCCGGCTGGCTCCTGAAAATCCACGACACTCAGGTTGGTTCCCAGACCCAAGGTGGCACCAGTGCAAAGTCGGGCTGGCTTGATAGCACCTCGTGTGTCCTGCAATCTGCCATCCAGAAGCGGGGCAGGTGAGTTTTGTTTGTCAGGGAAAAGGGCCGTGGTTTGTGTTTGGGGGCCTGTGGCTGGGAGTGGCCGGCTGGCGCCTTGTGGAAGTCCATCCGGAAATCCTTCAGTTTTTGCCTCACAATTGTCATGAGACCACCGAAGGGTTAAAAACTGTTGAGCCAGTTGGGAAAGAAAGTCTCATGCGTATTTGCATGTTTACAGATGATGTCTGCAGAACATGCCATGCTGTACTCGAAGGGGGCATGCTGCCCCTTTCTGCACAATGGAACTGGACTTTCTTCCAAACTTCAGGCCTGGCTGGACTGAGCTCTGGGGTGGCTTCCCCCCCCGCCCTCCAAGAGAAGACCCCTCTTGCCTGTCTTCAACCACCGTGACAGACCAACTGAGATGTGAATCCCCTCATCAAAGAACCAAGAACCCCTCTGGCACCCTATTGGCACCCTATTGACACCCCCATGGCACCCCCCTGGCCACCTCTTTCCAGAGACTGGGACTGTACCCCCTCCCAACTCAGGGAAGGGGGAGAACCTGCCCAGAGTAAACGTACCTGGGAGCATTCGGCCATGAAAACAATGGAATAATCTATCCTTTTCCCCTCCATGAAAACCTAATTTCGGCCACCCTTCCCCCATCCCAGAAACGTATATCTGAGGTTCGGTTCGACTGCCTCACTGAGAGTCTCCCCAAGAAGTGTACCAGAGAGCATCGGCGGCGGGAGCCCGAAGGCATCACGTCTTGGTAGCTATACCCCATACCCGAACATTCTTTCCTCCCTTTTTCCCTTGTCCTACCCTTCTCTTCCCCGGATCCTCTAACCTAATGCATATTTAGCTGCAGTTATTATCAATAAATTGCATCTTGTTGATTTGCTACTGCAAAACCCCTGTGCCTTTGTTGGTTATTTTTGCAACCAAAAATCATTCGTCACCCGTTTATTTCGGGCGGACCATCACACGCCTGAAAATCCACGACACGCAGGATGGTTCCCAGACCCAAGGTGGCACCTGTGCCAAGTCGGGATGGTTTGATATTTCCAAGTGGCTCCTGTAATCTGCCATCCAGAAGTTAGGCAGGTGAGTTTTCTTTGCCAGGGAAAAAGGCCGTGGTTTGTGTTTGGTGCCCTGTGGCTGGGAATGGCCGGCTGGCTCCTTAAAATCCACGCCGCGCAGAATGGTTCCCAGACCCAAGGGGGCACCAGTGCCGAGTCGGGCTGGTTTGATAGAGTCATGTGGCTCCTGCAATCTGCCAGCCAAAAGCGGGGCAGGTGAGTTTTGTTTGCCAACGAAATGGGCCGTGGTTTGTTTTGGAGGCCTGTGGCTGGGAGTGGCCGGCTGGCTCCTGAAAATCCACGATACGCAGGATGGTTCCCAGATGAAAGGTGGCACCAGTGCCAAGTCGGGCTGGTTTGATAGAGCCAAGTGGCTCCTGCAATCTGCCAGCCAGAAGATGGGCAGGTCAGTTTTACTTGCAGGGAAAAGGGCCGTAGTTTTTGTTTGGTGCCCTGTGGCTGGGAATGGCCGGCTGGCTCCTGAAAATCCACGATACGCAGGATGGTTCCCAGATGAAAGGTGGCACCAGTGCCGAGTCGGGCTGGTTTGATAGAGCCAAGTGTCTCCTGCAATCTGCCAGCCAGGAGCGGGGTGGGTGAGTTTTGTTTTACAGGGAAAAGGACCGTGGATTTTCCTTTGGGGCCTGTGGCTGGGAGCGGCCGGCTGGCTCCTGAAAATCCACGACACGCAGGATTATTCCCAGATGAAAGGTGGCACCACTGCCGAGTCGGGCTGGTTTAAGAGAGCCAAGTGGCTCCTGCAATCTGGCAGCCAGAAGCGGGGCGGGTGAGTTTTGTTTGCCAGGGAAAAGGGCCGTGTTTTGTTTTCGGGGACTTGTGGCTGGGAGTGGCCGGCTGGCTCCTGAAAATCCACGATACACAGGATGGTTCCCAGACCCAAGGGGGCACCAGTGCCGAGTTGGGCTTGTTTGATAGAGCCATGTGGCTCCTGCAATCTGCCAGCCAGAAGCGGGGTGGGTGAGTTTTGTTTGCCAGGGAAAAAGGCCGTGGTTTGTGTTGGGGGCCTGTGGCTGGGAGTGGCCGGCTGGCTCCTGAAAATCCACGATACGCAGGATGGTTCCCAGATGAAAGGTGGCAGCAGTGCCGAGTCGGGCTGGTTTGATAGAGCCAAGTGGCTCCTGCAATCTGCCAGGCAGAAGATGGGCTGGTCAGTTTTACTTCCAGGGAAAAGGGCCGTAGTTTGTGTTTGGGGGCCTGTGGCTGGGAGTGGCCGGCTGGCTCCTGAAAATCCACGATACGCAGGATGGTTCCCAGATGAAAGGTGGCAGCAGTGCCGAGTCGGGCTGGTTTGATAGAGCCAAGTGTCTCCTGCAATCTGCCAGCCAGAAGCGGGGCAGGTGAGTTTTGTTTTGCCAGGGAAAAGGGCCGTGGTTTGTTTTCTGGGGCCTGCGGCTGGGAATGGCCGGCTGGCTCCTGAAAATCCACGCCACGCAGGACGTTTCCCAGACCCAAGTGGGCACCAGTGCCGAGTTGGGCTGGTTTGATAGTACCAAGTGGCTCCTGCAATCTGCCAGCCAGAAGATGGGCAGGTCAGTTTTACTTCCAGGCAAAAAGGGCCGTAGTTTGTGTTTGGGGGCCTGTGGCTGGGAGTGGCCGGCTGGCTCCTGAAAATCCACGATACGCAGGATGGTTCCCAGATGAAAAGTAGCACCAGTGCCAAGTCAGGCTGGTTTGATAGAGCCATGTGGCTCCTGCAATCTGCCAGCCAGAAGATGGGGAGGTCAGATTTACTTCCAGGGAAAAGGGCCGTAGATTTTGTTCGGGGCCTGTGGCTGGGAGTGGCCGGCTGGCTCCTGAAAATCCATGATACTCTGGATGGTTCCCAGATGAAAGGTGGCACCAGGGACGAGTCGGGCTGGTTTGATGGAGCCAAGTGGCTCCTGCAATATGCCAGCCAGAAGCGGGGCGGGTCAGTTTTACTTCCAGGGAAAAGGGCCGTAGATTGTGTTTGGTGCCCTGTGGCTGGGAATGGCCGGCTGGCTCCTTAAAATCCACGCCGCGCAGAATGGTTCCCAGACCCAAGGTGGCACCAAGGCCAAGTCGTACTGGTTTGATAGCACCTCGTGTCTCCTGCAATTTGCCATCCAGAAGCGGTGCAGGTGAGTTTTGTTTGCCAGGGAAAATGGCTGTGGTTTGTGTTTGGGGGCCTGTGGCTGGGAGTGGCCGGCTGGCTCCTGAAAATCCACGACACTCAGGTTGGTTCCCAGACCCAAGGTGGCACCAGTGCAAAGTCGGGCTGGCTTGATAGCACCTCGTGTGTCCTGCAATCTGCCATCCAGAAGCGGGGCAGGTGAGTTTTGTTTGTCAGGGAAAAGGGCCGTGGTTTGTGTTTGGGGGCCTGTGGCTGGGAGTGGCCGGCTGGCGCCTTGTGGAAGTCCATCCGGAAATCCTTCAGTTTTTGCCTCACAATTGTCATGAGACCACCGAAGGGTTAAAAACTGTTGAGCCAGTTGGGAAAGAAAGTCTCATGCGTATTTGCATGTTTACAGATGATGTCTGCAGAACATGCCATGCTGTACTCGAAGGGGGCATGCTGCCCCTTTCTGCACAATGGAACTGGACTTTCTTCCAAACTTCAGGCCTGGCTGGACTGAGCTCTGGGGTGGCTTCCCCCCCCGCCCTCCAAGAGAAGACCCCTCTTGCCTGTCTTCAACCACCGTGACAGACCAACTGAGATGTGAATCCCCTCATCAAAGAACCAAGAACCCCTCTGGCACCCTATTGGCACCCTATTGACACCCCCATGGCACCCCCCTGGCCACCTCTTTCCAGAGACTGGGACTGTACCCCCTCCCAACTCAGGGAAGGGGGAGAACCTGCCCAGAGTAAACGTACCTGGGAGCATTCGGCCATGAAAACAATGGAATAATCTATCCTTTTCCCCTCCATGAAAACCTAATTTCGGCCACCCTTCCCCCATCCCAGAAACGTATATCTGAGGTTCGGTTCGACTGCCTCACTGAGAGTCTCCCCAAGAAGTGTACCAGAGAGCATCGGCGGCGGGAGCCCGAAGGCATCACGTCTTGGTAGCTATACCCCATACCCGAACATTCTTTCCTCCCTTTTTCCCTTGTCCTACCCTTCTCTTCCCCGGATCCTCTAACCTAATGCATATTTAGCTGCAGTTATTATCAATAAATTGCATCTTGTTGATTTGCTACTGCAAAACCCCTGTGCCTTTGTTGGTTATTTTTGCAACCAAAAATCATTCGTCACCCGTTTATTTCGGGCGGACCATCACACGCCTGAAAATCCACGACACGCAGGATGGTTCCCAGACCCAAGGTGGCACCTGTGCCAAGTCGGGATGGTTTGATATTTCCAAGTGGCTCCTGTAATCTGCCATCCAGAAGTTAGGCAGGTGAGTTTTCTTTGCCAGGGAAAAAGGCCGTGGTTTGTGTTTGGTGCCCTGTGGCTGGGAATGGCCGGCTGGCTCCTTAAAATCCACGCCGCGCAGAATGGTTCCCAGACCCAAGGGGGCACCAGTGCCGAGTCGGGCTGGTTTGATAGAGTCATGTGGCTCCTGCAATCTGCCAGCCAAAAGCGGGGCAGGTGAGTTTTGTTTGCCAACGAAATGGGCCGTGGTTTGTTTTGGAGGCCTGTGGCTGGGAGTGGCCGGCTGGCTCCTGAAAATCCACGATACGCAGGATGGTTCCCAGATGAAAGGTGGCACCAGTGCCAAGTCGGGCTGGTTTGATAGAGCCAAGTGGCTCCTGCAATCTGCCAGCCAGAAGATGGGCAGGTCAGTTTTACTTGCAGGGAAAAGGGCCGTAGTTTTTGTTTGGTGCCCTGTGGCTGGGAATGGCCGGCTGGCTCCTGAAAATCCACGATACTCAGGATGGTTCCCAGATGAAAGGTGGCACCAGTGCCGAGTCGGGCTGGTTTGATAGAGCCAAGTGTCTCCTGCAATCTGCCAGCCAGGAGCGGGGTGGGTGAGTTTTGTTTTACAGGGAAAAGGACCGTGGATTTTCCTTTGGGGCCTGTGGCTGGGAGCGGCCGGCTGGCTCCTGAAAATCCACGACACGCAGGATTATTCCCAGATGAAAGGTGGCACCACTGCCGAGTCGGGCTGGTTTAAGAGAGCCAAGTGGCTCCTGCAATCTGGCAGCCAGAAGCGGGGCGGGTGAGTTTTGTTTGCCAGGGAAAAGGGCCGTGTTTTGTTTTCGGGGACTTGTGGCTGGGAGTGGCCGGCTGGCTCCTGAAAATCCACGATACACAGGATGGTTCCCAGACCCAAGGGGGCACCAGTGCCGAGTTGGGCTTGTTTGATAGAGCCATGTGGCTCCTGCAATCTGCCAGCCAGAAGCGGGGTGGATGAGTTTTGTTTGCCAGGGAAAAAGGCCGTGGTTTGTGTTGGGGGCCTGTGGCTGGGAGTGGCCGGCTGGCTCCTGAAAATCCACGATACGCAGGATGGTTCCCAGATGAAAGGTGGCAGCAGTGCCGAGTCGGGCTGGTTTGATAGAGCCAAGTGGCTCCTGCAATCTGCCAGGCAGAAGATGGGCTGGTCAGTTTTACTTCCAGGGAAAAGGGCCGTAGTTTGTGTTTGGGGGCCTGTGGCTGGGAGTGGCCGGCTGGCTCCTGAAAATCCACGATACGCAGGATGGTTCCCAGATGAAAGGTGGCAGCAGTGCCGAGTCGGGCTGGTTTGATAGAGCCAAGTGTCTCCTGCAATCTGCCAGCCAGAAGCGGGGCAGGTGAGTTTTGTTTTGCCAGGGAAAAGGGCCGTGGTTTGTTTTCTGGGGCCTGCGGCTGGGAGTGGCCGGCTGGCTCCTGAAAATCCACGCCACGCAGGACGTTTCCCAGACCCAAGGGGGCACCAGTGCCGAGTTGGGCTGGTTTGATAGTACCAAGTGGCTCCTGCAATCTGCCAGCCAGAAGATGGGCAGGTCAGTTTTACTTCCAGGCAAAAAGGGCCGTAGTTTGTGTTTGGGGGCCTGTGGCTGGGAGTGGCCGGCTGGCTCCTGAAAATCCACGATACGCAGGATGGTTCCCAGATGAAAAGTAGCACCAGTGCCAAGTCAGGCTGGTTTGATAGAGCCATGTGGCTCCTGCAATCTGCCAGCCAGAAGATGGGGAGGTCAGATTTACTTCCAGGGAAAAGGGCCGTAGATTTTGTTCGGGGCCTGTGGCTGGGAGTGGCCGGCTGGCTCCTGAAAATCCATGATACTCTGGATGGTTCCCAGATGAAAGGTGGCACCAGGGACGAGTCGGGCTGGTTTGATGGAGCCAAGTGGCTCCTGCAATATGCCAGCCAGAAGCGGGGCGGGTCAGTTTTACTTCCAGGGAAAAGGGCCGTAGATTGTGTTTGGTGCCCTGTGGCTGGGAATGGCCGGCTGGCTCCTTAAAATCCACGCCGCGCAGAATGGTTCCCAGACCCAAGGTGGCACCAAGGCCAAGTCGTACTGGTTTGATAGCACCTCGTGTCTCCTGCAATTTGCCATCCAGAAGCGGTGCAGGTGAGTTTTGTTTGCCAGGGAAAATGGCTGTGGTTTGTGTTTGGGGGCCTGTGGCTGGGAGTGGCCGGCTGGCTCCTGAAAATCCACGACACTCAGGTTGGTTCCCAGACCCAAGGTGGCACCAGTGCAAAGTCGGGCTGGCTTGATAGCACCTCGTGTGTCCTGCAATCTGCCATCCAGAAGCGGGGCAGGTGAGTTTTGTTTGTCAGGGAAAAGGGCCGTGGTTTGTGTTTGGGGGCCTGTGGCTGGGAGTGGCCGGCTGGCGCCTTGTGGAAGTCCATCCGGAAATCCTTCAGTTTTTGCCTCACAATTGTCATGAGACCACCGAAGGGTTAAAAACTGTTGAGCCAGTTGGGAAAGAAAGTCTCATGCGTATTTGCATGTTTACAGATGATGTCTGCAGAACATGCCATGCTGTACTCGAAGGGGGCATGCTGCCCCTTTCTGCACAATGGAACTGGACTTTCTTCCAAACTTCAGGCCTGGCTGGACTGAGCTCTGGGGTGGCTTCCCCCCCCGCCCTCCAAGAGAAGACCCCTCTTGCCTGTCTTCAACCACCGTGACAGACCAACTGAGATGTGAATCCCCTCATCAAAGAACCAAGAACCCCTCTGGCACCCTATTGGCACCCTATTGACACCCCCATGGCACCCCCCTGGCCACCTCTTTCCAGAGACTGGGACTGTACCCCCTCCCAACTCAGGGAAGGGGGAGAACCTGCCCAGAGTAAATGTACCTGGGAGCATTCGGCCATGAAAACAATGGAATAATCTATCCTTTTCCCCTCCATGAAAACCTAATTTCGGCCACCCTTCCCCCATCCCAGAACAGTATATCTGAGGTTCGGTTCGACTGCCTCACTGAGAGTCTCCCCAAGAAGTGTACCAGAGAGCATCGGCGGCGGGAGCCCGAAGGCATCACGTCTTGGTAGCTATACCCCATACCCGAACATTCTTTCCTCCCTTTTTCCCTTGTCCTACCCTTCTCTTCCCCGGATCCTCTAACCTAATGCATATTTAGCTGCAGTTATTATCAATAAATTGCATCTTGTTGATTTGCTACTGCAAAACCCCTGTGCCTTTGTTGGTTATTTTTGCAACCAAAAATCATTCGTCACCCGTTTATTTCGGGCGGACCATCACACGCCTGAAAATCCACGACACGCAGGATGGTTCCCAGACCCAAGGTGGCACCTGTGCCAAGTCGGGATGGTTTGATATTTCCAAGTGGCTCCTGTAATCTGCCATCCAGAAGTTAGGCAGGTGAGTTTTCTTTGCCAGGGAAAAAGGCCGTGGTTTGTGTTTGGTGCCCTGTGGCTGGGAATGGCCGGCTGGCTCCTTAAAATCCACGCCGCGCAGAATGGTTCCCAGATCCAAGGGGGCACCAGTGCCAAGTCGGGCTGGTTTGATAGAGTCATGTGGCTCCTGCAATCTGCCAGCCAAAAGCGGGGCAGGTGAGTTTTGTTTGCCAACGAAATGGGCCGTGGTTTGTTTTGGAGGCCTGTGGCTGGGAGTGGCCGGCTGGCTCCTGAAAATCCACGATACGCAGGATGGTTCCCAGATGAAAGGTGGCACCAGGGCCAAGTCGGGCTGGTTTGATAGAGCCAAGTGGCTCCTGCAATCTGCCAGCCAGAAGATGGGCAGGTCAGTTTTACTTGCAGGGAAAAGGGCCGTAGTTTTTGTTTGGTGCCCTGTGGCTGGGAATGGCCGGCTGGCTCCTGAAAATCCACGATACGCAGGATGGTTCCCAGATGAAAGGTGGCACCAGTGCCGAGTCGGGCTGGTTTGATAGAGCCAAGTGTCTCCTGCAATCTGCCAGCCAGGAGCGGGGTGGGTGAGTTTTGTTTTACAGGGAAAAGGACCGTGGATTTTCCTTTGGGGCCTGTGGCTGGGAGCGGCCGGCTGGCTCCTGAAAATCCACGACACGCAGGATTATTCCCAGATGAAAGGTGGCACCACTGCCGAGTCGGGCTGGTTTAAGAGAGCCAAGTGGCTCCTGCAATCTGGCAGCCAGAAGCGGGGCGGGTGAGTTTTGTTTGCCAGGGAAAAGGGCCGTGTTTTGTTTTCGGGGACTTGTGGCTGGGAGTGGCCGGCTGGCTCCTGAAAATCCACGATACACAGGATGGTTCCCAGACCCAAGGGGGCACCAGTGCCGAGTTGGGCTTGTTTGATAGAGCCATGTGGCTCCTGCAATCTGCCAGCCAGAAGCGGGGTGGATGAGTTTTGTTTGCCAGGGAAAAAGGCCGTGGTTTGTGTTGGGGGCCTGTGGCTGGGAGTGGCCGGCTGGCTCCTGAAAATCCACGATACGCAGGATGGTTCCCAGATGAAAGGTGGCAGCAGTGCCGAGTCGGGCTGGTTTGATAGAGCCAAGTGGCTCCTGCAATCTGCCAGGCAGAAGATGGGCTGGTCAGTTTTACTTCCAGGGAAAAGGGCCGTAGTTTGTGTTTGGGGGCCTGTGGCTGGGAGTGGCCGGCTGGCTCCTGAAAATCCACGATACGCAGGATGGTTCCCAGATGAAAGGTGGCAGCAGTGCCGAGTCGGGCTGGTTTGATAGAGCCAAGTGTCTCCTGCAATCTGCCAGCCAGAAGCGGGGCAGGTGAGTTTTGTTTTGCCAGGGAAAAGGGCCGTGGTTTGTTTTCTGGGGCCTGCGGCTGGGAGTGGCCGGCTGGCTCCTGAAAATCCACGCCACGCAGGACGTTTCCCAGACCCAAGGGGGCACCAGTGCCGAGTTGGGCTGGTTTGATAGTACCAAGTGGCTCCTGCAATCTGCCAGCCAGAAGATGGGCAGGTCAGTTTTACTTCCAGGCAAAAAGGGCCGTAGTTTGTGTTTGGGGGCCTGTGGCTGGGAGTGGCCGGCTGGCTCCTGAAAATCCACGATACGCAGGATGGTTCCCAGATGAAAAGTAGCACCAGTGCCAAGTCAGGCTGGTTTGATAGAGCCATGTGGCTCCTGCAATCTGCCAGCCAGAAGATGGGGAGGTCAGATTTACTTCCAGGGAAAAGGGCCGTAGATTTTGTTCGGGGCCTGTGGCTGGGAGTGGCCGGCTGGCTCCTGAAAATCCATGATACTCTGGATGGTTCCCAGATGAAAGGTGGCACCAGGGACGAGTCGGGCTGGTTTGATGGAGCCAAGTGGCTCCTGCAATATGCCAGCCAGAAGCGGGGCGGGTCAGTTTTACTTCCAGGGAAAAGGGCCGTAGATTGTGTTTGGTGCCCTGTGGCTGGGAATGGCCGGCTGGCTCCTTAAAATCCACGCCGCGCAGAATGGTTCCCAGACCCAAGGTGGCACCAAGGCCAAGTCGTACTGGTTTGATAGCACCTCGTGTCTCCTGCAATTTGCCATCCAGAAGCGGTGCAGGTGAGTTTTGTTTGCCAGGGAAAATGGCTGTGGTTTGTGTTTGGGGGCCTGTGGCTGGGAGTGGCCGGCTGGCTCCTGAAAATCCACGACACTCAGGTTGGTTCCCAGACCCAAGGTGGCACCAGTGCAAAGTCGGGCTGGCTTGATAGCACCTCGTGTGTCCTGCAATCTGCCATCCAGAAGCGGGGCAGGTGAGTTTTGTTTGTCAGGGAAAAGGGCCGTGGTTTGTGTTTGGGGGCCTGTGGCTGGGAGTGGCCGGCTGGCGCCTTGTGGAAGTCCATCCGGAAATCCTTCAGTTTTTGCCTCACAATTGTCATGAGACCACCGAAGGGTTAAAAACTGTTGAGCCAGTTGGGAAAGAAAGTCTCATGCGTATTTGCATGTTTACAGATGATGTCTGCAGAACATGCCATGCTGTACTCGAAGGGGGCATGCTGCCCCTTTCTGCACAATGGAACTGGACTTTCTTCCAAACTTCAGGCCTGGCTGGACTGAGCTCTGGGGTGGCTTCCCCCCCCGCCCTCCAAGAGAAGACCCCTCTTGCCTGTCTTCAACCACCGTGACAGACCAACTGAGATGTGAATCCCCTCATCAAAGAACCAAGAACCCCTCTGGCACCCTATTGGCACCCTATTGACACCCCCATGGCACCCCCCTGGCCACCTCTTTCCAGAGACTGGGACTGTACCCCCTCCCAACTCAGGGAAGGGGGAGAACCTGCCCAGAGTAAACGTACCTGGGAGCATTCGGCCATGAAAACAATGGAATAATCTATCCTTTTCCCCTCCATGAAAACCTAATTTCGGCCACCCTTCCCCCATCCCAGAAACGTATATCTGAGGTTCGGTTCGACTGCCTCACTGAGAGTCTCCCCAAGAAGTGTACCAGAGAGCATCGGCGGCGGGAGCCCGAAGGCATCACGTCTTGGTAGCTATACCCCATACCCGAACATTCTTTCCTCCCTTTTTCCCTTGTCCTACCCTTCTCTTCCCCGGATCCTCTAACCTAATGCATATTTAGCTGCAGTTATTATCAATAAATTGCATCTTGTTGATTTGCTACTGCAAAACCCCTGTGCCTTTGTTGGTTATTTTTGCAACCAAAAATCATTCGTCACCCGTTTATTTCGGGCGGACCATCACACGCCTGAAAATCCACGACACGCAGGATGGTTCCCAGACCCAAGGTGGCACCTGTGCCAAGTCGGGATGGTTTGATATTTCCAAGTGGCTCCTGTAATCTGCCATCCAGAAGTTAGGCAGGTGAGTTTTCTTTGCCAGGGAAAAAGGCCGTGGTTTGTGTTTGGTGCCCTGTGGCTGGGAATGGCCGGCTGGCTCCTTAAAATCCACGCCGCGCAGAATGGTTCCCAGACCCAAGGGGGCACCAGTGCCGAGTCGGGCTGGTTTGATAGAGTCATGTGGCTCCTGCAATCTGCCAGCCAAAAGCGGGGCAGGTGAGTTTTGTTTGCCAACGAAATGGGCCGTGGTTTGTTTTGGAGGCCTGTGGCTGGGAGTGGCCGGCTGGCTCCTGAAAATCCACGATACGCAGGATGGTTCCCAGATGAAAGGTGGCACCAGTGCCAAGTCGGGCTGGTTTGATAGAGCCAAGTGGCTCCTGCAATCTGCCAGCCAGAAGATGGGCAGGTCAGTTTTACTTGCAGGGAAAAGGGCCGTAGTTTTTGTTTGGTGCCCTGTGGCTGGGAATGGCCGGCTGGCTCCTGAAAATCCACGATACTCAGGATGGTTCCCAGATGAAAGGTGGCACCAGTGCCGAGTCGGGCTGGTTTGATAGAGCCAAGTGTCTCCTGCAATCTGCCAGCCAGGAGCGGGGTGGGTGAGTTTTGTTTTACAGGGAAAAGGACCGTGGATTTTCCTTTGGGGCCTGTGGCTGGGAGCGGCCGGCTGGCTCCTGAAAATCCACGACACGCAGGATTATTCCCAGATGAAAGGTGGCACCACTGCCGAGTCGGGCTGGTTTAAGAGAGCCAAGTGGCTCCTGCAATCTGGCAGCCAGAAGCGGGGCGGGTGAGTTTTGTTTGCCAGGGAAAAGGGCCGTGTTTTGTTTTCGGGGACTTGTGGCTGGGAGTGGCCGGCTGGCTCCTGAAAATCCACGATACACAGGATGGTTCCCAGACCCAAGGGGGCACCAGTGCCGAGTTGGGCTTGTTTGATAGAGCCATGTGGCTCCTGCAATCTGCCAGCCAGAAGCGGGGTGGATGAGTTTTGTTTGCCAGGGAAAAAGGCCGTGGTTTGTGTTGGGGGCCTGTGGCTGGGAGTGGCCGGCTGGCTCCTGAAAATCCACGATACGCAGGATGGTTCCCAGATGAAAGGTGGCAGCAGTGCCAAGTCGGGCTGGTTTGATAGAGCCAAGTGGCTCCTGCAATCTGCCAGGCAGAAGATGGGCTGGTCAGTTTTACTTCCAGGGAAAAGGGCCGTAGTTTGTGTTTGGGGGCCTGTGGCTGGGAGTGGCCGGCTGGCTCCTGAAAATCCACGATACGCAGGATGGTTCCCAGATGAAAGGTGGCAGCAGTGCCGAGTCGGGCTGGTTTGATAGAGCCAAGTGTCTCCTGCAATCTGCCAGCCAGAAGCGGGGCAGGTGAGTTTTGTTTTGCCAGGGAAAAGGGCCGTGGTTTGTTTTCTGGGGCCTGCGGCTGGGAGTGGCCGGCTGGCTCCTGAAAATCCACGCCACGCAGGACGTTTCCCAGACCCAAGGGGGCACCAGTGCCGAGTTGGGCTGGTTTGATAGTACCAAGTGGCTCCTGCAATCTGCCAGCCAGAAGATGGGCAGGTCAGTTTTACTTCCAGGCAAAAAGGGCCGTAGTTTGTGTTTGGGGGCCTGTGGCTGGGAGTGGCCGGCTGGCTCCTGAAAATCCACGATACGCAGGATGGTTCCCAGATGAAAAGTAGCACCAGTGCCAAGTCAGGCTGGTTTGATAGAGCCATGTGGCTCCTGCAATCTGCCAGCCAGAAGATGGGGAGGTCAGATTTACTTCCAGGGAAAAGGGCCGTAGATTTTGTTCAGGGCCTGTGGCTGGGAGTGGCCGGCTGGCTCCTGAAAATCCATGATACTCTGGATGGTTCCCAGATGAAAGGTGGCACCAGGGACGAGTCGGGCTGGTTTGATGGAGCCAAGTGGCTCCTGCAATATGCCAGCCAGAAGCGGGGCGGGTCAGTTTTACTTCCAGGGAAAAGGGCCGTAGATTGTGTTTGGTGCCCTGTGGCTGGGAATGGCCGGCTGGCTCCTTAAAATCCACGCCGCGCAGAATGGTTCCCAGACCCAAGGTGGCACCAAGGCCAAGTCGTACTGGTTTGATAGCACCTCGTGTCTCCTGCAATTTGCCATCCAGAAGCGGTGCAGGTGAGTTTTGTTTGCCAGGGAAAATGGCTGTGGTTTGTGTTTGGGGGCCTGTGGCTGGGAGTGGCCGGCTGGCTCCTGAAAATCCACGACACTCAGGTTGGTTCCCAGACCCAAGGTGGCACCAGTGCAAAGTCGGGCTGGCTTGATAGCACCTCGTGTGTCCTGCAATCTGCCATCCAGAAGCGGGGCAGGTGAGTTTTGTTTGTCAGGGAAAAGGGCCGTGGTTTGTGTTTGGGGGCCTGTGGCTGGGAGTGGCCGGCTGGCGCCTTGTGGAAGTCCATCCGGAAATCCTTCAGTTTTTGCCTCACAATTGTCATGAGACCACCGAAGGGTTAAAAACTGTTGAGCCAGTTGGGAAAGAAAGTCTCATGCGTATTTGCATGTTTACAGATGATGTCTGCAGAACATGCCATGCTGTACTCGAAGGGGGCATGCTGCCCCTTTCTGCACAATGGAACTGGACTTTCTTCCAAACTTCAGGCCTGGCTGGACTGAGCTCTGGGGTGGCTTCCCCCCCCGCCCTCCAAGAGAAGACCCCTCTTGCCTGTCTTCAACCACCGTGACAGACCAACTGAGATGTGAATCCCCTCATCAAAGAACCAAGAACCCCTCTGGCACCCTATTGGCACCCTATTGACACCCCCATGGCACCCCCCTGGCCACCTCTTTCCAGAGACTGGGACTGTACCCCCTCCCAACTCAGGGAAGGGGGAGAACCTGCCCAGAGTAAACGTACCTGGGAGCATTCGGCCATGAAAACAATGGAATAATCTATCCTTTTCCCCTCCATGAAAACCTAATTTCGGCCACCCTTCCCCCATCCCAGAAACGTATATCTGAGGTTCGGTTCGACTGCCTCACTGAGAGTCTCCCCAAGAAGTGTACCAGAGAGCATCGGCGGCGGGAGCCCGAAGGCATCACGTCTTGGTAGCTATACCCCATACCCGAACATTCTTTCCTCCCTTTTTCCCTTGTCCTACCCTTCTCTTCCCCGGATCCTCTAACCTAATGCATATTTAGCTGCAGTTATTATCAATAAATTGCATCTTGTTGATTTGCTACTGCAAAACCCCTGTGCCTTTGTTGGTTATTTTTGCAACCAAAAATCATTCGTCACCCGTTTATTTCGGGCGGACCATCACACGCCTGAAAATCCACGACACGCAGGATGGTTCCCAGACCCAAGGTGGCACCTGTGCCAAGTCGGGATGGTTTGATATTTCCAAGTGGCTCCTGTAATCTGCCATCCAGAAGTTAGGCAGGTGAGTTTTCTTTGCCAGGGAAAAAGGCCGTGGTTTGTGTTTGGTGCCCTGTGGCTGGGAATGGCCGGCTGGCTCCTTAAAATCCACGCCGCGCAGAATGGTTCCCAGACCCAAGGGGGCACCAGTGCCGAGTCGGGCTGGTTTGATAGAGTCATGTGGCTCCTGCAATCTGCCAGCCAAAAGCGGGGCAGGTGAGTTTTGTTTGCCAACGAAATGGGCCGTGGTTTGTTTTGGAGGCCTGTGGCTGGGAGTGGCCGGCTGGCTCCTGAAAATCCACGATACGCAGGAAGGTTCCCAGATGAAAGGTGGCACCAGGGCCAAGTCGGGCTGGTTTGATAGAGCCAAGTGGCTCCTGCAATCTGCCAGCCAGAAGATGGGCAGGTCAGTTTTACTTGCAGGGAAAAGGGCCGTAGTTTTTGTTTGGTGCCCTGTGGCTGGGAATGGCCGGCTGGCTCCTGAAAATCCACGATACGCAGGATGGTTCCCAGATGAAAGGTGGCACCAGTGCCGAGTCGGGCTGGTTTAAGAGAGCCAAGTGTCTCCTGCAATCTGCCAGCCAGGAGCGGGGTGGGTGAGTTTTGTTTTACAGGGAAAAGGACCGTGGATTTTCCTTTGGGGCCTGTGGCTGGGAGCGGCCGGCTGGCTCCTGAAAATCCACGACACGCAGGATTATTCCCAGATGAAAGGTGGCACCACTGCCGAGTCGGGCTGGTTTAAGAGAGCCAAGTGGCTCCTGCAATCTGGCAGCCAGAAGCGGGGCGGGTGAGTTTTGTTTGCCAGGGAAAAGGGCCGTGTTTTGTTTTCGGGGACTTGTGGCTGGGAGTGGCCGGCTGGCTCCTGAAAATCCACGATACGCAGGATGGTTCCCAGATGAAAGGTGGCAGCAGTGCCGAGTCGGGCTGGTTTGATAGAGCCAAGTGGCTCCTGCAATCTGCCAGGCAGAAGATGGGCTGGTCAGTTTTACTTCCAGGGAAAAGGGCCGTAGTTTGTGTTTGGGGGCCTGTGGCTGGGAGTGGCCGGCTGGCTCCTGAAAATCCACGATACGCAGGATGGTTCCCAGATGAAAGGTGGCAGCAGTGCCGAGTCGGGCTGGTTTGATAGAGCCAAGTGTCTCCTGCAATCTGCCAGCCAGAAGCGGGGCAGGTGAGTTTTGTTTTGCCAGGGAAAAGGGCCGTGGTTTGTTTTCTGGGGCCTGTGGCTGGGAGTGGCCGGCTGGCTCCTGAAAATCCACGATACGCAGGATGGTTCCCAGATGAAAAGTAGCACCAGTGCCAAGTCAGGCTGGTTTGATAGAGCCATGTGGCTCCTGCAATCTGCCAGCCAGAAGATGGGGAGGTCAGATTTACTTCCAGGGAAAAGGGCCGTAGATTTTGTTCAGGGCCTGTGGCTGGGAGTGGCCGGCTGGCTCCTGAAAATCCATGATACTCTGGATGGTTCCCAGATGAAAGGTGGCACCAGGGACGAGTCGGGCTGGTTTGATGGAGCCAAGTGGCTCCTGCAATATGCCAGCCAGAAGCGGGGCGGGTGAGTTTTGTTTTGCCAGGGAAAAGGGCCGTGGTTTGTTTTCTGGGGCCTGCGGCTGGGAGTGGCCGGCTGGCTCCTGAAAATCCACGCCACGCAGGACGTTTCCCAGACCCAAGGGGGCACCAGTGCCGAGTTGGGCTGGTTTGATAGTACCAAGTGGCTCCTGCAATCTGCCAGCCAGAAGATGGGCAGGTCAGTTTTACTTCCAGGCAAAAAGGGCCGTAGTTTGTGTTTGGGGGCCTGTGGCTGGGAGTGGCCGGCTGGCTCCTGAAAATCCACGATACGCAGGATGGTTCCCAGATGAAAAGTAGCACCAGTGCCAAGTCAGGCTGGTTTGATAGAGCCATGTGGCTCCTGCAATCTGCCAGCCAGAAGATGGGGAGGTCAGATTTACTTCCAGGGAAAAGGGCCGTAGATTTTGTTCAGGGCCTGTGGCTGGGAGTGGCCGGCTGGCTCCTGAAAATCCATGATACTCTGGATGGTTCCCAGATGAAAGGTGGCACCAGGGACGAGTCGGGCTGGTTTGATGGAGCCAAGTGGCTCCTGCAATATGCCAGCCAGAAGCGGGGCGGGTCAGTTTTACTTCCAGGGAAAAGGGCCGTAGATTGTGTTTGGTGCCCTGTGGCTGGGAATGGCCGGCTGGCTCCTTAAAATCCACGCCGCGCAGAATGGTTCCCAGACCCAAGGTGGCACCAAGGCCAAGTCGTACTGGTTTGATAGCACCTCGTGTCTCCTGCAATTTGCCATCCAGAAGCGGTGCAGGTGAGTTTTGTTTGCCAGGGAAAATGGCTGTGGTTTGTGTTTGGGGGCCTGTGGCTGGGAGTGGCCGGCTGGCTCCTGAAAATCCACGACACTCAGGTTGGTTCCCAGACCCAAGGTGGCACCAGTGCAAAGTCGGGCTGGCTTGATAGCACCTCGTGTGTCCTGCAATCTGCCATCCAGAAGCGGGGCAGGTGAGTTTTGTTTGTCAGGGAAAAGGGCCGTGGTTTGTGTTTGGGGGCCTGTGGCTGGGAGTGGCCGGCTGGCGCCTTGTGGAAGTCCATCCGGAAATCCTTCAGTTTTTGCCTCACAATTGTCATGAGACCACCGAAGGGTTAAAAACTGTTGAGCCAGTTGGGAAAGAAAGTCTCATGCGTATTTGCATGTTTACAGATGATGTCTGCAGAACATGCCATGCTGTACTCGAAGGGGGCATGCTGCCCCTTTCTGCACAATGGAACTGGACTTTCTTCCAAACTTCAGGCCTGGCTGGACTGAGCTCTGGGGTGGCTTCCCCCCCCGCCCTCCAAGAGAAGACCCCTCTTGCCTGTCTTCAACCACCGTGACAGACCAACTGAGATGTGAATCCCCTCATCAAAGAACCAAGAACCCCTCTGGCACCCTATTGGCACCCTATTGACACCCCCATGGCACCCCCCTGGCCACCTCTTTCCAGAGACTGGGACTGTACCCCCTCCCAACTCAGGGAAGGGGGAGAACCTGCCCAGAGTAAACGTACCTGGGAGCATTCGGCCATGAAAACAATGGAATAATCTATCCTTTTCCCCTCCATGAAAACCTAATTTCGGCCACCCTTCCCCCATCCCAGAAACGTATATCTGAGGTTCGGTTCGACTGCCTCACTGAGAGTCTCCCCAAGAAGTGTACCAGAGAGCATCGGCGGCGGGAGCCCGAAGGCATCACGTCTTGGTAGCTATACCCCATACCCGAACATTCTTTCCTCCCTTTTTCCCTTGTCCTACCCTTCTCTTCCCCGGATCCTCTAACCTAATGCATATTTAGCTGCAGTTATTATCAATAAATTGCATCTTGTTGATTTGCTACTGCAAAACCCCTGTGCCTTTGTTGGTTATTTTTGCAACCAAAAATCATTCGTCACCCGTTTATTTCGGGCGGACCATCACACGCCTGAAAATCCACGACACGCAGGATGGTTCCCAGACCCAAGGTGGCACCTGTGCCAAGTCGGGATGGTTTGATATTTCCAAGTGGCTCCTGTAATCTGCCATCCAGAAGTTAGGCAGGTGAGTTTTCTTTGCCAGGGAAAAAGGCCGTGGTTTGTGTTTGGTGCCCTGTGGCTGGGAATGGCCGGCTGGCTCCTTAAAATCCACGCCGCGCAGAATGGTTCCCAGACCCAAGGGGGCACCAGTGCCGAGTCGGGCTGGTTTGATAGAGTCATGTGGCTCCTGCAATCTGCCAGCCAAAAGCGGGGCAGGTGAGTTTTGTTTGCCAACGAAATGGGCTGTGGTTTGTTTTGGAGGCCTGTGGCTGGGAGTGGCCGGCTGGCTCCTGAAAATCCACGATACGCAGGAAGGTTCCCAGATGAAAGGTGGCACCAGGGCCAAGTCGGGCTGGTTTGATAGAGCCAAGTGTCTCCTGCAATCTGCCAGCCAGAAGATGGGCAGGTCAGTTTTACTTGCAGGGAAAAGGGCCGTAGTTTTTGTTTGGTGCCCTGTGGCTGGGAATGGCCGGCTGGCTCCTGAAAATCCACGATACGCAGGATGGTTCCCAGATGAAAGGTGGCACCAGTGCCGAGTCGGGCTGGTTTGATAGAGCCAAGTGTCTCCTGCAATCTGCCAGCCAGGAGCGGGGTGGGTGAGTTTTGTTTTACAGGGAAAAGGACCGTGGATTTTCCTTTGGGGCCTGTGGCTGGGAGCGGCCGGCTGGCTCCTGAAAATCCACGACACGCAGGATTATTCCCAGATGAAAGGTGGCACCACTGCCGAGTCGGGCTGGTTTAAGAGAGCCAAGTGGCTCCTGCAATCTGGCAGCCAGAAGCGGGGCGGGTGAGTTTTGTTTGCCAGGGAAAAGGGCCGTGTTTTGTTTTCGGGGACTTGTGGCTGGGAGTGGCCGGCTGGCTCCTGAAAATCCACGATACACAGGATGGTTCCCAGACCCAAGGGGGCACCAGTGCCGAGTTGGGCTTGTTTGATAGAGCCATGTGGCTCCTGCAATCTGCCAGCCAGAAGCGGGGTGGATGAGTTTTGTTTGCCAGGGAAAAAGGCCGTGGTTTGTGTTGGGGGCCTGTGGCTGGGAGTGGCCGGCTGGCTCCTGAAAATCCACGATACGCAGGATGGTTCCCAGATGAAAGGTGGCAGCAGTGCCAAGTCGGGCTGGTTTGATAGAGCCAAGTGGCTCCTGCAATCTGCCAGGCAGAAGATGGGCTGGTCAGTTTTACTTCCAGGGAAAAGGGCCGTAGTTTGTGTTTGGGGGCCTGTGGCTGGGAGTGGCCGGCTGGCTCCTGAAAATCCACGATACGCAGGATGGTTCCCAGATGAAAGGTGGCAGCAGTGCCGAGTCGGGCTGGTTTGATAGAGCCAAGTGTCTCCTGCAATCTGCCAGCCAGAAGCGGGGCAGGTGAGTTTTGTTTTGCCAGGGAAAAGGGCCGTGGTTTGTTTTCTGGGGCCTGCGGCTGGGAGTGGCCGGCTGGCTCCTGAAAATCCACGCCACGCAGGACGTTTCCCAGACCCAAGGGGGCACCAGTGCCGAGTTGGGCTGGTTTGATAGTACCAAGTGGCTCCTGCAATCTGCCAGCCAGAAGATGGGCAGGTCAGTTTTACTTCCAGGCAAAAAGGGCCGTAGTTTGTGTTTGGGGGCCTGTGGCTGGGAGTGGCCGGCTGGCTCCTGAAAATCCACGATACGCAGGATGGTTCCCAGATGAAAAGTAGCACCAGTGCCAAGTCAGGCTGGTTTGATAGAGCCATGTGGCTCCTGCAATCTGCCAGCCAGAAGATGGGGAGGTCAGATTTACTTCCAGGGAAAAGGGCCGTAGATTTTGTTCAGGGCCTGTGGCTGGGAGTGGCCGGCTGGCTCCTGAAAATCCATGATACTCTGGATGGTTCCCAGATGAAAGGTGGCACCAGGGACGAGTCGGGCTGGTTTGATGGAGCCAAGTGGCTCCTGCAATATGCCAGCCAGAAGCGGGGCGGGTCAGTTTTACTTCCAGGGAAAAGGGCCGTAGATTGTGTTTGGTGCCCTGTGGCTGGGAATGGCCGGCTGGCTCCTTAAAATCCACGCCGCGCAGAATGGTTCCCAGACCCAAGGTGGCACCAAGGCCAAGTCGTACTGGTTTGATAGCACCTCGTGTCTCCTGCAATTTGCCATCCAGAAGCGGTGCAGGTGAGTTTTGTTTGCCAGGGAAAATGGCTGTGGTTTGTGTTTGGGGGCCTGTGGCTGGGAGTGGCCGGCTGGCTCCTGAAAATCCACGACACTCAGGTTGGTTCCCAGACCCAAGGTGGCACCAGTGCAAAGTCGGGCTGGCTTGATAGCACCTCGTGTGTCCTGCAATCTGCCATCCAGAAGCGGGGCAGGTGAGTTTTGTTTGTCAGGGAAAAGGGCCGTGGTTTGTGTTTGGGGGCCTGTGGCTGGGAGTGGCCGGCTGGCGCCTTGTGGAAGTCCATCCGGAAATCCTTCAGTTTTTGCCTCACAATTGTCATGAGACCACCGAAGGGTTAAAAACTGTTGAGCCAGTTGGGAAAGAAAGTCTCATGCGTATTTGCATGTTTACAGATGATGTCTGCAGAACATGCCATGCTGTACTCGAAGGGGGCATGCTGCCCCTTTCTGCACAATGGAACTGGACTTTCTTCCAAACTTCAGGCCTGGCTGGACTGAGCTCTGGGGTGGCTTCCCCCCCCGCCCTCCAAGAGAAGACCCCTCTTGCCTGTCTTCAACCACCGTGACAGACCAACTGAGATGTGAATCCCCTCATCAAAGAACCAAGAACCCCTCTGGCACCCTATTGGCACCCTATTGACACCCCCATGGCACCCCCCTGGCCACCTCTTTCCAGAGACTGGGACTGTACCCCCTCCCAACTCAGGGAAGGGGGAGAACCTGCCCAGAGTAAACGTACCTGGGAGCATTCGGCCATGAAAACAATGGAATAATCTATCCTTTTCCCCTCCATGAAAACCTAATTTCGGCCACCCTTCCCCCATCCCAGAAACGTATATCTGAGGTTCGGTTCGACTGCCTCACTGAGAGTCTCCCCAAGAAGTGTACCAGAGAGCATCGGCGGCGGGAGCCCGAAGGCATCACGTCTTGGTAGCTATACCCCATACCCGAACATTCTTTCCTCCCTTTTTCCCTTGTCCTACCCTTCTCTTCCCCGGATCCTCTAACCTAATGCATATTTAGCTGCAGTTATTATCAATAAATTGCATCTTGTTGATTTGCTACTGCAAAACCCCTGTGCCTTTGTTGGTTATTTTTGCAACCAAAAATCATTCGTCACCCGTTTATTTCGGGCGGACCATCACACGCCTGAAAATCCACGACACGCAGGATGGTTCCCAGACCCAAGGTGGCACCTGTGCCAAGTCGGGATGGTTTGATATTTCCAAGTGGCTCCTGTAATCTGCCATCCAGAAGTTAGGCAGGTGAGTTTTCTTTGCCAGGGAAAAAGGCCGTGGTTTGTGTTTGGTGCCCTGTGGCTGGGAATGGCCGGCTGGCTCCTTAAAATCCACGCCGCGCAGAATGGTTCCCAGACCCAAGGGGGCACCAGTGCCGAGTCGGGCTGGTTTGATAGAGTCATGTGGCTCCTGCAATCTGCCAGCCAAAAGCGGGGCAGGTGAGTTTTGTTTGCCAACGAAATGGGCTGTGGTTTGTTTTGGAGGCCTGTGGCTGGGAGTGGCCGGCTGGCTCCTGAAAATCCACGATACGCAGGAAGGTTCCCAGATGAAAGGTGGCACCAGGGCCAAGTCGGGCTGGTTTGATAGAGCCAAGTGTCTCCTGCAATCTGCCAGCCAGAAGATGGGCAGGTCAGTTTTACTTGCAGGGAAAAGGGCCGTAGTTTTTGTTTGGTGCCCTGTGGCTGGGAATGGCCGGCTGGCTCCTGAAAATCCACGATACGCAGGATGGTTCCCAGATGAAAGGTGGCACCAGTGCCGAGTCGGGCTGGTTTGATAGAGCCAAGTGTCCTGCAATCTGCCAGCCAGGAGCGGGGTGGGTGAGTTTTGTTTTACAGGGAAAAGGACCGTGGATTTTCCTTTGGGGCCTGTGGCTGGGAGCGGCCGGCTGGCTCCTGAAAATCCACGACACGCAGGATTATTCCCAGATGAAAGGTGGCACCACTGCCGAGTCGGGCTGGTTTAAGAGAGCCAAGTGGCTCCTGCAATCTGGCAGCCAGAAGCGGGGCGGGTGAGTTTTGTTTGCCAGGGAAAAGGGCCGTGTTTTGTTTTCGGGGACTTGTGGCTGGGAGTGGCCGGCTGGCTCCTGAAAATCCACGATACACAGGATGGTTCCCAGACCCAAGGGGGCACCAGTGCCGAGTTGGGCTTGTTTGATAGAGCCATGTGGCTCCTGCAATCTGCCAGCCAGAAGCGGGGTGGATGAGTTTTGTTTGCCAGGGAAAAAGGCCGTGGTTTGTGTTGGGGGCCTGTGGCTGGGAGTGGCCGGCTGGCTCCTGAAAATCCACGATACGCAGGATGGTTCCCAGATGAAAGGTGGCAGCAGTGCCAAGTCGGGCTGGTTTGATAGAGCCAAGTGGCTCCTGCAATCTGCCAGGCAGAAGATGGGCTGGTCAGTTTTACTTCCAGGGAAAAGGGCCGTAGTTTGTGTTTGGGGGCCTGTGGCTGGGAGTGGCCGGCTGGCTCCTGAAAATCCACGATACGCAGGATGGTTCCCAGATGAAAGGTGGCAGCAGTGCCGAGTCGGGCTGGTTTGATAGAGCCAAGTGTCTCCTGCAATCTGCCAGCCAGAAGCGGGGCAGGTGAGTTTTGTTTTGCCAGGGAAAAGGGCCGTGGTTTGTTTTCTGGGGCCTGCGGCTGGGAGTGGCCGGCTGGCTCCTGAAAATCCACGCCACGCAGGACGTTTCCCAGACCCAAGGGGGCACCAGTGCCGAGTTGGGCTGGTTTGATAGTACCAAGTGGCTCCTGCAATCTGCCAGCCAGAAGATGGGCAGGTCAGTTTTACTTCCAGGCAAAAAGGGCCGTAGTTTGTGTTTGGGGGCCTGTGGCTGGGAGTGGCCGGCTGGCTCCTGAAAATCCACGATACGCAGGATGGTTCCCAGATGAAAAGTAGCACCAGTGCCAAGTCAGGCTGGTTTGATAGAGCCATGTGGCTCCTGCAATCTGCCAGCCAGAAGATGGGGAGGTCAGATTTACTTCCAGGGAAAAGGGCCGTAGATTTTGTTCAGGGCCTGTGGCTGGGAGTGGCCGGCTGGCTCCTGAAAATCCATGATACTCTGGATGGTTCCCAGATGAAAGGTGGCACCAGGGACGAGTCGGGCTGGTTTGATGGAGCCAAGTGGCTCCTGCAATATGCCAGCCAGAAGCGGGGCGGGTCAGTTTTACTTCCAGGGAAAAGGGCCGTAGATTGTGTTTGGTGCCCTGTGGCTGGGAATGGCCGGCTGGCTCCTTAAAATCCACGCCGCGCAGAATGGTTCCCAGACCCAAGGTGGCACCAAGGCCAAGTCGTACTGGTTTGATAGCACCTCGTGTCTCCTGCAATTTGCCATCCAGAAGCGGTGCAGGTGAGTTTTGTTTGCCAGGGAAAATGGCTGTGGTTTGTGTTTGGGGGCCTGTGGCTGGGAGTGGCCGGCTGGCTCCTGAAAATCCACGACACTCAGGTTGGTTCCCAGACCCAAGGTGGCACCAGTGCAAAGTCGGGCTGGCTTGATAGCACCTCGTGTGTCCTGCAATCTGCCATCCAGAAGCGGGGCAGGTGAGTTTTGTTTGTCAGGGAAAAGGGCCGTGGTTTGTGTTTGGGGGCCTGTGGCTGGGAGTGGCCGGCTGGCGCCTTGTGGAAGTCCATCCGGAAATCCTTCAGTTTTTGCCTCACAATTGTCATGAGACCACCGAAGGGTTAAAAACTGTTGAGCCAGTTGGGAAAGAAAGTCTCATGCGTATTTGCATGTTTACAGATGATGTCTGCAGAACATGCCATGCTGTACTCGAAGGGGGCATGCTGCCCCTTTCTGCACAATGGAACTGGACTTTCTTCCAAACTTCAGGCCTGGCTGGACTGAGCTCTGGGGTGGCTTCCCCCCCCGCCCTCCAAGAGAAGACCCCTCTTGCCTGTCTTCAACCACCGTGACAGACCAACTGAGATGTGAATCCCCTCATCAAAGAACCAAGAACCCCTCTGGCACCCTATTGGCACCCTATTGACACCCCCATGGCACCCCCCTGGCCACCTCTTTCCAGAGACTGGGACTGTACCCCCTCCCAACTCAGGGAAGGGGGAGAACCTGCCCAGAGTAAACGTACCTGGGAGCATTCGGCCATGAAAACAATGGAATAATCTATCCTTTTCCCCTCCATGAAAACCTAATTTCGGCCACCCTTCCCCCATCCCAGAAACGTATATCTGAGGTTCGGTTCGACTGCCTCACTGAGAGTCTCCCCAAGAAGTGTACCAGAGAGCATCGGCGGCGGGAGCCCGAAGGCATCACGTCTTGGTAGCTATACCCCATACCCGAACATTCTTTCCTCCCTTTTTCCCTTGTCCTACCCTTCTCTTCCCCGGATCCTCTAACCTAATGCATATTTAGCTGCAGTTATTATCAATAAATTGCATCTTGTTGATTTGCTACTGCAAAACCCCTGTGCCTTTGTTGGTTATTTTTGCAACCAAAAATCATTCGTCACCCGTTTATTTCGGGCGGACCATCACACGCCTGAAAATCCACGACACGCAGGATGGTTCCCAGACCCAAGGTGGCACCTGTGCCAAGTCGGGATGGTTTGATATTTCCAAGTGGCTCCTGTAATCTGCCATCCAGAAGTTAGGCAGGTGAGTTTTCTTTGCCAGGGAAAAAGGCCGTGGTTTGTGTTTGGTGCCCTGTGGCTGGGAATGGCCGGCTGGCTCCTTAAAATCCACGCCGCGCAGAATGGTTCCCAGACCCAAGGGGGCACCAGTGCCGAGTCGGGCTGGTTTGATAGAGTCATGTGGCTCCTGCAATCTGCCAGCCAAAAGCGGGGCAGGTGAGTTTTGTTTGCCAACGAAATGGGCCGTGGTTTGTTTTGGAGGCCTGTGGCTGGGAGTGGCCGGCTGGCTCCTGAAAATCCACGATACGCAGGAAGGTTCCCAGATGAAAGGTGGCACCAGTGCCAAGTCGGGCTGGTTTGATAGAGCCAAGTGGCTCCTGCAATCTGCCAGCCAGAAGATGGGCAGGTCAGTTTTACTTGCAGGGAAAAGGGCCGTAGTTTTTGTTTGGTGCCCTGTGGCTGGGAATGGCCGGCTGGCTCCTGAAAATCCACGATACGCAGGATGGTTCCCAGATGAAAGGTGGCACCAGTGCCGAGTCGGGCTGGTTTAAGAGAGCCAAGTGTCTCCTGCAATCTGCCAGCCAGGAGCGGGGTGGGTGAGTTTTGTTTTACAGGGAAAAGGACCGTGGATTTTCCTTTGGGGCCTGTGGCTGGGAGCGGCCGGCTGGCTCCTGAAAATCCACGACACGCAGGATTATTCCCAGATGAAAGGTGGCACCACTGCCGAGTCGGGCTGGTTTAAGAGAGCCAAGTGGCTCCTGCAATCTGGCAGCCAGAAGCGGGGCGGGTGAGTTTTGTTTGCCAGGGAAAAGGGCCGTGTTTTGTTTTCGGGGACTTGTGGCTGGGAGTGGCCGGCTGGCTCCTGAAAATCCACGATACGCAGGATGGTTCCCAGATGAAAGGTGGCAGCAGTGCCGAGTCGGGCTGGTTTGATAGAGCCAAGTGGCTCCTGCAATCTGCCAGGCAGAAGATGGGCTGGTCAGTTTTACTTCCAGGGAAAAGGGCCGTAGTTTGTGTTTGGGGGCCTGTGGCTGGGAGTGGCCGGCTGGCTCCTGAAAATCCACGATACGCAGGATGGTTCCCAGATGAAAGGGGGCAGCAGTGCCGAGTCGGGCTGGTTTGATAGAGCCAAGTGTCTCCTGCAATCTGCCAGCCAGAAGCGGGGCAGGTGAGTTTTGTTTTGCCAGGGAAAAGGGCCGTGGTTTGTTTTCTGGGGCCTGCGGCTGGGAGTGGCCGGCTGCCTCCTGAAAATCCACGCCACGCAGGACGTTTCCCAGACCCAAGGGGGCACCAGTGCCGAGTTGGGCTGGTTTGATAGTACCAAGTGGCTCCTGCAATCTGCCAGCCAGAAGATGGGCAGGTCAGTTTTACTTCCAGGCAAAAAGGGCCGTAGTTTGTGTTTGGGGGCCTGTGGCTGGGAGTGGCCGGCTGGCTCCTGAAAATCCACGATACGCAGGATGGTTCCCAGATGAAAAGTAGCACCAGTGCCAAGTCAGGCTGGTTTGATAGAGCCATGTGGCTCCTGCAATCTGCCAGCCAGAAGATGGGGAGGTCAGATTTACTTCCAGGGAAAAGGGCCGTAGATTTTGTTCAGGGCCTGTGGCTGGGAGTGGCCGGCTGGCTCCTGAAAATCCATGATACTCTGGATGGTTCCCAGATGAAAGGTGGCACCAGGGACGAGTCGGGCTGGTTTGATGGAGCCAAGTGGCTCCTGCAATATGCCAGCCAGAAGCGGGGCGGGTGAGTTTTGTTTTGCCAGGGAAAAGGGCCGTGGTTTGTTTTCTGGGGCCTGCGGCTGGGAGTGGCCGGCTGGCTCCTGAAAATCCACGCCACGCAGGACGTTTCCCAGACCCAAGGGGGCACCAGTGCCGAGTTGGGCTGGTTTGATAGTACCAAGTGGCTCCTGCAATCTGCCAGCCAGAAGATGGGCAGGTCAGTTTTACTTCCAGGCAAAAAGGGCCGTAGTTTGTGTTTGGGGGCCTGTGGCTGGGAGTGGCCGGCTGGCTCCTGAAAATCCACGATACGCAGGATGGTTCCCAGATGAAAAGTAGCACCAGTGCCAAGTCAGGCTGGTTTGATAGAGCCATGTGGCTCCTGCAATCTGCCAGCCAGAAGATGGGGAGGTCAGATTTACTTCCAGGGAAAAGGGCCGTAGATTTTGTTCGGGGCCTGTGGCTGGGAGTGGCCGGCTGGCTCCTGAAAATCCATGATACTCTGGATGGTTCCCAGATGAAAGGTGGCACCAGGGACGAGTCGGGCTGGTTTGATGGAGCCAAGTGGCTCCTGCAATATGCCAGCCAGAAGCGGGGCGGGTCAGTTTTACTTCCAGGGAAAAGGGCCGTAGATTGTGTTTGGTGCCCTGTGGCTGGGAATGGCCGGCTGGCTCCTTAAAATCCACGCCGCGCAGAATGGTTCCCAGACCCAAGGTGGCACCAAGGCCAAGTCGTACTGGTTTGATAGCACCTCGTGTCTCCTGCAATTTGCCATCCAGAAGCGGTGCAGGTGAGTTTTGTTTGCCAGGGAAAATGGCTGTGGTTTGTGTTTGGGGGCCTGTGGCTGGGAGTGGCCGGCTGGCTCCTGAAAATCCACGACACTCAGGTTGGTTCCCAGACCCAAGGTGGCACCAGTGCAAAGTCGGGCTGGCTTGATAGCACCTCGTGTGTCCTGCAATCTGCCATCCAGAAGCGGGGCAGGTGAGTTTTGTTTGTCAGGGAAAAGGGCCGTGGTTTGTGTTTGGGGGCCTGTGGCTGGGAGTGGCCGGCTGGCGCCTTGTGGAAGTCCATCCGGAAATCCTTCAGTTTTTGCCTCACAATTGTCATGAGACCACCGAAGGGTTAAAAACTGTTGAGCCAGTTGGGAAAGAAAGTCTCATGCGTATTTGCATGTTTACAGATGATGTCTGCAGAACATGCCATGCTGTACTCGAAGGGGGCATGCTGCCCCTTTCTGCACAATGGAACTGGACTTTCTTCCAAACTTCAGGCCTGGCTGGACTGAGCTCTGGGGTGGCTTCCCCCCCCGCCCTCCAAGAGAAGACCCCTCTTGCCTGTCTTCAACCACCGTGACAGACCAACTGAGATGTGAATCCCCTCATCAAAGAACCAAGAACCCCTCTGGCACCCTATTGGCACCCTATTGACACCCCCATGGCACCCCCCTGGCCACCTCTTTCCAGAGACTGGGACTGTACCCCCTCCCAACTCAGGGAAGGGGGAGAACCTGCCCAGAGTAAACGTACCTGGGAGCATTCGGCCATGAAAACAATGGAATAATCTATCCTTTTCCCCTCCATGAAAACCTAATTTCGGCCACCCTTCCCCCATCCCAGAAACGTATATCTGAGGTTCGGTTCGACTGCCTCACTGAGAGTCTCCCCAAGAAGTGTACCAGAGAGCATCGGCGGCGGGAGCCCGAAGGCATCACGTCTTGGTAGCTATACCCCATACCCGAACATTCTTTCCTCCCTTTTTCCCTTGTCCTACCCTTCTCTTCCCCGGATCCTCTAACCTAATGCATATTTAGCTGCAGTTATTATCAATAAATTGCATCTTGTTGATTTGCTACTGCAAAACCCCTGTGCCTTTGTTGGTTATTTTTGCAACCAAAAATCATTCGTCACCCGTTTATTTCGGGCGGACCATCACACGCCTGAAAATCCACGACACGCAGGATGGTTCCCAGACCCAAGGTGGCACCTGTGCCAAGTCGGGATGGTTTGATATTTCCAAGTGGCTCCTGTAATCTGCCATCCAGAAGTTAGGCAGGTGAGTTTTCTTTGCCAGGGAAAAAGGCCGTGGTTTGTGTTTGGTGCCCTGTGGCTGGGAATGGCCGGCTGGCTCCTTAAAATCCACGCCGCGCAGAATGGTTCCCAGACCCAAGGGGGCACCAGTGCCGAGTCGGGCTGGTTTGATAGAGTCATGTGGCTCCTGCAATCTGCCAGCCAAAAGCGGGGCAGGTGAGTTTTGTTTGCCAACGAAATGGGCCGTGGTTTGTTTTGGAGGCCTGTGGCTGGGAGTGGCCGGCTGGCTCCTGAAAATCCACGATACGCAGGATGGTTCCCAGATGAAAGGTGGCACCAGTGCCAAGTCGGGCTGGTTTGATAGAGCCAAGTGGCTCCTGCAATCTGCCAGCCAGAAGATGGGCAGGTGAGTTTTACTTGCAGGGAAAAGGGCCGTAGTTTTTGTTTGGTGCCCTGTGGCTGGGAATGGCCGGCTGGCTCCTGAAAATCCACGATACGCAGGATGGTTCCCAGATGAAAGGTGGCACCAGTGCCGAGTCGGGCTGGTTTAAGAGAGCCAAGTGTCTCCTGCAATCTGCCAGCCAGGAGCGGGGTGGGTGAGTTTTGTTTTACAGGGAAAAGGACCGTGGATTTTCCTTTGGGGCCTGTGGCTGGGAGCGGCCGGCTGGCTCCTGAAAATCCACGACACGCAGGATTATTCCCAGATGAAAGGTGGCACCACTGCCGAGTCGGGCTGGTTTAAGAGAGCCAAGTGGCTCCTGCAATCTGGCAGCCAGAAGCGGGGCGGGTGAGTTTTGTTTGCCAGGGAAAAGGGCCGTGTTTTGTTTTCGGGGACTTGTGGCTGGGAGTGGCCGGCTGGCTCCTGAAAATCCACGACACGCAGGATTATTCCCAGATGAAAGGTGGCACCACTGCCGAGTCGGGCTGGTTTAAGAGAGCCAAGTGGCTCCTGCAATCTGGCAGCCAGAAGCGGGGCGGGTGAGTTTTGTTTGCCAGGGAAAAGGGCCGTGTTTTGTTTTCGGGGACTTGTGGCTGGGAGTGGCCGGCTGGCTCCTGAAAATCCACGATACACAGGATGGTTCCCAGACCCAAGGGGGCACCAGTGCCGAGTTGGGCTTGTTTGATAGAGCCATGTGGCTCCTGCAATCTGCCAGCCAGAAGCGGGGTGGGTGAGTTTTGTTTGCCAGGGAAAAAGGCCGTGGTTTGTGTTGGGGGCCTGTGGCTGGGAGTGGCCGGCTGGCTCCTGAAAATCCATGATACTCTGGATGGTTCCCAGATGAAAGGTGGCAGCAGTGCCGAGTCGGGCTGGTTTGATAGAGCCAAGTGGCTCCTGCAATCTGCCAGGCAGAAGATGGGCTGGTCAGTTTTACTTCCAGGGAAAAGGGCCGTAGTTTGTGTTTGGGGGCCTGTGGCTGGGAGTGGCCGGCTGGCTCCTGAAAATCCACGATACGCAGGATGGTTCCCAGATGAAAGGTGGCAGCAGTGCCGAGTCGGGCTGGTTTGATAGAGCCAAGTGTCTCCTGCAATCTGCCAGCCAGAAGCGGGGCAGGTGAGTTTTGTTTTGCCAGGGAAAAGGGCCGTGGTTTGTTTTCTGGGGCCTGCGGCTGGGAATGGCCGGCTGGCTCCTGAAAATCCACGCTGCGCAGGACGTTTCCCAGACCCAAGGGGGCACCAGTGCCGAGTTGGGCTGGTTTGATAGTACCAAGTGGCTCCTGCAATCTGCCAGCCAGAAGATGGGCAGGTCAGTTTTACTTCCAGGCAAAAAGGGCCGTAGTTTGTGTTTGGGGGCCTGTGGCTGGGAGTGGCCGGCTGGCTCCTGAAAATCCACGATACGCAGGATGGTTCCCAGATGAAAAGTAGCACCAGTGCCAAGTCAGGCTGGTTTGATAGAGCCATGTGGCTCCTGCAATCTGCCAGCCAGAAGATGGGGAGGTCAGATTTACTTCCAGGGAAAAGGGCCGTAGATTTTGTTCGGGGCCTGTGGCTGGGAGTGGCCGGCTGGCTCCTGAAAATCCATGATACTCTGGATGGTTCCCAGATGAAAGGTGGCACCAGGGACGAGTCGGGCTGGTTTGATGGAGCCAAGTGGCTCCTGCAATATGCCAGCCAGAAGCGGGGCGGGTCAGTTTTACTTCCAGGGAAAAGGGCCGTAGATTGTGTTTGGTGCCCTGTGGCTGGGAATGGCCGGCTGGCTCCTTAAAATCCACGCCGCGCAGAATGGTTCCCAGACCCAAGGTGGCACCAAGGCCAAGTCGTACTGGTTTGATAGCACCTCGTGTCTCCTGCAATTTGCCATCCAGAAGCGGTGCAGGTGAGTTTTGTTTGCCAGGGAAAATGGCTGTGGTTTGTGTTTGGGGGCCTGTGGCTGGGAGTGGCCGGCTGGCTCCTGAAAATCCACGACACTCAGGTTGGTTCCCAGACCCAAGGTGGCACCAGTGCAAAGTCGGGCTGGCTTGATAGCACCTCGTGTGTCCTGCAATCTGCCATCCAGAAGCGGGGCAGGTGAGTTTTGTTTGTCAGGGAAAAGGGCCGTGGTTTGTGTTTGGGGGCCTGTGGCTGGGAGTGGCCGGCTGGCGCCTTGTGGAAGTCCATCCGGAAATCCTTCAGTTTTTGCCTCACAATTGTCATGAGACCACCGAAGGGTTAAAAACTGTTGAGCCAGTTGGGAAAGAAAGTCTCATGCGTATTTGCATGTTTACAGATGATGTCTGCAGAACATGCCATGCTGTACTCGAAGGGGGCATGCTGCCCCTTTCTGCACAATGGAACTGGACTTTCTTCCAAACTTCAGGCCTGGCTGGACTGAGCTCTGGGGTGGCTTCCCCCCCCGCCCTCCAAGAGAAGACCCCTCTTGCCTGTCTTCAACCACCGTGACAGACCAACTGAGATGTGAATCCCCTCATCAAAGAACCAAGAACCCCTCTGGCACCCTATTGGCACCCTATTGACACCCCCATGGCACCCCCCTGGCCACCTCTTTCCAGAGACTGGGACTGTACCCCCTCCCAACTCAGGGAAGGGGGAGAACCTGCCCAGAGTAAACGTACCTGGGAGCATTCGGCCATGAAAACAATGGAATAATCTATCCTTTTCCCCTCCATGAAAACCTAATTTCGGCCACCCTTCCCCCATCCCAGAAACGTATATCTGAGGTTCGGTTCGACTGCCTCACTGAGAGTCTCCCCAAGAAGTGTACCAGAGAGCATCGGCGGCGGGAGCCCAAAGGCATCACGTCTTGGTAGCTATACCCCATACCCGAACATTCTTTCCTCCCTTTTTCCCTTGTCCTACCCTTCTCTTCCCCGGATCCTCTAACCTAATGCATATTTAGCTGCAGTTATTATCAATAAATTGCATCTTGTTGATTTGCTACTGCAAAACCCCTGTGCCTTTGTTGGTTATTTTTGCAACCAAAAATCATTCGTCACCCGTTTATTTCGGGCGGACCATCACACGCCTGAAAATCCACGACACGCAGGATGGTTCCCAGACCCAAGGTGGCACCTGTGCCAAGTCGGGATGGTTTGATATTTCCAAGTGGCTCCTGTAATCTGCCATCCAGAAGTTAGGCAGGTGAGTTTTCTTTGCCAGGGAAAAAGGCCGTGGTTTGTGTTTGGTGCCCTGTGGCTGGGAATGGCCGGCTGGCTCCTTAAAATCCACGCCGCGCAGAATGGTTCCCAGACCCAAGGGGGCACCAGTGCCGAGTCGGGCTGGTTTGATAGAGTCATGTGGCTCCTGCAATCTGCCAGCCAAAAGCGGGGCAGGTGAGTTTTGTTTGCCAACGAAATGGGCCGTGGTTTGTTTTGGAGGCCTGTGGCTGGGAGTGGCCGGCTGGCTCCTGAAAATCCACGACACGCAGGATTATTCCCAGATGAAAGGTGGCACCACTGCCGAGTCGGGCTGGTTTAAGAGAGCCAAGTGGCTCCTGCAATCTGGCAGCCAGAAGCGGGGCGGGTGAGTTTTGTTTGCCAGGGAAAAGGGCCGTGTTTTGTTTTCGGGGACTTGTGGCTGGGAGTGGCCGGCTGGCTCCTGAAAATCCACGATACACAGGATGGTTCCCAGACCCAAGGGGGCACCAGTGCCGAGTTGGGCTTGTTTGATAGAGCCATGTGGCTCCTGCAATCTGCCAGCCAGAAGCGGGGTGGGTGAGTTTTGTTTGCCAGGGAAAAAGGCCGTGGTTTGTGTTGGGGGCCTGTGGCTGGGAGTGGCCGGCTGGCTCCTGAAAATCCATGATACTCTGGATGGTTCCCAGATGAAAGGTGGCACCAGTGCCGAGTCGGGCTGGTTTGATAGAGCCAAGTGGCTCCTGCAATCTGCCAGGCAGAAGATGGGCTGGTCAGTTTTACTTCCAGGGAAAAGGGCCGTAGTTTGTGTTTGGGGGCCTGTGGCTGGGAGTGGCCGGCTGGCTCCTGAAAATCCACGATACGCAGGATGGTTCCCAGATGAAAGGTGGCAGCAGTGCCGAGTCGGGCTGGTTTGATAGAGCCAAGTGTCTCCTGCAATCTGCCAGCCAGAAGCGGGGCAGGTGAGTTTTGTTTTGCCAGGGAAAAGGGCCGTGGTTTGTTTTGTGGGGCCTGCGGCTGGGAATGGCCGGCTGGCTCCTGAAAATCCACGCCGCGCAGGACGTTTCCCAGACCCAAGGGGGCACCAGTGCCGAGTTGGGCTGGTTTGATAGTACCAAGTGGCTCCTGCAATCTGCCAGCCAGAAGATGGGCAGGTCAGTTTTACTTCCAGGCAAAAAGGGCCGTAGTTTGTGTTTGGGGGCCTGTGGCTGGGAGTGGCCGGCTGGCTCCTGAAAATCCACGATACGCAGGATGGTTCCCAGATGAAAAGTAGCACCAGTGCCAAGTCAGGCTGGTTTGATAGAGCCATGTGGCTCCTGCAATCTGCCAGCCAGAAGATGGGGAGGTCAGATTTACTTCCAGGGAAAAGGGCCGTAGATTTTGTTCAGGGCCTGTGGCTGGGAGTGGCCGGCTGGCTCCTGAAAATCCATGATACTCTGGATGGTTCCCAGATGAAAGGTGGCACCAGGGACGAGTCGGGCTGGTTTGATGGAGCCAAGTGGCTCCTGCAATATGCCAGCCAGAAGCGGGGCGGGTCAGTTTTACTTCCAGGGAAAAGGGCCGTAGATTGTGTTTGGTGCCCTGTGGCTGGGAATGGCCGGCTGGCTCCTTAAAATCCACGCCGCGCAGAATGGTTCCCAGACCCAAGGTGGCACCAAGGCCAAGTCGTACTGGTTTGATAGCACCTCGTGTCTCCTGCAATTTGCCATCCAGAAGCGGTGCAGGTGAGTTTTGTTTGCCAGGGAAAATGGCTGTGGTTTGTGTTTGGGGGCCTGTGGCTGGGAGTGGCCGGCTGGCTCCTGAAAATCCACGACACTCAGGTTGGTTCCCAGACCCAAGGTGGCACCAGTGCAAAGTCGGGCTGGCTTGATAGCACCTCGTGTGTCCTGCAATCTGCCATCCAGAAGCGGGGCAGGTGAGTTTTGTTTGTCAGGGAAAAGGGCCGTGGTTTGTGTTTGGGGGCCTGTGGCTGGGAGTGGCCGGCTGGCGCCTTGTGGAAGTCCATCCGGAAATCCTTCAGTTTTTGCCTCACAATTGTCATGAGACCACCGAAGGGTTAAAAACTGTTGAGCCAGTTGGGAAAGAAAGTCTCATGCGTATTTGCATGTTTACAGATGATGTCTGCAGAACATGCCATGCTGTACTCGAAGGGGGCATGCTGCCCCTTTCTGCACAATGGAACTGGACTTTCTTCCAAACTTCAGGCCTGGCTGGACTGAGCTCTGGGGTGGCTTCCCCCCCCGCCCTCCAAGAGAAGACCCCTCTTGCCTGTCTTCAACCACCGTGACAGACCAACTGAGATGTGAATCCCCTCATCAAAGAACCAAGAACCCCTCTGGCACCCTATTGGCACCCTATTGACACCCCCATGGCACCCCCCTGGCCACCTCTTTCCAGAGACTGGGACTGTACCCCCTCCCAACTCAGGGAAGGGGGAGAACCTGCCCAGAGTAAATGTACCTGGGAGCATTCGGCCATGAAAACAATGGAATAATCTATCCTTTTCCCCTCCATGAAAACCTAATTTCGGCCACCCTTCCCCCATCCCAGAACAGTATATCTGAGGTTCGGTTCGACTGCCTCACTGAGAGTCTCCCCAAGAAGTGTACCAGAGAGCATCGGCGGCGGGAGCCCGAAGGCATCACGTCTTGGTAGCTATACCCCATACCCGAACATTCTTTCCTCCCTTTTTCCCTTGTCCTACCCTTCTCTTCCCCGGATCCTCTAACCTAATGCATATTTAGCTGCAGTTATTATCAATAAATTGCATCTTGTTGATTTGCTACTGCAAAACCCCTGTGCCTTTGTTGGTTATTTTTGCAACCAAAAATCATTCGTCACCCGTTTATTTCGGGCGGACCATCACACGCCTGAAAATCCACGACACGCAGGATGGTTCCCAGACCCAAGGTGGCACCTGTGCCAAGTCGGGATGGTTTGATATTTCCAAGTGGCTCCTGTAATCTGCCATCCAGAAGTTAGGCAGGTGAGTTTTCTTTGCCAGGGAAAAAGGCCGTGGTTTGTGTTTGGTGCCCTGTGGCTGGGAATGGCCGGCTGGCTCCTTAAAATCCACGCCGCGCAGAATGGTTCCCAGATCCAAGGGGGCACCAGTGCCAAGTCGGGCTGGTTTGATAGAGTCATGTGGCTCCTGCAATCTGCCAGCCAAAAGCGGGGCAGGTGAGTTTTGTTTGCCAACGAAATGGGCCGTGGTTTGTTTTGGAGGCCTGTGGCTGGGAGTGGCCGGCTGGCTCCTGAAAATCCACGATACGCAGGAAGGTTCCCAGATGAAAGGTGGCACCAGGGCCAAGTCGGGCTGGTTTGATAGAGCCAAGTGGCTCCTGCAATCTGCCAGCCAGAACATGGGCTGGTCAGTTTTACTTCCAGGGAAAAGGGCCGTAGTTTTTGTTTGGTGCCCTGTGGCTGGGAATGGCCGGCTGGCTCCTGAAAATCCACGATACGCAGGATGGTTCCCAGATGAAAGGTGGCACCAGTGCCGAGTCGGGCTGGTTTGATAGAGCCAAGTGTCTCCTGCAATCTGCCAGCCAGGAGCGGGGTGGGTGAGTTTTGTTTTACAGGGAAAAGGACCGTGGATTTTCCTTTGGGGCCTGTGGCTGGGAGCGGCCGGCTGGCTCCTGAAAATCCACGACACGCAGGATTATTCCCAGATGAAAGGTGGCACCACTGCCGAGTCGGGCTGGTTTAAGAGAGCCAAGTGGCTCCTGCAATCTGGCAGCCAGAAGCGGGGCGGGTGAGTTTTGTTTGCCAGGGAAAAGGGCCGTGTTTTGTTTTCGGGGACTTGTGGCTGGGAGTGGCCGGCTGGCTCCTGAAAATCCACGATACACAGGATGGTTCCCAGACCCAAGGGGGCACCAGTGCCGAGTTGGGCTTGTTTGATAGAGCCATGTGGCTCCTGCAATCTGCCAGCCAGAAGCGGGGTGGATGAGTTTTGTTTGCCAGGGAAAAAGGCCGTGGTTTGTGTTGGGGGCCTGTGGCTGGGAGTGGCCGGCTGGCTCCTGAAAATCCACGATACGCAGGATGGTTCCCAGATGAAAGGTGGCAGCAGTGCCGAGTCGGGCTGGTTTGATAGAGCCAAGTGGCTCCTGCAATCTGCCAGGCAGAAGATGGGCTGGTCAGTTTTACTTCCAGGGAAAAGGGCCGTAGTTTGTGTTTGGGGGCCTGTGGCTGGGAGTGGCCGGCTGGCTCCTGAAAATCCACGATACGCAGGATGGTTCCCAGATGAAAGGTGGCAGCAGTGCCGAGTCGGGCTGGTTTGATAGAGCCAAGTGTCTCCTGCAATCTGCCAGCCAGAAGCGGGGCAGGTGAGTTTTGTTTTGCCAGGGAAAAGGGCCGTGGTTTGTTTTCTGGGGCCTGCGGCTGGGAGTGGCCGGCTGGCTCCTGAAAATCCACGCCACGCAGGACGTTTCCCAGACCCAAGGGGGCACCAGTGCCGAGTTGGGCTGGTTTGATAGTACCAAGTGGCTCCTGCAATCTGCCAGCCAGAAGATGGGCAGGTCAGTTTTACTTCCAGGCAAAAAGGGCCGTAGTTTGTGTTTGGGGGCCTGTGGCTGGGAGTGGCCGGCTGGCTCCTGAAAATCCACGATACGCAGGATGGTTCCCAGATGAAAAGTAGCACCAGTGCCAAGTCAGGCTGGTTTGATAGAGCCATGTGGCTCCTGCAATCTGCCAGCCAGAAGATGGGGAGGTCAGATTTACTTCCAGGGAAAAGGGCCGTAGATTTTGTTCAGGGCCTGTGGCTGGGAGTGGCCGGCTGGCTCCTGAAAATCCATGATACTCTGGATGGTTCCCAGATGAAAGGTGGCACCAGGGACGAGTCGGGCTGGTTTGATGGAGCCAAGTGGCTCCTGCAATATGCCAGCCAGAAGCGGGGCGGGTCAGTTTTACTTCCAGGGAAAAGGGCCGTAGATTGTGTTTGGTGCCCTGTGGCTGGGAATGGCCGGCTGGCTCCTTAAAATCCACGCCGCGCAGAATGGTTCCCAGACCCAAGGTGGCACCAAGGCCAAGTCGTACTGGTTTGATAGCACCTCGTGTCTCCTGCAATTTGCCATCCAGAAGCGGTGCAGGTGAGTTTTGTTTGCCAGGGAAAATGGCTGTGGTTTGTGTTTGGGGGCCTGTGGCTGGGAGTGGCCGGCTGGCTCCTGAAAATCCACGACACTCAGGTTGGTTCCCAGACCCAAGGTGGCACCAGTGCAAAGTCGGGCTGGCTTGATAGCACCTCGTGTGTCCTGCAATCTGCCATCCAGAAGCGGGGCAGGTGAGTTTTGTTTGTCAGGGAAAAGGGCCGTGGTTTGTGTTTGGGGGCCTGTGGCTGGGAGTGGCCGGCTGGCGCCTTGTGGAAGTCCATCCGGAAATCCTTCAGTTTTTGCCTCACAATTGTCATGAGACCACCGAAGGGTTAAAAACTGTTGAGCCAGTTGGGAAAGAAAGTCTCATGCGTATTTGCATGTTTACAGATGATGTCTGCAGAACATGCCATGCTGTACTCGAAGGGGGCATGCTGCCCCTTTCTGCACAATGGAACTGGACTTTCTTCCAAACTTCAGGCCTGGCTGGACTGAGCTCTGGGGTGGCTTCCCCCCCCGCCCTCCAAGAGAAGACCCCTCTTGCCTGTCTTCAACCACCGTGACAGACCAACTGAGATGTGAATCCCCTCATCAAAGAACCAAGAACCCCTCTGGCACCCTATTGGCACCCTATTGACACCCCCATGGCACCCCCCTGGCCACCTCTTTCCAGAGACTGGGACTGTACCCCCTCCCAACTCAGGGAAGGGGGAGAACCTGCCCAGAGTAAACGTACCTGGGAGCATTCGGCCATGAAAACAATGGAATAATCTATCCTTTTCCCCTCCATGAAAACCTAATTTCGGCCACCCTTCCCCCATCCCAGAACAGTATATCTGAGGTTCGGTTCGACTGCCTCACTGAGAGTCTCCCCAAGAAGTGTACCAGAGAGCATCGGCGGCGGGAGCCCGAAGGCATCACGTCTTGGTAGCTATACCCCATACCCGAACATTCTTTCCTCCCTTTTTCCCTTGTCCTACCCTTCTCTTCCCCGGATCCTCTAACCTAATGCATATTTAGCTGCAGTTATTATCAATAAATTGCATCTTGTTGATTTGCTACTGCAAAACCCCTGTGCCTTTGTTGGTTATTTTTGCAACCAAAAATCATTCGTCACCCGTTTATTTCGGGCGGACCATCACACGCCTGAAAATCCACGACACGCAGGATGGTTCCCAGACCCAAGGTGGCACCTGTGCCAAGTCGGGATGGTTTGATATTTCCAAGTGGCTCCTGTAATCTGCCATCCAGAAGTTAGGCAGGTGAGTTTTCTTTGCCAGGGAAAAAGGCCGTGGTTTGTTTGGTGCCCTGTGGCTGGGAATGGCCGGCTGGCTCCTTAAAATCCACGCCGCGCAGAATGGTTCCCAGACCCAAGGGGGCACCAGTGCCGAGTCGGGCTGGTTTGATAGAGTCATGTGGCTCCTGCAATCTGCCAGCCAAAAGCGGGGCAGGTGAGTTTTGTTTGCCAACGAAATGGGCCGTGGTTTGTTTTGGAGGCCTGTGGCTGGGAGTGGCCGGCTGGCTCCTGAAAATCCACGATACGCAGGAAGGTTCCCAGATGAAAGGTGGCACCAGTGCCAAGTCGGGCTGGTTTGATAGAGCCAAGTGGCTCCTGCAATCTGCCAGCCAGAAGATGGGCAGGTCAGTTTTACTTGCAGGGAAAAGGGCCGTAGTTTTTGTTTGGTGCCCTGTGGCTGGGAATGGCCGGCTGGCTCCTGAAAATCCACGATACGCAGGATGGTTCCCAGATGAAAGGTGGCACCAGTGCCGAGTCGGGCTGGTTTAAGAGAGCCAAGTGTCTCCTGCAATCTGCCAGCCAGGAGCGGGGTGGGTGAGTTTTGTTTTACAGGGAAAAGGACCGTGGATTTTCCTTTGGGGCCTGTGGCTGGGAGCGGCCGGCTGGCTCCTGAAAATCCACGACACGCAGGATTATTCCCAGATGAAAGGTGGCACCACTGCCGAGTCGGGCTGGTTTAAGAGAGCCAAGTGGCTCCTGCAATCTGGCAGCCAGAAGCGGGGCGGGTGAGTTTTGTTTGCCAGGGAAAAGGGCCGTGTTTTGTTTTCGGGGACTTGTGGCTGGGAGTGGCCGGCTGGCTCCTGAAAATCCACGATACGCAGGATGGTTCCCAGATGAAAGGTGGCAGCAGTGCCGAGTCGGGCTGGTTTGATAGAGCCAAGTGGCTCCTGCAATCTGCCAGGCAGAAGATGGGCTGGTCAGTTTTACTTCCAGGGAAAAGGGCCGTAGTTTGTGTTTGGGGGCCTGTGGCTGGGAGTGGCCGGCTGGCTCCTGAAAATCCACGATACGCAGGATGGTTCCCAGATGAAAGGTGGCAGCAGTGCCGAGTCGGGCTGGTTTGATAGAGCCAAGTGTCTCCTGCAATCTGCCAGCCAGAAGCGGGGCAGGTGAGTTTTGTTTTGCCAGGGAAAAGGGCCGTGGTTTGTTTTCTGGGGCCTGCGGCTGGGAGTGGCCGGCTGCCTCCTGAAAATCCACGCCACGCAGGACGTTTCCCAGACCCAAGGGGGCACCAGTGCCGAGTTGGGCTGGTTTGATAGTACCAAGTGGCTCCTGCAATCTGCCAGCCAGAAGATGGGCAGGTCAGTTTTACTTCCAGGCAAAAAGGGCCGTAGTTTGTGTTTGGGGGCCTGTGGCTGGGAGTGGCCGGCTGGCTCCTGAAAATCCACGATACGCAGGATGGTTCCCAGATGAAAAGTAGCACCAGTGCCAAGTCAGGCTGGTTTGATAGAGCCATGTGGCTCCTGCAATCTGCCAGCCAGAAGATGGGGAGGTCAGATTTACTTCCAGGGAAAAGGGCCGTAGATTTTGTTCAGGGCCTGTGGCTGGGAGTGGCCGGCTGGCTCCTGAAAATCCATGATACTCTGGATGGTTCCCAGATGAAAGGTGGCACCAGGGACGAGTCGGGCTGGTTTGATGGAGCCAAGTGGCTCCTGCAATATGCCAGCCAGAAGCGGGGCGGGTGAGTTTTGTTTTGCCAGGGAAAAGGGCCGTGGTTTGTTTTCTGGGGCCTGCGGCTGGGAGTGGCCGGCTGGCTCCTGAAAATCCACGCCACGCAGGACGTTTCCCAGACCCAAGGGGGCACCAGTGCCGAGTTGGGCTGGTTTGATAGTACCAAGTGGCTCCTGCAATCTGCCAGCCAGAAGATGGGCAGGTCAGTTTTACTTCCAGGCAAAAAGGGCCGTAGTTTGTGTTTGGGGGCCTGTGGCTGGGAGTGGCCGGCTGGCTCCTGAAAATCCACGATACGCAGGATGGTTCCCAGATGAAAAGTAGCACCAGTGCCAAGTCAGGCTGGTTTGATAGAGCCATGTGGCTCCTGCAATCTGCCAGCCAGAAGATGGGGAGGTCAGATTTACTTCCAGGGAAAAGGGCCGTAGATTTTGTTCAGGGCCTGTGGCTGGGAGTGGCCGGCTGGCTCCTGAAAATCCATGATACTCTGGATGGTTCCCAGATGAAAGGTGGCACCAGGGACGAGTCGGGCTGGTTTGATGGAGCCAAGTGGCTCCTGCAATATGCCAGCCAGAAGCGGGGCGGGTCAGTTTTACTTCCAGGGAAAAGGGCCGTAGATTGTGTTTGGTGCCCTGTGGCTGGGAATGGCCGGCTGGCTCCTTAAAATCCACGCCGCGCAGAATGGTTCCCAGACCCAAGGTGGCACCAAGGCCAAGTCGTACTGGTTTGATAGCACCTCGTGTCTCCTGCAATTTGCCATCCAGAAGCGGTGCAGGTGAGTTTTGTTTGCCAGGGAAAATGGCTGTGGTTTGTGTTTGGGGGCCTGTGGCTGGGAGTGGCCGGCTGGCTCCTGAAAATCCACGACACTCAGGTTGGTTCCCAGACCCAAGGTGGCACCAGTGCAAAGTCGGGCTGGCTTGATAGCACCTCGTGTGTCCTGCAATCTGCCATCCAGAAGCGGGGCAGGTGAGTTTTGTTTGTCAGGGAAAAGGGCCGTGGTTTGTGTTTGGGGGCCTGTGGCTGGGAGTGGCCGGCTGGCGCCTTGTGGAAGTCCATCCGGAAATCCTTCAGTTTTTGCCTCACAATTGTCATGAGACCACCGAAGGGTTAAAAACTGTTGAGCCAGTTGGGAAAGAAAGTCTCATGCGTATTTGCATGTTTACAGATGATGTCTGCAGAACATGCCATGCTGTACTCGAAGGGGGCATGCTGCCCCTTTCTGCACAATGGAACTGGACTTTCTTCCAAACTTCAGGCCTGGCTGGACTGAGCTCTGGGGTGGCTTCCCCCCCCGCCCTCCAAGAGAAGACCCCTCTTGCCTGTCTTCAACCACCGTGACAGACCAACTGAGATGTGAATCCCCTCATCAAAGAACCAAGAACCCCTCTGGCACCCTATTGGCACCCTATTGACACCCCCATGGCACCCCCCTGGCCACCTCTTTCCAGAGACTGGGACTGTACCCCCTCCCAACTCAGGGAAGGGGGAGAACCTGCCCAGAGTAAACGTACCTGGGAGCATTCGGCCATGAAAACAATGGAATAATCTATCCTTTTCCCCTCCATGAAAACCTAATTTCGGCCACCCTTCCCCCATCCCAGAACAGTATATCTGAGGTTCGGTTCGACTGCCTCACTGAGAGTCTCCCCAAGAAGTGTACCAGAGAGCATCGGCGGCGGGAGCCCGAAGGCATCACGTCTTGGTAGCTATACCCCATACCCGAACATTCTTTCCTCCCTTTTTCCCTTGTCCTACCCTTCTCTTCCCCGGATCCTCTAACCTAATGCATATTTAGCTGCAGTTATTATCAATAAATTGCATCTTGTTGATTTGCTACTGCAAAACCCCTGTGCCTTTGTTGGTTATTTTTGCAACCAAAAATCATTCGTCACCCGTTTATTTCGGGCGGACCATCACACGCCTGAAAATCCACGACACGCAGGATGGTTCCCAGACCCAAGGTGGCACCTGTGCCAAGTCGGGATGGTTTGATATTTCCAAGTGGCTCCTGTAATCTGCCATCCAGAAGTTAGGCAGGTGAGTTTTCTTTGCCAGGGAAAAAGGCCGTGGTTTGTGTTTGGTGCCCTGTGGCTGGGAATGGCCGGCTGGCTCCTTAAAATCCACGCCGCGCAGAATGGTTCCCAGACCCAAGGGGGCACCAGTGCCGAGTCGGGCTGGTTTGATAGAGTCATGTGGCTCCTGCAATCTGCCAGCCAAAAGCGGGGCAGGTGAGTTTTGTTTGCCAACGAAATGGGCCGTGGTTTGTTTTGGAGGCCTGTGGCTGGGAGTGGCCGGCTGGCTCCTGAAAATCCACGATACGCAGGATGGTTCCCAGATGAAAGGTGGCACCAGTGCCAAGTCGGGCTGGTTTGATAGAGCCAAGTGGCTCCTGCAATCTGCCAGCCAGAAGATGGGCAGGTGAGTTTTACTTGCAGGGAAAAGGGCCGTAGTTTTTGTTTGGTGCCCTGTGGCTGGGAATGGCCGGCTGGCTCCTGAAAATCCACGATACGCAGGATGGTTCCCAGATGAAAGGTGGCACCAGTGCCGAGTCGGGCTGGTTTAAGAGAGCCAAGTGTCTCCTGCAATCTGCCAGCCAGGAGCGGGGTGGGTGAGTTTTGTTTTACAGGGAAAAGGACCGTGGATTTTCCTTTGGGGCCTGTGGCTGGGAGCGGCCGGCTGGCTCCTGAAAATCCACGACACGCAGGATTATTCCCAGATGAAAGGTGGCACCACTGCCGAGTCGGGCTGGTTTAAGAGAGCCAAGTGGCTCCTGCAATCTGGCAGCCAGAAGCGGGGCGGGTGAGTTTTGTTTGCCAGGGAAAAGGGCCGTGTTTTGTTTTCGGGGACTTGTGGCTGGGAGTGGCCGGCTGGCTCCTGAAAATCCACGACACGCAGGATTATTCCCAGATGAAAGGTGGCACCACTGCCGAGTCGGGCTGGTTTAAGAGAGCCAAGTGGCTCCTGCAATCTGGCAGCCAGAAGCGGGGCGGGTGAGTTTTGTTTGCCAGGGAAAAGGGCCGTGTTTTGTTTTCGGGGACTTGTGGCTGGGAGTGGCCGGCTGGCTCCTGAAAATCCACGATACACAGGATGGTTCCCAGACCCAAGGGGGCACCAGTGCCGAGTTGGGCTTGTTTGATAGAGCCATGTGGCTCCTGCAATCTGCCAGCCAGAAGCGGGGTGGGTGAGTTTTGTTTGCCAGGGAAAAAGGCCGTGGTTTGTGTTGGGGGCCTGTGGCTGGGAGTGGCCGGCTGGCTCCTGAAAATCCATGATACTCTGGATGGTTCCCAGATGAAAGGTGGCAGCAGTGCCGAGTCGGGCTGGTTTGATAGAGCCAAGTGGCTCCTGCAATCTGCCAGGCAGAAGATGGGCTGGTCAGTTTTACTTCCAGGGAAAAGGGCCGTAGTTTGTGTTTGGGGGCCTGTGGCTGGGAGTGGCCGGCTGGCTCCTGAAAATCCACGATACGCAGGATGGTTCCCAGATGAAAGGTGGCAGCAGTGCCGAGTCGGGCTGGTTTGATAGAGCCAAGTGTCTCCTGCAATCTGCCAGCCAGAAGCGGGGCAGGTGAGTTTTGTTTTGCCAGGGAAAAGGGCCGTGGTTTGTTTTCTGGGGCCTGCGGCTGGGAATGGCCGGCTGGCTCCTGAAAATCCACGCCGCGCAGGACGTTTCCCAGACCCAAGGGGGCACCAGTGCCGAGTTGGGCTGGTTTGATAGTACCAAGTGGCTCCTGCAATCTGCCAGCCAGAAGATGGGCAGGTCAGTTTTACTTCCAGGCAAAAAGGGCCGTAGTTTGTGTTTGGGGGCCTGTGGCTGGGAGTGGCCGGCTGGCTCCTGAAAATCCACGATACGCAGGATGGTTCCCAGATGAAAAGTAGCACCAGTGCCAAGTCAGGCTGGTTTGATAGAGCCATGTGGCTCCTGCAATCTGCCAGCCAGAAGATGGGGAGGTCAGATTTACTTCCAGGGAAAAGGGCCGTAGATTTTGTTCGGGGCCTGTGGCTGGGAGTGGCCGGCTGGCTCCTGAAAATCCATGATACTCTGGATGGTTCCCAGATGAAAGGTGGCACCAGGGACGAGTCGGGCTGGTTTGATGGAGCCAAGTGGCTCCTGCAATATGCCAGCCAGAAGCGGGGCGGGTCAGTTTTACTTCCAGGGAAAAGGGCCGTAGATTGTGTTTGGTGCCCTGTGGCTGGGAATGGCCGGCTGGCTCCTTAAAATCCACGCCGCGCAGAATGGTTCCCAGACCCAAGGTGGCACCAAGGCCAAGTCGTACTGGTTTGATAGCACCTCGTGTCTCCTGCAATTTGCCATCCAGAAGCGGTGCAGGTGAGTTTTGTTTGCCAGGGAAAATGGCTGTGGTTTGTGTTTGGGGGCCTGTGGCTGGGAGTGGCCGGCTGGCTCCTGAAAATCCACGACACTCAGGTTGGTTCCCAGACCCAAGGTGGCACCAGTGCAAAGTCGGGCTGGCTTGATAGCACCTCGTGTGTCCTGCAATCTGCCATCCAGAAGCGGGGCAGGTGAGTTTTGTTTGTCAGGGAAAAGGGCCGTGGTTTGTGTTTGGGGGCCTGTGGCTGGGAGTGGCCGGCTGGCGCCTTGTGGAAGTCCATCCGGAAATCCTTCAGTTTTTGCCTCACAATTGTCATGAGACCACCGAAGGGTTAAAAACTGTTGAGCCAGTTGGGAAAGAAAGTCTCATGCGTATTTGCATGTTTACAGATGATGTCTGCAGAACATGCCATGCTGTACTCGAAGGGGGCATGCTGCCCCTTTCTGCACAATGGAACTGGACTTTCTTCCAAACTTCAGGCCTGGCTGGACTGAGCTCTGGGGTGGCTTCCCCCCCCGCCCTCCAAGAGAAGACCCCTCTTGCCTGTCTTCAACCACCGTGACAGACCAACTGAGATGTGAATCCCCTCATCAAAGAACCAAGAACCCCTCTGGCACCCTATTGGCACCCTATTGACACCCCCATGGCACCCCCCTGGCCACCTCTTTCCAGAGACTGGGACTGTACCCCCTCCCAACTCAGGGAAGGGGGAGAACCTGCCCAGAGTAAACGTACCTGGGAGCATTCGGCCATGAAAACAATGGAATAATCTATCCTTTTCCCCTCCATGAAAACCTAATTTCGGCCACCCTTCCCCCATCCCAGAAACGTATATCTGAGGTTCGGTTCGACTGCCTCACTGAGAGTCTCCCCAAGAAGTGTACCAGAGAGCATCGGCGGCGGGAGCCCGAAGGCATCACGTCTTGGTAGCTATACCCCATACCCGAACATTCTTTCCTCCCTTTTTCCCTTGTCCTACCCTTCTCTTCCCCGGATCCTCTAACCTAATGCATATTTAGCTGCAGTTATTATCAATAAATTGCATCTTGTTGATTTGCTACTGCAAAACCCCTGTGCCTTTGTTGGTTATTTTTGCAACCAAAAATCATTCGTCACCCGTTTATTTCGGGCGGACCATCACACGCCTGAAAATCCACGACACGCAGGATGGTTCCCAGACCCAAGGTGGCACCTGTGCCAAGTCGGGATGGTTTGATATTTCCAAGTGGCTCCTGTAATCTGCCATCCAGAAGTTAGGCAGGTGAGTTTTCTTTGCCAGGGAAAAAGGCCGTGGTTTGTGTTTGGTGCCCTGTGGCTGGGAATGGCCGGCTGGCTCCTTAAAATCCACGCCGCGCAGAATGGTTCCCAGACCCAAGGGGGCACCAGTGCCGAGTCGGGCTGGTTTGATAGAGTCATGTGGCTCCTGCAATCTGCCAGCCAAAAGCGGGGCAGGTGAGTTTTGTTTGCCAACGAAATGGGCCGTGGTTTGTTTTGGAGGCCTGTGGCTGGGAGTGGCCGGCTGGCTCCTGAAAATCCACGACACGCAGGATTATTCCCAGATGAAAGGTGGCACCACTGCCGAGTCGGGCTGGTTTAAGAGAGCCAAGTGGCTCCTGCAATCTGGCAGCCAGAAGCGGGGCGGGTGAGTTTTGTTTGCCAGGGAAAAAGGCCGTGGTTTGTGTTGGGGGCCTGTGGCTGGGAGTGGCCGGCTGGCTCCTGAAAATCCATGATACGCAGGATGGTTCCCAGATGAAAGGTGGCAGCAGTGCCGAGTCGGGCTGGTTTGATAGAGCCAAGTGGCTCCTGCAATCTGCCAGGCAGAAGATGGGCTGGTCAGTTTTACTTCCAGGGAAAAGGGCCGTAGTTTGTGTTTGGGGGCCTGTGGCTGGGAGTGGCCGGCTGGCTCCTGAAAATCCACGATACGCAGGATGGTTCCCAGATGAAAGGTGGCAGCAGTGCCGAGTCGGGCTGGTTTGATAGAGCCAAGTGTCTCCTGCAATCTGCCAGCCAGAAGCGGGGCAGGTGAGTTTTGTTTTGCCAGGGAAAAGGGCCGTGGTTTGTTTTGTGGGGCCTGCGGCTGGGAATGGCCGGCTGGCTCCTGAAAATCCACGCCGCGCAGGACGTTTCCCAGACCCAAGGGGGCACCAGTGCCGAGTTGGGCTGGTTTGATAGTACCAAGTGGCTCCTGCAATCTGCCAGCCAGAAGATGGGCAGGTCAGTTTTACTTCCAGGCAAAAAGGGCCGTAGTTTGTGTTTGGGGGCCTGTGGCTGGGAGTGGCCGGCTGGCTCCTGAAAATCCACGATACGCAGGATGGTTCCCAGATGAAAAGTAGCACCAGTGCCAAGTCAGGCTGGTTTGATAGAGCCATGTGGCTCCTGCAATCTGCCAGCCAGAAGATGGGGAGGTCAGATTTACTTCCAGGGAAAAGGGCCGTAGATTTTGTTCGGGGCCTGTGGCTGGGAGTGGCCGGCTGGCTCCTGAAAATCCATGATACTCTGGATGGTTCCCAGATGAAAGGTGGCACCAGGGACGAGTCGGGCTGGTTTGATGGAGCCAAGTGGCTCCTGCAATATGCCAGCCAGAAGCGGGGCGGGTCAGTTTTACTTCCAGGGAAAAGGGCCGTAGATTGTGTTTGGTGCCCTGTGGCTGGGAATGGCCGGCTGGCTCCTTAAAATCCACGCCGCGCAGAATGGTTCCCAGACCCAAGGTGGCACCAAGGCCAAGTCGTACTGGTTTGATAGCACCTCGTGTCTCCTGCAATTTGCCATCCAGAAGCGGTGCAGGTGAGTTTTGTTTGCCAGGGAAAATGGCTGTGGTTTGTGTTTGGGGGCCTGTGGCTGGGAGTGGCCGGCTGGCTCCTGAAAATCCACGACACTCAGGTTGGTTCCCAGACCCAAGGTGGCACCAGTGCAAAGTCGGGCTGGCTTGATAGCACCTCGTGTGTCCTGCAATCTGCCATCCAGAAGCGGGGCAGGTGAGTTTTGTTTGTCAGGGAAAAGGGCCGTGGTTTGTGTTTGGGGGCCTGTGGCTGGGAGTGGCCGGCTGGCGCCTTGTGGAAGTCCATCCGGAAATCCTTCAGTTTTTGCCTCACAATTGTCATGAGACCACCGAAGGGTTAAAAACTGTTGAGCCAGTTGGGAAAGAAAGTCTCATGCGTATTTGCATGTTTACAGATGATGTCTGCAGAACATGCCATGCTGTACTCGAAGGGGGCATGCTGCCCCTTTCTGCACAATGGAACTGGACTTTCTTCCAAACTTCAGGCCTGGCTGGACTGAGCTCTGGGGTGGCTTCCCCCCCCGCCCTCCAAGAGAAGACCCCTCTTGCCTGTCTTCAACCACCGTGACAGACCAACTGAGATGTGAATCCCCTCATCAAAGAACCAAGAACCCCTCTGGCACCCTATTGGCACCCTATTGACACCCCCATGGCACCCCCCTGGCCACCTCTTTCCAGAGACTGGGACTGTACCCCCTCCCAACTCAGGGAAGGGGGAGAACCTGCCCAGAGTAAACGTACCTGGGAGCATTCGGCCATGAAAACAATGGAATAATCTATCCTTTTCCCCTCCATGAAAACCTAATTTCGGCCACCCTTCCCCCATCCCAGAAACGTATATCTGAGGTTCGGTTCGACTGCCTCACTGAGAGTCTCCCCAAGAAGTGTACCAGAGAGCATCGGCGGCGGGAGCCCGAAGGCATCACGTCTTGGTAGCTATACCCCATACCCGAACATTCTTTCCTCCCTTTTTCCCTTGTCCTACCCTTCTCTTCCCCGGATCCTCTAACCTAATGCATATTTAGCTGCAGTTATTATCAATAAATTGCATCTTGTTGATTTGCTACTGCAAAACCCCTGTGCCTTTGTTGGTTATTTTTGCAACCAAAAATCATTCGTCACCCGTTTATTTCGGGCGGACCATCACACGCCTGAAAATCCACGACACGCAGGATGGTTCCCAGACCCAAGGTGGCACCTGTGCCAAGTCGGGATGGTTTGATATTTCCAAGTGGCTCCTGTAATCTGCCATCCAGAAGTTAGGCAGGTGAGTTTTCTTTGCCAGGGAAAAAGGCCGTGGTTTGTGTTTGGTGCCCTGTGGCTGGGAATGGCCGGCTGGCTCCTTAAAATCCACGCCGCGCAGAATGGTTCCCAGACCCAAGGGGGCACCAGTGCCGAGTCGGGCTGGTTTGATAGAGTCATGTGGCTCCTGCAATCTGCCAGCCAAAAGCGGGGCAGGTGAGTTTTGTTTGCCAACGAAATGGGCCGTGGTTTGTTTTGGAGGCCTGTGGCTGGGAGTGGCCGGCTGGCTCCTGAAAATCCACGATACGCAGGATGGTTCCCAGATGAAAGGTGGCACCAGTGCCAAGTCGGGCTGGTTTGATAGAGCCAAGTGGCTCCTGCAATCTGGCAGCCAGAAGCGGGGCGGGTGAGTTTTGTTTGCCAGGGAAAAGGGCCGTGTTTTGTTTTCGGGGACTTGTGGCTGGGAGTGGCCGGCTGGCTCCTGAAAATCCACGATACACAGGATGGTTCCCAGACCCAAGGGGGCACCAGTGCCGAGTTGGGCTTGTTTGATAGAGCCATGTGGCTCCTGCAATCTGCCAGCCAGAAGCGGGGTGGGTGAGTTTTGTTTGCCAGGGAAAAAGGCCGTGGTTTGTGTTGGGGGCCTGTGGCTGGGAGTGGCCGGCTGGCTCCTGAAAATCCACGATACGCAGGATGGTTCCCAGATGAAAGGTGGCAGCAGTGCCGAGTCGGGCTGGTTTGATAGAGCCAAGTGGCTCCTGCAATCTGCCAGGCAGAAGATGGGCTGGTCAGTTTTACTTCCAGGGAAAAGGGCCGTAGTTTGTGTTTGGGGGCCTGTGGCTGGGAGTGGCCGGCTGGCTCCTGAAAATCCACGATACGCAGGATGGTTCCCAGATGAAAGGTGGCAGCAGTGCCGAGTCGGGCTGGTTTGATAGAGCCAAGTGTCTCCTGCAATCTGCCAGCCAGAAGCGGGGCAGGTGAGTTTTGTTTTGCCAGGGAAAAGGGCCGTGGTTTGTTTTCTGGGGCCTGCGGCTGGGAATGGCCGGCTGGCTCCTGAAAATCCACGCCACGCAGGACGTTTCCCAGACCCAAGGGGGCACCAGTGCCGAGTTGGGCTGGTTTGATAGTACCAAGTGGCTCCTGCAATCTGCCAGCCAGAAGATGGGCAGGTCAGTTTTACTTCCAGGCAAAAAGGGCCGTAGTTTGTGTTTGGGGGCCTGTGGCTGGGAGTGGCCGGCTGGCTCCTGAAAATCCACGATACGCAGGATGGTTCCCAGATGAAAAGTAGCACCAGTGCCAAGTCAGGCTGGTTTGATAGAGCCATGTGGCTCCTGCAATCTGCCAGCCAGAAGATGGGGAGGTCAGATTTACTTCCAGGGAAAAGGGCCGTAGATTTTGTTCGGGGCCTGTGGCTGGGAGTGGCCGGCTGGCTCCTGAAAATCCATGATACTCTGGATGGTTCCCAGATGAAAGGTGGCACCAGGGACGAGTCGGGCTGGTTTGATGGAGCCAAGTGGCTCCTGCAATATGCCAGCCAGAAGCGGGGCGGGTCAGTTTTACTTCCAGGGAAAAGGGCCGTAGATTGTGTTTGGTGCCCTGTGGCTGGGAATGGCCGGCTGGCTCCTTAAAATCCACGCCGCGCAGAATGGTTCCCAGACCCAAGGTGGCACCAAGGCCAAGTCGTACTGGTTTGATAGCACCTCGTGTCTCCTGCAATTTGCCATCCAGAAGCGGTGCAGGTGAGTTTTGTTTGCCAGGGAAAATGGCTGTGGTTTGTGTTTGGGGGCCTGTGGCTGGGAGTGGCCGGCTGGCTCCTGAAAATCCACGACACTCAGGTTGGTTCCCAGACCCAAGGTGGCACCAGTGCAAAGTCGGGCTGGCTTGATAGCACCTCGTGTGTCCTGCAATCTGCCATCCAGAAGCGGGGCAGGTGAGTTTTGTTTGTCAGGGAAAAGGGCCGTGGTTTGTGTTTGGGGGCCTGTGGCTGGGAGTGGCCGGCTGGCGCCTTGTGGAAGTCCATCCGGAAATCCTTCAGTTTTTGCCTCACAATTGTCATGAGACCACCGAAGGGTTAAAAACTGTTGAGCCAGTTGGGAAAGAAAGTCTCATGCGTATTTGCATGTTTACAGATGATGTCTGCAGAACATGCCATGCTGTACTCGAAGGGGGCATGCTGCCCCTTTCTGCACAATGGAACTGGACTTTCTTCCAAACTTCAGGCCTGGCTGGACTGAGCTCTGGGGTGGCTTCCCCCCCCGCCCTCCAAGAGAAGACCCCTCTTGCCTGTCTTCAACCACCGTGACAGACCAACTGAGATGTGAATCCCCTCATCAAAGAACCAAGAACCCCTCTGGCACCCTATTGGCACCCTATTGACACCCCCATGGCACCCCCCTGGCCACCTCTTTCCAGAGACTGGGACTGTACCCCCTCCCAACTCAGGGAAGGGGGAGAACCTGCCCAGAGTAAACGTACCTGGGAGCATTCGGCCATGAAAACAATGGAATAATCTATCCTTTTCCCCTCCATGAAAACCTAATTTCGGCCACCCTTCCCCCATCCCAGAAACGTATATCTGAGGTTCGGTTCGACTGCCTCACTGAGAGTCTCCCCAAGAAGTGTACCAGAGAGCATCGGCGGCGGGAGCCCGAAGGCATCACGTCTTGGTAGCTATACCCCATACCCGAACATTCTTTCCTCCCTTTTTCCCTTGTCCTACCCTTCTCTTCCCCGGATCCTCTAACCTAATGCATATTTAGCTGCAGTTATTATCAATAAATTGCATCTTGTTGATTTGCTACTGCAAAACCCCTGTGCCTTTGTTGGTTATTTTTGCAACCAAAAATCATTCGTCACCCGTTTATTTCGGGCGGACCATCACACGCCTGAAAATCCACGACACGCAGGATGGTTCCCAGACCCAAGGTGGCACCTGTGCCAAGTCGGGATGGTTTGATATTTCCAAGTGGCTCCTGTAATCTGCCATCCAGAAGTTAGGCAGGTGAGTTTTCTTTGCCAGGGAAAAAGGCCGTGGTTTGTGTTTGGTGCCCTGTGGCTGGGAATGGCCGGCTGGCTCCTTAAAATCCACGCCGCGCAGAATGGTTCCCAGACCCAAGGGGGCACCAGTGCCGAGTCGGGCTGGTTTGATAGAGTCATGTGGCTCCTGCAATCTGCCAGCCAAAAGCGGGGCAGGTGAGTTTTGTTTGCCAACGAAATGGGCCGTGGTTTGTTTTGGAGGCCTGTGGCTGGGAGTGGCCGGCTGGCTCCTGAAAATCCACGACACGCAGGATTATTCCCAGATGAAAGGTGGCACCACTGCCGAGTCGGGCTGGTTTAAGAGAGCCAAGTGGCTCCTGCAATCTGGCAGCCAGAAGCGGGGCGGGTGAGTTTTGTTTGCCAGGGAAAAGGGCCGTGTTTTGTTTTCGGGGACTTGTGGCTGGGAGTGGCCGGCTGGCTCCTGAAAATCCACGATACACAGGATGGTTCCCAGACCCAAGGGGGCACCAGTGCCGAGTTGGGCTTGTTTGATAGAGCCATGTGGCTCCTGCAATCTGCCAGCCAGAAGTGGGGTGGGTGAGTTTTGTTTACCAGGGAAAAAGGCCGTGGTTTGTGTTGGGGGCCTGTGGCTGGGAGTGGCCGGCTGGCTCCTGAAAATCCACGATACGCAGGATGGTTCCCAGATGAAAAGTAGCACCAGTGCCAAGTCAGGCTGGTTTGATAGAGCCATGTGGCTCCTGCAATCTGCCAGCCAGAAGATGGGGAGGTCAGATTTACTTCCAGGGAAAAGGGCCGTAGATTTTGTTAAGGGCCTGTGGCTGGGAGTGGCCGGCTGGCTCCTTAAAATCCATGATACTCTGGATGGTTCCCAGATGAAAGGTGGCACCAGGGCCGAGTCGGGCTGGTTTGATGGAGCCAAGTGGCTCCTGCAATATGCCAGCCAGAAGCGGGGCGGGTCAGTTTTACTTCCAGGGAAAAGGGCCGTAGATTGTGTTTGGTGCCCTGTGGCTGGGAATGGCCGGCTGGCTCCTTAAAATCCACGACACTCAGGTTGGTTCCCAGACCCAAGGTGGCACCAGTGCAAAGTCGGGCTGGCTTGATAGCACCTCGTGTGTCCTGCAATCTGCCATCCAGAAGCGGGGCAGGTGAGTTTTGTTTGTCAGGGAAAAGGGCCGTGGTTTGTGTTTGGGGGCCTGTGGCTGGGAGTGGCCGGCTGGCGCCTTGTGGAAGTCCATCCGGAAATCCTTCAGTTTTTGCCTCACAATTGTCATGAGACCACCGAAGGGTTAAAAACTGTTGAGCCAGTTGGGAAAGAAAGTCTCATGCGTATTTGCATGTTTACAGATGATGTCTGCAGAACATGCCATGCTGTACTCGAAGGGGGCATGCTGCCCCTTTCTGCACAATGGAACTGGACTTTCTTCCAAACTTCAGGCCTGGCTGGACTGAGCTCTGGGGTGGCTTCCCCCCCCGCCCTCCAAGAGAAGACCCCTCTTGCCTGTCTTCAACCACCGTGACAGACCAACTGAGATGTGAATCCCCTCATCAAAGAACCAAGAACCCCTCTGGCACCCTATTGGCACCCTATTGACACCCCCATGGCACCCCCCTGGCCACCTCTTTCCAGAGACTGGGACTGTACCCCCTCCCAACTCAGGGAAGGGGGAGAACCTGCCCAGAGTAAACGTACGTGGGAGCATTCGGCCATGAAAACAATGGAATAATCTATCCTTTTCCCCTCCATGAAAACCTAATTTCGGCCACCCTTCCCCCATCCCAGAAACGTATATCTGAGGTTCGGTTCGACTGCCTCACTGAGAGTCTCCCCAAGAAGTGTACCAGAGAGCATCGGCGGCGGGAGCCCGAAGGCATCACGTCTTGGTAGCTATACCCCATACCCGAACATTCTTTCCTCCCTTTTTCCCTTGTCCTACCCTTCTCTTCCCCGGATCCTCTAACCTAATGCATATTTAGCTGCAGTTATTATCAATAAATTGCATCTTGTTGATTTGCTACTGCAAAACCCCTGTGCCTTTGTTGGTTATTTTTGCAACCAAAAATCATTCGTCACCCGTTTATTTCGGGCGGACCATCACACGCCTGAAAATCCACGACACGCAGGATGGTTCCCAGACCCAAGGTGGCACCTGTGCCAAGTCGGGATGGTTTGATATTTCCAAGTGGCTCCTGTAATCTGCCATCCAGAAGTTAGGCAGGTGAGTTTTCTTTGCCAGGGAAAAAGGCCGTGGTTTGTGTTTGGTGCCCTGTGGCTGGGAATGGCCGGCTGGCTCCTTAAAATCCACGCCGCGCAGAATGGTTCCCAGACCCAAGGGGGCACCAGTGCCGAGTCGGGCTGGTTTGATAGAGTCATGTGGCTCCTGCAATCTGCCAGCCAAAAGCGGGGCAGGTGAGTTTTGTTTGCCAACGAAATGGGCCGTGGTTTGTTTTGGAGGCCTGTGGCTGGGAGTGGCCGGCTGGCTCCTGAAAATCCACGATACGCAGGATGGTTCCCAGATGAAAGGTGGCACCAGTGCCAAGTTGGGCTGGTTTGATAGAGCCAAGTGGCTCCTGCAATCTGCCAGCCAGAAGATGGGCAGGTGAGTTTTACTTGCAGGGAAAAGGGCCGTAGTTTTTGTTTGGTGCCCTGTGGCTGGGAATGGCCGGCTGGCTCCTGAAAATCCACGATACGCAGGATGGTTCCCAGATGAAAGGTGGCACCAGTGCCGAGTCGGGCTGGTTTAAGAGAGCCAAGTGTCTCCTGCAATCTGCCAGCCAGGAGCGGGGTGGGTGAGTTTTGTTTTACAGGGAAAAGGACCGTGGATTTTCCTTTGGGGCCTGTGGCTGGGAGTGGCCGGCTGGCTCCTGAAAATCCACGACACGCAGGATTATTCCCAGATGAAAGGTGGCACCACTGCCGAGTCGGGCTGGTTTAAGAGAGCCAAGTGGCTCCTGCAATCTGCCAGCCAGAAGCGGGGCAGGTGAGTTTTGTTTTGCCAGGGAAAAGGGCCGTGGTTTGTTTTCTGGGGCCTGCGGCTGGGAATGGCCGGCTGGCTCCTGAAAATCCACGCCGCGCAGGACGTTTCCCAGACCCAAGGGGGCACCAGTGCCGAGTTGGGCTGGTTTGATAGTACCAAGTGGCTCCTGCAATCTGCCAGCCAGAAGATGGGCAGGTCAGTTTTACTTCCAGGCAAAAAGGGCCGTAGTTTGTGTTTGGGGGCCTGTGGCTGGGAGTGGCCGGCTGGCTCCTGAAAATCCACGATACGCAGGATGGTTCCCAGATGAAAAGTAGCACCAGTGCCAAGTCAGGCTGGTTTGATAGAGCCATGTGGCTCCTGCAATCTGCCAGCCAGAAGATGGGGAGGTCAGATTTACTTCCAGGGAAAAGGGCCGTAGATTTTGTTCGGGGCCTGTGGCTGGGAGTGGCCGGCTGGCTCCTGAAAATCCATGATACTCTGGATGGTTCCCAGATGAAAGGTGGCACCAGGGACGAGTCGGGCTGGTTTGATGGAGCCAAGTGGCTCCTGCAATATGCCAGCCAGAAGCGGGGCGGGTCAGTTTTACTTCCAGGGAAAAGGGCCGTAGATTGTGTTTGGTGCCCTGTGGCTGGGAATGGCCGGCTGGCTCCTTAAAATCCACGCCGCGCAGAATGGTTCCCAGACCCAAGGTGGCACCAAGGCCAAGTCGTACTGGTTTGATAGCACCTCGTGTCTCCTGCAATTTGCCATCCAGAAGCGGTGCAGGTGAGTTTTGTTTGCCAGGGAAAATGGCTGTGGTTTGTGTTTGGGGGCCTGTGGCTGGGAGTGGCCGGCTGGCTCCTGAAAATCCACGACACTCAGGTTGGTTCCCAGACCCAAGGTGGCACCAGTGCAAAGTCGGGCTGGCTTGATAGCACCTCGTGTGTCCTGCAATCTGCCATCCAGAAGCGGGGCAGGTGAGTTTTGTTTGTCAGGGAAAAGGGCCGTGGTTTGTGTTTGGGGGCCTGTGGCTGGGAGTGGCCGGCTGGCGCCTTGTGGAAGTCCATCCGGAAATCCTTCAGTTTTTGCCTCACAATTGTCATGAGACCACCGAAGGGTTAAAAACTGTTGAGCCAGTTGGGAAAGAAAGTCTCATGCGTATTTGCATGTTTACAGATGATGTCTGCAGAACATGCCATGCTGTACTCGAAGGGGGCATGCTGCCCCTTTCTGCACAATGGAACTGGACTTTCTTCCAAACTTCAGGCCTGGCTGGACTGAGCTCTGGGGTGGCTTCCCCCCCCGCCCTCCAAGAGAAGACCCCTCTTGCCTGTCTTCAACCACCGTGACAGACCAACTGAGATGTGAATCCCCTCATCAAAGAACCAAGAACCCCTCTGGCACCCTATTGGCACCCTATTGACACCCCCATGGCACCCCCCTGGCCACCTCTTTCCAGAGACTGGGACTGTACCCCCTCCCAACTCAGGGAAGGGGGAGAACCTGCCCAGAGTAAACGTACCTGGGAGCATTCGGCCATGAAAACAATGGAATAATCTATCCTTTTCCCCTCCATGAAAACCTAATTTCGGCCACCCTTCCCCCATCCCAGAAACGTATATCTGAGGTTCGGTTCGACTGCCTCACTGAGAGTCTCCCCAAGAAGTGTACCAGAGAGCATCGGCGGCGGGAGCCCGAAGGCATCACGTCTTGGTAGCTATACCCCATACCCGAACATTCTTTCCTCCCTTTTTCCCTTGTCCTACCCTTCTCTTCCCCGGATCCTCTAACCTAATGCATATTTAGCTGCAGTTATTATCAATAAATTGCATCTTGTTGATTTGCTACTGCAAAACCCCTGTGCCTTTGTTGGTTATTTTTGCAACCAAAAATCATTCGTCACCCGTTTATTTCGGGCGGACCATCACACGCCTGAAAATCCACGACACGCAGGATGGTTCCCAGACCCAAGGTGGCACCTGTGCCAAGTCGGGATGGTTTGATATTTCCAAGTGGCTCCTGTAATCTGCCATCCAGAAGTTAGGCAGGTGAGTTTTCTTTGCCAGGGAAAAAGGCCGTGGTTTGTGTTTGGTGCCCTGTGGCTGGGAATGGCCGGCTGGCTCCTTAAAATCCACGCCGCGCAGAATGGTTCCCAGATCCAAGGGGGCACCAGTGCCAAGTCGGGCTGGTTTGATAGAGTCATGTGGCTCCTGCAATCTGCCAGCCAAAAGCGGGGCAGGTGAGTTTTGTTTGCCAACGAAATGGGCCGTGGTTTGTTTTGGAGGCCTGTGGCTGGGAGTGGCTGGCTGGCTCCTGAAAATCCACGATACGCAGGATGGTTCCCAGATGAAAGGTGGCACCAGTGCCAAGTCGGGCTGGTTTGATAGAGCCAAGTGGCTCCTGCAATCTGCCAGCCAGAAGATGGGCAGGTGAGTTTTACTTGCAGGGAAAAGGGCCGTAGTTTTTGTTTGGTGCCCTGTGGCTGGGAATGGCCGGCTGGCTCCTGAAAATCCACGATACGCAGGATGGTTCCCAGATGAAAGGTGGCACCAGTGCCGAGTCGGGCTGGTTTGATAGAGCCAAGTGTCTCCTGCAATCTGCCAGCCAGGAGCGGGGTGGGTGAGTTTTGTTTTACAGGGAAAAGGACCGTGGATTTTCCTTTGGGGCCTGTGGCTGGGAGCGGCCGGCTGGCTCCTGAAAATCCACGACACGCAGGATTATTCCCAGATGAAAGGTGGCACCACTGCCGAGTCGGGCTGGTTTAAGAGAGCCAAGTGGCTCCTGCAATCTGGCAGCCCGAAGCTGGGCGGGTGAGTTTTGTTTGCCAGGGAAAAGGGCCGTGGTTTGTTTTCGGGGACTTGTGGCTGGGAGTGGCCGGCTGGCTCCTGAAAATCCACGACACGCAGGATTATTCCCAGATGAAAGGTGGCACCACTGCCGAGTCGGGCTGGTTTAAGAGAGCCAAGTGGCTCCTGCAATCTGCCAGCCAGAAGCGGGGCAGGTGAGTTTTGTTTTGCCAGGGAAAAGGGCCGTGGTTTGTTTTCTGGGGCCTGCGGCTGGGAATGGCCGGCTGGCTCCTGAAAATCCACGCCGCGCAGGACGTTTCCCAGACCCAAGGGGGCACCAGTGCCGAGTTGGGCTGGTTTGATAGTACCAAGTGGCTCCTGCAATCTGCCAGCCAGAAGATGGGCAGGTCAGTTTTACTTCCAGGCAAAAAGGGCCGTAGTTTGTGTTTGGGGGCCTGTGGCTGGGAGTGGCCGGCTGGCTCCTGAAAATCCACGATACGCAGGATGGTTCCCAGATGAAAAGTAGCACCAGTGCCAAGTCAGGCTGGTTTGATAGAGCCATGTGGCTCCTGCAATCTGCCAGCCAGAAGATGGGGAGGTCAGATTTACTTCCAGAGAAAAGGGCCGTAGATTTTGTTCGGGGCCTGTGGCTGGGAGTGGCCGGCTGGCTCCTGAAAATCCATGATACTCTGGATGGTTCCCAGATGAAAGGTGGCACCAGGGACGAGTCGGGCTGGTTTGATGGAGCCAAGTGGCTCCTGCAATATGCCAGCCAGAAGCGGGGCGGGTCAGTTTTACTTCCAGGGAAAAGGGCCGTAGATTGTGTTTGGTGCCCTGTGGCTGGGAATGGCCGGCTGGCTCCTTAAAATCCACGCCGCGCAGAATGGTTCCCAGACCCAAGGTGGCACCAAGGCCAAGTCGTACTGGTTTGATAGCACCTCGTGTCTCCTGCAATTTGCCATCCAGAAGCGGTGCAGGTGAGTTTTGTTTGCCAGGGAAAATGGCTGTGGTTTGTGTTTGGGGGCCTGTGGCTGGGAGTGGCCGGCTGGCTCCTGAAAATCCACGATACGCAGGATGGTTCCCAGATGAAAGGTGGCACCAGTGCCGAGTCGGGCTGGTTTGATAGAGCCAAGTGTCTCCTGCAATCTGCCAGCCAGGAGCGGGGTGGGTGAGTTTTGTTTTACAGGGAAAAGGACCGTGGATTTTCCTTTGGGGCCTGTGGCTGGGAGCGGCCGGCTGGCTCCTGAAAATCCACGACACGCAGGATTATTCCCAGATGAAAGGTGGCACCACTGCCGAGTCGGGCTGGTTTAAGAGAGCCAAGTGGCTCCTGCAATCTGGCAGCCAGAAGCGGGGCGGGTGAGTTTTGTTTGCCAGGGAAAAGGGCCGTGGTTTGTTTTCGGGGACTTGTGGCTGGGAGTGGCCGGCTGGCTCCTGAAAATCCACGACACGCAGGATGGTTCCCAGATGAAAGGGGGCACCAGTGCCGAGTTGGGCTTGTTTGATAGAGCCATGTGGCTCCTGCAATCTGCCAGCCAGAAGATGGGCTGGTCAGTTTTACTTCCAGGGAAAAGGGCCGTAGTTTGTGTTTGGGGGCCTGTGGCTGGGAGTGGCCGGCTGGCTCCTGAAAATCCACGATACGCAGGATGGTTCCCAGATGAAAGGTGGCAGCAGTGCCGAGTCGGGCTGGTTTGATAGAGCCAAGTGTCTCCTGCAATCTGCCAGCCAGAAGCGGGGCAGGTGAGTTTTGTTTTGCCAGGGAAAAGGGCCGTGGTTTGTTTTCTGGGGCCTGCGGCTGGGAATGGCCGGCTGGCTCCTGAAAATCCACGCCGCGCAGGACGTTTCCCAGACCCAAGGGGGCACCAGTGCCCAGTTGGGCTGGTTTGATAGTACCAAGTGGCTCCTGCAATCTGCCAGCCAGAAGATGGGCAGGTCAGTTTTACTTCCAGGCAAAAAGGGCCGTAGTTTGTGTTTGGGGGCCTGTGGCTGGGAGTGGCCGGCTGGCTCCTGAAAATCCACGATACGCAGGAGGGTTCCCAGATGAAAAGTAGCACCAGTGCCAAGTCAGGCTGGTTTGATAGAGCCATGTGGCTCCTGCAATCTGCCAGCCAGAAGATGGGGAGGTCAGATTTACTTCCAGGGAAAAGGGCCGTAGATTTTGTTCGGGGCCTGTGGCTGGGAGTGGCCGGCTGGCTCCTGAAAATCCATGATACTCTGGATGGTTCCCAGATGAAAGGTGGCACCAGGGACGAGTCGGGCTGGTTTGATGGAGCCAAGTGGCTCCTGCAATATGCCAGCCAGAAGCGGGGCGGGTCAGTTTTACTTCCAGGGAAAAGGGCCGTAGATTGTGTTTGGTGCCCTGTGGCTGGGAATGGCCGGCTGGCTCCTTAAAATCCACGCCGCGCAGAATGGTTCCCAGACCCAAGGGGGCACCAGTGCCGAGTCGGGCTGCTTTGATAGAGTCATGTGGCTCCTGCAATCTGCCAGCCAAAAGCGGGGTAGGTGAGTTTTGTTTGCCAACGAAATGGGCCGTGGTTTGTGTTGGAGGCCTGTGGCTGGGAGTGGCCGGCTGGCTCCTGAAAATCCACGATACGCAGGATGGTTCCCAGATGAAAGGTGGCACCAGTGCCGAGTCGGGCTGGTTTGATAGAGCCAAGTGTCTCCTGCAATCTGCCAGCCAGGAGCGGGGTGGGTGAGTTTTGTTTTACAGGGAAAGGGACCGTGGAGTTTCCTTTGGGGCCTGTGGCTGGGAGCGGCCGGCTGCCTCCTGAAAATCCACGACACGCAGGATTATTCCCAGATCAAAGGTGGCACCACTGCCGAGTCGGGCTGGTTTAAGAGAGCCAAGTGGCTCCTGCAATCTGGCAGCCAGAAGCGGGGCGGGTGAGTTTTGTTTGCCAGGGAAAAGGGCCGTGTTTTGTTTTCGGGGACTTGTGGCTGGGAGTGGCCGGCTGGCTCCTGAAAATCCACGATACACAGGATGGTTCCCAGACCCAAGGGGGCACCAGTGCCGAGTTGGGCTTGTTTGATAGAGCCATGTGGCTCCTGCAATCTGCCAGCCAGAAGGGGGGTGGGTGAGTTTTGTTTGCCAGGGAAAAAGGCCGTGGTTTGTGTTGGGGGCCTGTGGCTGGGAGTGGCCGGCTGGCTCCTGAAAATCCATGATACTCTGGATGGTTCCCAGATGAAAGGTGGCAGCAGTGCCGAGTCGGGCTGGTTTGATAGAGCCAAGTGGCTCCTGCAATCTGCCAGGCAGAAGATGGGCTGGTCAGTTTTACTTCCAGGGAAAAGGGCCGTAGTTTGTGTTTGGGGGCCTGTGGCTGGGAGTGGCCGGCTGGCTCCTGAATATCCACGATACGCAGGATGGTTCCCAGATTAAAGGTGGCAGCAGTGCCGAGTCGGGCTGGTTTGATAGAGCCAAGTGTCTCCTGCAATCTGCCAGCCAGAAGCGGGGCAGGTGAGTTTTGTTTTGCCAGGGAAAAGGGCCGTGGTTTGTTTTCTGGGGCCTGCGGCTGGGAATGGCCGGCTGGCTCCTGAAAATCCACGCCGCGCAGGACGTTTCCCAGACCCAAGGGGGCACCAGTGCCGAGTTGGGCTGGTTTGATAGTACCAAGTGGCTCCTGCAATCTGCCAGCCAGAAGATGGGCAGGTCAGTTTTACTTCCAGGCAAAAAGGGCCGTAGTTTGTGTTTGGGGGCCTGTGGCTGGGAGTGGCCGGCTGGCTCCTGAAAATCCACGATACGCAGGATGGTTCCCAGATGAAAAGTAGCACCTGTGCCAAGTCAGGCTGGTTTGATAGAGCCATGTGGCTCCTGCAATCTGCCAGCCAGAAGATGGGGAGGTCAGATTTACTTCCAGGGAAAAGGGCCGTAGATTTTGTACAGGGCCTGTGGCTGGGAGTGGCCGCCTGGCTCCTTAAAATCCACGATACTCTGGATGGTTCCCAGATGAAAGGTGGCACCAGGGTCGAGTCGGGCTGGTTTGATGGAGCCAAGGGGCTCCTGCAATATGCCAGCCAGAAGCGGGGCGGGTCAGTTTTACTTCCAGGGAAAAGGGCCGTAGTTTGTGTTTCGGGGCCTGTGGCTGGGAATGGCCGGCTGGCTCCTGAAAATCCACGATACTCAGGATGATGCCAGGACCCGAGGTGGCACCAGTGCCTAGTCGGGCTGGTTTGATAGAGCCATGTGGCTCCTGCAATCTGCCAGCCACAAGATGGGCGGGTCAGTTATACTTCCAGGGTAAAGGGCCGTAGTTTGTGTTTGGGGGCCTGTGGCTGGGATTGGTCGGCTGGCTCCTGAAAATCCACGCTACACAGGATGGTTCCCAGATGAAAGGTGGCACCAGTGCCGAGTCGGGCTGGTTTGATAGAGCCAAGTGTCTCCTACAATCTGCCAGCCAGAAGCGGGTTGGGTGTGTTTTGTTTGCCAAGGAAAAGGGCTGTGGTTTGTTTTTGGGGGCCTGTAGCTGGGAATTGCCGGCTGGCTCCTGAAAATCCGGGCCGCGCAGGATGGTTCCCAGATGAAAGGTGGCACCAGTGCCGAGTTGGGCTGGTTTGATAGAGCCAAGTGGCTCCTGCAATCTGCCAGCCAGAAGATGGGCAGGTCAGTTTTACTTCCAGTGACAAGGGCCGTAGTTTGTGTTTGGGGGCCTGTGGCTGGCAGTGGCCGGCTGGCTCCTGAAAATCAACGATAAGCATGATGATTCCCAGACCCATGGTGGCTCCACTGCCAAGTCGGGCTGGTATGATAGTACAATGTGGCTCCTGCTATCTACCATCCAGAAGCCGGGCAGCTGAGTTTTTTTTCCAGGGAAAACGGCCGTGGTATGTGTTTGAGGGCCTGTGTCTTGGAGTGGCCGGCTGGCTCCTGAAAATCAACGATACTCTGGATGGTTCCCAGATGAACGGTGGCACCAGTACCAAGTCGGGCTGGTTTTATAGTACCAAGTGGCTCCCGCAATATGCCAGCCAGAAGATGGGCAGGTCAGTTTTACTTCCAGGGAAAAGGGCTGTAATTTTTCTTTGGGGGCCTGTGGCTGGGAGTGGCCGGCTGGCTCCTGAAAATCCACGATACGCAGGATGGTTCCCAGATGAAAGGTGGCAGCAGTGCTGAGTCGGGCTGGTTTGATAGAGCCAAGTGGCTCCTGCAATCTGCCAACCAGAAGCGTGGCGGGTGACTTTTGTTTGCCAGGGAAAAGGGAAGTAGTTTGTTTTCGGGGGCCTGTGGCAGGGAATGGCCGGCTGGCTCCTTAAAATCCACGCTGCGCAGAATGGTTCCCAGACCCTAGGGGGCACCAGTGCCGAGTCGGGCTGGTTTGATAGAGCCATGTGGCTCCTGCAATCTGCCAGCCAAAAGAGGGGCTGGTGAGTTTTGTTTCCCAGGGAAAAGGGCCGTGGTTTGTGTTGGAGGCCTGTGGATGGGAGTGGCCGGCTGGCTCCTGAAAATCCACGATATGCAGGAGGGTTCCCAGATGAAAGGTGGCACCAGTGCCAAGTCGTGCTGGTTTGATAGAGCCAAGTGGCTCCTGCAATCTGCCAGGCAGAAGATGGGCAGGTCTGTTTTACTTCTAGGGAAAACGGCCGTGGTTTGTGTTTGGGCGCCTGTGGCCCGAAATGGCCGGCTGGCTCCTGAAAATCCACGATACGCAGGATGGTTCCCAGATAAAAGGTGGCACCAGTGCCAAGTCAGGCAGGTTTGATAGAGCCATGTGGCTCCTGCAATCTGCCAGCCAGAAGCGGGGCGGGTGAGTTTTGTTTGCCAGGGAAAAGGACCATAGTTTGTGTTTGGGGGCCTGTGGCTGGGAGTGGCCGGCTGGCTCCTGAAAATCCACGATATGCAGGATGGTTCCCAGACCCAAGGGGGCACCAGTGCCGAGTTGGGCTTGTTTGATAGAGCCATGTGGCTCCTGCAATCTGCCAGCCAGAAGCAGGGTGGGTAAGTTTTGTTTGCCAGGGAAAAGGGCCGTGGTTTGTGTTGGGGCCCTCTGGCGGGGAGTGGTTGGCTGGCTCCTGAAAATCCACAATACGCAGGATGGTGCCCAGACCCAAGGTGGCACCAGTGCCGAGTCGGGCTGGTTTGATAGAGCCAAGTGGCTCCTGCAATCTGCCAGCCACAAGTGGTGCAGGTGAGTTTTGTTTGCCAGGGAAAAGGGCTGTGCTTTGTGTTTGGGGGCCTGTGGCTGGGAGTGGCCGTTTGGCTTCTTAAAATCCACGACATGCAGGATGGTTCCCAGACCCAAGGTGGCACCAAGGCCAAGTCGTACTGGTTTGATAGCACCTCGTGTCTCCTGCAATTTGCCATCCAGAAGCGGTGCAGGTGAGTTTTGTTTGCCACGGAAAATGGCTGTGGTTTGTGTTTGGGGGCCTGTGGCTGGGAGTGGCCGGCTGGCTCCTGAAAATCCACGACACTCAGGTTGGTTCCCAGACCCAAGGTGGCACCAGTGCAAAGTCGGGCTGGCTTGATAGCACCTCGTGTGTCCTGCAATCTGCCATCCAGAAGCGGGGCAGGTGAGTTTTGTTTGTCAGGGAAAAGGGCCGTGGTTTGTGTTTGGGGGCCTGTGGCTGGGAGTGGCCGGCTGGCGCCTTGTGGAAGTCCATCCGGAAATCCTTCAGGTTTTGCCTCACAATTGTCATGAGACCACCGAAGGGTTAAAAACTGTTGAGCCAGTTGGGAAAGAAAGTCTCATGCGTATTTGCATGTTTACAGATGATGTCTGCAGAACATGCCATGCTGTACTCGAAGGGGGCATGCTGCCCCTTTCTGCACAATGGAACTGGACTTTCTTCCAAACTTCAGGCCTGGCTGGACTGAGCTCTGGGGTGGCTTCCCCCCCTGCCCTCCAAGAGAAGACCCCTCTTGCCTGTCTTCAACCACCGTGACAGACCAACTGAGATGCGAATCCCCTCATCAAAGAACCAAGAACCCCTCTGGCACCCTATTGGCACCCTATTGACACCCCCATGGCACCCCCTGGCCACCTCTTTCCAGAGACTGGGACTGTACCCCCTCCCAACTCAGGGAAGGGGGAGAACCTGCCCAGAGTAAACGTACCTGGGAGCATTCGGCCATGAAAACAATGGAATAATCTATCCTTTTCCCCTCCATGAAAACCTAATTTCGGCCACCCTTCCCCCATCCCAGAAACGTATATCTGAGGTTCGGTTCGACTGCCTCACTGAGAGTCTCCCCAAGAAGTGTACCAGAGAGCATCGGCGGCGGGAGCCCGAAGGCATCACGTCTTGGTAGCTATACCCCATACCCGAACATTCTTTCCTCCCTTTTTCCCTTGTCCTACCCTTCTCTTCCCCGGATCCTCTAACCTAATGCATATTTAGCTGCAGTTATTATCAATAAATTGCATCTTGTTGATTTGCTACTGCAAAACCCCTGTGCCTTTGTTGGTTATTTTTGCAACCAAAAATCATTCGTCACCCGTTTATTTCGGGCGGACCATCACACGCCTGAAAATCCACGACACGCAGGATGGTTCCCAGACCCAAGGTGGCACCTGTGCCAAGTCGGGATGGTTTGATATTTCCAAGTGGCTCCTGTAATCTGCCATCCAGAAGTTAGGCAGGTGAGTTTTCTTTGCCAGGGAAAAAGGCCGTGGTTTGTGTTTGGTGCCCTGTGGCTGGGAATGGCCGGCTGGCTCCTTAAAATCCACGCCGCGCAGAATGGTTCCCAGACCCAAGGGGGCACCAGTGCCGAGTCGGGCTGGTTTGATAGAGTCATGTGGCTCCTGCAATCTGCCAGCCAAAAGCGGGGCAGGTGAGTTTTGTTTGCCAACGAAATGGGCCGTAGTTTGTGTATGGGGGCCTGTGGCTGGGAGTGGCCGGCTGGCTCCTGAAAATCCACGATACGCAGGATGGTTCCCAGATGAAAAGTAGCACCAGTGCCAAGTCGGGCTGGTTTGATAGAGCCATGTGGCTCCTGCAATCTGCCAGCCAGAAGATGGGCAGGTCAGATTTACTTCCAGGGAAAAGGGCCGTAGATTTTGTTCGGGGCCTGTGTCTGGGAGTGGCCGGCTGGCTCCTGAAAATCCACGATACGCAGGATGGTTCCCAGATGAAAGTTGGCACCAGTGCCGAGTCGGGCTGGTTTGATAGTACCAAGTGGCTCCTGCAATCTGGCAGCCAGAAGATGGGCAGGTGAGTTTTACTTCCGGGGAAAAGGGCCGTAGTTTGTGTTTGGGGGCCTGTGGCTGGGAGTGGCCGGCTGGCTCCTGAAAATCAACGATAAGCAGGATGATTCCCAGACCCATGGTGGCTCCACTGCCATGTCGGGCTGGTATGATAGTACAATGTGGCTCCTGCTATCTACCATCCAGAAGCCGGGCAGCTGAGTTTTTTTTCCAGGGAAAACGGCCGTGGTATGTGTTTGGGGGCCTGTGTCTGGGAGTGGCCGGCTGGCTCCTGAAAATCCACGATACTCTGGATGGTTCCCAGATGAAAGGTGGCACCAGTGCCAAGTTGGGCTGGTTTTATAGTATCAAGTGGCTCCTGCAATATGCCAGCCAGAAGATGGGCAGGTCAGTTTTACTTCCAGGGAAAAGGGCCGTAATTTTTCTTTGGGGGCCTGTGGCTGGGAGTGGCCGGCTGGCTCCTGAAAATCCACGATACGCAGGATGGTTCCCAGATGAAAGGTGGCAGCAGTGCCGAGTCGGGCTGGTTTGATAGAGCCAAGTGGCTCCTGCAATCTGCCAACCAGAAGCGTGGCGGGTGACTTTTAGTTGCCAGGGAAAAGGGAAGTAGTTTCTTTTCGGGGGCCTGTGGCTGGGAATGGCCGGCTGGCTCCTTAAAATCCACGCCGCGCAGAATGGTTCCCAGACCCAAGGGGGCACCAGTGCCGAGTCGGGCTGGTTTGATAGAGCCAAGTGGCTCCTGCAATCTGCCAGCCAAAAGCGGGGCAGGTGAGTTTTGTTTGCCAACGAAATGGGCCCTGGTTTGTGTTGGAGGCCTGTGGGTGGGAGTGGCCGGCTGGCTCCTGAAAATCCACGATATGCAGGATGGTTCCCAGATGAAAGGTGGCACCAGTGCCAAGTCGGGCTGGTTTGATAGAGCCAAGTGGCTCCTGCAATCTGCCAGCCATTAGATGGGCAGGTGAGTTTTACTTGCAGGGAAAAGGGCCGTAGTTTTTGTTTGGTGCCCTGTGGCTGGGAATGGCCGGCTGGCTCCTGAAAATGCACGATACGCAGGATGGTTCCCAGATGAAAGGTGGCACCAGTGCCGAGTCGGGCTGGTTTGATAGAGCCAAGTGTCTCCTGCAATCTGCCAGCCAGGAGCGGGGCGGGTGAGTTTTGTTTTACAGGGAAAACGACCATAGCTTGTGTTTGGGGGCCTCTGGCTGAGAATAGCCGGCTGGCTCCTGAAAATCCACGATATGCAGGATGGTTCCCAGACCCAAGGGGGCACCAGTGCCGAGTTGGGCTGGTTTGATAGAGCCATGTGGCTCCTGCAATCTGCTAGCCAGAAGCAGGGTGGGTGAGTTTTATTTGCCAGGGAAAAAGACCATACTTTGTGTTTGGGCGCCTGTGGCCCGAAATGGCCGCCTGGCTCCTGAAAATCCACGATACGCAGGATGGTTCCCAGATGAAAGGTGGCACCAGTGCCGAGTCGGGCTGGTTTGATAGAGCCAAGTGGCTCCTGCAATCTGCCAGCCAGAAGCGGGGTGGGTGAGTTTTATTTGCTAGGGAAAAGGGCCGTGGTTTTTTTTCGGGGGCCTGTGGCAGGGAGTGGCCGGCTGGCTCCTGAAAATCCATGATACGCAGGATGGTTCCCAGATGAAAGTTGGCACCAGTGCCAAGTCCGCCTGGTTTGATAGCACCAAATGGCTCCTGCAATCTGCCATCCAGAAGTCGGGCCGCTGAGTTTTTCTTCCAGGGAAAAGGGCTGTGGTTAGTTTTCTGCGGCCTGTGGCTTGGAATGGCCGGCTGGCTCCTTAAAATCCATGCCGCGCAGGATGGTTCCCAGACCCATGGGGGCCCCAGTGCCGAGTTGGGCTGGATTGATAGAGCCAAGTGGCTCCTGCAATCTGGCAGCCAGAAGATGGGCAGGTCTGTTTTACTTCCAGGGAAAAGGGCCGTAGTTTGTGTTGGGGCCCTGTGGCTGGGAGTGGCCGGCTGGCTCCTGAAAATCCATGATACGCAGGATGGTTCCCAGATGAAAGGTGGCACCAGGACCAAGTCAGGCTGGTTTGATAGTACCATGTGGCTCCTGCAATCTGCCAGCCAGAAGATGGGCAGGTCAGTTTGACTTCCAGGGAAAAGGGCCGTAGGTTGTGTTCAGGGGCCTGTGGCAGGGAGTGGCCGGCTGGCTCCTGAAAATCCACGATACGCAGGATGGTTCCCAGATGAAAGGTGGCACCAGTGCCGAGTTGGGCTGGTTTGATAGAGCCAAGTGGCTCCTGCAATCTGACAACCAGAAGCGTGGTGGGTGACTTTTGTTTTCCAGGGAAAAGGGAAGTGGTTTGTTTTCGGGCGCCTGTGGCTGGGAATGGCCGGCGGGCTCCTGAAAATCCATGCCGCGCTGAATGGTTCCCAGACCCAAGGGGGTACCAGTGCCGAGTTGGGCTGGTTTGATAGAGCCAAGTGGCTCCTGCAATCTGCCAGCCAGAAGCGGGGCAGGTGAGTTTTGTTTGCCAACGAAATGGGCCGTGGTTTGTGTTGGAGGCCTGTGGCTGGGAGTGGCCGGCTGGCTCCTGAAAATCCACGATACGCAGGATGGTTCCCAGATGAAAAGTGGCACCAGGGCCGAGTCGGGCTGGTTTGATAGTACCAAGTGGCTCCTGCAATCTGCCAGCCATAAGATGGGCAGGTCAGTTTTACATCCAGGGAAAAGGGCCGTAGTTTGTGTTTGGGGTCCTGTGACTGGGAGTGGCCGGCTGGCTCCTGAAAACCACGATACGCAGGATGGTTCCCAGATGAAAGGTGGCAGCAGTGCCGAGTCGGCCTGGTTTAATAGAGCCAAGTGGCTCCTGCAATCTGCCAGCCAGAAGCAGGGTGGGTGAGTTTTGTTTGCCAGGGAAACAGGCCGTGGTTTTTTTTCGGGGGCCTGTGGCTGGAAATGGCCGGCTGGCTCCTTAAAATCCACGCCGCAAAAGGATGGTTCCCAGACCCAAGGGGGCACCAGGGCCGAGTCGGGCTGGTTTGATGGAGCCAAGTGGCTCCTGCAATATGCCGGCCAGAAGCGAGGCGGGTCAGTTTTACTTCCAGGGAAAAGGGCCGTAGATTGTGTTTGGGGGCCTGTGGCTGGGAATAGCCTGCTGGCTCCTGAAAATCCACGATACTCAGGATGATGCCAGGACCCGAGGTGGCACCAGTGCCTAGTCGGGCTGGTTTGATAGAGCCATGTGGCTCCTGCAATCTGCCAGCCACAAGATGGGCGGGTCAGTTATACTTCCAGGGTAAAGGGCCGTAGTTTGTGTTTGGGGGCCTGTGGCTGGGAGTGGCCGGCTGGCTCCTGAAAATCAGCGATAAGCAGGATGGTTCCCAGATGAAAGGTGGCAGCAGTGCTGAGTCGGGCTGGTTTGATAGAGCCAAGTGGCTCCTGCAATCTGCCAACCAGAAGCGTGGCGGGTGACTTTTAGTTGCCAGGGAAAAGGGAAGTAGTTTGTTTTCGGAGGCCTGTGGCTGGGAATGGCCGGCTGGCTCCTTAAAATCCACGCCGCGCAGAATGGTTCCCAGACCCAAGGGGGCACCAATGCCGAGTCGGGCTGGTTTGATAGAGCCATGTGGCTCCTGCAATCTGCCAGCCAGAAGCAGGGTGGGTGAGTTTTATTTGCCAGGGAAAAGGACCATACTTTGTGTTTGGGCGCCTGTGGCCCGAAATGGCCGGCTGGCTCCTGAAAATCCACGATACGCAGGATGGTTCCCAGATGAAAGGTGGCACCAGTGGGCTGGTTTGATAGAGCCAAGTGGCTCCTGCAATCTGCCAGCCAGAAGCGGGGTGGGTGAGTTTTATTTGCTAGGGAAAAGGGCCGTGGTTTTTTTTCAGGGGCATGTGGCAGGGAGTGGCCGGCTGGCTCCTGAAAATCCATGATACGCAGGATGGTTCCCAGATGAAAGTTGGCACCAGTGCCAAGTCGGCCTGGTTTGATAGTACCAAATGGCTCCTGCAATCTACCATCCAGAAGACGCGCCGCTGAGTTTTTCTTCCAGGGAAAAGGGCTGTGGTTAGTTTTCTGCGGCCTGCGGCTTGGAATGGCCGGCTGGCTCCTTGAAATCCATGCCGCGCAGGATGGTTCCCAGATCCATGGGGGCCCCAGTGCCGAGTTGGGCTGGATTGATAGAGCCAAGTGGCTCCTGCAATCTGGCAGCCAAAAGATGGGCAGGTCAGTTTTACTTCCAGGGAAAAGGGCCGTAGTTTGTGTTGGGGCCCTGTGGCTGGGAGTGGCCGGCTGGCTCCTGAAAATCCATGATACGCAGGATGGTTCCCAGATGAAAGGTGGCACCAGGACCAAGTCAGGCTGGTTTGATAGTACCATGTGGCTCCTGCAATCTGCCAGCCAGAAGATGGGCAGGTCAGTTTTACTTCCAAGGAAAAGGGCCGTGGTTTGTGTTGGGGGCCTGTGGCTGGGAGTGGCCCGCTGGCTCCTGAAAATCCACGATACGCAGGAAGGTTCCCAGATGAAAGGTGGCACCAGTGCCAAGTCGGGCTGGTGTGATAGTACCAAGTGGCTCTTGCAATCTGCCAGCCAGAAGATGGGCAGGTCTGTTTTGCTTCCAGGGAAAAGGGCCGTGGTTTGTGTTTGGGGGCCTGTGGCTCGGAAGGGCCGCCTGGCTCCTGAAAATCCACGATGCACAGGATGGTTCCCAGATGAAAGGTGGCACCAGTACCGAGTCGGGCTGGTTTTATAGAGCCAAGTGGCTCCTGCAATCTGGCAGCTAGAAGCGGGGTGGGTGAGTTTTGTTTGCTAGGGAAAAGCGCCGTGGATTGTTTTCGGGGGCCTGTGGCTGGGAGTGGCCGGCTGGCTCCTGAAAATCCACGATACGCAAGATGGTTCCCAGATGAAAGGTGGCACCAGTGCCGAGTCGGGCTGGTTTGATAGAGCCAAGTGGCTCCTGCAATCTGCCAGCCAGAAGATGGGCAGGTCAGTTTTACTTCCAGGAAAAAGGGCCGTGGATTTTTTTCTGGGGCCTGTGACTGGGAGTGGCCGGCTGGCTCCTGAAAATCCACGATACGCAGGATGGTTCCCAGATGAAAGGTGGCACCAATGCCAAGTCGGCCTGGTTTGATAGAGCCAAGTGTCTCCTGCAATCTGCCAGCCAGAATCGGGGTGGGTGAGTTTTTTTTGCCACGGAAAAGGGCCGTGGTTTGTTTTTTGGGGACTTTGGCAGGGAATGGCCGGCTGGCTCCTGAAAGTCCACGATACGCAGGATGGTTCCCACATGAAAGGTGGCACCAATGCCAAGTTGGGCTGATTTGATAGTACCAAGTGGCTCCTGCAACCTGCCAGCCAGGAGATAGGCAGGTCAGTTTTACTTCCAGGGAAAAGGGCCGTAGTTTGTGTTTGGGGCCCTGTGGCTGGGAGTGGCCGGCTGGCTCCTGAAAATCCACGATACGCAGGATGGTTCCCAGATGAAAAGTAGCACCAGTGCCAAGGCGGGCTAGTTTGATAGTACCATGTGTCTCCTGCAATCTGCCAGCCAGAAGATGGGCACGTCAGATTTACTTCCAGGGAAAAGGGCCGTAGTTTTTCTTTGGGGGCCTGTGGCTGGGAGTGGGCGGCTGGCTCCTGAAAATCCACGATACGCACGATGGTTCCCAGATGAAAGGTGGCAGCAGTGCCGAGTCGGGCTGGTTTGATAGAGGCAAGTGGCTCCTGCAGTCTTTCATCCAGAAGCTGGGCAGCTGAGTTTTTTTTCCAGGTAAAAGGGCCGTGGTATATGATCCCGGGCCTGTGGCTGGGAGTGGCCGGCTGGATCCTGAAAATCCACGATACGCAGGATGGTTCCCAGATGAAAGGTTGCACCAGTGCCAAGTCGGGCTGGTTTGATAGTACCAAGTGAATCCTCCAATTTGCCAGCCAGAAGCGGGGCGGGTGAGTTTTGTTTGCCCGGGAAAAGGGACGTAGTTTGTGTTTGGGGACCGGTGGATTTGAGTGGCTGGCTGGCTCCTGAAAATCCACGATACGCAGGATGGTTCCCAGTTGAAAGGTGGCACCAGTTCCGATTCGGGGTGGTTTGATAGAGCCAATGGGCTCCTGCAATCTGACAGACAGATGAGGGGAGGGTGAGTTATGTATGCCAGAGAAAAGGGCCTTGGTATATGTTCGGCGGCCTGTGGCTGGGAGTGGCCGGCTGGTACCTGAAAATCCACGATACGCAGGATGGTTCCCAGATGAAAGGTGGCAGCAGTGCCGAGTCGGGCTGGTTTGATAGAGCCAAGTGGCTCCAGCAATCTGCCAGCCAGAAGATGGGCAGGTCAGTTTTAGTTCCAGGGAATAGGGCCGTAGTGTTTGTTTGGGGGCCTGTGTCTGGGAGTGGCCGGCTGGCTCCTGAAAATCCACGATACGCAGGATGGTTCCCAGATGAAAGGTGGCACCAGAGCCGAGTCGGGCTGGTGTGATAGTACCAAGTGAATCCTGCAATCTGGCAGCCAGAAGCAGGGCGTGTGCGTTTTGTTTGCCAGGGAAAAGGGCCGTGGTTTGTGTTCGGGGTCCTGTGGCTGGCAGTGTCCGGCTGGCTCCTGAAAATCCACGATACGCAGGATGGTTCCCAGATGAAAGGTGGCAGCAATGCCGAGTCGGGCTGGTTTGATAGAGCCAAGTGGCTCCAGCAATCTGCCAACCAGAAGATGGGCAGGTCAGTTTTAGTTCCAGGGAATAGGGCCGTAGTTTTTGTTTGTGGGTCTGTGTCTGGGAGTGGCCGGCTGGCTCCTGAAAATCCACGATACGCAGGATGGTTCCCAGATGAAAGGTGGCACCAGAGCCGAGTCGGGCTGGTGTGATAGTACCAAGCGAATCCTGCAATCTGGCAGCCAGAAGCAGGGCGTGTGAGTTTTGTTTGCCAGGGAAAAGGACCATAGTTTCTGTTTGGGGGCCTGTGGAGGGGAGTGGCCGGCTGGCTCCTGAAAATCCACGATACACAGGATGGTTCCCAGACCCAAGGGGGCACCAGTGCCGAGTTGGGCTGGTTTGATAGAGCCATGTGGCTCCTGCAATCTGCCAGCCACAAGCGGGGCGGCTGAGTTTTGTTTCCCAGGGAAAAGGGCCGTGGTTTGTGTTGGGGGCCTGTGGCTGGGAGTGGCCGGCTGGCTCCTGAAAATCCATGATACGCAGGATGGTTCCCAGATGAAAGGTGGCACCAGTGCCAAGTCGGGCTGGTTTGATAGAGCCATGTGGCTCCTGCAATCTGCCAGCCAGAAGATGGGCAGGTCAGATTTACTTCCAGGGAAAAGGGCCATAGATTTTTTTCGGGGCCTGTGGCTGGGAGTGGCCGGCTGGCTCCTGAAAATCCACGATACGCAGGATGGTTCCCAGATGAAAAGTGGCACCAGGGCCGAGTCGGGCTGGTTTGATAGTACCAAGTGGCTCCTGCAATCTGCCAGCCATAAGATGGGCAGGTCAGTTTTACATCCAGGGAAAAGGGCCGTAGTTTGTGTTTGGGGTCCTGTGACTGGGAGTGGCCGGCTGGCTCCTGAAAACCACGATACGCAGGATGGTTCCCAGATGAAAGGTGGCAGCAGTGCCGAGTCGGCCTGGTTTAATAGAGCCAAGTGGCTCCTGCAATCTGCCAGCCAGAAGCAGGGTGGGTGAGTTTTGTTTGCCAGGGAAACAGGCCGTGGTTTTTTTTCGGGGGCCTGTGGCTGGAAATGGCCGGCTGGCTCCTTAAAATCCACGCCGCAAAAGGATGGTTCCCAGACCCAAGGGGGCACCAGGGCCGAGTCGGGCTGGTTTGATGGAGCCAAGTGGCTCCTGCAATATGCCGGCCAGAAGCGAGGCGGGTCAGTTTTACTTCCAGGGAAAAGGGCCGTAGATTGTGTTTGGGGGCCTGTGGCTGGGAATAGCCTGCTGGCTCCTGAAAATCCACGATACTCAGGATGATGCCAGGACCCGAGGTGGCACCAGTGCCTAGTCGGGCTGGTTTGATAGAGCCATGTGGCTCCTGCAATCTGCCAGCCACAAGATGGGCGGGTCAGTTATACTTCCAGGGTAAAGGGCCGTAGTTTGTGTTTGGGGGCCTGTGGCTGGGATTGGTCGGCTGGCTCCTGAAAATCCACGATATGCAGGATGGTTCCCAGATGAAAGGTGGCAGCAGTGCCGAGTCGGGCTGGTTTGATAGAGCCAAGTGTCTCGTGCAATCTGCCAGCCAGAAGCGGGTTGGGTGAGTTTTGTTTGCCAAGGAAAAGGGCTGTGGTTTGTTTTTGGGGGCCTGAAGCTGGGAATGGCCGGTTGGCTCCTTAAAATCCAGGCCGCGCAGGATGGTTCCCAGACCCAAGGGGGCACCAGTGCCGAGTCGGGCTGGTTTGATAGAGCCAAGTGTCTCGTGCAATCTGCCAGCCAGAAGCGGGTTGGGTGAGTTTTGTTTGCCAAGGAAAAGGGCTGTGGTTTGTTTTTGGGGGCCTGAAGCTGGGAATGGCCGGTTGGCTCCTTAAAATCCAGGCCGCGCAGGATGGTTCCCAGACCCAAGGGGGCACCAGTGCCGAGTCGGGCTGGTTTGATAGAGCCAAGTGGCTCCTGCAATCTGGCAGCCAGAAGATGGGCAGGTCAGTTTTACTTCCAGGGAAAAGGGCCGTAGTTTGTGTTTGGGGGCCTGTGGCTGGGAGTGGCCGGCTGGCTCCTGAAAATCAGCGATAAGCAGGATGATTCCCAGACCCATTGTGGCTCCACTGCCAAGTCGGGCTGGTATGATAGTACAATGTGGCTCCTGCTATCTACCATCCAGAAGCCGGGCAGCTGAGTTTTTTTTCCAGGGAAAACGGCCGTGGTATGTGTTTGGGGGCCTGTGTCTGGGAGTGGCCGGCTGGCTCCTGAAAATCCACGATACTCTGGATGGTTCCCAGATGAAAGGTGGCACCAGTGCCAAGTCGGGCTGGTTTTATAGTACCAAGTGGCTCGTGCAATATGCCAGCCAGAAGATGGGCAGGTCAGTTTTACTTCCAGGGAAAAGGGCCGTAGTTTTTCTTTGGGGGCCTGTGGCTGGGAGTGGCCGGCTGGCTCCTGAAAATCCACGATACGCAGGATGGTTCCCAGATGAAAGGTGGCAGCAGTGCTGAGTCGGGCTGGTTTGATAGAGCCAAGTGGCTCCTGCAATCTGCCAACCAGAAGCGTGGCGGGTGACTTTTAGTTGCCAGGGAAAAGGGAAGTAGTTTGTTTTCGGAGGCCTGTGGCTGGGAATGGCCGGCTGGCTCCTTAAAATCCACGCCGCGCAGAATGGTTCCCAGACCCAAGGGGGCACCAATGCCGAGTCGGGCTGGTTTGATAGAGCCATGTGGCTCCTGCAATCTGCCAGCCAGAAGCAGGGTGGGTGAGTTTTATTTGCCAGGGAAAAGGACCATACTTTGTGTTTGGGCGCCTGTGGCCCGAAATGGCCGGCTGGCTCCTGAAAATCCACCATACGCAGGATGGTTCCCAGATGAAAGGTGGCACCAGTGGGCTGGTTTGATAGAGCCAAGTGGCTCCTGCAATCTGCCAGCCAGAAGCGGGGTGGGTGAGTTTTATTTGCTAGGGAAAAGGGCCGTGGTTTTTTTTCAGGGGCATGTGGCAGGGAGTGGCCGGCTGGCTCCTGAAAATCCATGATACGCAGGATGGTTCCCAGATGAAAGTTGGCACCAGTGCCAAGTCGGCCTGGTTTGATAGTACCAAATGGCTCCTGCAATCTACCATCCAGAAGACGCGCCGCTGAGTTTTTCTTCCAGGGAAAAGGGCTGTGGTTAGTTTTCTGCGGCCTGCGGCTTGGAATGGCCGGCTGGCTCCTTGAAATCCATGCCGCGCAGGATGGTTCCCAGATCCATGGGGGCCCCAGTGCCGAGTTGGGCTGGATTGATAGAGCCAAGTGGCTCCTGCAATCTGGCAGCCAAAAGATGGGCAGGTCAGTTTTACTTCCAGGGAAAAGGGCCGTTGTTTGTGTTGGGGCCCTGTGGCTGGGAGTGGCCGGCTGGCTCCTGAAAATCCATGATACGCAGGATGGTTCCCAGATGAAAGGTGGCACCAGGACCAAGTCAGGCTGGTTTGATAGTACCATGTGGCTCCTGCAATCTGCCAGCCAGAAGATGGGCAGGTCAGTTTTACTTCCAAGGAAAAGGGCCGTGGTTTGTGTTGGGGGCCTGTGGCTGGGAGTGGCCCGCTGGCTCCTGAAAATCCACGATACGCAGGAAGGTTCCCATATGAAAGGTGGCACCAGTGCCAAGTCGGGCTGGTGTGATAGTACCAAGTGGCTCCTGCAATATGCCAGCCAGAAGATGGGCAGGTCAGATTTACTTCCAGGGAAAAGGGCCGTAGGTTGTGTTCAGGGGCCTGTGGCTGGGAATGGCCGGCTGGCTCCTGAAAATCCACGATACGCAGGATGGTTCCCAGATGAAAGGTGGCACCAGGGCCAAGTCGGGCTGGTTTGATAGAGCCAAGTGGCTCCTGCAATCTGACAACCAGAAGCGTGGTGGGTGACTTTTGTTTTCCAGGGAAAAGGGAAGTGCTTTGTTTTCGGGCGCCTGTGGCTCGGAATGGCCGGCGGGCTCCTTAAAATCCATGCCGCGCAGAATGGTTCCCAGACCCAAGGGGGTACCAGTGCCGAGTTGGGCTGGTTTGATAGAGCCATGTGGCTCCTGCAATCTGCCAGCCAGAAGCGGGGCAGGTGAGTTTTGTTTGCCAACGAAATGGGCCGTGGTTTGTGTTGGAGGCCTGTGGCTGGGAGTGGCCGGCTGGCTCCTGAAAATCCACGATATGCAGGATGGTTCCCAGACCCAAGGGGGCACCAGTGCCAAGTCGTGCTGGTTTGATAGAGCCAAGTGGCTCTTGCAATCTGCCAGCCAGAAGATGGGCAGGTCTGTTTTGCTTCCAGGGAAAAGGGCCGTGGTTTGTGTTTGGGGGCCTGTGGCTCGGAAGGGCCGCCTGGCTCCTGAAAATCCACGATACACAGGATGGTTCCCAGATGAAAGGTGGCACCAGTACCGAGTCGGGCTGGTTTTATAGAGCCAAGTGGCTCCTGCAATCTGGCAGCTAGAAGCGGGGTGGGTGAGTTTTGTTTGCTAGGGAAAAGCGCCGTGGATTGTTTTCGGGGGCCTGTGGCTGGGAGTGGCCGGCTGGCTCCTGAAAATCCACGATACGCAAGATGGTTCCCAGATGAAAGGTGGCACCAGTGCCGAGTCGGGCTGGTTTTATAGAGCCAAGTGGCTCCTGCAATCTGCCAGCCAGAAGATGGGCAGGTCAGTTTTACTTCCAGGAAAAAGGGCCGTGGATTTTTTTCTGGGGCCTGTGACTGGGAGTGGCCGGCTGGCTCCTGAAAATCCACGATACGCAGGATGGTTCCCAGATGAAAGGTGGCACCAATGCCAAGTCGGCCTGGTTTGATAGAGCCAAGTGTCTCCTGCAATCTGCCAGCCAGAATCGGGGTGGGTGAGTTTTTTTTGCCACGGAAAAGGGCCGTGGTTTGTTTTTTGGGGACTTTGGCAGGGAATGGCCGGCTGGCTCCTGAAAGTCCACGATACGCAGGATGGTTCCCAGATGAAAGGTGGCACCAATGCCAAGTTGGGCTGATTTGATAGTACCAAGTGGCTCCTGCAACCTGCCAGCCAGGAGATAGGCAGGTCAGTTTTACTTCCAGGGAAAAGGGCCGTAGTTTGTGTTTGGGGCCCTGTGGCTGGGAGTGGCCGGCTGGCTCCTGAAAATCCACGATACGCAGGATGGTTCCCAGATGAAAAGTAGCACCAGTGCCAAGGCGGGCTAGTTTGATAGTACCATGTGTCTCCTGCAATCTGCCAGCCAGAAGATGGGCACGTCAGATTTACTTCCAGGGAAAAGGGCCGTAGTTTTTCTTTGGGGGCCTGTGGCTGGGAGTGGGCGGCTGGCTCCTGAAAATCCACGATACGCACGATGGTTCCCAGATGAAAGGTGGCAGCAGTGCCGAGTCGGGCTGGTTTGATAGAGGCAAGTGGCTCCTGCAGTCTTTCATCCAGAAGCTGGGCAGCTGAGTTTTTTTTCCAGGTAAAAGCGCCGTGGTATATGATCCCGGGCCTGTGGCTGGGAGTGGCCGGCTGGATCCTGAAAATCCACGATACGCAGGATGGTTCCCAGATGAAAGGTTGCACCAGTGCCAAGTCGGGCTGGTTTGATAGTACCAAGTGAATCCTCCAATCTGCCAGCCAGAAGCGGGGCGGGTGAGTTTTGTTTGCCCGGGAAAAGGGACGTAGTTTGTGTTTGGGGACCGGTGGATTTGAGTGGCTGGCTGGCTCCTGAAAATCCACGATACGCAGGATGGTTCCCAGTTGAAAGGTGGCACCAGTTCCGATTCGGGGTGGTTTGATAGAGCCAATGGGCTCCTGCAATCTGACAGACAGATGAGGGGAGGGTGAGTTATGTATGCCAGAGAAAAGGGCCTTGGTATATGTTCGGCGGCCTGTGGCTGGGAGTGGCCGGCTGGTACCTGAAAATCCACGATACGCAGGATGGTTCCCAGATGAAAGGTGGCAGCAGTGCCGAGTCGGGCTGGTTTGATAGAGCCAAGTGGCTCCAGCAATCTGCCAGCCAGAAGATGGGCAGGTCAGTTTTAGTTCCAGGGAATAGGGCCGTAGTGTTTGTTTGGGGGCCTGTGTCTGGGAGTGGCCGGCTGGCTCCTGAAAATCCACGATACGCAGGATGGTTCCCAGATGAAAGGTGGCACCAGAGCCGAGTCGGGCTGGTGTGATAGTACCAAGTGAATCCTGCAATCTGGCAGCCAGAAGCAGGGCGTGTGCGTTTTGTTTGCCAGGGAAAAGGGCCGTGGTTTGTGTTCGGGGTCCTGTGGCTGGCAGTGTCCGGCTGGCTCCTGAAAATCCACGATACGCAGGATGGTTCCCAGATGAAAGGTGGCAGCAGTGCCGAGTCGGGCTGGTTTGATAGAGCCAAGTGGCTCCAGCAATCTGCCAACCAGAAGATGGGCAGGTCAGTTTTAGTTCCAGGGAATAGGGCCGTAGTTTTTGTTTGTGGGTCTGTGTCTGGGAGTGGCCGGCTGGCTCCTGAAAATCCACGATACGCAGGATGGTTCCCAGATGAAAGGTGGCACCAGAGCCGAGTCGGGCTGGTGTGATAGTACCAAGCGAATCCTGCAATCTGGCAGCCAGAAGCAGGGCGTGTGAGTTTTGTTTGCCAGGGAAAAGGACCATAGTTTCTGTTTGGGGGCCTGTGGAGGGGAGTGGCCGGCTGGCTCCTGAAAATCCACGATACACAGGATGGTTCCCAGACCCAAGGGGGCACCAGTGCCGAGTTGGGCTGGTTTGATAGAGCCATGTGGCTCCTGCAATCTGCCAGCCACAAGCGGGGCGGCTGAGTTTTGTTTCCCAGGGAAAAGGGCCGTGGTTTGTGTTGGGGGCCTGTGGCTGGGAGTGGCCGGCTGGCTCCTGAAAATCCATGATACGCAGGATGGTTCCCAGATGAAAGGTGGCACCAGTGCCAAGTCGGGCTGGTTTGATAGAGCCATGTGGCTCCTGCAATCTGCCAGCCAGAAGATGGGCAGGTCAGATTTACTTCCAGGGAAAAGGGCCATAGATTTTTTTCGGGGCCTGTGGCTGGGAGTGGCCGGCTGGCTCCTGAAAATCCACGATACGCAGGATGGTTCCCAGATGAAAAGTGGCACCAGGGCCGAGTCGGGCTGGTTTGATAGTACCAAGTGGCTCCTGCAATCTGCCAGCCATAAGATGGGCAGGTCAGTTTTACATCCAGGGAAAAGGGCCGTAGTTTGTGTTTGGGGTCCTGTGACTGGGAGTGGCCGGCTGGCTCCTGAAAACCACGATACGCAGGATGGTTCCCAGATGAAAGGTGGCAGCAGTGCCGAGTCGGCCTGGTTTAATAGAGCCAAGTGGCTCCTGCAATCTGCCAGCCAGAAGCAGGGTGGGTGAGTTTTGTTTGCCAGGGAAACAGGCCGTGGTTTTTTTTCGGGGGCCTGTGGCTGGAAATGGCCGGCTGGCTCCTTAAAATCCACGCCGCAAAAGGATGGTTCCCAGACCCAAGGGGGCACCAGGGCCGAGTCGGGCTGGTTTGATGGAGCCAAGTGGCTCCTGCAATATGCCGGCCAGAAGCGAGGCGGGTCAGTTTTACTTCCAGGGAAAAGGGCCGTAGATTGTGTTTGGGGGCCTGTGGCTGGGAATAGCCTGCTGGCTCCTGAAAATCCACGATACTCAGGATGATGCCAGGACCCGAGGTGGCACCAGTGCCTAGTCGGGCTGGTTTGATAGAGCCATGTGGCTCCTGCAATCTGCCAGCCACAAGATGGGCGGGTCAGTTATACTTCCAGGGTAAAGGGCCGTAGTTTGTGTTTGGGGGCCTGTGGCTGGGATTGGTCGGCTGGCTCCTGAAAATCCACGATATGCAGGATGGTTCCCAGATGAAAGGTGGCAGCAGTGCCGAGTCGGGCTGGTTTGATAGAGCCAAGTGTCTCGTGCAATCTGCCAGCCAGAAGCGGGTTGGGTGAGTTTTGTTTGCCAAGGAAAAGGGCTGTGGTTTGTTTTTGGGGGCCTGAAGCTGGGAATGGCCGGTTGGCTCCTTAAAATCCAGGCCGCGCAGGATGGTTCCCAGACCCAAGGGGGCACCAGTGCCGAGTCGGGCTGGTTTGATAGAGCCAAGTGGCTCCTGCAATCTGGCAGCCAGAAGATGGGCAGGTCAGTTTTACTTCCAGGGAAAAGGGCCGTAGTTTGTGTTTGGGGGCCTGTGGCTGGGAGTGGCCGGCTGGCTCCTGAAAATCAGCGATAAGCAGGATGATTCCCAGACCCATTGTGGCTCCACTGCCAAGTCGGGCTGGTATGATAGTACAATGTGGCTCCTGCTATCTACCATCCAGAAGCCGGGCAGCTGAGTTTTTTTTCCATGGAAAACGGCCGTGGTATGTGTTTGGGGGCCTGTGTCTGGGAGTGGCCGGCTGGCTCCTGAAAATCCACGATACTCTGGATGGTTCCCAGATGAAAGGTGGCACCAGTGCCAAGTCGGGCTGGTTTTATAGTACCAAGTGGCTCGTGCAATATGCCAGCCAGAAGATGGGCAGGTCAGTTTTACTTCCAGGGAAAAGGGCCGTAGTTTTTCTTTGGGGGCCTGTGGCTGGGAGTGGCCGGCTGGCTCCTGAAAATCCACGATACGCAGGATGGTTCCCAGATGAAAGGTGGCAGCAGTGCTGAGTCGGGCTGGTTTGATAGAGCCAAGTGGCTCCTGCAATCTGCCAACCAGAAGCGTGGCGGGTGACTTTTAGTTGCCAGGGAAAAGGGAAGTAGTTTGTTTTCGGAGGCCTGTGGCTGGGAATGGCCGGCTGGCTCCTTAAAATCCACGCCGCGCAGAATGGTTCCCAGACCCAAGGGGGCACCAATGCCGAGTCGGGCTGGTTTGATAGAGCCATGTGGCTCCTGCAATCTGCCAGCCAGAAGCAGGGTGGGTGAGTTTTATTTGCCAGGGAAAAGGACCATACTTTGTGTTTGGGCGCCTGTGGCCCGAAATGGCCGGCTGGCTCCTGAAAATCCACCATACGCAGGATGGTTCCCAGATGAAAGGTGGCACCAGTGGGCTGGTTTGATAGAGCCAAGTGGCTCCTGCAATCTGCCAGCCAGAAGCGGGGTGGGTGAGTTTTATTTGCTAGGGAAAAGGGCCGTGGTTTTTTTTCAGGGGCATGTGGCAGGGAGTGGCCGGCTGGCTCCTGAAAATCCATGATACGCAGGATGGTTCCCAGATGAAAGTTGGCACCAGTGCCAAGTCGGCCTGGTTTGATAGTACCAAATGGCTCCTGCAATCTACCATCCAGAAGACGCGCCGCTGAGTTTTTCTTCCAGGGAAAAGGGCTGTGGTTAGTTTTCTGCGGCCTGCGGCTTGGAATGGCCGGCTGGCTCCTTGAAATCCATGCCGCGCAGGATGGTTCCCAGATCCATGGGGGCCCCAGTGCCGAGTTGGGCTGGATTGATAGAGCCAAGTGGCTCCTGCAATCTGGCAGCCAAAAGATGGGCAGGTCAGTTTTACTTCCAGGGAAAAGGGCCGTAGTTTGTGTTGGGGCCCTGTGGCTGGGAGTGGCCGGCTGGCTCCTGAAAATCCATGATACGCAGGATGGTTCCCAGATGAAAGGTGGCACCAGGACCAAGTCAGGCTGGTTTGATAGTACCATGTGGCTCCTGCAATCTGCCAGCCAGAAGATGGGCAGGTCAGTTTTACTTCCAAGGAAAAGGGCCGTGGTTTGTGTTGGGGGCCTGTGGCTGGGAGTGGCCCGCTGGCTCCTGAAAATCCACGATACGCAGGAAGGTTCCCATATGAAAGGTGGCACCAGTGCCAAGTCGGGCTGGTGTGATAGTACCAAGTGGCTCCTGCAATATGCCAGCCAGAAGATGGGCAGGTCAGATTTACTTCCTGGGAAAAGGGCCGTAGGTTGTGTTCAGGGGCCTGTGGCTGGGAATGGCCGGCTGGCTCCTGAAAATCCACGATACGCAGGATGGTTCCCAGATGAAAGGTGGCACCAGGGCCAAGTCGGGCTGGTTTGATAGAGCCAAGTGGCTCCTGCAATCTGACAACCAGAAGCGTGGTGGGTGACTTTTGTTTTCCAGGGAAAAGGGAAGTGCTTTGTTTTCGGGCGCCTGTGGCTCGGAATGGCCGGCGGGCTCCTTAAAATCCATGCCGCGCAGAATGGTTCCCAGACCCAAGGGGGTACCAGTGCCGAGTTGGGCTGGTTTGATAGAGCCATGTGGCTCCTGCAATCTGCCAGCCAGAAGCGGGGCAGGTGAGTTTTGTTTGCCAACGAAATGGGCCGTGGTTTGTGTTGGAGGCCTGTGGCTGGGAGTGGCCGGCTGGCTCCTGAAAATCCACGATATGCAGGATGGTTCCCAGACCCAAGGGGGCACCAGTGCCAAGTCGTGCTGGTTTGATAGAGCCAAGTGGCTCTTGCAATCTGCCAGCCAGAAGATGGGCAGGTCTGTTTTGCTTCCAGGGAAAAGGGCCGTGGTTTGTGTTTGGGGGCCTGTGGCTCGGAAGGGCCGCCTGGCTCCTGAAAATCCACGATACACAGGATGGTTCCCAGATGAAAGGTGGCACCAGTACCGAGTCGGGCTGGTTTTATAGAGCCAAGTGGCTCCTGCAATCTGGCAGCTAGAAGCGGGGTGGGTGAGTTTTGTTTGCTAGGGAAAAGCGCCGTGGATTGTTTTCGGGGGCCTGTGGCTGGGAGTGGCCGGCTGGCTCCTGAAAATCCACGATACGCAAGATGGTTCCCAGATGAAAGGTGGCACCAGTGCCGAGTCGGGCTGGTTTGATAGAGCCAAGTGGCTCCTGCAATCTGCCAGCCAGAAGATGGGCAGGTCAGTTTTACTTCCAGGAAAAAGGGCCGTGGATTTTTTTCTGGGGCCTGTGACTGGGAGTGGCCGGCTGGCTCCTGAAAATCCACGATACGCAGGATGGTTCCCAGATGAAAGGTGGCACCAATGCCAAGTCGGCCTGGTTTGATAGAGCCAAGTGTCTCCTGCAATCTGCCAGCCAGAATCGGGGTGGGTGAGTTTTTTTTGCCACGGAAAAGGGCCGTGGTTTGTTTTTTGGGGACTTTGGCAGGGAATGGCCGGCTGGCTCCTGAAAGTCCACGATACGCAGGATGGTTCCCAGATGAAAGGTGGCACCAATGCCAAGTTGGGCTGATTTGATAGTACCAAGTGGCTCCTGCAACCTGCCAGCCAGGAGATAGGCAGGTCAGTTTTACTTCCAGGGAAAAGGGCCGTAGTTTGTGTTTGGGGCCCTGTGGCTGGGAGTGGCCGGCTGGCTCCTGAAAATCCACGATACGCAGGATGGTTCCCAGATGAAAAGTAGCACCAGTGCCAAGGCGGGCTAGTTTGATAGTACCATGTGTCTCCTGCAATCTGCCAGCCAGAAGATGGGCACGTCAGATTTACTTCCAGGGAAAAGGGCCGTAGTTTTTCTTTGGGGGCCTGTGGCTGGGAGTGGGCGGCTGGCTCCTGAAAATCCACGATACGCACGATGGTTCCCAGATGAAAGGTGGCAGCAGTGCCGAGTCGGGCTGGTTTGATAGAGGCAAGTGGCTCCTGCAGTCTTTCATCCAGAAGCTGGGCAGCTGAGTTTTTTTTCCAGGTAAAAGGGCCGTGGTATATGATCCCGGGCCTGTGGCTGGGAGTGGCCGGCTGGATCCTGAAAATCCACGATACGCAGGATGGTTCCCAGATGAAAGGTTGCACCAGTGCCAAGTCGGGCTGGTTTGATAGTACCAAGTGAATCCTCCAATCTGCCAGCCAGAAGCGGGGCGGGTGAGTTTTGTTTGCCCGGGAAAAGGGACGTAGTTTGTGTTTGGGGACCGGTGGATTTGAGTGGCTGGCTGGCTCCTGAAAATCCACGATACGCAGGATGGTTCCCAGTTGAAAGGTGGCACCAGTTCCGATTCGGGGTGGTTTGATAGAGCCAATGGGCTCCTGCAATCTGACAGACAGATGAGGGGAGGGTGAGTTATGTATGCCAGAGAAAAGGGCCTTGGTATATGTTCGGCGGCCTGTGGCTGGGAGTGGCCGGCTGGTACCTGAAAATCCACGATACGCAGGATGGTTCCCAGATGAAAGGTGGCAGCAGTGCCGAGTCGGGCTGGTTTGATAGAGCCAAGTGGCTCCAGCAATCTGCCAGCCAGAAGATGGGCAGGTCAGTTTTAGTTCCAGGGAATAGGGCCGTAGTGTTTGTTTGGGGGCCTGTGTCTGGGAGTGGCCGGCTGGCTCCTGAAAATCCACGATACGCAGGATGGTTCCCAGATGAAAGGTGGCACCAGAGCCGAGTCGGGCTGGTGTGATAGTACCAAGTGAATCCTGCAATCTGGCAGCCAGAAGCAGGGCGTGTGCGTTTTGTTTGCCAGGGAAAAGGGCCGTGGTTTGTGTTCGGGGTCCTGTGGCTGGCAGTGTCCGGCTGGCTCCTGAAAATCCACGATACGCAGGATGGTTCCCAGATGAAAGGTGGCAGCAGTGCCGAGTCGGGCTGGTTTGATAGAGCCAAGTGGCTCCAGCAATCTGCCAACCAGAAGATGGGCAGGTCAGTTTTAGTTCCAGGGAATAGGGCCGTAGTTTTTGTTTGTGGGTCTGTGTCTGGGAGTGGCCGGCTGGCTCCTGAAAATCCACGATACGCAGGATGGTTCCCAGATGAAAGGTGGCACCAGAGCCGAGTCGGGCTGGTGTGATAGTACCAAGCGAATCCTGCAATCTGGCAGCCAGAAGCAGGGCGTGTGAGTTTTGTTTGCCAGGGAAAAGGACCATAGTTTCTGTTTGGGGGCCTGTGGAGGGGAGTGGCCGGCTGGCTCCTGAAAATCCACGATACACAGGATGGTTCCCAGACCCAAGGGGGCACCAGTGCCGAGTTGGGCTGGTTTGATAGAGCCATGTGGCTCCTGCAATCTGCCAGCCACAAGCGGGGCGGCTGAGTTTTGTTTCCCAGGGAAAAGGGCCGTGGTTTGTGTTGGGGGCCTGTGGCTGGGAGTGGCCGGCTGGCTCCTGAAAATCCATGATACGCAGGATGGTTCCCAGATGAAAGGTGGCACCAGTGCCAAGTCGGGCTGGTTTGATAGAGCCATGTGGCTCCTGCAATCTGCCAGCCAGAAGATGGGCAGGTCAGATTTACTTCCAGGGAAAAGGGCCATAGATTTTTTTCGGGGCCTGTGGCTGGGAGTGGCCGGCTGGCTCCTGAAAATCCACGATACGCAGGATGGTTCCCAGATGAAAAGTGGCACCAGGGCCGAGTCGGGCTGGTTTGATAGTACCAAGTGGCTCCTGCAATCTGCCAGCCATAAGATGGGCAGGTCAGTTTTACATCCAGGGAAAAGGGCCGTAGTTTGTGTTTGGGGTCCTGTGACTGGGAGTGGCCGGCTGGCTCCTGAAAACCACGATACGCAGGATGGTTCCCAGATGAAAGGTGGCAGCAGTGCCGAGTCGGCCTGGTTTAATAGAGCCAAGTGGCTCCTGCAATCTGCCAGCCAGAAGCAGGGTGGGTGAGTTTTGTTTGCCAGGGAAACAGGCCGTGGTTTTTTTTCGGGGGCCTGTGGCTGGAAATGGCCGGCTGGCTCCTTAAAATCCACGCCGCAAAAGGATGGTTCCCAGACCCAAGGGGGCACCAGGGCCGAGTCGGGCTGGTTTGATGGAGCCAAGTGGCTCCTGCAATATGCCGGCCAGAAGCGAGGCGGGTCAGTTTTACTTCCAGGGAAAAGGGCCGTAGATTGTGTTTGGGGGCCTGTGGCTGGGAATAGCCTGCTGGCTCCTGAAAATCCACGATACTCAGGATGATGCCAGGACCCGAGGTGGCACCAGTGCCTAGTCGGGCTGGTTTGATAGAGCCATGTGGCTCCTGCAATCTGCCAGCCACAAGATGGGCGGGTCAGTTATACTTCCAGGGTAAAGGGCCGTAGTTTGTGTTTGGGGGCCTGTGGCTGGGATTGGTCGGCTGGCTCCTGAAAATCCACGATATGCAGGATGGTTCCCAGATGAAAGGTGGCAGCAGTGCCGAGTCGGGCTGGTTTGATAGAGCCAAGTGTCTCGTGCAATCTGCCAGCCAGAAGCGGGTTGGGTGAGTTTTGTTTGCCAAGGAAAAGGGCTGTGGTTTGTTTTTGGGGGCCTGAAGCTGGGAATGGCCGGTTGGCTCCTTAAAATCCAGGCCGCGCAGGATGGTTCCCAGACCCAAGGGGGCACCAGTGCCGAGTCGGGCTGGTTTGATAGAGCCAAGTGTCTCGTGCAATCTGCCAGCCAGAAGCGGGTTGGGTGAGTTTTGTTTGCCAAGGAAAAGGGCTGTGGTTTGTTTTTGGGGGCCTGAAGCTGGGAATGGCCGGTTGGCTCCTTAAAATCCAGGCCGCGCAGGATGGTTCCCAGACCCAAGGGGGCACCAGTGCCGAGTCGGGCTGGTTTGATAGAGCCAAGTGGCTCCTGCAATCTGGCAGCCAGAAGATGGGCAGGTCAGTTTTACTTCCAGGGAAAAGGGCCGTAGTTTGTGTTTGGGGGCCTGTGGCTGGGAGTGGCCGGCTGGCTCCTGAAAATCAGCGATAAGCAGGATGATTCCCAGACCCATTGTGGCTCCACTGCCAAGTCGGGCTGGTATGATAGTACAATGTGGCTCCTGCTATCTACCATCCAGAAGCCGGGCAGCTGAGTTTTTTTTCCAGGGAAAACGGCCGTGGTATGTGTTTGGGGGCCTGTGTCTGGGAGTGGCCGGCTGGCTCCTGAAAATCCACGATACTCTGGATGGTTCCCAGATGAAAGGTGGCACCAGTGCCAAGTCGGGCTGGTTTTATAGTACCAAGTGGCTCGTGCAATATGCCAGCCAGAAGATGGGCAGGTCAGTTTTACTTCCAGGGAAAAGGGCCGTAGTTTTTCTTTGGGGGCCTGTGGCTGGGAGTGGCCGGCTGGCTCCTGAAAATCCACGATACGCAGGATGGTTCCCAGATGAAAGGTGGCAGCAGTGCTGAGTCGGGCTGGTTTGATAGAGCCAAGTGGCTCCTGCAATCTGCCAACCAGAAGCGTGGCGGGTGACTTTTAGTTGCCAGGGAAAAGGGAAGTAGTTTGTTTTCGGAGGCCTGTGGCTGGGAATGGCCGGCTGGCTCCTTAAAATCCACGCCGCGCAGAATGGTTCCCAGACCCAAGGGGGCACCAATGCCGAGTCGGGCTGGTTTGATAGAGCCATGTGGCTCCTGCAATCTGCCAGCCAGAAGCAGGGTGGGTGAGTTTTATTTGCCAGGGAAAAGGACCATACTTTGTGTTTGGGCGCCTGTGGCCCGAAATGGCCGGCTGGCTCCTGAAAATCCACCATACGCAGGATGGTTCCCAGATGAAAGGTGGCACCAGTGGGCTGGTTTGATAGAGCCAAGTGGCTCCTGCAATCTGCCAGCCAGAAGCGGGGTGGGTGAGTTTTATTTGCTAGGGAAAAGGGCCGTGGTTTTTTTTCAGGGGCATGTGGCAGGGAGTGGCCGGCTGGCTCCTGAAAATCCATGATACGCAGGATGGTTCCCAGATGAAAGTTGGCACCAGTGCCAAGTCGGCCTGGTTTGATAGTACCAAATGGCTCCTGCAATCTACCATCCAGAAGACGCGCCGCTGAGTTTTTCTTCCAGGGAAAAGGGCTGTGGTTAGTTTTCTGCGGCCTGCGGCTTGGAATGGCCGGCTGGCTCCTTGAAATCCATGCCGCGCAGGATGGTTCCCAGATCCATGGGGGCCCCAGTGCCGAGTTGGGCTGGATTGATAGAGCCAAGTGGCTCCTGCAATCTGGCAGCCAAAAGATGGGCAGGTCAGTTTTACTTCCAGGGAAAAGGGCCGTAGTTTGTGTTGGGGCCCTGTGGCTGGGAGTGGCCGGCTGGCTCCTGAAAATCCATGATACGCAGGATGGTTCCCAGATGAAAGGTGGCACCAGGACCAAGTCAGGCTGGTTTGATAGTACCATGTGGCTCCTGCAATCTGCCAGCCAGAAGATGGGCAGGTCAGTTTTACTTCCAAGGAAAAGGGCCGTGGTTTGTGTTGGGGGCCTGTGGCTGGGAGTGGCCCGCTGGCTCCTGAAAATCCACGATACGCAGGAAGGTTCCCATATGAAAGGTGGCACCAGTGCCAAGTCGGGCTGGTGTGATAGTACCAAGTGGCTCCTGCAATATGCCAGCCAGAAGATGGGCAGGTCAGATTTACTTCCAGGGAAAAGGGCCGTAGGTTGTGTTCAGGGGCCTGTGGCTGGGAATGGCCGGCTGGCTCCTGAAAATCCACGATACGCAGGATGGTTCCCAGATGAAAGGTGGCACCAGGGCCAAGTCGGGCTGGTTTGATAGAGCCAAGTGGCTCCTGCAATCTGACAACCAGAAGCGTGGTGGGTGACTTTTGTTTTCCAGGGAAAAGGGAAGTGCTTTGTTTTCGGGCGCCTGTGGCTCGGAATGGCCGGCGGGCTCCTTAAAATCCATGCCGCGCAGAATGGTTCCCAGACCCAAGGGGGTACCAGTGCCGAGTTGGGCTGGTTTGATAGAGCCATGTGGCTCCTGCAATCTGCCAGCCAGAAGCGGGGCAGGTGAGTTTTGTTTGCCAACGAAATGGGCCGTGGTTTGTGTTGGAGGCCTGTGGCTGGGAGTGGCCGGCTGGCTCCTGAAAATCCACGATATGCAGGATGGTTCCCAGACCCAAGGGGGCACCAGTGCCAAGTCGTGCTGGTTTGATAGAGCCAAGTGGCTCTTGCAATCTGCCAGCCAGAAGATGGGCAGGTCTGTTTTGCTTCCAGGGAAAAGGGCCGTGGTTTGTGTTTGGGGGCCTGTGGCTCGGAAGGGCCGCCTGGCTCCTGAAAATCCACGATACACAGGATGGTTCCCAGATGAAAGGTGGCACCAGTGCCGAGTCGGGCTGGTTTGATAGAGCCAAGTGGCTCCTGCAATCTGGCAGCTAGAAGCGGGGTGGGTGAGTTTTGTTTGCTAGGGAAAAGGGCCGTGGTTTGTTTTCGGGGGCCTGTGGCTGGGAGTGGCCGGCTGGCTCCTGAAAATCCACGATACGCAAGATGGTTCCCAGATGAAAGGTGGCACCAGTGCCGAGGCGGGCTGGGTTGATAGAGCCAAGTGGCTCCTGCAATCTGCCAGCCAGAAGATGGGCAGGTCAGTTTTACTTCCAGGGAGAAGGGCCGTGGTTTGTGTTTGGGGGACTGTGGCTGGTAATGACCCGCTGGCTCCTGAAAATCCACGATACATAGGAGGGTTCCCAGATGAAAGCTGGCACCAGTGCCGAGTCGGGCTGGTTTGATAGAGTCATGTGGCTCCTGCAATCTGCCAGCCAGGAGCGGGGTGGGTGAGTTTTGTTTGCTAGGGAAAAGGGCCGTGGTTTTTTTTCGGGGGCCTGTGGCTGGAAATGGCCGGCTGGCTCCTGAAAATCCATGATACGCAGGATGGCTCCCAGATGGAAGGTGGCACCAGTGCCAAGTCGGGCTGGTTTGTGAGAGCCAAGTGGCTCCTGCAATCTGCCAGCCAGAAGATGGGCAGGTCAGTTTTACTTCCAGGAAAAAGGGCCGTGGATTTTTTTCTGGGGCCTGTGGCTGGGAGTGGCCGGCTGGCTCCTGAAAATCCACGATACGCAGGATGGTTCCCAGATGAAAGGTGACACCAATGCCAAGTCGGCCTGGTTTGATAGTATCAAATGGCTCCTGCAATCTACCATCCAGAAGACGGGCCGCTGAGTTTTTTTTCCAGGGATAAGGGCCGTAGTTTGTGTTTGGGGACCTGTGGCTGGGAGTGGCCGGCTGGCTCCTGAAAATCCACGATACGCAAGATGGTTACCAGATGAAAGGTGGCACCAGTGCCAAGTCGTGCTGGTTTGATAGAGCCAAGTGTCTCCTGCAATCTGCCAGCCAGAATCGGGGTGGGTGAGTTTTGTTTGCCAGGGAAACAGGCCGTGGTTTTTTTTCGGGGGCCTGTGGCTGGAAATGGCCGGCTGGCTCCTTAAAATCCACGCCGCAAAAGGATGGTTCCCAGACCCAAGGGGGCACCAGGGCCGAGTCGGGCTGGTTTGATGGAGCCAAGTGGCTCCTGCAATATGCCGGCCAGAAGCGAGGCGGGTCAGTTTTACTTCCAGGGAAAAGGGCCGTAGATTGTGTTTGGGGGCCTGTGGCTGGGAATAGCCTGCTGGCTCCTGAAAATCCACGATACTCAGGATGATGCCAGGACCCGAGGTGGCACCAGTGCCTAGTCGGGCTGGTTTGATAGAGCCATGTGGCTCCTGCAATCTGCCAGCCACAAGATGGGCGGGTCAGTTATACTTCCAGGGTAAAGGGCCGTAGTTTGTGTTTGGGGGCCTGTGGCTGGGATTGGTCGGCTGGCTCCTGAAAATCCACGATATGCAGGATGGTTCCCAGATGAAAGGTGGCAGCAGTGCCGAGTCGGGCTGGTTTGATAGAGCCAAGTGTCTCGTGCAATCTGCCAGCCAGAAGCGGGTTGGGTGAGTTTTGTTTGCCAAGGAAAAGGGCCGTGGATTGTTTTCGGGGGCCTGTGGCTGGGAATGGCCGGTTGGCTCCTTAAAATCCAGGCCGCGCAGGATGGTTCCCAGACCCAAGGGGGCACCAGTGCCGAGTCGGGCTGGTTTGATAGAGCCAAGTGGCTCCTGCAATCTGGCAGCCAGAAGATGGGCAGGTCAGATTTACTTCCAGGGAAAAGGGCCATAGATTTTTTTCGGGGCCTGTGGCTGGGAGTGGCCGGCTGGCTCCTGAAAATCCACGATACGCAGGATGGTTCCCAGATGAAAAGTGGCACCAGGGCCGAGTCGGGCTGGTTTGATAGTACCAAGTGGCTCCTGCAATCTGCCAGCCATAAGATGGGCAGGTCAGTTTTACATCCAGGGAAAAGGGCCGTAGTTTGTGTTTGGGGTCCTGTGACTGGGAGTGGCCGGCTGGCTCCTGAAAACCACGATACGCAGGATGGTTCCCAGATGAAAGGTGGCAGCAGTGCCGAGTCGGCCTGGTTTAATAGAGCCAAGTGGCTCCTGCAATCTGCCAGCCAGAAGCAGGGTGGGTGAGTTTTGTTTGCCAGGGAAACAGGCCGTGGTTTTTTTTCGGGGGCCTGTGGCTGGAAATGGCCGGCTGGCTCCTTAAAATCCACGCCGCAAAAGGATGGTTCCCAGACCCAAGGGGGCACCAGGGCCGAGTCGGGCTGGTTTGATGGAGCCAAGTGGCTCCTGCAATATGCCGGCCAGAAGCGAGGCGGGTCAGTTTTACTTCCAGGGAAAAGGGCCGTAGATTGTGTTTGGGGGCCTGTGGCTGGGAATAGCCTGCTGGCTCCTGAAAATCCACGATACTCAGGATGATGCCAGGACCCGAGGTGGCACCAGTGCCTAGTCGGGCTGGTTTGATAGAGCCATGTGGCTCCTGCAATCTGCCAGCCACAAGATGGGCGGGTCAGTTATACTTCCAGGGTAAAGGGCCGTAGTTTGTGTTTGGGGGCCTGTGGCTGGGATTGGTCGGCTGGCTCCTGAAAATCCACGATATGCAGGATGGTTCCCAGATGAAAGGTGGCAGCAGTGCCGAGTCGGGCTGGTTTGATAGAGCCAAGTGTCTCGTGCAATCTGCCAGCCAGAAGCGGGTTGGGTGAGTTTTGTTTGCCAAGGAAAAGGGCTGTGGTTTGTTTTTGGGGGCCTGAAGCTGGGAATGGCCGGTTGGCTCCTTAAAATCCAGGCCGCGCAGGATGGTTCCCAGACCCAAGGGGGCACCAGTGCCGAGTCGGGCTGGTTTGATAGAGCCAAGTGGCTCCTGCAATCTGGCAGCCAGAAGATGGGCAGGTCAGTTTTACTTCCAGGGAAAAGGGCCGTAGTTTGTGTTTGGGGGCCTGTGGCTGGGAGTGGCCGGCTGGCTCCTGAAAATCAGCGATAAGCAGGATGATTCCCAGACCCATTGTGGCTCCACTGCCAAGTCGGGCTGGTATGATAGTACAATGTGGCTCCTGCTATCTACCATCCAGAAGCCGGGCAGCTGAGTTTTTTTTCCAGGGAAAACGGCCGTGGTATGTGTTTGGGGGCCTGTGTCTGGGAGTGGCCGGCTGGCTCCTGAAAATCCACGATACTCTGGATGGTTCCCAGATGAAAGGTGGCACCAGTGCCAAGTCGGGCTGGTTTTATAGTACCAAGTGGCTCGTGCAATATGCCAGCCAGAAGATGGGCAGGTCAGTTTTACTTCCAGGGAAAAGGGCCGTAGTTTTTCTTTGGGGGCCTGTGGCTGGGAGTGGCCGGCTGGCTCCTGAAAATCCACGATACGCAGGATGGTTCCCAGATGAAAGGTGGCAGCAGTGCTGAGTCGGGCTGGTTTGATAGAGCCAAGTGGCTCCTGCAATCTGCCAACCAGAAGCGTGGCGGGTGACTTTTAGTTGCCAGGGAAAAGGGAAGTAGTTTGTTTTCGGAGGCCTGTGGCTGGGAATGGCCGGCTGGCTCCTTAAAATCCACGCCGCGCAGAATGGTTCCCAGACCCAAGGGGGCACCAATGCCGAGTCGGGCTGGTTTGATAGAGCCATGTGGCTCCTGCAATCTGCCAGCCAGAAGCAGGGTGGGTGAGTTTTATTTGCCAGGGAAAAGGACCATACTTTGTGTTTGGGCGCCTGTGGCCCGAAATGGCCGGCTGGCTCCTGAAAATCCACGATACGCAGGATGGTTCCCAGATGAAAGGTGGCACCAGTGGGCTGGTTTGATAGAGCCAAGTGGCTCCTGCAATCTGCCAGCCAGAAGCGGGGTGGGTGAGTTTTATTTGCTAGGGAAAAGGGCCGTGGTTTTTTTTCAGGGGCATGTGGCAGGGAGTGGCCGGCTGGCTCCTGAAAATCCATGATACGCAGGATGGTTCCCAGATGAAAGTTGGCACCAGTGCCAAGTCGGCCTGGTTTGATAGTACCAAATGGCTCCTGCAATCTACCATCCAGAAGACGCGCCGCTGAGTTTTTCTTCCAGGGAAAAGGGCTGTGGTTAGTTTTCTGCGGCCTGCGGCTTGGAATGGCCGGCTGGCTCCTTGAAATCCATGCCGCGCAGGATGGTTCCCAGATCCATGGGGGCCCCAGTGCCGAGTTGGGCTGGATTGATAGAGCCAAGTGGCTCCTGCAATCTGGCAGCCAGAAGATGGGCAGGTCAGTTTTACTTCCAGGGAAAAGGGCCGTAGTTTGTGTTGGGGCCCTGTGGCTGGGAGTGGCCGGCTGGCTCCTGAAAATCCATGATACGCAGGATGGTTCCCAGATGAAAGGTGGCACCAGGACCAAGTCAGGCTGGTTTGATAGTACCATGTGGCTCCTGCAATCTGCCAGCCAGAAGATGGGCAGGTCAGTTTTACTTCCAAGGAAAAGGGCCGTGGTTTGTGTTGGGGGCCTGTGGCTGGGAGTGGCCCGCTGGCTCCTGAAAATCCACGATACGCAGGAAGGTTCCCATATGAAAGGTGGCACCAGTGCCAAGTCGGGCTGGTGTGATAGTACCAAGTGGCTCCTGCAATATGCCAGCCAGAAGATGGGCAGGTCAGATTTACTTCCAGGGAAAAGGGCCGTAGGTTGTGTTCAGGGGCCTGTGGCTGGGAATGGCCGGCTGGCTCCTGAAAATCCACGATACGCAGGATGGTTCCCAGATGAAAGGTGGCACCAGGGCCAAGTCGGGCTGGTTTGATAGAGCCAAGTGGCTCCTGCAATCTGACAACCAGAAGCGTGGTGGGTGACTTTTGTTTTCCAGGGAAAAGGGAAGTGCTTTGTTTTCGGGCGCCTGTGGCTCGGAATGGCCGGCGGGCTCCTTAAAATCCATGCCGCGCAGAATGGTTCCCAGACCCAAGGGGGTACCAGTGCCGAGTTGGGCTGGTTTGATAGAGCCATGTGGCTCCTGCAATCTGCCAGCCAGAAGCGGGGCAGGTGAGTTTTGTTTGCCAACGAAATGGGCCGTGGTTTGTGTTGGAGGCCTGTGGCTGGGAGTGGCCGGCTGGCTCCTGAAAATCCACGATATGCAGGATGGTTCCCAGACCCAAGGGGGCACCAGTGCCAAGTCATGCTGGTTTGATAGAGCCAAGTGGCTCTTGCAATCTGCCAGCCAGAAGATGGGCAGGTCTGTTTTGCTTCCAGGGAAAAGGGCCGTGGTTTGTGTTTGGGGACCTGTGGCTCGGAAGGGCCGCCTGGCTCCTGAAAATCCACGATACACAGGATGGTTCCCAGATGAAAGGTGGCACCAGTGCCGAGTCGGGCTGGTTTGATAGAGCCAAGTGGCTCCTGCAATCTGGCAGCTAGAAGCGGGGTGGGTGAGTTTTGTTTGCTAGGGAAAAGGGCCGTGGTTTGTTTTCGGGGGCCTGTGGCTGGGAGTGGCCGGCTGGCTCCTGAAAATCCACGATACGCAAGATGGTTCCCAGATGAAAGGTGGCACCAGTGCCGAGGCGGGCTGGGTTGATAGAGCCAAGTGGCTCCTGCAATCTGCCAGCCAGAAGATGGGCAGGTCAGTTTTACTTCCAGGGAGAAGGGCCGTGGTTTGTGTTTGGGGGACTGTGGCTGGTAATGACCCGCTGGCTCCTGAAAATCCACGATACATAGGAGGGTTCCCAGATGAAAGCTGGCACCAGTGCCGAGTCGGGCTGGTTTCATAGAGTCATGTGGCTCCTGCAATCTGCCAGCCAGGAGCGGGGTGGGTGAGTTTTGTTTGCTAGGGAAAAGGGCCGTGGTTTTTTTTCGGGGGCCTGTGGCTGGAAATGGCCGGCTGGCTCCTGAAAATCCATGATAAGCAGGATGGCTCCCAGATGGAAGGTGGCACCAGTGCCAAGTCGGGCTGGTTTGTGAGAGCCAAGTGGCTCCTGCAATCTGCCAGCCAGAAGATGGGCAGGTCAGTTTTACTTCCAGGAAAAAGGGCCGTGGATTTTTTTCTGGGGCCTGTGGCTGGGAGTGGCCGGCTGGCTCCTGAAAATCCACGATACGCAGGATGGTTCCCAGATGAAAGGTGACACCAATGCCAAGTCGGCCTGGTTTGATAGTATCAAATGGCTCCTGCAATCTACCATCCAGAAGACGGGCCGCTGAGTTTTTTTTCCAGGGATAAGGGCCGTAGTTTGTGTTTGGGGACCTGTGGCTGGGAGTGGCCGGCTGGCTCCTGAAAATCCACGATACGCAAGATGGTTACCAGATGAAAGGTGGCACCAGTGCCAAGTCGTGCTGGTTTGATAGAGCCAAGTGTCTCCTGCAATCTGCCAGCCAGAATCGGGGTGGGTGAGTTTTGTTTGCCAGGGAAACAGGCCGTGGTTTTTTTTCGGGGGCCTGTGGCTGGAAATGGCCGGCTGGCTCCTTAAAATCCACGCCGCAAAAGGATGGTTCCCAGACCCAAGGGGGCACCAGGGCCGAGTCTGGCTGGTTTGATGGAGCCAAGTGGCTCCTGCAATATGCCGGCCAGAAGCGAGGCGGGTCAGTTTTACTTCCAGGGAAAAGGGCCGTAGATTTTGTTTGGGGGCCTGTGGCTGGGAATAGCCTGCTGGCTCCTGAAAATCCACGATACTCAGGATGATGCCAGGACCCGAGGTGGCACCAGTGCCTAGTCGGGCTGGTTTGATAGAGCCATGTGGCTCCTGCAATCTGCCAGCCACAAGATGGGCGGGTCAGTTATACTTCCAGGGTAAAGGGCCGTAGTTTGTGTTTGGGGGCCTGTGGCTGGGATTGGTCGGCTGGCTCCTGAAAATCCACGATATGCAGGATGGTTCCCAGATGAAAGGTGGCAGCAGTGCCGAGTCGGGCTGGTTTGATAGAGCCAAGTGTCTCGTGCAATCTGCCAGCCAGAAGCGGGTTGGGTGAGTTTTGTTTGCCAGGGAAAAGGGCCGTGGATTGTTTTCGGGGGCCTGTGGCTGGGAATGGCCGGTTGGCTCCTTAAAATCCAGGCCGCGCAGGATGGTTCCCAGACCCAAGGGGGCACCAGTGCCGAGTCGGGCTGGTTTGATAGAGCCAAGTGGCTCCTGCAATCTGGCAGCCAGAAGATGGGCAGGTCAGTTTTACTTCCAGGGAAAAGGGCCGTAGTTTGTGTTTGGGGGCCTGTGGCTGGGAGTGGCCGGCTGGCTCCTGAAAATCAACGATAAGCAGGATGATTCCCAGACCCATGGTGGCTCCACTGCCATGTCGGGCTGGTATGATAGTACAATGTGGCTCCTGCTATCTACCATCCAGAAGCCGGGCAGCTGATTTTTTTTTCCAGGGAAAACGGCCTTGGTATGTGTTTGGGGGCCTGTGTCTGGGAGTGGCCGGCTGGCTCCTGAAAATCCACGATACTCTGGATGGTTCCCAGATGAAAGGTGGCACCTGTGCCAAGTCGGGCTGGTTTTATAGTACCAAGTGGCTCGTGCAATATGCCAGCCAGAAGATGGGCAGGTCAGTTTTACTTCCAGGGAAAAGGGCCGTAGTTTTTCTTTGGGGGCCTGTGGCTGGGAGTGGCCGGCTGGCTCCTGAAAATCCACGATACGCAGGATGGTTCCCAGATGAAAGGTGGCAGCAGTGCCGAGTCGGGCTGGTTTGATAGAGCCAAGTGGCTCCTGCAATCTGCCAACCAGAAGCGTGGCGGGTGACTTTTAGTTGCCAGGGAAAAGGGAAGTAGTTTGTTTTCGGAGGCCTGTGGCTGGGAATGGCCGGCTGGCTCCTTAAAATCCACGCCGCGCAGAATGGTTCCCAGACCCAAGGGGGCACCAATGCCGAGTCGGGCTGGTTTGATAGAGCCATGTGGCTCCTGCAATCTGCCAGCCAGAAGCAGGGTGGGTGAGTTTTATTTGCCAGGGAAAAAGACCATACTTTGTGTTTGGGCGCCTGTGGCCCGAAATGGCCGGCTGGCTCCTGAAAATCCACGATACGCAGGATGGTTCCCAGATGAAAGGTGGCACCAGTGGGCTGGTTTGATAGAGCCAAGTGGCTCCTGCAATCTGCCAGCCAGAAGCGGGGTGGGTGAGTTTTATTTGCTAGGGAAAAGGGCCGTGGTTTTTTTTCAGGGGCATGTGGCAGGGAGTGGCCGGCTGGCTCCTGAAAATCCATGATACGCAGGATGGTTCCCAGATGAAAGTTGGCACCAGTGCCAAGTCGGCCTGGTTTGATAGTACCAAATGGCTCCTGCAATCTACCATCCAGAAGACGCGCCGCTGAGTTTTTCTTCCAGGGAAAAGGGCTGTGGTTAGTTTTCTGCGGCCTGCGGCTTGGAATGGCCGGCTGGCTCCTTGAAATCCATGCCGCGCAGGATGGTTCCCAGATCCATGGGGGCCCCAGTGCCGAGTTGGGCTGGATTGATAGAGCCAAGTGGCTCCTGCAATCTGGCAGCCAGAAGATGGGCAGGTCAGTTTTACTTCCAGGGAAAAGGGCCGTAGTTTGTGTTGGGGCCCTGTGGCTGGGAGTGGCCGGCTGGCTCCTGAAAATCCATGATACGCAGGATGGTTCCCAGATGAAAGGTGGCACCAGGACCAAGTCAGGCTGTTTTGATAGTACCATGTGGCTCCTGCAATCTGCCAGCCAGAAGATGGGCAGGTCAATTTTACTTCCAAGGAAAAGGGCCGTGGTTTGTGTTGGGGGCCTGTGGCTGGGAGTGGCCCGCTGGCTCCTGAAAATCCACGATACGCAGGAAGGTTCCCATATGAAAGGTGGCACCAGTGCCAAGTCGGGCTGGTGTGATAGTACCAAGTGGCTCCTGCAATATGCCAGCCAGAAGATGGGCAGGTCAGTTTTACTTCCAGGGAAAAGGGCCGTAGGTTGTGTTCAGGGGCCTGTGGCTGGGAGTGGCCGGCTTGCTCCTGAAAATCCACGATACGCAGGATGGTTCCCAGATGAAAGGGGGCACCAGTGCCGAGTTGGGCTGGTTTGATAGAGCCAAGTGGCTCCTGCAATCTGACAACCAGAAGCGTGGTGGGTGACTTTTTTTTTCCAGGGAAAAGGGAAGTGCTTTGTTTACGGGCGCCTGTGGCTGGGAGTGGCCAGCGGGCTCCTTAAAATCCATGCCGCGCAGAATGGTTCCCAGACCCAAGGGGGTACCAGTGCCGAGTTGGGCTGGTTTGATAGAGCCATGTGGCTCCTGCAATCTGCCAGCCAGAAGCGGGGCAGGTGAGTTTTGTTTGCCAACGAAATGGGCCGTGGTTTGTGTTGGAGGCCTGTGGCTGGGAGTGGCCGGCTGGCTCCTGAAAATCCACGATATGCAGGATGGTTCCCAGACCCAAGGGGGCACCAGTGCCAAGTCGTGCTGGTTTGATAGAGCCAAGTGGCTCTTGCAATCTGCCAGCCAGAAGATGGGCAGGTCTGTTTTGCTTCCAGGGAAAAGGGCCGTGGTTTGTGTTTGGGGGCCTGTGGCTCGGAAGGGCCGCCTGGCTCCTGAAATTCCGCGATACACAGGATGGTTCCCAGATGAAAGGTGGCACCAGTGCTGAGTCGGGCTGGTTTGATAGAGCCAAGTGGCTCCTGCAATCTGGCAGCTAGAAGCGGGGTGGGTGAGTTTTGTTTGCTAGGGAAAAGGGCCGTGGTTTGTTTTCGGGGGCCTGTGGCTGGGAGTGGCCGGCTGGCTCCTGAAAATCCACGATACGCAAGATGGTTCCCAGATGAAAGGTGGCACCAGTGCCGAGGCGGGCTGGGTTGATAGAGCCAAGTGGCTCCTGCAATCTGCCAGCCAGAAGATGGGCAGGTCAGTTTTACTTCCAGGGAGAAGGGCCGTGGTTTGTGTTTGGGGGACTGTGGCTGGTAATGACCCGCTGGCTCCTGAAAATCCACGATACATAGGAGGGTTCCCAGATGAAAGCTGGCACCAGTGCCGAGTCGGGCTGGTTTGATAGAGTCATGTGGCTCCTGCAATCTGCCAGCCAGGAGCGGGGTGGGTGAGTTTTGTTTGCTAGGGAAAAGGGCCGTGGTTTTTTTTCGGGGGCCTGTGGCTGGAAATGGCCGGCTGGCTCCTGAAAATCCATGATACGCAGGATGGCTCCCAGATGGAAGGTGGCACCAGTGCCAAGTCGGGCTGGTTTGTGAGAGCCAAGTGGCTCCTGCAATCTGCCAGCCAGAAGATGGGCAGGTCAGTTTTACTTCCAGGAAAAAGGGCCGTGGATTTTTTTCTGGGGCCTGTGACTGGGAGTGGCCGGCTGGCTCCTGAAAATCCACGATACGCAGGATGGTTCCCAGATGAAAGGTGACACCAATGCCATGTCGGCCTGGTTTGATAGTATCAAATGGCTCCTGCAATCTACCATCCAGAAGACGGGCCGCTGAGTTTTTTTTCCAGGGATAAGGGCCGTAGTTTTTGTTTGGGGACCTGTGGCTGGGAGTGGCCGGCTGGCTCCTGAAAATCCACGATACGCAAGATGGTTACCAGATGAAAGGTGGCACCAGTGCCAAGTCGTGCTGGTTTCATAGAGCCAAGTGTCTCCTGCAATCTGCCAGCCAGAATCGGGGTGGGTGAGTTTTTTTTGCCAGGGAAAAGGGCCGTGGTTTGTTTTTTGGGGACTTTGGCAGGGAATGGCCGGCTGGCTCCTGAAAATCCACGATACGCAGGATGGTTCCCAGATGAAAGGTGGCACCAATGCCAAGTAGGGCTGATTTGATAGTACGAAGTGGCTCCTGCAACCTGCCAGCCAGAAGATAGGCAGGTCAGTTTTACTTCCAGGGAAAAGGGCCGTAGTTTTTCTTTGGGGGCCTCTGGCTGGGAGTGGCCGGCTGGCTCCTGAAAATCCACGATACGCAGGATGGTTCCCAGATGAAAGGTGGCAGCAGTGCCGAGTCGGGCTGGTTTGATAGAGCCATGTGGCTCCTGCAATCTGCCAGCCAAAAGCGGGGCAGGTGAGTTTTGTTTGCCAACGCAATGGGCCGTGGTTTGTGTTGGAGGCCTGTGGCTGGGAGTGGCCGGCTGGCTCCTGAAAATCCACGATATGCAGGATGGTTCCCAGATGAAAGGTGGCACCAGTGCCAAGTCGTGCTGGTTTGATAGAGCCAAGTGGCTCCTGCAATCTGCCAGCCAGAAGATGGGCAGGTCTGTTTTATTTCTAGGGAAAACGGCCGTGGTTTGTGTTTGGGCTCCTGTGGCCCAAAATGGCCGCCTGGCTCCTGAAAATCCATGATACGCAGGATGGTTCCCAGATAAAAGGTGGCACCAGTGCCAAGTCAGGAAGGTTTGATAGAGCCATGTGGCTCCTGCAATCTGCCAGCCAGAAGCGGGGTGGGTGAGTTTGGTTTGCCTGGGAAAAGGGCCAGAGATTGTGTTTGGGGGCCTGTGGCTGGGAGTGGCCGGCTGGCTCCTGAAAATCCACGATACGCAGGATGGTTCCCAGATGAAAGGTGGCAGCAGTGCCGAGTCGGGCTGGTTTGATAGAGCCATGTGGCTCCTGCAATCTGCCAGCCAGAAGCGGGTTGGGTGAGTTTTGTTTTCCAGGGAAAAGGACCATAGTTTGTGTTTGTGGGTCTGTGTCTGGGAGTGGCCGGCTCGCTCCTGAAAATCCACGATACGCAGGATGGTTCCCAGAGGAAAGGTGGCACCAGAGCCGACTCGGGCTGGTGTGATAGTACCAAGCGAATCCTGCAATCTGGCAGCCAGAAGCAGGGCGTGTGAGTTTTGTTTGCCAGGGAAAAGGACCATAGTTTCTGTTTGGGGGCCTGTGGAGGGGAGTGGCCGGCTGGCTCCTGAAAATCCACGATACGCAGTATGTTTCCCGAACGCAATGGGGCACCATTGCCAAGTCGGGCTGGTTTGATAGAGCCAAGTGGCTCCTGCAATCTGCCAGCCAGAAGATGGGCAGGTCAGTTTTACTTCCAGGGAAAAGGGCCGTAGATTTTGTTTGGTGGCCTGTAGCTGGGAGTGGCCGGCTGGCTCCTGAAAATCCACGATACACAGGATGGTTCCCAAATGAAAGGTGGCACCAGTGCCGAGTCAGGCTTGTTTGATAGAGCCAAGAGGCACCTGCAATCTGCCAGCCAGAAGCGGGGCGGCTGAGTTTTGTTTTCCAGGGAAAAGGGACGTAGTTTGTGTTTGAGGACCGGTGGGTTTGAGTGGCTGGCTGGCTCCTGAAAATCCACGATACGCAGGATGGTTCCCAGATGAAAGGTGGCAGCAGTGCCAAGTCGGGCTGGTTTGATAGAGGCAAGAGGCACCTGCAATCTGCCAGCCAGAAGCGGGGCGGGTGAGGTTCGTTTTTCCAGGGAAAAGGGCCGTGGTATATGTTCGGGGGCCTGTGGCTGGGAGTGGCCGGCTGGCTCCTGAAAATCCACGATACGCAGGATGGTTCCCAGATGAAAGGTGGCAGCAGTGCCGAGTCGGGCTGGTTTGATAGAGCCAAGTGGCTCCTGCAATCTGCCAACCAGAAGCGTGGTGGGTGACTTTTGTTTGCCAGGGAAAAGGGAAGTAGTTTGTTTTCGGGGGCCTGTGGCTGGGAATGGCCGGCTGGCTCCTTAAAATCTACGTCGCGCAGAATGGTTCCCAGACCCAAGGGGGCACCAGTGCCGAGTCGGGCTGGTTTGATAGAGCCATGTGGCTCCTGCAATCTGCCAGCCAAAAGCGGGGCAGGTGAGTTTTGTTTGCCAACGAAATGGGCCGTGGTTTGTGTTGGAGGCCTGTGGCTGGGAGTGGCCGGCTGGCTCCTGAAAATCCACGATATGCAGGATGGTTCCCAGATGAAAGGTGGCACCAGTGCCAAGTCGTGCTGGTTTGATAGAGCCAAGTGGCTCCTGCAATCTGCCAGCCAGAAGATGGGCAGGTCTGTTTTATTTCTAGGGCAAACGGCCGTGGTTTGTGTTTGGGCTCCTGTGGCCCAAAATGGCCACCTGGCTCTTGAAAATCCACGATACGCAGGATGGTTCCCAGAGGAAAGGTGGCACCAGAGCTGAGTCGGGCTGGTGTGATAGTACCAAGCGAATCCTGCAATCTGGCAGCCAGAAGCAAGGCGTGTGAGTTTTGTTTGCCAGGGAAAAGGACCATAGTTTCTGTTTGGGGGCCTGTGGCTGGGAGTGGCCGGCTGGCTCCTGAAAATCCACGATACGCAGGATGTTTCCCAGACGCAATGGGGCACCATTGCCAAGTCGGGCTGGTTTGATAGAGCCAAGTGTCTCCTGCAATCTGCCAGCCAGATAATGGGCAGGTCAGTTTTACTTCCAGGGAAAAGGGCCGTAGATTTTTTTTGGTGGCCTGTAGCTGGGAGTGGCCGGCTCGTTCCTGAAAATCCACGATACACAGGATGGTTCCCAAATGAAAGGTGGCGCCAGTGCCGAGTCGGGCTTGTTTGATAGCGCCAAGAGGCACCTGCAGTCTGCCAGCCTGAAGCGGGGCGGGTGAGTTTTGTTTGCCAGGGAAAAGGGACGTAGTTTGTGTTTGGGGACCGGTGGATTTGAGTGGCTGGCTGGCTCCTGAAAATCCACGATACGCAGGATGGTTCCCAGATGAAAGGTGGCAGCAGTGCCAAGTCGGGCTGGTTTGATAGAGGCAAGAGGCACCTGCAATCTGCCAGCCAGAAGCGGGGCGGGTGAGGTTCGTTTTTCCAGGGAAAAGGGCCGTGGTATATGTTCGGGGGTCTGTGGCTGGGAGTGGCCGGCTGGCTCCTGAAAATCAACGATACGCAGGATGATTCCCACACCCATGGTGGCTCCACTGCCAAGTCGGGCTGGTATGATAGTACAATGTGGCTCCTGCTATCTACCATCCAGAAGCCGGGCAGCTGAGTTTTTTTTCCAGGGAAAACGGCCGTGGTATGTGTTTGGGGGCCTGTGTCTGGGAGTGGCCGGCTGGCTCCTGAAAATCCACGATACGCAGGATAGTTCCCAGATGAAAGGTGGCACCAGTGCCAAGTCGGGCTAGTTTTATAGTACCAAGTGGCTCCTGCAATCTGCCAACCAGAAGATGGGCAGGTCACTTTTACTTCCAGGGAAAAGGGCCGTAGTTTTTCTTTGGGGGCCTCTGGCTGGGAGTGGCCGGCTTGCTCCTGAAAATCCACGATACGCAGGATGGTTCCCAGATGAAAGGTGGCAGCAGTGCCGAGTCGGGCTGGTTTGATAGAGCCATGTGGCTCCTGCAATCTGCCAGCCAAAAGCGGGGCAGGTGAGTTTTGTTTGCCAACGCAATGGGCCGTGGTTTGTGTTGGAGGCCTGTGGCTGGGAGTGGCCGGCTGGCTCCTGAAAATCCACGATATGCAGGATGGTTCCCAGATGAAAGGTGGCACCAGTGCCAAGTCGTGCTGGTTTGATAGAGCCAAGTGGCTCCTGCAATCTGCCAGCCAGAAGATGGGCAGGTCTGTTTTATTTCTAGGGAAAACGGCCGTGGTTTGTGTTTGGGCTCCTGTGGCCCAAAATGGCCGCCTGGCTCCTGAAAATCCACGATACGCAGGATGGTTCCCAGATAAAAGGTGGCACCAGTGCCAAGTCAGGAAGGTTTGATAGAGCCATGTGGCTCCTGCAATCTGCCAGCCAGAAGCGGGGTGGGTGAGTTTGGTTTGCCAGGGAAAAGGGCCAGAGATTGTGTTTGGGGGCCTGTGGCTGGGAGTGGCCGGCTGGCTCCTGAAAATCCACGATACGCAGGATGGTTCCCAGATGAAAGGTGGCAGCAGTGCCGAGTCGGGCTGGTTTGATAGAGCCAAGTGGCTCCTGCAATCTGCCAGCCAGAAGCGGGTTGGGTGAGTTTTGTTTTCCAGGGAAAAGGACCATAGTTTGTGTTTGTGGGTCTGTGTCTGGGAGTGGCCGGCTCGCTCCTGAAAATCCACGATACGCAGGATGGTTCCCAGAGGAAAGGTGGCACCAGAGCCGACTCGGGCTGGTGTGATAGTACCAAGCGAATCCTGCAATCTGGCAGCCAGAAGCAGGGCGTGTGAGTTTTGTTTGCCAGGGAAAAGGACCATAGTTTCTGTTTGGGGGCCTGTGGAGGGGAGTGGCCGGCTGGCTCCTGAAAATCCACGATACGCAGTATGTTTCCCGAACGCAATGGGGCACCATTGCCAAGTCGGGCTGGTTTGATAGAGCCAAGTGGCTCCTGCAATCTGCCAGCCAGAAGATGGGCAGGTCAGTTTTACTTCCAGGGAAAAGGGCCGTAGATTTTGTTTGGTGGCCTGTAGCTGGGAGTGGCCGGCTGGCTCCTGAAAATCCACGATACGCAGGATAGTTCCCAGATGAAAGGTGGCACCAGTGCCGAGTCAGGCGGGGTTGATAGAGCCAAGTGGCTCCTGCAATCTGCCAACCAGAAGCGGGGCGGGTGAGTTTTGTTTTCCAGGGAAAAGTGCCGTGGTTTGTGTTCGGGGGCCTGTGGCTGGGAATGGCCGCCTGGCTACTGAAAATCAACGCTACACAGGATGGTTCCCATATGAAAGATGGCACCAGTTCCAAGTCGTGCTGGTTTGATAGAGCCAAGTGGCTCCTGCAATCTGCCAGCCAGAAGCGGGGCGGGTGAGTTTTTTTTGCCAGGGAAAAGGGCCGTGGTTTGTGTTTGGGGGCCTGTGGCTGGGAGTGGCCGGCAGGCTCCTGAAAATCCACGATACGCAGGATGGTTCCCAGATGAACGGTGGAAGCAGTGCCGAGTCCGGCTGGTTTGATAGAGGCAAGTGTCTCCTGTAATCTACCATCCGGAAGTGGGGCAGCTGAGTTTTTTTCCAGGGAAAAGGGCCGTAGTTGATGTTTGGGGGCCTGGGTATGGGAGTGGCGCTGGCTCCTGAAAATCCACGATACGAAGGATGATTCCCAGATGAATGTTGGCACCAGTGCCGAGTCGGGCTGGTTTGATAGCACCAAGAGGATCCTACAATCTGCCAGACAGAAGCGGGGTGGTTGAGTTTTGTTTGCCACGGAAAATGGCCTTGGTTTGTGTTCGGGGTCATGCGGCTGGGAGTGGCCGGCTGGCTCCTGAAAATCCACGATACGCAGGATGGTTCCCGGACCCAAGGGGTCACAAGTGCCAAGTAGGGCTGGTTTGATAGAGCCAAGTGGCTCCTGCAATCTGCCAGCCAGATGACGGGCAGGTCAGTTTTACTTCCAGGGAAAAGGGCCGTAGTTTTTGTTTGGCGGCCTGTGGCTGGGAGTGGCCGGCTGGCTCCTGAAAATCCACGACACGCAGGATGGTTCCCAGATGAAAGGTGGCACCAGTGCCAAGTCGGGCTGGTTTGATAGTACCAAGTGAATCCTCCAATCTGCCAGCCAGAAGCTGGGTGGGTGAGTTTTGTTTGCCCGGGAAAAGGGACGTAGTTTGTGTTTGGGGACCAGTGGATTTGAGTGGCTGGCTGGCTCCTGAAAATCCACGATACGCAGGATGGTTCCCAGTTGAAAGGTGGCACCAGTTCCGATTCGGGGTGGTTTGATAGAGCCAATGGGCTCCTGCAATCTGCCAGACATATGAGGGGAGAGTGAGTTATGTATGCCAGGGAAAAGGGCCGTGGTATATGTTCGGCGGCCTGTGGCTGGGAGTGGCCGGCTGGCTCCTGAAAATCCACGATACGCAGGATGGTTCCCAGATGAAAGGTGGCACCAGTGCCGAGTCAGGCTGGTTTGATAGAGCCAAGTGGCTCCTGCAATCTGCCAGCCAGAAGATGGGCTGGTTAGTTTCACTTCCAGGGAAAAGGGCCGTGGTTTGTGTTTGGGGGCCTGTGGCTCGGAAGGGCCGCCTGGCTCCTGAAAATCCACGATACACAGGATGGTTCCCAGATGAAAGGTGGCACCAGTGCCGAGTCGGGCTGGTTTGATAGAGCCAAGTGGCTCCTGCAATCTGGCAGCTAGAAGCGGGGTGGGTGAGTTTTGTTTGCTAGGGAAAAGGGCCGTGGTTTGTTTTCGGGGGCCTGTGGCTGGGAGTGGCCGGCTGGCTCCTGAAAATCCACGATACGCAAGATGGTTCCCAGATGAAAGGTGGCACCAGTGCCGAGGCGGGCTGGGTTGATAGAGCCAAGTGGCTCCTGCAATCTGCCAGCCAGAAGATGGGAAGGTCAGTTTTACTTCCAGGGAGAAGGGCCGTGGTTTGTGTTTGGGGGACTGTGGCTGGTAATGACCCGCTGGCTCCTGAAAATCCACGATACATAGGAGGGTTCCCAGATGAAAGCTGGCACCAGTGCCGAGTCGGGCTGGTTTGATAGAGTCATGTGGCTCCTGCAATCTGCCAGCCAGGAGCGGGGTGGGTGAGTTTTGTTTGCTAGGGAAAAGGGCCGTGGTTTTTTTTCGGGGGCCTGTGGCTGGAAATGGCCGGCTGGCTCCTGAAAATCCATGATACGCAGGATGGCTCCCAGATGGAAGGTGGCACCAGTGCCAAGTCGGGCTGGTTTGTGAGAGCCAAGTGGCTCCTGCAATCTGCCAGCCAGAAGATGGGCAGGTCAGTTTTACTTCCAGGAAAAAGGGCCGTGGATTTTTTTCTGGGGCCTGTGGCTGGGAGTGGCCGGCTGGCTCCTGAAAATCCACGATACGCAGGATGGTTCCCAGATGAAAGGTGACACCAATGCCAAGTCGGCCTGGTTTGATAGTATCAAATGGCTCCTGCAATCTACCATCCAGAAGACGGGCCGCTGAGTTTTTTTTCCAGGGATAAGGGCCGTAGTTTGTGTTTGGGGACCTGTGGCTGGGAGTGGCCGGCTGGCTCCTGAAAATCCACGATACGCAAGATGGTTACCAGATGAAAGGTGGCACCAGTGCCAAGTCGTGCTGGTTTGATAGAGCCAAGTGTCTCCTGCAATCTGCCAGCCAGAATCGGGGTGGGTGAGTTTTGTTTGCCAGGGAAACAGGCCGTGGTTTTTTTTCGGGGGCCTGTGGCTGGAAATGGCCGGCTGGCTCCTTAAAATCCACGCCGCAAAAGGATGGTTCCCAGACCCAAGGGGGCACCAGGGCCGAGTCGGGCTGGTTTGATGGAGCCAAGTGGCTCCTGCAATATGCCGGCCAGAAGCGAGGCGGGTCAGTTTTACTTCCAGGGAAAAGGGCCGTAGATTGTGTTTGGGGGCCTGTGGCTGGGAATAGCCTGCTGGCTCCTGAAAATCCACGATACTCAGGATGATGCCAGGACCCGAGGTGGCACCAGTGCCTAGTCGGGCTGGTTTGATAGAGCCATGTGGCTCCTGCAATCTGCCAGCCACAAGATGGGCGGGTCAGTTATACTTCCAGGGTAAAGGGCCGTAGTTTGTGTTTGGGGGCCTGTGGCTGGGATTGGTCGGCTGGCTCCTGAAAATCCACGATATGCAGGATGGTTCCCAGATGAAAGGTGGCAGCAGTGCCGAGTCGGGCTGGTTTGATAGAGCCAAGTGTCTCGTGCAATCTGCCAGCCAGAAGCGGGTTGGGTGAGTTTTGTTTGCCAAGGAAAAGGGCTGTGGTTTGTTTTTGGGGGCCTGAAGCTGGGAATGGCCGGTTGGCTCCTTAAAATCCAGGCCGCGCAGGATGGTTCCCAGACCCAAGGGGGCACCAGTGCCGAGTCGGGCTGGTTTGATAGAGCCAAGTGGCTCCTGCAATCTGGCAGCCAGAAGATGGGCAGGTCAGTTTTACTTCCAGGGAAAAGGGCCGTAGTTTGTGTTTGGGGGCCTGTGGCTGGGAGTGGCCGGCTGGCTCCTGAAAATCAGCGATAAGCAGGATGATTCCCAGACCCATTGTGGCTCCACTGCCAAGTCGGGCTGGTATGATAGTACAATGTGGCTCCTGCTATCTACCATCCAGAAGCCGGGCAGCTGAGTTTTTTTTCCAGGGAAAACGGCCGTGGTATGTGTTTGGGGGCCTGTGTCTGGGAGTGGCCGGCTGGCTCCTGAAAATCCACGATACTCTGGATGGTTCCCAGATGAAAGGTGGCACCAGTGCCAAGTCGGGCTGGTTTTATAGTACCAAGTGGCTCGTGCAATATGCCAGCCAGAAGATGGGCAGGTCAGTTTTACTTCCAGGGAAAAGGGCCGTAGTTTTTCTTTGGGGGCCTGTGGCTGGGAGTGGCCGGCTGGCTCCTGAAAATCCACGATACGCAGGATGGTTCCCAGATGAAAGGTGGCAGCAGTGCTGAGTCGGGCTGGTTTGATAGAGCCAAGTGGCTCCTGCAATCTGCCAACCAGAAGCGTGGCGGGTGACTTTTAGTTGCCAGGGAAAAGGGAAGTAGTTTGTTTTCGGAGGCCTGTGGCTGGGAATGGCCGGCTGGCTCCTTAAAATCCACGCCGCGCAGAATGGTTCCCAGACCCAAGGGGGCACCAATGCCGAGTCGGGCTGGTTTGATAGAGCCATGTGGCTCCTGCAATCTGCCAGCCAGAAGCAGGGTGGGTGAGTTTTATTTGCCAGGGAAAAGGACCATACTTTGTGTTTGGGCGCCTGTGGCCCGAAATGGCCGGCTGGCTCCTGAAAATCCACGATACGCAGGATGGTTCCCAGATGAAAGGTGGCACCAGTGGGCTGGTTTGATAGAGCCAAGTGGCTCCTGCAATCTGCCAGCCAGAAGCGGGGTGGGTGAGTTTTATTTGCTAGGGAAAAGGGCCGTGGTTTTTTTTCAGGGGCATGTGGCAGGGAGTGGCCGGCTGGCTCCTGAAAATCCATGATACGCAGGATGGTTCCCAGATGAAAGTTGGCACCAGTGCCAAGTCGGCCTGGTTTGATAGTACCAAATGGCTCCTGCAATCTACCATCCAGAAGACGCGCCGCTGAGTTTTTCTTCCAGGGAAAAGGGCTGTGGTTAGTTTTCTGCGGCCTGCGGCTTGGAATGGCCGGCTGGCTCCTTGAAATCCATGCCGCGCAGGATGGTTCCCAGATCCATGGGGGCCCCAGTGCCGAGTTGGGCTGGATTGATAGAGCCAAGTGGCTCCTGCAATCTGGCAGCCAGAAGATGGGCAGGTCAGTTTTACTTCCAGGGAAAAGGGCCGTAGTTTGTGTTGGGGCCCTGTGGCTGGGAGTGGCCGGCTGGCTCCTGAAAATCCATGATACGCAGGATGGTTCCCAGATGAAAGGTGGCACCAGGACCAAGTCAGGCTGGTTTGATAGTACCATGTGGCTCCTGCAATCTGCCAGCCAGAAGATGGGCAGGTCAGTTTTACTTCCAAGGAAAAGGGCCGTGGTTTGTGTTGGGGGCCTGTGGCTGGGAGTGGCCCGCTGGCTCCTGAAAATCCACGATACGCAGGAAGGTTCCCATATGAAAGGTGGCACCAGTGCCAAGTCGGGCTGGTGTGATAGTACCAAGTGGCTCCTGCAATATGCCAGCCAGAAGATGGGCAGGTCAGATTTACTTCCAGGGAAAAGGGCCGTAGGTTGTGTTCAGGGGCCTGTGGCTGGGAATGGCCGGCTGGCTCCTGAAAATCCACGATACGCAGGATGGTTCCCAGATGAAAGGTGGCACCAGGGCCAAGTCGGGCTGGTTTGATAGAGCCAAGTGGCTCCTGCAATCTGACAACCAGAAGCGTGGTGGGTGACTTTTGTTTTCCAGGGAAAAGGGAAGTGCTTTGTTTTCGGGCGCCTGTGGCTCGGAATGGCCGGCGGGCTCCTTAAAATCCATGCCGCGCAGAATGGTTCCCAGACCCAAGGGGGTACCAGTGCCGAGTTGGGCTGGTTTGATAGAGCCATGTGGCTCCTGCAATCTGCCAGCCAGAAGCGGGGCAGGTGAGTTTTGTTTGCCAACGAAATGGGCCGTGGTTTGTGTTGGAGGCCTGTGGCTGGGAGTGGCCGGCTGGCTCCTGAAAATCCACGATATGCAGGATGGTTCCCAGACCCAAGGGGGCACCAGTGCCAAGTCGTGCTGGTTTGATAGAGCCAAGTGGCTCTTGCAATCTGCCAGCCAGAAGATGGGCAGGTCTGTTTTGCTTCCAGGGAAAAGGGCCGTGGTTTGTGTTTGGGGACCTGTGGCTCGGAAGGGCCGCCTGGCTCCTGAAAATCCACGATACACAGGATGGTTCCCAGATGAAAGGTGGCACCAGTGCCGAGTCGGGCTGGTTTGATAGAGCCAAGTGGCTCCTGCAATCTGGCAGCTAGAAGCGGGGTGGGTGAGTTTTGTTTGCTAGGGAAAAGGGCCGTGGTTTGTTTTCGGGGGCCTGTGGCTGGGAGTGGCCGGCTGGCTCCTGAAAATCCACGATACGCAAGATGGTTCCCAGATGAAAGGTGGCACCAGTGCCGAGGCGGGCTGGGTTGATAGAGCCAAGTGGCTCCTGCAATCTGCCAGCCAGAAGATGGGCAGGTCAGTTTTACTTCCAGGGAGAAGGGCCGTGGTTTGTGTTTGGGGGACTGTGGCTGGTAATGACCCGCTGGCTCCTGAAAATCCACGATACATAGGAGGGTTCCCAGATGAAAGCTGGCACCAGTGCCGAGTCGGGCTGGTTTCATAGAGTCATGTGGCTCCTGCAATCTGCCAGCCAGGAGCGGGGTGGGTGAGTTTTGTTTGCTAGGGAAAAGGGCCGTGGTTTTTTTTCGGGGGCCTGTGGCTGGAAATGGCCGGCTGGCTCCTGAAAATCCATGATAAGCAGGATGGCTCCCAGATGGAAGGTGGCACCAGTGCCAAGTCGGGCTGGTTTGTGAGAGCCAAGTGGCTCCTGCAATCTGCCAGCCAGAAGATGGGCAGGTCAGTTTTACTTCCAGGAAAAAGGGCCGTGGATTTTTTTCTGGGGCCTGTGGCTGGGAGTGGCCGGCTGGCTCCTGAAAATCCACGATACGCAGGATGGTTCCCAGATGAAAGGTGACACCAATGCCAAGTCGGCCTGGTTTGATAGTATCAAATGGCTCCTGCAATCTACCATCCAGAAGACGGGCCGCTGAGTTTTTTTTCCAGGGATAAGGGCCGTAGTTTGTGTTTGGGGACCTGTGGCTGGGAGTGGCCGGCTGGCTCCTGAAAATCCACGATACGCAAGATGGTTACCAGATGAAAGGTGGCACCAGTGCCAAGTCGTGCTGGTTTGATAGAGCCAAGTGTCTCCTGCAATCTGCCAGCCAGAAGCAGGGTGGGTGAGTTTTGTTTGCCAGGGAAACAGGCCGTGGTTTTTTTTCGGGGGCCTGTGGCTGGAAATGGCCGGCTGGCTCCTTAAAATCCACGCCGCAAAAGGATGGTTCCCAGACCCAAGGGGGCACCAGGGCCGAGTCTGGCTGGTTTGATGGAGCCAAGTGGCTCCTGCAATATGCCGGCCAGAAGCGAGGCGGGTCAGTTTTACTTCCAGGGAAAAGGGCCGTAGATTTTGTTTGGGGGCCTGTGGCTGGGAATAGCCTGCTGGCTCCTGAAAATCCACGATACTCAGGATGATGCCAGGACCCGAGGTGGCACCAGTGCCTAGTCGGGCTGGTTTGATAGAGCCATGTGGCTCCTGCAATCTGCCAGCCACAAGATGGGCGGGTCAGTTATACTTCCAGGGTAAAGGGCCGTAGTTTGTGTTTGGGGGCCTGTGGCTGGGATTGGTCGGCTGGCTCCTGAAAATCCACGATATGCAGGATGGTTCCCAGATGAAAGGTGGCAGCAGTGCCGAGTCGGGCTGGTTTGATAGAGCCAAGTGTCTCGTGCAATCTGCCAGCCAGAAGCGGGTTGGGTGAGTTTTGTTTGCCAGGGAAAAGGGCCGTGGATTGTTTTCGGGGGCCTGTGGCTGGGAATGGCCGGTTGGCTCCTTAAAATCCAGGCCGCGCAGGATGGTTCCCAGACCCAAGGGGGCACCAGTGCCGAGTCGGGCTGGTTTGATAGAGCCAAGTGGCTCCTGCAATCTGGCAGCCAGAAGATGGGCAGGTCAGTTTTACTTCCAGGGAAAAGGGCCGTAGTTTGTGTTTGGGGGCCTGTGGCTGGGAGTGGCCGGCTGGCTCCTGAAAATCAACGATAAGCAGGATGATTCCCAGACCCATGGTGGCTCCACTGCCATGTCGGGCTGGTATGATAGTACAATGTGGCTCCTGCTATCTACCATCCAGAAGCCGGGCAGCTGATTTTTTTTTCCAGGGAAAACGGCCTTGGTATGTGTTTGGGGGCCTGTGTCTGGGAGTGGCCGGCTGGCTCCTGAAAATCCACGATACTCTGGATGGTTCCCAGATGAAAGGTGGCACCTGTGCCAAGTCGGGCTGGTTTTATAGTACCAAGTGGCTCGTGCAATATGCCAGCCAGAAGATGGGCAGGTCAGTTTTACTTCCAGGGAAAAGGGCCGTAGTTTTTCTTTGGGGGCCTGTGGCTGGGAGTGGCCGGCTGGCTCCTGAAAATCCACGATACGCAGGATGGTTCCCAGATGAAAGGTGGCAGCAGTGCCGAGTCGGGCTGGTTTGATAGAGCCAAGTGGCTCCTGCAATCTGCCAACCAGAAGCGTGGCGGGTGACTTTTAGTTGCCAGGGAAAAGGGAAGTAGTTTGTTTTCGGAGGCCTGTGGCTGGGAATGGCCGGCTGGCTCCTTAAAATCCACGCCGCGCAGAATGGTTCCCAGACCCAAGGGGGCACCAATGCCGAGTCGGGCTGGTTTGATAGAGCCATGTGGCTCCTGCAATCTGCCAGCCAGAAGCAGGGTGGGTGAGTTTTATTTGCCAGGGAAAAAGACCATACTTTGTGTTTGGGCGCCTGTGGCCCGAAATGGCCGGCTGGCTCCTGAAAATCCACGATACGCAGGATGGTTCCCAGATGAAAGGTGGCACCAGTGGGCTGGTTTGATAGAGCCAAGTGGCTCCTGCAATCTGCCAGCCAGAAGCGGGGTGGGTGAGTTTTATTTGCTAGGGAAAAGGGCCGTGGTTTTTTTTCAGGGGCATGTGGCAGGGAGTGGCCGGCTGGCTCCTGAAAATCCATGATACGCAGGATGGTTCCCAGATGAAAGTTGGCACCAGTGCCAAGTCGGCCTGGTTTGATAGTACCAAATGGCTCCTGCAATCTACCATCCAGAAGACGCGCCGCTGAGTTTTTCTTCCAGGGAAAAGGGCTGTGGTTAGTTTTCTGCGGCCTGCGGCTTGGAATGGCCGGCTGGCTCCTTGAAATCCATGCCGCGCAGGATGGTTCCCAGATCCATGGGGGCCCCAGTGCCGAGTTGGGCTGGATTGATAGAGCCAAGTGGCTCCTGCAATCTGGCAGCCAGAAGATGGGCAGGTCAGTTTTACTTCCAGGGAAAAGGGCCGTAGTTTGTGTTGGGGCCCTGTGGCTGGGAGTGGCCGGCTGGCTCCTGAAAATCCATGATACGCAGGATGGTTCCCAGATGAAAGGTGGCACCAGGACCAAGTCAGGCTGTTTTGATAGTACCATGTGGCTCCTGCAATCTGCCAGCCAGAAGATGGGCAGGTCAATTTTACTTCCAAGGAAAAGGGCCGTGGTTTGTGTTGGGGGCCTGTGGCTGGGAGTGGCCCGCTGGCTCCTGAAAATCCACGATACGCAGGAAGGTTCCCATATGAAAGGTGGCACCAGTGCCAAGTCGGGCTGGTGTGATAGTACCAAGTGGCTCCTGCAATATGCCAGCCAGAAGATGGGCAGGTCAGTTTTACTTCCAGGGAAAAGGGCCGTAGGTTGTGTTCAGGGGCCTGTGGCTGGGAGTGGCCGGCTGGCTCCTGAAAATCCACGATACGCAGGATGGTTCCCAGATGAAAGGGGGCACCAGTGCCGAGTTGGGCTGGTTTGATAGAGCCAAGTGGCTCCTGCAATCTGACAACCAGAAGCGTGGTGGGTGACTTTTTTTTTCCAGGGAAAAGGGAAGTGCTTTGTTTACGGGCGCCTGTGGCTGGGAGTGGCCAGCGGGCTCCTTAAAATCCATGCCGCGCAGAATGGTTCCCAGACCCAAGGGGGTACCAGTGCCGAGTTGGGCTGGTTTGATAGAGCCATGTGGCTCCTGCAATCTGCCAGCCAGAAGCGGGGCAGGTGAGTTTTGTTTGCCAACGAAATGGGCCGTGGTTTGTGTTGGAGGCCTGTGGCTGGGAGTGGCCGGCTGGCTCCTGAAAATCCACGATATGCAGGATGGTTCCCAGACCCAAGGGGGCACCAGTGCCAAGTCGTGCTGGTTTGATAGAGCCAAGTGGCTCTTGCAATCTGCCAGCCAGAAGATGGGCAGGTCTGTTTTGCTTCCAGGGAAAAGGGCCGTGGTTTGTGTTTGGGGGCCTGTGGCTCGGAAGGGCCGCCTGGCTCCTGAAATTCCGCGATACACAGGATGGTTCCCAGATGAAAGGTGGCACCAGTGCTGAGTCGGGCTGGTTTGATAGAGCCAAGTGGCTCCTGCAATCTGGCAGCTAGAAGCGGGGTGGGTGAGTTTTGTTTGCTAGGGAAAAGGGCCGTGGTTTGTTTTCGGGGGCCTGTGGCTGGGAGTGGCCGGCTGGCTCCTGAAAATCCACGATACGCAAGATGGTTCCCAGATGAAAGGTGGCACCAGTGCCGAGGCGGGCTGGGTTGATAGAGCCAAGTGGCTCCTGCAATCTGCCAGCCAGAAGATGGGCAGGTCAGTTTTACTTCCAGGGAGAAGGGCCGTGGTTTGTGTTTGGGGGACTGTGGCTGGTAATGACCCGCTGGCTCCTGAAAATCCACGATACATAGGAGGGTTCCCAGATGAAAGCTGGCACCAGTGCCGAGTCGGGCTGGTTTGATAGAGTCATGTGGCTCCTGCAATCTGCCAGCCAGGAGCGGGGTGGGTGAGTTTTGTTTGCTAGGGAAAAGGGCCGTGGTTTTTTTTCGGGGGCCTGTGGCTGGAAATGGCCGGCTGGCTCCTGAAAATCCATGATACGCAGGATGGCTCCCAGATGGAAGGTGGCACCAGTGCCAAGTCGGGCTGGTTTGTGAGAGCCAAGTGGCTCCTGCAATCTGCCAGCCAGAAGATGGGCAGGTCAGTTTTACTTCCAGGAAAAAGGGCCGTGGATTTTTTTCTGGGGCCTGTGACTGGGAGTGGCCGGCTGGCTCCTGAAAATCCACGATACGCAGGATGGTTCCCAGATGAAAGGTGACACCAATGCCATGTCGGCCTGGTTTGATAGTATCAAATGGCTCCTGCAATCTACCATCCAGAAGACGGGCCGCTGAGTTTTTTTTCCAGGGATAAGGGCCGTAGTTTTTGTTTGGGGACCTGTGGCTGGGAGTGGCCGGCTGGCTCCTGAAAATCCACGATACGCAAGATGGTTACCAGATGAAAGGTGGCACCAGTGCCAAGTCGTGCTGGTTTCATAGAGCCAAGTGTCTCCTGCAATCTGCCAGCCAGAATCGGGGTGGGTGAGTTTTTTTTGCCAGGGAAAAGGGCCGTGGTTTGTTTTTTGGGGACTTTGGCAGGGAATGGCCGGCTGGCTCCTGAAAATCCACGATACGCAGGATGGTTCCCAGATGAAAGGTGGCACCAATGCCAAGTAGGGCTGATTTGATAGTACGAAGTGGCTCCTGCAACCTGCCAGCCAGAAGATAGGCAGGTCAGTTTTACTTCCAGGGAAAAGGGCCGTAGTTTTTCTTTGGGGGCCTCTGGCTGGGAGTGGCCGGCTGGCTCCTGAAAATCCACGATACGCAGGATGGTTCCCAGATGAAAGGTGGCAGCAGTGCCGAGTCGGGCTGGTTTGATAGAGCCATGTGGCTCCTGCAATCTGCCAGCCAAAAGCGGGGCAGGTGAGTTTTGTTTGCCAACGCAATGGGCCGTGGTTTGTGTTGGAGGCCTGTGGCTGGGAGTGGCCGGCTGGCTCCTGAAAATCCACGATATGCAGGATGGTTCCCAGATGAAAGGTGGCACCAGTGCCAAGTCGTGCTGGTTTGATAGAGCCAAGTGGCTCCTGCAATCTGCCAGCCAGAAGATGGGCAGGTCTGTTTTATTTCTAGGGAAAACGGCCGTGGTTTGTGTTTGGGCTCCTGTGGCCCAAAATGGCCGCCTGGCTCCTGAAAATCCATGATACGCAGGATGGTTCCCAGATAAAAGGTGGCACCAGTGCCAAGTCAGGAAGGTTTGATAGAGCCATGTGGCTCCTGCAATCTGCCAGCCAGAAGCGGGGTGGGTGAGTTTGGTTTGCCTGGGAAAAGGGCCAGAGCTTGTGTTTGGGGGCCTGTGGCTGGGAGTGGCCGGCTGGCTCCTGAAAATCCACGATACGCAGGATGGTTCCCAGATGAAAGGTGGCAGCAGTGCCGAGTCGGGCTGGTTTGATAGAGCCATGTGGCTCCTGCAATCTGCCAGCCAGAAGCGGGTTGGGTGAGTTTTGTTTTCCAGGGAAAAGGACCATAGTTTGTGTTTGTGGGTCTGTGTCTGGGAGTGGCCGGCTCGCTCCTGAAAATCCACGATACGCAGGATGGTTCCCAGAGGAAAGGTGGCACCAGAGCCGACTCGGGCTGGTGTGATAGTACCAAGCGAATCCTGCAATCTGGCAGCCAGAAGCAGGGCGTGTGAGTTTTGTTTGCCAGGGAAAAGGACCATAGTTTCTGTTTGGGGGCCTGTGGAGGGGAGTGGCCGGCTGGCTCCTGAAAATCCACGATACGCAGTATGTTTCCCGAACGCAATGGGGCACCATTGCCAAGTCGGGCTGGTTTGATAGAGCCAAGTGGCTCCTGCAATCTGCCAGCCAGAAGATGGGCAGGTCAGTTTTACTTCCAGGGAAAAGGGCCGTAGATTTTGTTTGGTGGCCTGTAGCTGGGAGTGGCCGGCTCGTTCCTGAAAATCCACGATACACAGGATGGTTCCCAAATGAAAGGTGGCACCAGTGCCGAGTCAGGCTTGTTTGATAGAGCCAAGAGGCACCTGCAATCTGCCAGCCAGAAGCGGGGCGGCTGAGTTTTGTTTTCCAGGGAAAAGGGACGTAGTTTGTGTTTGAGGACCGGTGGGTTTGAGTGGCTGGCTGGCTCCTGAAAATCCACGATACGCAGGATGGTTCCCAGATGAAAGGTGGCAGCAGTGCCAAGTCGGGCTGGTTTGATAGAGGCAAGAGGCACCTGCAATCTGCCAGCCAGAAGCGGGGCGGGTGAGGTTCGTTTTTCCAGGGAAAAGGGCCGTGGTATATGTTCGGGGGCCTGTGGCTGGGAGTGGCCGGCTGGCTCCTGAAAATCCACGATACGCAGGATGGTTCCCAGATGAAAGGTGGCAGCAGTGCCGAGTCGGGCTGGTTTGATAGAGCCAAGTGGCTCCTGCAATCTGCCAACCAGAAGCGTGGTGGGTGACTTTTGTTTGCCAGGGAAAAGGGAAGTAGTTTGTTTTCGGGGGCCTGTGGCTGGGAATGGCCGGCTGGCTCCTTAAAATCTACGTCGCGCAGAATGGTTCCCAGACCCAAGGGGGCACCAGTGCCGAGTCGGGCTGGTTTGATAGAGCCATGTGGCTCCTGCAATCTGCCAGCCAAAAGCGGGGCAGGTGAGTTTTGTTTGCCAACGAAATGGGCCGTGGTTTGTGTTGGAGGCCTGTGGCTGGGAGTGGCCGGCTGGCTCCTGAAAATCCACGATATGCAGGATGGTTCCCAGATGAAAGGTGGCACCAGTGCCAAGTCGTGCTGGTTTGATAGAGCCAAGTGGCTCCTGCAATCTGCCAGCCAGAAGATGGGCAGGTCTGTTTTATTTCTAGGGCAAACGGCCGTGGTTTGTGTTTGGGCTCCTGTGGCCCAAAATGGCCACCTGGCTCTTGAAAATCCACGATACGCAGGATGGTTCCCAGAGGAAAGGTGGCACCAGAGCTGAGTCGGGCTGGTGTGATAGTACCAAGCGAATCCTGCAATCTGGCAGCCAGAAGCAAGGCGTGTGAGTTTTGTTTGCCAGGGAAAAGGACCATAGTTTCTGTTTGGGGGCCTGTGGCTGGGAGTGGCCGGCTGGCTCCTGAAAATCCACGATACGCAGGATGTTTCCCAGACGCAATGGGGCACCATTGCCATGTCGGGCTGGTTTGATAGAGCCAAGTGTCTCCTGCAATCTGCCAGCCAGATAATGGGCAGGTCAGTTTTACTTCCAGGGAAAAGGGCCGTAGATTTTTTTTGGTGGCCTGTAGCTGGGAGTGGCCGGCTCGTTCCTGAAAATCCACGATACACAGGATGGTTCCCAAATGAAAGGTGGCGCCAGTGCCGAGTCGGGCTTGTTTGATAGCGCCAAGAGGCACCTGCAGTCTGCCAGCCTGAAGCGGGGCGGGTGAGTTTTGTTTGCCAGGGAAAAGGGACGTAGTTTGTGTTTGGGGACCGGTGGATTTGAGTGGCTGGCTGGCTCCTGAAAATCCACGATACGCAGGATGGTTCCCAGATGAAAGGTGGCAGCAGTGCCAAGTCGGGCTGGTTTGATAGAGGCAAGAGGCACCTGCAATCTGCCAGCCAGAAGCGGGGCGGGTGAGGTTCGTTTTTCCAGGGAAAAGGGCCGTGGTATATGTTCGGGGGTCTGTGGCTGGGAGTGGCCGGCTGGCTCCTGAAAATCAACGATACGCAGGATGATTCCCACACCCATGGTGGCTCCACTGCCAAGTCGGGCTGGTATGATAGTACAATGTGGCTCCTGCTATCTACCATCCAGAAGCCGGGCAGCTGAGTTTTTTTTCCAGGGAAAACGGCCGTGGTATGTGTTTGGGGGCCTGTGTCTGGGAGTGGCCGGCTGGCTCCTGAAAATCCACGATACGCAGGATAGTTCCCAGATGAAAGGTGGCACCAGTGCCAAGTCGGGCTAGTTTTATAGTACCAAGTGGCTCCTGCAATCTGCCAACCAGAAGATGGGCAGGTCACTTTTACTTCCAGGGAAAAGGGCCGTAGTTTTTCTTTGGGGGCCTCTGGCTGGGAGTGGCCGGCTTGCTCCTGAAAATCCACGATACGCAGGATGGTTCCCAGATGAAAGGTGGCAGCAGTGCCGAGTCGGGCTGGTTTGATAGAGCCATGTGGCTCCTGCAATCTGCCAGCCAAAAGCGGGGCAGGTGAGTTTTGTTTGCCAACGCAATGGGCCGTGGTTTGTGTTGGAGGCCTGTGGCTGGGAGTGGCCGGCTGGCTCCTGAAAATCCACGATATGCAGGATGGTTCCCAGATGAAAGGTGGCACCAGTGCCAAGTCGTGCTGGTTTGATAGAGCCAAGTGGCTCCTGCAATCTGCCAGCCAGAAGATGGGCAGGTCTGTTTTATTTCTAGGGAAAACGGCCGTGGTTTGTGTTTGGGCTCCTGTGGCCCAAAATGGCCGCCTGGCTCCTGAAAATCCACGATACGCAGGATGGTTCCCAGATAAAAGGTGGCACCAGTGCCAAGTCAGGAAGGTTTGATAGAGCCATGTGGCTCCTGCAATCTGCCAGCCAGAAGCGGGGTGGGTGAGTTTGGTTTGCCAGGGAAAAGGGCCAGAGATTGTGTTTGGGGGCCTGTGGCTGGGAGTGGCCGGCTGGCTCCTGAAAATCCACGATACGCAGGATGGTTCCCAGATGAAAGGTGGCAGCAGTGCCGAGTCGGGCTGGTTTGATAGAGCCAAGTGGCTCCTGCAATCTGCCAGCCAGAAGCGGGTTGGGTGAGTTTTGTTTTCCAGGGAAAAGGACCATAGTTTGTGTTTGTGGGTCTGTGTCTGGGAGTGGCCGGCTCGCTCCTGAAAATCCACGATACGCAGGATGGTTCCCAGAGGAAAGGTGGCACCAGAGCCGACTCGGGCTGGTGTGATAGTACCAAGCGAATCCTGCAATCTGGCAGCCAGAAGCAGGGCGTGTGAGTTTTGTTTGCCAGGGAAAAGGACCATAGTTTCTGTTTGGGGGCCTGTGGAGGGGAGTGGCCGGCTGGCTCCTGAAAATCCACGATACGCAGTATGTTTCCCGAACGCAATGGGGCACCATTGCCAAGTCGGGCTGGTTTGATAGAGCCAAGTGGCTCCTGCAATCTGCCAGCCAGAAGATGGGCAGGTCAGTTTTACTTCCAGGGAAAAGGGCCGTAGATTTTGTTTGGTGGCCTGTAGATGGGAGTGGCCGGCTCGTTCCTGAAAATCCACGATACACAGGATGGTTCCCAAATGAAAGGTGGCACCAGTGCCGAGTCAGGCTTGTTTGATAGAGCCAAGAGGCACCTGCAATCTGCCAGCCAGAAGCGGGGCGGCTGAGTTTTGTTTTCCAGGGAAAAGGGACGTAGTTTGTGTTTGAGGACCGGTGGGTTTGAGTGGCTGGCTGGCTCCTGAAAATCCACGATACGCAGGATTGTTCCCAGATGAAAGGTGGCAGCAGTGCCAAGTCGGGCTGGTTTGATAGAGGCAAGAGGCACCTGCAATCTGCCAGCCAGAAGCGGGGCGGGTGAGGTTCGTTTTTCCAGGGAAAAGGGCCGTGGTATATGTTCGGGGGCCTGTGGCTGGGAGTGGCCGGCTGGCTCCTGAAAATCAACGATACGCAGGATGATTCCCAGACCCATGGTGGCTCCACTGCCAAGTCGGGCTGGTTTGATAGAGCCAAGTGGCTCCTGCAATCTGCCAACCAGAAGCGTGGTGGGTGACTTTTGTTTGCCAGGGAAAAGGGAAGTAGTTTGTTTTCGGGGGCCTGTGGCTGGGAATGGCCGGCTGGCTCCTTAAAATCTACGTCGCGCAGAATGGTTCCCAGACCCAAGGGGGCACCAGTGCCGAGTCGGGCTGGTTTGATAGAGCCATGTGGCTCCTGCAATCTGCCAGCCAAAAGCGGGGCAGGTGAGTTTTGTTTGCCAACGAAATGGGCCGTGGTTTGTGTTGGAGGCCTGTGGCTGGGAGTGGCCGGCTGGCTCCTGAAAATCCACGATATGCAGGATGGTTCCCAGATGAAAGGTGGCACCAGTGCCAAGTCGTGCTGGTTTGATAGAGCCAAGTGGCTCCTGCAATCTGCCAGCCAGAAGATGGGCAGGTCTGTTTTATTTCTAGGGCAAACGGCCGTGGTTTGTGTTTGGGCTCCTGTGGCCCAAAATGGCCACCTGGCTCTTGAAAATCCACGATACGCAGGATGGTTCCCAGATAAAAGGTGGCACCAGTGCCAAGTCAGGCAGGTTTGATAGAGCCATGTGGCTCCTGCAATCTGCCAGCCAGAAGCGGGGTGGGTGAGTTTGGTTTGCCAGGGAAAAGGGCCAGAGCTTGTGTTTGGGGGCCTGTGGCTGGGAGTGGCCGGCTGGCTCCTGAAAATCTACGATACGCAGGATGGTTCCCAGATGAAAGGTGGCAGCAGTGCCGAGTCGGGCTGGTTTGATAGAACCAAGTGGCTCCTGCAATCTGCCAGCCAGAAGCGGGTTGGGTGAGTTTTGTTTTCCAGGGAAAAGGACCATAGTTTGTGTTTGTGGGTCTGTGTCTGGGAGTGGCCGACTCGCTCCTGAAAATCCACGATACGCAGGATGGTTCCCAGAGGAAAGGTGGCACCAGAGCTGAGTCGGGCTGGTGTGATAGTACCAAGCGAATCCTGCAATCTGGCAGCCAGAAGCAAGGCGTGTGAGTTTTGTTTGCCAGGGAAAAGGACCATAGTTTCTGTTTGGGGGCCTGTGGCTGGGAGTGGCCGGCTGGCTCCTGAAAATCCACGATACGCAGGATGTTTCCCAGACGCAATGGGGCACCATTGCCAAGTCGGGCTGGTTTGATAGAGCCAAGTGTCTCCTGCAATCTGCCAGCCAGATAATGGGCAGGTCAGTTTTACTTCCAGGGAAAAGGGCCGTAGATTTTTTTTGGTGGCCTGTAGCTGGGAGTGGCCGGCTCGTTCCTGAAAATCCACGATACACAGGATGGTTCCCAAATGAAAGGTGGCGCCAGTGCCGAGTCGGGCTTGTTTGATAGCGCCAAGAGGCACCTGCAGTCTGCCAGCCTGAAGCGGGGCGGGTGAGTTTTGTTTGCCAGGGAAAAGGGACGTAGTTTGTGTTTGGGGACCGGTGGATTTGAGTGGCTGGCTGGCTCCTGAAAATCCACGATACGCAGGATGGTTCCCAGATGAAAGGTGGCAGCAGTGCCAAGTCGGGCTGGTTTGATAGAGGCAAGAGGCACCTGCAATCTGCCAGCCAGAAGCGGGGCGGGTGAGGTTCGTTTTTCCAGGGAAAAGGGCCGTGGTATATGTTCGGGGGTCTGTGGCTGGGAGTGGCCGGCTGGCTCCTGAAAATCAACGATACGCAGGATGATTCCCACACCCATGGTGGCTCCACTGCCAAGTCGGGCTGGTATGATAGTACAATGTGGCTCCTGCTATCTACCATCCAGAAGCCGGGCAGCTGAGTTTTTTTTCCAGGGAAAACGGCCGTGGTATGTGTTTGGGGGCCTGTGTCTGGGAGTGGCCGGCTGGCTCCTGAAAATCCACGATACGCAGGATAGTTCCCAGATGAAAGGTGGCACCAGTGCCAAGTCGGGCTAGTTTTATAGTACCAAGTGGCTCCTGCAATCTGCCAACCAGAAGATGGGCAGGTCACTTTTACTTCCAGGGAAAAGGGCCGTAGTTTTTCTTTGGGGGCCTCTGGCTGGGAGTGGCCGGCTTGCTCCTGAAAATCCACGATACGCAGGATGGTTCCCAGATGAAAGGTGGCAGCAGTGCCGAGTCGGGCTGGTTTGATAGAGCCATGTGGCTCCTGCAATCTGCCAGCCAAAAGCGGGGCAGGTGAGTTTTGTTTGCCAACGCAATGGGCCGTGGTTTGTGTTGGAGGCCTGTGGCTGGGAGTGGCCGGCTGGCTCCTGAAAATCCACGATATGCAGGATGGTTCCCAGATGAAAGGTGGCACCAGTGCCAAGTCGTGCTGGTTTGATAGAGCCAAGTGGCTCCTGCAATCTGCCAGCCAGAAGATGGGCAGGTCTGTTTTATTTCTAGGGAAAACGGCCGTGGTTTGTGTTTGGGCTCCTGTGGCCCAAAATGGCCGCCTGGCTCCTGAAAATCCACGATACGCAGGATGGTTCCCAGATAAAAGGTGGCACCAGTGCCAAGTCAGGAAGGTTTGATAGAGCCATGTGGCTCCTGCAATCTGCCAGCCAGAAGCGGGGTGGGTGAGTTTGGTTTGCCAGGGAAAAGGGCCAGAGATTGTGTTTGGGGGCCTGTGGCTGGGAGTGGCCGGCTGGCTCCTGAAAATCCACGATACGCAGGATGGTTCCCAGATGAAAGGTGGCAGCAGTGCCGAGTCGGGCTGGTTTGATAGAGCCAAGTGGCTCCTGCAATCTGCCAGCCAGAAGCGGGTTGGGTGAGTTTTGTTTTCCAGGGAAAAGGACCATAGTTTGTGTTTGTGGGTCTGTGTCTGGGAGTGGCCGGCTCGCTCCTGAAAATCCACGATACGCAGGATGGTTCCCAGAGGAAAGGTGGCACCAGAGCCGACTCGGGCTGGTGTGATAGTACCAAGCGAATCCTGCAATCTGGCAGCCAGAAGCAGGGCGTGTGAGTTTTGTTTGCCAGGGAAAAGGACCATAGTTTCTGTTTGGGGGCCTGTGGAGGGGAGTGGCCGGCTGGCTCCTGAAAATCCACGATACGCAGTATGTTTCCCGAACGCAATGGGGCACCATTGCCAAGTCGGGCTGGTTTGATAGAGCCAAGTGGCTCCTGCAATCTGCCAGCCAGAAGATGGGCAGGTCAGTTTTACTTCCAGGGAAAAGGGCCGTAGATTTTGTTTGGTGGCCTGTAGCTGGGAGTGGCCGGCTGGCTCCTGAAAATCCACGATACGCAGGATAGTTCCCAGATGAAAGGTGGCACCAGTGCCGAGTCAGGCGGGGTTGATAGAGCCAAGTGGCTCCTGCAATCTGCCAACCAGAAGCGGGGCGGGTGAGTTTTGTTTTCCAGGGAAAAGTGCCGTGGTTTGTGTTCGGGGGCCTGTGGCTGGGAATGGCCGCCTGGCTACTGAAAATCAACGCTACACAGGATGGTTCCCATATGAAAGATGGCACCAGTTCCAAGTCGTGCTGGTTTGATAGAGCCAAGTGGCTCCTGCAATCTGCCAGCCAGAAGCGGGGCGGGTGAGTTTTTTTTGCCAGGGAAAAGGGCCGTGGTTTGTGTTTGGGGGCCTGTGGCTGGGAGTGGCCGGCAGGCTCCTGAAAATCCACGATACGCAGGATGGTTCCCAGATGAACGGTGGAAGCAGTGCCGAGTCCGGCTGGTTTGATAGAGGCAAGTGTCTCCTGTAATCTACCATCCGGAAGTGGGGCAGCTGAGTTTTTTTCCAGGGAAAAGGGCCGTAGTTGATGTTTGGGGGCCTGGGTATGGGAGTGGCGCTGGCTCCTGAAAATCCACGATACGAAGGATGATTCCCAGATGAATGTTGGCACCAGTGCCGAGTCGGGCTGGTTTGATAGCACCAAGAGGATCCTACAATCTGCCAGACAGAAGCGGGGTGGTTGAGTTTTGTTTGCCACGGAAAATGGCCTTGGTTTGTGTTCGGGGTCATGCGGCTGGGAGTGGCCGGCTGGCTCCTGAAAATCCACGATACGCAGGATGGTTCCCGGACCCAAGGGGTCACAAGTGCCAAGTAGGGCTGGTTTGATAGAGCCAAGTGGCTCCTGCAATCTGCCAGCCAGATGACGGGCAGGTCAGTTTTACTTCCAGGGAAAAGGGCCGTAGTTTTTGTTTGGCGGCCTGTGGCTGGGAGTGGCCGGCTGGCTCCTGAAAATCCACGACACGCAGGATGGTTCCCAGATGAAAGGTGGCACCAGTGCCAAGTCGGGCTGGTTTGATAGTACCAAGTGAATCCTCCAATCTGCCAGCCAGAAGCTGGGTGGGTGAGTTTTGTTTGCCCGGGAAAAGGGACGTAGTTTGTGTTTGGGGACCAGTGGATTTGAGTGGCTGGCTGGCTCCTGAAAATCCACGATACGCAGGATGGTTCCCAGTTGAAAGGTGGCACCAGTTCCGATTCGGGGTGGTTTGATAGAGCCAATGGGCTCCTGCAATCTGCCAGACATATGAGGGGAGAGTGAGTTATGTATGCCAGGGAAAAGGGCCGTGGTATATGTTCGGCGGCCTGTGGCTGGGAGTGGCCGGCTGGCTCCTGAAAATCCACGATACGCAGGATGGTTCCCAGATGAAAGGTGGCACCAGTGCCGAGTCAGGCTGGTTTGATAGAGCCAAGTGGCTCCTGCAATCTGCCAGCCAGAAGATGGGCTGGTTAGTTTCACTTCCAGGGAAAAGGGCTGGTAGTTTGTGTTTGGGGGCCTGAGGCTGGGAGTGGCCGGCTGGCTCCTGAAAATCCACGATACGCAGGATGGTTCCCAGATGAAAGGTGGCACCACTTCCAAGCTGGACTGCTATGATAGTACAATGTACTCCTGCACTCTGCCAGCCAGAAGACGGGCAGGTCAGTTTTACTTCCAGGGAAAAGGGCCGTAGTTTGTATTTGGGGGCCTGTGGCTGGGAGTGGCCGGCTGGCTCCTGAAAATTCACGATACACAGGATGGTTCCCAGATGAAAGGTGGCACCAGTGCCGAGTTGGGCTGGTTTGATTGAGCCAAGTGTCTCCTGCAATCTGCCAGCCAGAAGCGGGGTGGGTGAGTTTTGTTTGCCAGGGAAAAGGGCCGTGGTTCGTTTTCAGGCGCCTGTAGCCTGGAATGGCCGGCTGGCTGCTTAAAATCCACGATACGCAGGATCCTTCCCAGAGGAAAGGGGGCACCAGTGCCGAGTCGGGCTAGTTTGATAGAGCCATGTGGCACCTGCAATCTGCCAGCCAAAAGCGAGGCGGGTAAGTTTTGTTTGCCAAGTTAAAGGGCCGTGGTTTGTGTTCGGGAGCCTGAGGCTGGGAGTGGCCGGCGGGCTCCTGAAAATCCACGATAGGCAGGATGGTTCCCAGATGAAAGGTGGCACAAATGCCGAGTCGGGCTGTTTGAATAGAGCCAAGTGGCTCCTGAAATCTGCCAGCCAGAAGATGGGCGGGTGAGTTTCCTTTGCCAGGGAAAAGGGCCGTGGTTTGTTTTCGGGAGCCTGTGGCCTGGAGTGGCCTGCTGGCTGCTTAAAATTCACGCCGCGGAGGATGATTCCCAGACCCAAGGGGGCACCAGTGTCGAGGCGGGTTGGTTTGATAGAGCCAAGTGGCTCCTGCAATCTGCCAGCCAGAAGGTGGGCAGGTCAGTTTTACTTCCAGGGAAAAGGGCCGTAGTTTGTGTTTGGGGGCCTGTGGCTGGGAGTGGCCGGCTGGCTCCTGAAAATCCACGATACGCAGGATGGTTCCCACATGAAATATGGTACGAGTGCCGAGTCGGGCTGGTTTGATAGAGCCAAGTGGCTCCTGCAATCTGCCAGCCAGAAGCGGGGTGGGAGAGTTTTGTTTGCCAAGGTAAAGGGCCGTGGTTTGTTTTCGGGGGCCTGTAGCCTGGAATGGCCGGCTGGCTTCTTAAAATCCACGATACGCAAGATGGTTACCAGACCCAAGGGGGCACCACTGCCGAGTCGAGCCGGTTTGATAGAGCCATGTGGCTCCTGCAATCTGCCAGCCAGAAGCGAGGCGGGTGTGTTTTGTTTGCCAAGTTAAAGGGCCGTGGTTTGTTGTCGGGGGCCTGTGGCTGGGAGTGGCCGGCTGGCTCCTGAAAATCCACGATACGCAAGATGGTTCCCAGATAAAAGGTGGCACCAGTGCCGAGTCGGGCTGGTTTGATAGAGCCAAGTGGCTCCTGCAATCTGCCAGCCAGAAGCTGGGTGGATGAGCTTTGTTTACCAGGGAAAAGTGCCGTGGTATTTTTTCGGGGGCCTGTGGCTCTGTGTGGCCGGCTGGCTCCTGAAAATCCATGATACGCAGGATGGTTCCCTGACCAAAGTGGGCACCAGTGCCGAGTCGGGCTGTTTTGATTGAGCCAAGTGGCTCCTGCAATCTGCCAGCCAGAAGAAGGGCGGGTGAGTTTTGTTTGCCAGGGAAATGGGCCGTGGTTTGTGTTGAGGGCCTGAGGCTGGGAGTGGCGGGCTGGCTCCTGAAAATCCACGATACGCAGGATGGATCCCAGATGAAAGGTGGCAGCAGTGCCGAGTCGGGCTGGTTTGATAGAGCCAAGTGTCTCCTGCAATCTGCCAGCCAGAAGATGTGCTGGTCAGTTTTACTTCCAGGGAAAAGGGCCGTAGTTTGTGTTTGGGGGCCTGTGGCTGGGAGTGGCCGGCTGGCTCCTGAAAATCCACGATACGCGGGATGGTTCCATGACCCAAGGGGGCACCAGCGCTGAGTTGGGCTGGTTTGATAGAGCCAAGTGGCTCCTGCAATCTGCCAGCCAGAAGATGGGCAGGTCAGTTTTACTTCCAGGGAAAACCGCCGTGGTGTGTTTTAAAGGGCCTGTGGCCTGGAATGGCTAGCTGGCTCCTTAAAATCCACGCCGCGCAGCATGGTTCCCAGACCCAAGTTGGCACCAGTGCCGAGTCGGGCTGGTCTGATAGAGCCAAGTGGCTCCTGCAATCTGCCAGCCAGACGATGGGCGGGTGAGTTTTGTTTTCCAGGGAAAAGGGCCGTGGTTTGTGTTGGGGGCCTGTGGCTGGGAGTGGCCGGCTGGCTCCTGAAAATCCACGATACGCAGGATAGTTCCCAGATGAAAGGTGGCACCAGTGTTGAGTTGGGCTGGTTTGATAGAGCCATGTGGCTCCTGCAATCTGCCAGCCAGAAGATGGCCAGGTCAGTTTTACTTCCAGGGAAAAGGGCCGTAGATTGTGTTTGGCGGCCTGTGGCTGGGAGTGGCCGGCTGGCTCCTGACAATCCACGATACGCAAGATGGTTCCCTGATGAAAGGTGGCACAAGTGCCGAGTCGGGCTGGTTTGATAGAGCCAAGTGGCTCCTGCAATCTGCCAGCCAGAAGCTGGGTGGGTGAGTTTTGTTTGCCAGGGAAAAGGGCCGTGGTTTTTTTTCCGGGGCCAGTGGCTGGGAGTGGCAGGCTGGCTCCTGAAAATCCACGCCGCGCAGGATCATTCCCAGACCCAAGGCGGCACCAGTGCCGAGGCGGGTTGGTTTGATAGAGCCAAGTGGCTCCTGCAATCTGCCAGCCAGAAGATGGGCGGATGAGTTTTGTTTGCCAGGGAAATGGGCCGGGTTTGTGTTGGGGGCCTGTGGCTGGGAGTGGCCGGCTGGCTCCTGAAAATCCACGATACGCAGGATGGATCCCAGATGAAAGGTGACACCAGTGCCGAGTCGGGTTTGTTAGATAGTACCAATTTCTTTCCTGCAATCTGCCAGCCAGAAGATGTGCTGGTCAGTTTAACTTCCAGGGAAAAGGGCCGTAGTTTGTGTTTGGGGGTCTGTGGCTGGGAGTGGCCGACTGGCTCCTGAAAATCGACGATACGCAGGATGGCTCCCAAATGAAAACTGGCACCAGTGCCAAATCAGGCTGGTTTGATTGTACCAAGTGGCTCCTGCAGTCTGCCAGCTAGAAGATGGGCAGGTCAGTTTTACTTCCAGGGAAAAGGTCCGTGGTTTGTGTTGGGGGCCTGTGGCTGGGAGTGGCCGGCTGGCTCCTGAAAATCCACGATACGCAGGATGATTGCCAGACCCAAGGTGGCACCACTACCAAGTCGGGCTGATTTGATAGAGCCAAGTGGCTCCTGCAATCTGCCAGCCAGAAGATGGGCGGGTGAGGTTTTTTTTCCAGGGAAAAGGGCCATGGTTTGTGCTGGGGGCCTGTGGCTGGGAGTGGCCGGATGGCTCCTGAAAATCCATGATACGCGGGATGGTTCCCTGACCCAAGTGGGCACCAGCGCTGAGTTGGGCTGGTTTGATAGAGCCAAGTGGCTCCTGCAATCTGCCAGCCAGAAGATGGGCAGGTCAGTTTTACTTCCAGGGAAAACGGCCGTGGTGTGTTTTCAAGGGCCTGTGGCCTGGAATGGCTAGCTGGCTCCTTAAAATCCACGCCGCGCAGGATGGTTCCCAGACCCAAGGGGGCACCAGTGCCAAGTCAGGCTGGTTTGATAGAGCCAAGTGGCTCCTGCAATCTGCCAGCCAGAAGCGGGGCAGGTGAGTTTTTTTTGCCAGGGAAAAGGGCCGTGGTTTGTGTTTGGGGGCCTGTGGCTGGGAGTGGCCGGCAGGCTCCTGAAAATCCACGATACGCAGGATGGTTCCCAGATGAACGGTGGAAGCAGTGCCGAGTCCGGCTGGTTTGATAGAGGCAAGTGTCTCCTGTAATCTACCATCCGGAAGTGGGGCAGCTGAGTTTTTTTCCAGGGAAAAGGGCCGTAGTTGATGTTTGGGGGCCTGGGTATGGGAGTGGCGCTGGCTCCTGAAAATCCACGATACGAAGGATGATTCCCAGATGAATGTTGGCACCAGTGCCGAGTCGGGCTGGTTTGATAGCACCAAGAGGATCCTACAATCTGCCAGACAGAAGCGGGGTGGTTGAGTTTTGTTTGCCACGGAAAATGGCCTTGGTTTGTGTTCGGGGTCATGCGGCTGGGAGTGGCCGGCTGGCTCCTGAAAATCCACGATACGCAGGATGGTTCCCGGACCCAAGGGGTCACAAGTGCCAAGTAGGGCTGGTTTGATAGAGCCAAGTGGCTCCTGCAATCTGCCAGCCAGATGACGGGCAGGTCAGTTTTACTTCCAGGGAAAAGGGCCGTAGTTTTTGTTTGGCGGCCTGTGGCTGGGAGTGGCCAGCTGGCTCCTGAAAATCCACGACACGCAGGATGGTTCCCAGATGAAAGGTGGCACCAGTGCCAAGTCGGGCTGGTTTGATAGTACCAAGTGAATCCTCCAATCTGCCAGCCAGAAGCGGGGTGGGTGAGTTTTGTTTGCCCGGGAAAAGGGACGTAGTTTGTGTTTGGGGACCAGTGGATTTGAGTGGCTGGCTGGCTCCTGAAAATCCACGATACGCAGGATGGTTCCCAGTTGAAAGGTGGCACCAGTTCCGATTCGGGGTGGTTTGATAGAGCCAATGGGCTCCTGCAATCTGCCAGACATATGAGGGGAGAGTGAGTTATGTATGCCAGGGAAAAGGGCCGTGGTATATGTTCGGCGGCCTGTGGCTGGGAGTGGCCGGCTGGCTCCTGAAAATCCACGATACGCAGGATGGTTCCCAGATGAAAGGTGGCACCAGTGCCGAGTCAGGCTGGTTTGATAGAGCCAAGTGGCTCCTGCAATCTGCCAGCCAGAAGATGGGCTGGTTAGTTTCACTTCCAGGGAAAAGGGCTGGTAGTTTGTGTTTGGGGGCCTGAGGCTGGGAGTGGCCGGCTGGCTCCTGAAAATCCACGATACGCAGGATGGTTCCCAGATGAAAGGTGGCACCACTTCCAAGCTGGACTGCTATGATAGTACAATGTACTCCTGCACTCTGCCAGCCAGAAGACGGGCAGGTCAGTTTTACTTCCAGGGAAAAGGGCCGTAGTTTGTATTTGGGGGCCTGTGGCTGGGAGTGGCCGGCTGGCTCCTGAAAATTCACGATACACAGGATGGTTCCCAGATGAAAGGTGGCACCAGTGCCGAGTTGGGCTGGTTTGATTGAGCCAAGTGTCTCCTGCAATCTGCCAGCCAGAAGCGGGGTGGGTGAGTTTTGTTTGCCAGGGAAAAGGGCCGTGGTTCGTTTTCAGGCGCCTGTAGCCTGGAATGGCCGGCTGGCTGCTTAAAATCCACGCCACGCAGGATGGTTCCCAGACCCAAGGGGGCACCAGTGCCGAGTCGGGCTGGTTTGATAGAGCCATGTGGCACCTGCAATCTGCCAGCCAAAAGCGAGGCGGGTAAGTTTTGTTTGCCAAGTTAAAGGGCCGTGGTTTGTGTTCGGGAGCCTGAGGCTGGGAGTGGCCGGCGGGCTCCTGAAAATCCACGATAGGCAGGATGGTTCCCAGATGAAAGGTGGCACAAATGCCGAGTCGGGCTGTTTGAATAGAGCCAAGTGGCTCCTGAAATCTGCCAGCCAGAAGATGGGCGGGTGAGTTTCCTTTGCCAGGGAAAAGGGCCGTGGTTTGTTTTCGGGAGCCTGTGGCCTGGAGTGGCCTGCTGGCTGCTTAAAATTCACGCCGCGGAGGATGATTCCCAGACCCAAGGGGGCACCAGTGTCGAGGCGGGTTGGTTTGATAGAGCCAAGTGGCTCCTGCAATCTGGCAGCCAGAAGGTGGGCAGGTCAGTTTTACTTCCAGGGAAAAGGGCCGTAGTTTGTGTTTGGGGGCCTGTGGCTGGGAGTGGCCGGCTGGCTCCTGAAAATCCACGATACGCAGGATGGTTCCCACATGAAATATGGTACGAGTGCCGAGTCGGGCTGGTTTGATAGAGCCAAGTGGCTCCTGCAATCTGCCAGCCAGAAGCGGGGTGGGAGAGTTTTGTTTGCCAAGGTAAAGGGCCGTGGTTTGTTTTCGGGGGCCTGTAGCCTGGAATGGCCGGCTGGCTTCTTAAAATCCACGATACGCAAGATGGTTACCAGACCCAAGGGGGCACCACTGCCGAGTCGAGCCGGTTTGATAGAGCCATGTGGCTCCTGCAATCTGCCAGCCAGAAGCGAGGCGGGTGTGTTTTGTTTGCCAAGTTAAAGGGCCGTGGTTTGTTGTCGGGGGCCTGTGGCTGGGAGTGGCCGGCTGGCTCCTGAAAATCCACGATACGCAAGATGGTTCCCAGATGAAAGGTGGCACCAGTGCCGAGTCGGGCTGGTTTGATAGAGCCAAGTGGCTCCTGCAATCTGCCAGCCAGAAGCTGGGTGGATGAGCTTTGTTTACCAGGGAAAAGTGCCGTGGTATTTTTTCGGGGGCCTGTGGCTCTGTGTGGCCGGCTGGCTCCTGAAAATCCATGATACGCAGGATGGTTCCCTGACCAAAGTGGGCACCAGTGCCGAGTCGGGCTGTTTTGATTGAGCCAAGTGGCTCCTGCAATCTGCCAGCCAGAAGAAGGGCGGGTGAGTTTTGTTTGCCAGGGAAATGGGCCGTGGTTTGTGTTGAGGGCCTGAGGCTGGGAGTGGCCGGCTGGCTCCTGAAAATCCACGATACGCAGGATGGATCCCAGATGAAAGGTGGCAGCAGTGCCGAGTCGGGCTGGTTTGATAGAGCCAAGTGTCTCCTGCAATCTGCCAGCCAGAAGATGTGCTGGTCAGTTTTACTTCCAGGGAAAAGGGCCGTAGTTTGTGTTTGGGGGCCTGTGGCTGGGAGTGGCCGGCTGGCTCCTGAAAATCCACGATACGCGGGATGGTTCCATGACCCAAGGGGGCACCAGCGCTGAGTTGGGCTGGTTTGATAGAGCCAAGTGGCTCCTGCAATCTGCCAGCCAGAAGATGGGCAGGTCAGTTTTACTTCCAGGGAAAACCGCCGTGGTGTGTTTTAAAGGGCCTGTGGCCTGGAATGGCTAGCTGGCTCCTTAAAATCCACGCCGCGCAGCATGGTTCCCAGACCCAAGTTGGCACCAGTGCCGAGTCGGGCTGGTCTGATAGAGCCAAGTGGCTCCTGCAATCTGCCAGCCAGACGATGGGCGGGTGAGTTTTGTTTTCCAGGGAAAAGGGCCGTGGTTTGTGTTGGGGGCCTGTGGCTGGGAGTGGCCGGCTGGCTCCTGAAAATCCACGATACGCAGGATAGTTCCCAGATGAAAGGTGGCACCAGTGCCGAGTTGGGCTGGTTTGATAGAGCCAAGTGTCTCCTGCAATCTGCCAGCCAGAAGATGGCCAGGTCAGTTTTACTTCCAGGGAAAAGGGCCGTAGATTGTGTTTGGCGGCCTGTGGCTGGGAGTGGCCGGCTGGCTCCTGACAATCCACGATACGCAAGATGGTTCCCTGATGAAAGGTGGCACAAGTGTCGAGTCGGGCTGGTTTGATAGAGCCAAGTGGCTCCTGCAATCTGCCAGCCAGAAGCTGGGTGGGTGAGTTTTGTTTGCCAGGGAAAAGGGCCGTGGTTTTTTTTCCGGGGCCAGTGGCTGGGAGTGGCAGGCTGGCTCCTGAAAATCCACGCCGCGCAGGATGATTCCCAGACCCAAGGCGGCACCAGTGCCGAGGCGGGTTGGTTTGATAGAGCCAAGTGGCTCCTGCAATCTGCCAGCCAGAAGATGGGCGGATGAGTTTTGTTTGCCAGGGAAATGGGCCGGGTTTGTGTTGGGGGCCTGTGGCTGGGAGTGGCCGGCTGGCTCCTGAAAATCCACGATACGCAGGATGGATCCCAGAAGAAAGGTGACACCAGTGCCGAGTCGGGTTTGTTAGATAGTACCAATTTCTTTCCTGCAATCTGCCAGCCAGAAGATGTGCTGGTCAGTTTAACTTCCAGGGAAAAGGGCCGTAGTTTGTGTTTGGGGGTCTGTGGCTGGGAGTGGCCGACTGGCTCCTGAAAATCGACGATACGCAGGATGGCTCCCAAATGAAAACTGGCACCAGTGCCAAATCAGGCTGGTTTGATTGTACCAAGTGGCTCCTGCAGTCTGCCAGCTAGAAGATGGGCAGGTCAGTTTTACTTCCAGGGAAAAGGTCCGTGGTTTGTGTTGGGGGCCTGTGGCTGGGAGTGGCCGGCTGGCTCCTGAAAATCCACGATATGCAGGATGATTGCCAGACCCAAGGTGGCACCACTACCAAGTCGGGCTGATTTGATAGAGCCAAGTGGCTCCTGCAATCTGCCAGCCAGAAGATGGGCGGGTGAGTTTTTTTTTCCAGGGAAAAGGGCCATGGTTTGTGCTGGGGGCCTGTGGCTGGGAGTGGCCGGATGGCTCCTGAAAATCCATGATACGCGGGATGGTTCCCTGACCCAAGTGGGCACCAGCGCTGAGTTGGGCTGGTTTGATAGAGCCAAGTGGCTCCTGCAATCTGCCAGCCAGAAGATGGGCAGGTCAGTTTTACTTCCAGGGAAAACGGCCGTGGTGTGTTTTCAAGGGCCTGTGGCCTGGAATGGCTAGCTGGCTCCTTAAAATCCACGCCGCCGCAGGATGGTTCCCAGACCCAAGGGGGCACCAGTGCCAAGTCAGGCTGGTTTGATAGAGCCAAGTGGCTCCTGCAATCTGCCAGCCAGAAGAAGGGCGGGTGAGTTTTGTTTTCCTGGGAAAAGGGCCGTGGTTTTTGTTGGGGGCTTGTGTCTGGGAGTGGCTGGCTGGCTCCTGAAAATCCACGATACGCAGGATGGTTCCCAGATGAAAGGTGACACCAGTGCCGAGTCGGGCTGTTTTGATAGAGCCAAGTGGCTCCTGCAATCTGCCAGCCAGAAGATGGGCGGGTGAGTTTTGTTTTCCAGGGAAAACAGCCGTGTTTTGTGTTGGGGGCCTGTGGCTGGGAGTGGCCAGCTGGCTCCTGAAAATCCACGATACGCAGGATGGTTCCCAGATGAAAGGTGGCACCAGTGCCGAGTCGGGCTGGTTTGATAGAGCCAAGTGGCTCCTGCAATCTGCCAGCCAGAAGATGGGCTGGTTAGTTTCACTTCCAGGGAAAAGGGCTGGTAATTTGTGTTTGGGGGCCTGAGACTGGGAGTGGTCAGATGGCTCCTGAAAATCCACGATACGCAGGATGGTTCCCAGATGAAAGGTGGCACCACTTCCATGTTGGACTGCTATGATAGTACAATGTACTCCTGCACTCTGCCAGCCAGAAGACGGGCAGGTCAGTTTTACTTCCAGGGAAAAGGGCCGTAGTTTGTATTTGAGGGCCTGTGGCTGGGAGTGGCCGGCTGGCTCCTGAAAATCCACGATACACAGGGTGGTTCCCAGATGAAAGGTGGCACCAGTGCCGAGTCGGGCTGGTTTGATTGAGCCAAGTGTCTCCTGCAATCTGCCAGCCAGAAGCGGGGTGGGTGAGTTTTGTTTGCCAGGGAAAAGGGCCGTGGTTCGTTTTCGGGCGCCTGTAGCCTGGAATGGCCGGCTGGCTGCTTAAAATCCACGCCACGCAGGATGGTTCCCAGACCCAAGGGGGCACCACTGCCGAGTCGGGCTGGTTTGATAGAGCCATGTGGCACCTGCAATCTGCCAGCCAAAAGCGAGGCGGGTGAGTTTTGTTTGCCAAGTTAAAGGGCCGTGGTTTGTGTTTGGGAGCCTGAGACTGGGAGTGGCCGGCTGGCTACTGAAAATCCACGATACGCAGGATGATTCCCAGACCCAAGTTGGCACCACTACCAAGTCGGGCTGGTTTGATAGAGCCATGTGGCTCCTGCAATCTGCCAGCCAGAAGATGGGTGGGTGAGTTTTTTTTGCAGGGACAAGGGCCGTGGTTTATTTTCGGGGGCCTGTGGCTGGAAAAGGGCGGCTGGCTCCTGGAAATCCACGATACGCAGGATGGCTCCCAGATGAAAGGTGGCACCAGTGCCAAGTCAGGTTGGTTTGATTGAGCCAGGTGGCCCCTGCAATCTGCCAGCCAGAAGATGGGCAGGTCAGTTTTACTTCCAGGGAAAAGGGCCGTAGTATGTGCTTGGGGGCCTGTGGCTTGGAGTGGCCGGCTGGCTCCTGAAAATCCACGATACGCAGGATGGTTCCCAGATGAAATGTGGTACGAGTGCCGAGTCGGGCTGGTTTGATAGAGCCAAGTGGCTCCTGCAATCTGCCAGCCAGAAGCGGGGTGGGAGAGTTTTGTTTGCCAGGGAAAAGGGCCGTGGTTTTTGTTGGGGGCCTGTGGCTGGGAGTGGCCGGCTGGCTCCTGAAAATCCACGATACGCAGGATGGTTCCCAGATGAAAGGTGACACCAGTGCCAAGTCGGGCTGGTTTGATAGAGCCAAGTGGCTCCTGCAATCTGCCAGCCAGAAGAAGGGCGGGTGAGTTTTGTTTGCCAGGGAAAAGGGCCGTAGTTTGTGTTTGGGGGCCTGTGGCTGGGAGTGGCCGGCTGGCTCCTTAAAATCCACGCCGCACAGCATGGTTCCCAGACCCATGTTGGCACCAGTGCCGAGTAGGGCTGATCTGATAGAGCCAAGTGGCTCCTGCAATCTGCCAGCCAGACGATGGGCGGGTGAGTTTTGTTTTCCAGGGAAAAGGGCCGTGGTTTGTTTTCGGGGGCCTGTGGCTGGGAATGGCCGGCTGGCTCCTGAAAATCCACGATACGCAGGATGGTTCCCAGATGAAAGGTGGCAGCAGTGCCGAGTTGGGCTGGTTTGATAGAGCCAAGTGGCTCCTGCAATCTGCCAGCCAGAAGATGGGCAGGTCTGTTTTACTTCCAGGGAAAAGGGCCGTAGTTTGTGTTTGGGGGCCTGTGGCTGGGAGTGGCCGGCTGGCTCCTGAAAATCCACGATACGCAGGATGGCTCCCAGATGAAAGGTGGCACAAGTGCCGAGTCGGGCTGGTTTGATAGAGCCAAGTGGCTCCTGAAATCTGCCAGCCAGAAGCTGGGTGGGTGAGTTTTGTTTGCCAGGGAAAAGGGCCTTGGTTTTTTTTCCGGGGCCAGTGGCTGGGAGTGGCAGGCTGGCTCCTGAAAATCCACGCCGCGCAGGATGATTCCCAGACCCAAGGGGGCACCAGTGCCGAGGCGGGTTGGTTCGATAGAGCCAAGTGGCTCCTGCAATCTGCCAGCCAGAGGATGGGCGGGTGAGTTTTGTTTGCCAGGGAAATGGGCCGGGTTTGTGTTGGGGGCCTGTGGCTGGGAGTGGCCGGCTGGCTCCTGAAAATCCACGATACGCAGGATGGATCCCAGATGAAAGGTGACACCAGTGCCGAGTCGGGTTTGTTAGATAGTACCAATTTCTTTCCTGCAATCTGCCAGCCAGAAGATGTGCTGGTCAGTTTTACTTCCAGGGAAAAGGGCCGTAGTTTGTGTTTGGGGGTCTGTGTCTGGGAGTGGCCGGCTGGCTCCTGAAAATCGACGATACGCAGGATGGCTCCCAAATGAAAACTGGCACCAGTGCCAAGTCAGGCTGGTTTGATTGTACCAAGTGGCTCCTGCAGTCTGCCAGCTAGAAGATGGGCAGGTCAGTTTTACTTCCAGGGAAAAGGTCCGTGGTTTGTGTTGGGGGCCTGTGGCTGGGAGTGGCCGGCTGGCTCCTGAAAATCCACGATACGCAGGATGATTGCCAGACCCAAGGTGGCACCACTACCAAGTCGGGCTGATTTGATAGAGCCAAGTAGCTCCTGCAATCTGCCAGCCAGAAGATGGGCGGGCGAGTTTTTTTTTCCAGGGAAAAGGGCCGTGGTTTGTGCTGGGGGCCTGTGGCTGGGAGTGGCCGGATGGCTCCTGAAAATCCACGATACGCAGGATGGTTCCCTGACCCAAGTTAGCACCACTACCAAGTCAGGTTTGTTTGATAGAGCCAAGTGGCTCCAGCAGTCTGCCAGCCAGAAGATGGGCAGGTCAGTTTTACTTTCAGGGAAAAGGGCCGTGGTGTGTTTTCAAGGGCCTGTGGCCTGGAATGGCCTGCTGGCTCCTTAAAATCCACGCCGCGTAGGATGGTTCCCAGACCTAAGGGGGCACCAGTGCGTAGTCAGGCTGGTTTGATAGAGCCATGTGGCTCCTGCAATCTGCCAGCCAGAAGAAGGGCGGGTGAGTTTTGTTTTCCAGGGAAAAGGGCCGTGGTTTGGGTTTGGGGGCCTGTGGCTGGGAGTGGCCGGCTGGCTCCTTAAAATCCAGGCTGCGCAGCATGGTTCCCAGACCCAAGTTGGCACCAGTGCCTAGTAGGGCTGGTCTGATAGAGCCCAGTGGCTCCTGCAATCTGCCAGCCAGAAGATGGGCGGGTGAGTTTTGTTTTCCAGGGAAAAGGGCCGTGGTTTGTGTTGGGGGCCTGTGGCTGGGAGTGGCCGGCTGGCTCCTTAAAATCCACGATACGTAGGATGATTCCCAGACCCAAGTTGGCACCACTACCAAGTCGGGCTGATTTGATAGAGCCAAGTGGCTCCTGCAATCTGCCAGCCAGAAGATGGGCGGGTGAGTTTTTTTTTCCAGGGAAAAGGGCCGTGGTTTGTGCTGGGGGCCTGTGGCTGGGAGTGGCCGGATGGCTCCTGAAAATCCACGATACGCAGGATGGTTCCCAGATAAAAGGTGGCACCAGTGCCGAGTCGGGCTGGTTTGATAGAGCCAAGTGGCTCCTGCAATCTGCCAGCCAGAAGATGGGCGGGTGAGTTTTGTTTGCCAGGGAAAAGGGCCGTGGTTTGTTTTCAAGGGCCTGTGGCTGGGAACGGCCGGCTGGTTCCTGAAAATCCACGATACGTAGGATGATTCCCAGACCCAAGTTAGCACCACTACCAAGTCAGGTTTGTTTGATAGAGCCAAGTGGCTCCTGCAGTCTGCCAGCCAGAAGATGGGCAGGTCAGTTTTTCTTCCAGGGAAAAGGGCCGTAGTTTGTGTTTGGGGGCCTGTGGCTGGGAGTGGCCGGCTGGCTCCTTAAAATCCACGATACGCAGGATGGTTCCCTGACCCAAGTGGCCACCAGTGCCGAGTCGGGCTGGTTTGATAGAGCCAAGTGGCTCCTGCAATCTGCCAGCCAGAAGATGGGCGGGTGATTTTTTTTTATCAGGGAAAAGGGCCGTGGTTTGTGTTGGGGGCCTGTGGCTGGGAATGGCCGGCTGGCTCCTGAAAATCCACGATACGCAGGATGGTTCCCAGATGAAAGGTGGCACCAGGGCCAAGTCGGGCTGGTTTGATAGAGCCAAGTGGCTCCTGCAATCTGCCAGGCAGAAGATGTGCTGGTCAGTTTTACTTCCAGGGAAAAGGGCCGTAGTTTGTGTTTGGTGGCCTGTGGCTGGGTGGGTCTGGATGGCTCCTGAAAATCCACGATACGCAGGATGATTCCCAGATGAAAGGTGGCACCAGTGCCGAGTCGGGCTGGTTTGATAGAGCCAAGTGGCTCCTGCAATCTGCCAGCCAGAAGATGGGCTGGTTAGTTTCACTTCCAGGGAAAAGGGCTGGTAGTTTGTGTTTGGGGGCCTGAGACTGGGAGTGGTCAGATGGCTCCTGAAAATCCACGATACGCAGGATGGTTCCCAGATGAAAGGTGGCACCACTTCCATGTTGGACTGCTATGATAGTACAATGTACTCCTGCACTCTGACAGCCAGAATACGGGCAGGTCAGTTTTACTTCCAGGGAAAAGGGCCGTAGTTTGTATTTGAGGGCCTGTGGCTGGGAGTGGCCGGCTGGCTCCTGAAAATCCACGATACACAGGGTGGTTCCCAGATGAAAGGTGGCACCAGTGCCGAGTCGGGCTGGTTTGATAGAGCCAAGTGTCTCCTGCAATCTGCCAGCCAGAAGCGGGGTGGGTGAGTTTTGTTTGCCAGGGAAAAGGGCCGTGGTTCGTTTTCGGGCGCCTGTAGCCTGGAATGGCCGGCTGGCTGCTTAAAATCCACGCCACGCAGGATGGTTCCCAGACCCAAGGGGGCACCACTGCCGAGTCGGGCTGGTTTGATAGAGCCATGTGGCACCTGCAATCTGCCAGCCAAAAGCGAGGCGGGTGAGTTTTGTTTGCCAAGTTAAAGGGCCGTGGTTTGTGTTTGGGAGCCTGAGACTGGGAGTGGCCGGCTGGCTACTGAAAATCCACGATACGCAGGATGATTCCCAGACCCAAGTTGGCACCACTACCAAGTCGGGCTGGTTTGATAGAGCCATGTGGCTCCTGCAATCTGCCAGCCAGAAGATGGGTGGGTGAGTTTTTTTTGCAGGGAAAAGGGCCGTGGTTTATTTTCGGGGGCCTGTGGCTGGAAAAGGGCGGCTGGCTCCTGGAAATCCACGATACGCAGGATGGCTCCCAGATGAAAGGTGGCACCAGTGCCAAGTCAGGTTGGTTTGATTGAGCCAGGTGGCCCCTGCAATCTGCCAGCCAGAAGATGGGCAGGTCAGTTTTACTTCCAGGGAAAAGGGCCGTAGTATGTGCTTGGGGGCCTGTGGCTTGGAGTGGCCGGCTGGCTCCTGAAAATCCACGATACGCAGGATGGTTCCCAGATGAAATGTGGTACGAGTGCCGAGTCGGGCTGGTTTGATAGAGCCAAGTGGCTCCTGCAATCTGCCAGCCAGAAGCGGGGTGGGAGAGTTTTGTTTGCCAGGGAAAAGGGCCGTGGTTTTTGTTGGGGGCCTGTGGCTGGGAGTGGCCGGCTGGCTCCTGAAAATCCACGATACGCAGGATGGTTCCCAGATGAAAGGTGACACCAGTGCCAAGTCGGGCTGGTTTGATAGAGCCAAGTGGCTCCTGCAATCTGCCAGCCAGAAGAAGGGCGGGTGAGTTTTGTTTGCCAGGGAAAAGGGCCGTAGTTTGTGTTTGGGGGCCTGTGGCTGGGAGTGGCCGGCTGGCTCCTTAAAATCCACGCCGCACAGCATGGTTCCCAGACCCATGTTGGCACCAGTGCCGAGTAGGGCTGATCTGATAGAGCCAAGTGGCTCCTGCAATCTGCCAGCCAGACGATGGGCGGGTGAGTTTTGTTTTCCAGGGAAAAGGGCCGTGGTTTGTTTTCGGGGGCCTGTGGCTGGGAGTGGCCGGCTGGCTCCTGAAAATCCACGATACGCAGGATGGTTCCCAGATGAAAGGTGGCAGCAGAGCCGAGTTGGGCTGGTTTGATAGAGCCAAGTGGCTCCTGCAATCTGCCAGCCAGAAGATGGGCAGGTCTGTTTTACTTCCAGGGAAAAGGGCCGTAGTTTGTGTTTGGGGGCCTGTGGCTGGGAGTGGCCGGCTGGCTCCTGAAAATCCACGATACGCAGGATGGTTCCCAGATGAAAGGTGGCACAAGTGCCGAGTCGGGCTGGTTTGATAGAGCCAAGTGGCTCCTGAAATCTGCCAGCCAGAAGCTGGGTGGGTGAGTTTTGTTTGCCAGGGAAAAGGGCCGTGGTTTTTTTTCCGGGGCCAGTGGCTGGGAGTGGCAGGCTGGCTCCTGAAAATCCACGCCGCGCATTATGATTCCAAGACCCAAGGGGGCACCAGTGCCGAGGCGGGTTGGTTCGATAGAGCCAAGTGGCTCCTGCAATATGCCAGCCAGAGGATGGGCGGGTGAGTTTTGTTTGCCAGGGAAATGGGCCGGGTTTGTGTTGGGGGCCTGTGGCTGGGAGTGGCCGGCTGGCTCCTGAAAATCCACGATACGCAGGATGGATCCCAGATGAAAGGTGACACCAGTGCCGAGTCGGGTTTGTTAGATAGTACCAATTTCTTTCCTGCAATCTGCCAGCCAGAAGATGTGCTGGTCAGTTTTACTTCCAGGGAAAAGGGCCGTAGTTTGTGTTTGGGGGTCTGTGTCTGGGAGTGGCCGGCTGGCTCCTGAAAATCGACGATACGCAGGATGGCTCCCAAATGAAAACTGGCACCAGTGCCAAGTCAGGCTGGTTTGATTGTACCAAGTGGCTCCTGCAGTCTGCCAGCTAGAAGATGGGCAGGTCAGTTTTACTTCCAGGGAAAAGGTCCGTGGTTTGTGTTGGGGGCCTGTGGCTGGGAGTGGCCGGCTGGCTCCTGAAAATCCACGATACGCAGGATGATTGCCAGACCCAAGTTGGCACCACTACCAAGTCGGGCTGATTTGATAGAGCCAAGTGGCTCCTGCAATCTGCCAGCCAGAAGATGGGCGGGCGAGTTTTTTTTTCCAGGGAAAAGGGCCGTGGTTTGTGCTGGGGGCCTGTGGCTGGGAGTGGCCGGATGGCTCCTGAAAATCCACGATACGCAGGATGGTTCCCTGACCCAAGTGGGCACCTGTGCCGAGTCGGGCAGGTTTGATAGAGCCAAGTGGCTCCTGCAATCTGCCAGCCAGAAGATGGGCAGGTCAGTTTTACTTTCAGGGAAAAGGGCCGTGGTGTGTTTTCAAGGGCCTGTGGCCTGGAATGGCCCGCTGGCTCCTTAAAATCCACGCCGCGTAGGATGGCTCCCAGACCTAAGGGGGCACCAGTGCGTAGTCAGGCTGGTTTGATAGAGCCATGTGGCTCCTGCAATCTGCCAGCCAGAAGAAGGGCGGGTGAGTTTTGTTTGCCAGGGAAAAGGGCCGTGGTATTTGTTGGGGGCCTGTGGCTGGGAGTGGCCGGCTGGCTCCTGAAAATCCACGATACGCAGGATGGTTCCCAGATGAAAGGTGACACCAGTGCCAAGTTGGCCTGGTTTGATGGAGCCAAGTGGCTCCTGCAATCTGCCAGCCAGAAGATGGGCTGGTCAGTTTTACTTCCAGGGAAAAGGGCCGTAGTTTGGGTTTGGGAGCCTGTGGCTGGGAGTGGCCGGCTGGCTCCTTAAAATCCACGCTGCGCAGCATGGTTCCCAGACCCAAGTTGGCACCAGTGCCTAGTAGGGCTGGTCTGATAGAGCCCAGTGGCTCCTGCAATCTGCCAGCCAGAAGATGGGCGGGTGAGTTTTGTTTTCCAGGGAAAAGGGCCGTGGTTTGTGTTGGGGGCCTGTGGCTGGGAGTGGCCGGCTGGCTCCTTAAAATCCACGATACGTAGGATGATTCCCAGACCCAAGTTGGCACCACTACCAAGTCGGGCTGATTTGATAGAGCCAAGTGGCTCCTGCAATCTGCCAGCCAGAAGATGGGCGGGTGAGTTTTTTTTTCCAGGGAAAAGGGCCGTGGTTTGTGCTGGGGGCCTGTGGCTGGGAGTGGCCGGATGGCTCCTGAAAATCCACGATACGCAGGATGGTTCCCAGATAAAAGGTGGCACCAGTGCCGAGTCGGGCTGGTTTGATAGAGCCAAGTGGCTCCTGCAATCAGCCAGCCAGAAGATGGGCGGGTGAGTTTTGTTTGCCAGGGAAAAGGGCCGTGGTTTGTTTTCGGGGGCCTGCGGCTGGGAGTGGCCGGCTGGCTCCTGAAAATCCACGATACGCAGGATGGTTCCCAGATGAAAGGTGGCAGCAGAGCCGAGTTGGGCTGGTTTGATAGAGCCAAGTGGCTCCTGCAATCTGCCAGCCAGAAGATGGGCAGGTCTGTTTTACTTTCAGGGAAAAGGGCCGTAGTTTGTGTTTGGGGGCCTGTGGCTGGGAGTGGCCGGCTGGCTCCTGAGAATCCACGATACGCAGGATGGTTCCCAGATGAAAGGTGGCACAAGTGCCGAGTCGGGCTGGTTTGATAGAGCCAAGTGGCTCCTGAAATCTGCCAGCCAGAAGCTGGGTGGGTGAGTTTTGTTTGCCAGGGAAAAGGGCCGTGGTTTTTTTTCCGGGGCCAGTGGCTGGGAGTGGCAGGCTGGCTCCTGAAAATCCACGCCGCGCATTATGATTCCCAGACCCAAGGGGGCACCAGTGCCGAGGCGGGTTGGTTCGATAGAGCCAAGTGGCTCCTGCAATCTGCCAGCCAGAGGATGGGCGGGTGAGTTTTGTTTGCCAGGGAAATGGGCCGGGTTTGTGTTGGGGGCCTGTGGCTGGGAGTGGCCGGCTGGCTCCTGAAAATCCACGATACGCAGGATGGATCCCAGATGAAAGGTGACACCAGTGCCGAGTCGGGTTTGTTAGATAGTACCAATTTCTTTCCTGCAATCTGCCAGCCAGAAGATGTGCTGGTCAGTTTTACTTCCAGGGAAAAGGGCCGTAGTTTGTGTTTGGGGGTCTGTGTCTGGGAGTGGCCGGCTGGCTCCTGAAAATCGACGATACGCAGGATGGCTCCCAAATGAAAACTGGCACCAGTGCCAAGTCAGGCTGGTTTGATTGTACCAAGTGGCTCCTGCAGTCTGCCAGCTAGAAGATGGGCAGGTCAGTTTTACTTCCAGGGAAAAGGTCCGTGGTTTGTGTTGGGGGCCTGTGGCTGGGAGTGGCCGGCTGGCTCCTGAAAATCCACGATACGCAGGATGATTGCCAGACCCAAGTTGGCACCACTACCAAGTCGGGCTGATTTGATAGAGCCAAGTGGCTCCTGCAATCTGCCAGCCAGAAGATGGGCGGGCGAGTTTTTTTTTCCAGGGAAAAGGGCCGTGGTTTGTGCTGGGGGCCTGTGGCTGGGAGTGGCCGGATGGCTCCTGAAAATCCACGATACGCAGGATGGTTCCCTGACCCAAGTGGGCACCTGTGCCGAGTCGGGCAGGTTTGATAGAGCCAAGTGGCTCCTGCAATCTGCCAGCCAGAAGATGGGCAGGTCAGTTTTACTTTCAGGGAAAAGGGCCGTGGTGTGTTTTCAAGGGCCTGTGGCCTGGAATGGCCTGCTGGCTCCTTAAAATCCACGCCGCGTAGGATGGTTCCCAGACCTAAGGGGGCACCAGTGCGTAGTCAGGCTGGTTTGATAGAGCCATGTGGCTCCTGCAATCTGCCAGCCAGAAGAAGGGCGGGTGAGTTTTGTTTGCCAGGGAAAAGGGCCGTGGTATTTGTTGGGGGCCTGTGGCTGGGAGTGGCCGGCTGGCTCCTGAAAATCCACGATACGCAGGATGGTTCCCAGATGAAAGGTGACACCAGTGCCAAGTTGGCCTGGTTTGATGGAGCCAAGTGGCTCCTGCAATCTGCCAGCCAGAAGATGGGCTGGTCAGTTTTACTTCCAGGGAAAAGGGCCGTAGTTTGGGTTTGGGGGCCTGTGGCTGGGAGTGGCCGGCTGGCTCCTTAAAATCCACGCTGCGCAGCATGGTTCCCAGACCCAAGTTGGCACCAGTGCCTAGTAGGGCTGGTCTGATAGAGCCCAGTGGCTCCTGCAATCTGCCAGCCAGAAGATGGGCGGGTGAGTTTTGTTTTCCAGGGAAAAGGGCCGTGGTTTGTGTTGGGGGCCTGTGGCTGGGAGTGGCCGGCTGGCTCCTTAAAATCCACGATACGTAGGATGATTCCCAGACCCAAGTTGGCACCACCACCAAGTCGGGCTGATTTGATAGAGCCAAGTGGCTCCTGCAATCTGCCAGCCAGAAGATGGGCGGGTGAGTTTTTTTTTCCAGGGAAAAGGGCCGTGGTTTGTGCTGGGGGCCTGTGGCTGGGAGTGGCCGGATGGCTCCTGAAAATCCACGATACGCAGGATGGTTCCCAGATAAAAGGTGGCACCAGTGCCGAGTCGGGCTGGTTTGATAGAGCCAAGTGGCTCCTGCAATCTGCCAGCCAGAAGATGGGCGGGTGAGTTTTGTTTGCCAGGGAAAAGGGCCGTGGTTTGTTTTCAAGGGCCTGTGGCTGGGAACGGCCGGCTGGTTCCTGAAAATCCACGATACGTAGGATGATTCCCAGACCCAAGTTAGCACCACTACCAAGTCAGGTTTGTTTGATAGAGCCAAGTGGCTCCTGCAGTCTGCCAGCCAGAAGATGGGCAGGTCAGTTTTTCTTCCAGGGAAAAGGGCCGTAGTTTGTGTTTGGGGGCCTGTGTCTGGGAGCGGCCGGCTGGCTCCTGAAAATCCACGATACGTAGGATGATTCCCAGACCCAAGTTAGCACCACTACCAAGTCAGGTTGGTTTGATAGAGCCAAGTGGCTCCTGCCATCTGCCAGCCAGAAGATGGGCGGGTGAGTTTTTTTTTCCAGCGAAATGGGCCGTGGTTTGTGTTTGGGGGCCTGTGGCTGGGAGTGGCCGGCTGGCTCCTTAAAATCCACGATACGCAGGATGGTTCCCTGACCCAAGTGGCCACCAGTGCCGAGTCGGGCTGGTTTGATAGAGCCAAGTGGCTCCTGCAATCTGCCAGCCAGAAGATGGGCGGGTGATTTTTTTTTATCAGGGAAAAGGGCCGTGGTTTGTGTTGGGGGCCTGTGGCTGGGAGTGGCCGGCTGGCTCCTGAAAATCCACGATACGCAGGATGGTTCCCAGATGAAAGGTGGCACCAGTGCCAAGTCGGGCTGGTTTGATAGAGCCAAGTGGCTCCTGCAATCTGCCAGGCAGAAGATGTGCTGGTCAGTTTTACTTCCAGGGAAAAGGGCCGTAGTTTGTGTTTGGTGGCCTGTGGCTGGGTGGGTCTGGATGGCTCCTGAAAATCCACGATACGCAGGATGATTCCCAGATGAAAGGTGGCACCAGTGCCGAGTCGGGCTGGTTTGATAGAGCCAAGTGGCTCCTGCAATCTGCCAGCTAGAAGATGGGCAGGTCAGTTTTACTTTCAGGAACAAAGGGCAGTGGTTTGTGTTTGGGGTCCTGTGGCTGTTAGTGGCCGGCTGGCTCCTGAAAATCGGCGATACGCAGGATGGCGCCCAAATGAATAATGGCACCAGGGCCAAGTCGGGATGGTTTGATAGTACCAAGTGGCTCCTGCAATCTGCCAGCCAGAAGATGGGCAGGTCAGTTTTACTTCCATGGAAAAGGCCCGTAGTTTGTGTTTGGGGGCCTGTGGCTGGGAGTGGCTGGCTGGCTCCTGAAAATCCACGATACGCAGGATGGTTCCCAGATGAAAGGTGGCACCAGTGCCGAGTCGGGCTGGTTTGATAGAGCCAAGTGGCTCCTGCAATCTGCCAGCCAGAAGATGGGCAGGTCAGTTTTACTTCCAGGGAAGAGGGCCGTATTTTTGCTTGGGGGCCTGTAGCCTGGGATGGCCGGCTGGCTCCTGAAAATCCACGCCGTGCAGGATGGTTCCCAGATGAAAGGTGGCACCAGGGCCAAGTCGGGCTGGTTTGATAGAGCCAAGTGGCTCCTGCAATCTGCCAGCCAGAAGATGGGCAGGTCAGTTTTACTTTCAGGGAAAAGGGCCGTGGTGTGTTTTCAAGGGCCTGTGGCCTGGAATGGCCTGCTGGCTCCTGAAAATCCACGCCGCGTAGGATGGTTCCCAGACCTAAGGGGGCACCAGTGCGTAGTCAGGCTGGTTTGATAGAGCCATGTGGCTCCTGCAATCTGCCAGCCAGAAGAAGGGCGGGTGAGTTTTGTTTGCCAGGGAAAAGGGCCATGGTATTTGTTGGGGGCCTGTGGCTGGGAGTGGCCGGCTGGCTCCTGAAAATCCACGATACGCAGGATGGTTCCCAGATGAAAGGTGACGCCAGTGCCAAGTTGGCCTGGTTTGATGGAGCCAAGTGGCTCCTGCAATCTGCCAGCCAGAAGATGTGCTGGTCAGTTTTACTTCCAGGGAAAAGGGCCGTAGTTTGGGTTTGGGGGCCTGTGGCTGGGAGTGGCCGGCTGGCTCCTTAAAATCCACGCTGCGCAGCATGGTTCCCAGACCCAAGTTGGCACCAGTGCCGAGTCGGGCTGGCCTGATAGAGCCAAGTGGCTCCTGCAATCTGCCAGCCAGAAGATGGGCGGGTGAGTTTTGTTTTCCAGGGAAAAGGGCCGTGGTTTGTGTTGGGGGCCTGTGGCTGGGAGTGGCCGGCTGGCTCCTTAAAATCCACGATACGTAAGATGATTCCCAGACCCAAGTTGGCACCACTACCAAGTCGGGCTGATTTGATAGAGCCAAGTGGCTCCTGCAATCTGCCAGCCAGAAGAAGGGCGGGTGAGTTTTGTTTGCCAGGGAAAAGGGCCGTAGTTTGCGTTTGGGGGCCTGTGGCTGGGAGTGGCCGGCTGGCTCCTTAAAATCCACGCCGCACAGCATGGTTCCCAGACCCATGTTGGCACCAGTGCCGAGTAGGGCTGGTCTGATAGAGCCAAGTGGCTCCTGCAATCTGCCAGCCAGACGATGGGCGGGTGAGTTTTGTTTTCCAGGGAAAAGGGCCGTGGTTTGTTTTCGGGGGCCTGTGGCTGGGAGTGGCCGGCTGGCTCCTGAAAATCCACGATACGCAGGATGGTTCCCAGATGAAAGGTGGCAGCAGTGCCGAGTTGGGCTGGTTTGATAGAGCCAAGTGGCTCCTGCAATCTGCCAGCCAGAAGATGGGCAGGTCTGTTTTACTTCCAGGGAAAAGGGCCGTAGTTTGTGTTTGGGGGCCTGTGGCTGGGAGTGGCCGGCTGGCTCCTGAAAATCCACGATACGCAGGATGGTTCCCAGATGAAAGGTGGCACAAGTGCCGAGTCGGGCTGGTTTGATAGAGCCAAGTGGCTCCTGAAATCTGCCAGCCAGAAGCTGGGTGGGTGAGTTTTGTTTGCCAGGGAAAAGGGCCGTGGTTTTTTTTCCGGGGCCAGTGGCTGGGAGTGGCAGGCTGGCTCCTTAAAATCCACGCCGCGCAGGATGATTCCCAGACCCAAGGGGGCACCAGTGCCGAGGCGGGTTGGTTCGATAGAGCCAAGTGGCTCCTGCAATCTGCCAGCCAGAGGATGGGCGGGTGAGTTTTGTTTGCCAGGGAAATGGGCCGGGTTTGTGTTGGGGGCCTGTGGCTGGGAGTGGCCGGCTGGCTCCTGAAAATCCACGATACGCAGGATGCATCCCAGATGAAAGGTGACACCAGTGCCGAGTCGGGTTTGTTAGATAGTACCAATTTCTTTCCTGCAATCTGCCAGCCAGAAGATGTGCTGGTCAGTTTTACTTCCAGGGAAAAGGGCCGTAGTTTGTGTTTGGGGGTCTGTGTCTGGGAGTGGCCGGCTGGCTCCTGAAAATCGACGATACGCAGGATGGCTCCCAAATGAAAACTGGCACCAGTGCCAAGTCAGGCTGGTTTGATTGTACCAAGTGGCTCCTGCAGTCTGCCAGCTAGAAGATGGGCAGGTCAGTTTTACTTCCAGGGAAAAGGTCCGTGGTTTGTGTTGGGGGCCTGTGGCTGGGAGTGGCCGGCTGGCTCCTGAAAATCCACGATACGCAGGATGATTGCCAGACCCAAGTTGGCACCACTACCAAGTCGGGCTGATTTGATAGAGCCAAGTGGCTCCTGCAATCTGCCAGCCAGAAGATGGGCGGGCGAGTTTTTTTTTCCAGGGAAAAGGGCCGTGGTTTGTGCTGGGGGCCTGTGGCTGGGAGTGGCCGGATGGCTCCTGAAAATCCATGATACGCAGGATGGTTCCCTGACCCAAGTGGGCACCTGTGCCGAGTCGGGCAGGTTTGATAGAGCCAAGTGGCTCCTGCAATCTGCCAGCCAGAAGATGGGCAGGTCAGTTTTACTTTCAGGGAAAAGGGCCGTGGGGTGTTTTCAAGGGCCTGTGGCCTGGAATGGCCTGCTGGCTCCTTAAAATCCACGCCGCGTAGGATGGTTCCCAGACCTAAGGGGGCACCAGTGCGTAGTCAGGCTGGTTTGATAGAGCCATGTGGCTCCTGCAATCTGCCAGCCAGAAGAAGGGCGGGTGAGTTTTGTTTGCCAGGGAAAAGGGCCGTGGTATTTGTTGGGGGCCTGTGGCTGGGAGTGGCCGGCTGGCTCCTGAAAATCCACGATACGCAGGATGGTTCCCAGATGAAAGGTGACACCAGTGCCAAGTTGGCCTGGTTTGATGGAGCCAAGTGGCTCCTGCAATCTGCCAGCCAGAAGATGGGCTGGTCAGTTTTACTTCCAGGGAAAAGGGCCGTAGTTTGGGTTTGGGGGCCTGTGGCTGGGAGTGGCCGGCTGGCTCCTGAAAATCCACGATACGCAGGATGGTTCCCAGATAAAAGGTGGCACCAGTGCCGAGTCGGGCTGGTTTGATAGAGCCAAGTGGCTCCTGCAATCTGCCAGCCAGAAGATGGGCGGGTGAGTTTTGTTTGCCAGGGAAAAGGGCCGTGGTTTGTTTTCAAGGGCCTGTGGCTGGGAACGGCCGGCTGGTTCCTGAAAATCCACGATACGTAGGATGATTCCCAGACCCAAGTTAGCACCACTACCAAGTCAGGTTTGTTTGATAGAGCCAAGTGGCTCCTGCAGTCTGCCAGCCAGAAGATGGGCAGGTCAGTTTTTCTTCCAGGGAAAAGGGCCGTAGTTTGTGTTTGGGGGCCTGTGTCTGGGAGTGGCCGGCTGGCTCCTGAAAATCCACGATACGTAGGATGATTCCCAGACCCAATTAGCACCACTACCAAGTCAGGTTGGTTTGATAGAGCCAAGTGGCTCCTGCCATCAGCCAGCCAGAAGATGGGCGGGTGAGTTTTTTTTTCCAGCGAAATGGGCCGTGGTTTGTGTTTGGGGGCCTGTGGCTGGGAGTGGCCGGCTGGCTCCTTAAAATCCACGATACGCAGGATGGTTCCCTGACCCAAGTGGCCACCAGTGCCGAGTCGGGCTGGTTTGATAGAGCCAAGTGGCTCCTGCAATCTGCCAGCCAGAAGATGGGCGGGTGATTTTTTTTTATCAGGGAAAAGGGCCGTGGTTTGTGTTGGGGGCCTGTGGCTGGGAGTGGCCGGCTGGCTCCTGAAAATCCACGATACGCAGGATGGTTCCCAGATGAAAGGTGGCACCAGTGCCAAGTCGGGCTGGTTTGATAGAGCCAAGTGGCTCCTGCAATCTGCCAGGCAGAAGATGTGCTGGTCAGTTTTACTTCCAGGGAAAAGGGCCGTAGTTTGTGTTTGGTGGCCTGTGGCTGGGTGGGTCTGGATGGCTCCTGAAAATCCACGATACGCAGGATGATTCCCAGATGAAAGGTGGCACCAGTGCCGAGTCGGGCTGGTTTGATAGAGCCAAGTGGCTCCTGCAATCTGCCAGCTAGAAGATGGGCAGGTCAGTTTTACTTTCAGGAACAAAGGGCAGTGGTTTGTGTTTGGGGTCCTGTGGCTGTTAGTGGCCGGCTGGCTCCTGAAAATCGGCGATACGCAGGATGGCGCCCAAATGAATAATGGCACCAGGGCCAAGTCGGGATGGTTTGATAGTACCAAGTGGCTCCTGCAATCTGCCAGCCAGAAGATGGGCAGGTCAGTTTTACTTCCATGGAAAAGGCCCGTAGTTTGTGTTTGGGGGCCTGTGGCTGGGAGTGGCTGGCTGGCTCCTGAAAATCCACGATACGCAGGATGGTTCCCAGATGAAAGGTGGCACCAGTGCCGAGTCGGGCTGGTTTGATAGAGCCAAGTGGCTCCTGCAATCTGCCAGCCAGAAGATGGGCAGGTCAGTTTTACTTCCAGGGAAGAGGGCCGTATTTTTGCTTGGGGGCCTGTAGCCTGGGATGGCCGGCTGGCTCCTGAAAATCCACGCCGTGCAGGATGGTTCCCAGATGAAAGGTGGCACCAGGGCCAAGTCGGGCTGGTTTGATAGAGCCAAGTGGCTCCTGCAATCTGCCAGCCAGAAGATGGGCAGGTCAGTTTTACTTTCAGGGAAAAGGGCCGTGGTGTGTTTTCAAGGGCCTGTGGCCTGGAATGGCCTGCTGGCTCCTGAAAATCCACGCCGCGTAGGATGGTTCCCAGACCTAAGGGGGCACCAGTGCGTAGTCAGGCTGGTTTGATAGAGCCATGTGGCTCCTGCAATCTGCCAGCCAGAAGAAGGGCGGGTGAGTTTTGTTTGCCAGGGAAAAGGGCCGTGGTATTTGTTGGGGGCCTGTGGCTGGGAGTGGCCGGCTGGCTCCTGAAAATCCACGATACGCAGGATGGTTCCCAGATGAAAGGTGACGCCAGTGCCAAGTTGGCCTGGTTTGATGGAGCCAAGTGGCTCCTGCAATCTGCCAGCCAGAAGATGTGCTGGTCAGTTTTACTTCCAGGGAAAAGGGCCGTAGTTTGGGTTTGGGGGCCTGTGGCTGGGAGTGGCCGGCTGGCTCCTTAAAATCCACGCTGCGCAGCATGGTTCCCAGACCCAAGTTGGCACCAGTGCCGAGTCGGGCTGGCCTGATAGAGCCAAGTGGCTCCTGCAATCTGCCAGCCAGAAGATGGGCGGGTGAGTTTTGTTTTCCAGGGAAAAGGGCCGTGGTTTGTGTTGGGGGCCTGTGGCTGGGAGTGGCCGGCTGGCTCCTTAAAATCCACGATACGTAAGATGATTCCCAGACCCAAGTTGGCACCACTACCAAGTCGGGCTGATTTGATAGAGCCAAGTGGCTCCTGCAATCTGCCAGCCAGAAGAAGGGCGGGTGAGTTTTGTTTGCCAGGGAAAAGGGCCGTAGTTTGCGTTTGGGGGCCTGTGGCTGGGAGTGGCCGGCTGGCTCCTTAAAATCCACGCCGCACAGCATGGTTCCCAGACCCATGTTGGCACCAGTGCCGAGTAGGGCTGGTCTGATAGAGCCAAGTGGCTCCTGCAATCTGCCAGCCAGACGATGGGCGGGTGAGTTTTGTTTTCCAGGGAAAAGGGCCGTGGTTTGTTTTCGGGGGCCTGTGGCTGGGAGTGGCCGGCTGGCTCCTGAAAATCCACGATACGCAGGATGGTTCCCAGATGAAAGGTGGCAGCAGTGCCGAGTTGGGCTGGTTTGATAGAGCCAAGTGGCTCCTGCAATCTGCCAGCCAGAAGATGGGCAGGTCTGTTTTACTTCCAGGGAAAAGGGCCGTAGTTTGTGTTTGGGGGCCTGTGGCTGGGAGTGGCCGGCTGGCTCCTGAAAATCCACGATACGCAGGATGGTTCCCAGATGAAAGGTGGCACAAGTGCCGAGTCGGGCTGGTTTGATAGAGCCAAGTGGCTCCTGAAATCTGCCAGCCAGAAGCTGGGTGGGTGAGTTTTGTTTGCCAGGGAAAAGGGCCGTGGTTTTTTTTCCGGGGCCAGTGGCTGGGAGTGGCAGGCTGGCTCCTTAAAATCCACGCCGCGCAGGATGATTCCCAGACCCAAGGGGGCACCAGTGCCGAGGCGGGTTGGTTCGATAGAGCCAAGTGGCTCCTGCAATCTGCCAGCCAGAGGATGGGCGGGTGAGTTTTGTTTGCCAGGGAAATGGGCCGGGTTTGTGTTGGGGGCCTGTGGCTGGGAGTGGCCGGCTGGCTCCTGAAAATCCACGATACGCAGGATGCATCCCAGATGAAAGGTGACACCAGTGCCGAGTCGGGTTTGTTAGATAGTACCAATTTCTTTCCTGCAATCTGCCAGCCAGAAGATGTGCTGGTCAGTTTTACTTCCAGGGAAAAGGGCCGTAGTTTGTGTTTGGGGGTCTGTGTCTGGGAGTGGCCGGCTGGCTCCTGAAAATCGACGATACGCAGGATGGCTCCCAAATGAAAACTGGCACCAGTGCCAAGTCAGGCTGGTTTGATTGTACCAAGTGGCTCCTGCAGTCTGCCAGCTAGAAGATGGGCAGGTCAGTTTTACTTCCAGGGAAAAGGTCCGTGGTTTGTGTTGGGGGCCTGTGGCTGGGAGTGGCCGGCTGGCTCCTGAAAATCCACGATACGCAGGATGATTGCCAGACCCAAGTTGGCACCACTACCAAGTCGGGCTGATTTGATAGAGCCAAGTGGCTCCTGCAATCTGCCAGCCAGAAGATGGGCGGGCGAGTTTTTTTTTCCAGGGAAAAGGGCCGTGGTTTGTGCTGGGGGCCTGTGGCTGGGAGTGGCCGGATGGCTCCTGAAAATCCACGATACGCAGGATGGTTCCCTGACCCAAGTGGGCACCTGTGCCGAGTCGGGCAGGTTTGATAGAGCCAAGTGGCTCCTGCAATCTGCCAGCCAGAAGATGGGCAGGTCAGTTTTACTTTCAGGGAAAAGGGCCGTGGGGTGTTTTCAAGGGCCTGTGGCCTGGAATGGCCTGCTGGCTCCTTAAAATCCACGCCGCGTAGGATGGTTCCCAGACCTAAGGGGGCACCAGTGCGTAGTCAGGCTGGTTTGATAGAGCCATGTGGCTCCTGCAATCTGCCAGCCAGAAGAAGGGCGGGTGAGTTTTGTTTGCCAGGGAAAAGGGCCGTGGTATTTGTTGGGGGCCTGTGGCTGGGAGTGGCCGGCTGGCTCCTGAAAATCCACGATACGCAGGATGGTTCCCAGATGAAAGGTGACACCAGTGCCAAGTTGGCCTGGTTTGATGGAGCCAAGTGGCTCCTGCAATCTGCCAGCCAGAAGATGGGCTGGTCAGTTTTACTTCCAGGGAAAAGGGCCGTAGTTTGGGTTTGGGGGCCTGTGGCTGGGAGTGGCCGGCTGGCTCCTTAAAATCCACGCTGCGCAGCATGGTTCCCAGACCCAAGTTGGCACCAGTGCCTAGTAGGGCTGGTCTGATAGAGCCCAGTGGCTCCTGCAATCTGCCAGCCAGAAGATGGGCGGGTGAGTTTTGTTTTCCAGGGAAAAGGGCCGTGGTTTGTGTTGGGGGCCTGTGGCTGGGAGTGGCCGGCTGGCTCCTTAAAATCCACGATACGTAGGATGATTCCCAGACCCAAGTTGGCACCACTACCAAGTCGGGCTGATTTGATAGAGCCAAGTGGCTCCTGCAATCTGCCAGCCAGAAGATGGGCGGGTGAGTTTTTTTTTCCAGGGAAAAGGGCCGTGGTTTGTGCTGGGGGCCTGTGGCTGGGAGTGGCCGGATGGCTCCTGAAAATCCACGATACGCAGGATGGTTCCCAGATAAAAGGTGGCACCAGTGCCGAGTCGGGCTGGTTTGATAGAGCCAAGTGGCTCCTGCAATCTGCCAGCCAGAAGATGGGCGGGTGAGTTTTGTTTGCCAGGGAAAAGGGCCGTGGTTTGTTTTCAAGGGCCTGTGGCTGGGAACGGCCGGCTGGTTCCTGAAAATCCACGATACGTAGGATGATTCCCAGACCCAAGTTAGCACCACTACCAAGTCAGGTTTGTTTGATAGAGCCAAGTGGCTCCTGCAGTCTGCCAGCCAGAAGATGGGCAGGTCAGTTTTTCTTCCAGGGAAAAGGGCCGTAGTTTGTGTTTGGGGGCCTGTGTCTGGGAGTGGCCGGCTGGCTCCTGAAAATCCACGATACGTAGGATGATTCCCAGACCCAAGTTAGCACCACTACCAAGTCAGGTTGGTTTGATAGAGCCAAGTGGCTCCTGCCATCTGCCAGCCAGAAGATGGGCGGGTGAGTTTTTTTTTCCAGCGAAATGGGCCGTGGTTTGTGTTTGGGGGCCTGTGGCTGGGAGTGGCCGGCTGGCTCCTTAAAATCCACGATACGCAGGATGGTTCCCTGACCCAAGTGGCCACCAGTGCCGAGTCGGGCTGGTTTGATAGAGCCAAAAGGCTCCTGCAATCTGCCAGCCAGAAGATGGGCGGGTGATTTTTTTTTATCAGGGAAAAGGGCCGTGGTTTGTGTTGGGGGCCTGTGGCTGGGAGTGGCCGGCTGGCTCCTGAAAATCCACGATACGCAGGATGGTTCCCAGATGAAAGGTGGCACCAGTGCCAAGTTGGCCTGGTTTGATGGAGCCAAGTGGCTCCTGCAATCTGCCAGCCAGAAGATGGGCTGGTCAGTTTTACTTCCAGGGAAAAGGGCCGTAGTTTGGGTTTGGGGGCCTGTGGCTGGGAGTGGCCGGCTGGCTCCTTAAAATCCCCGCTGCGCAGCATGGTTCCCAGACCCAAGTTGGCACCAGTGCCTAGTAGGGCTGGTCTGATAGAGCCCAGTGGCTCCTGCAATCTGCCAGCCAGAAGATGGGCGGGTGAGTTTTGTTTTGCCAGGGAAAAGGGCCGTGGTTTGTGTTGGGGGCCTGTGGCTGGGAGTGGCCGGCTGGCTCCTTAAAATCCACGATACGTAGGATGATTCCCAGACCCAAGTTGGCACCACTACCAAGTCGGGCTGATTTGATAGAGCCAAGTGGCTCCTGCAATCTGCCAGCCAGAAGATGGGCGGGTGAGGTTTTTTTTCCAGGGAAAAGGGCCGTGGTTTGTGCTGGGGGCCTGTGGCTGGGAGTGGCCGGCTGGCTCCTGAAAATCCACGATACGCAGGATGGTTCCCAGATAAAAGGTGGCACCAGTGCCGAGTCGGGCTGGTTTGATAGAGCCAAGTGGCTCCTGCAATCTGCCAGCCAGAAGATGGGCGGGTGAGTTTTGTTTGCCAGGGAAAAGGGCCGTGGTTTGTTTTCAAGGGCCTGTGGCTGGGAACGGCCGGCTGGTTCCTGAAAATCCACGATACGTAGGATGATTCCCAGACCCAAGTTAGCACCACTACCAAGTCAGGTTTGTTTGATAGAGCCAAGTGGCTCCTGCAGTCTGCCAGCCAGAAGATGGGCGGGTGAGTTTTGTTTGCCAGGGAAATGGGCCGGGTTTGTGTTGGGGGCCTGTGGCTGGGAGTGGCCGGCTGGCTCCTGAAAATCCACGATACGCAGGATGGATCCCAGATGAAAGGTGACACCAGTGCCGAGTCGGGTTTGTTAGATAGTACCAATTTCTTTCCTGCAATCTGCCAGCCAGAAGATGTGCTGGTCAGTTTTACTTCCAGGGAAAAGGGCCGTAGTTTGTGTTTGGGGGTCTGTGTCTGGGAGTGGCCGGCTGGCTCCTGAAAATCGACGATACGCAGGATGGCTCCCAAATGAAAACTGGCACCAGTGCCAAGTCAGGCTGGTTTGATTGTACCAAGTGGCTCCTGCAGTCTGCCAGCTAGAAGATGGGCAGGTCAGTTTTACTTCCAGGGAAAAGGTCCGTGGTTTGTGTTGGGGGCCTGTGGCTGGGAGTGGCCGGCTGGCTCCTGAAAATCCACGATACGCAGGATGATTGCCAGACCCAAGTTGGCACCACTACCAAGTCGGGCTGATTTGATAGAGCCAAGTGGCTCCTGCAATCTGCCAGCCAGAAGATGGGCGGGCGAGTTTTTTTTTCCAGGGAAAAGGGCCGTGGTTTGTGCTGGGGGCCTGTGGCTGGGAGTGGCCGGATGGCTCCTGAAAATCCACGATACGCAGGATGGTTCCCTGACCCAAGTGGGCACCTGTGCCGAGTCGGGCAGGTTTGATAGAGCCAAGTGGCTCCTGCAATCTGCCAGCCAGAAGATGGGCAGGTCAGTTTTACTTTCAGGGAAAAGGGCCGTGGTGTGTTTTCAAGGGCCTGTGGCCTGGAATGGCCTGCTGGCTCCTTAAAATCCACGCCGCGTAGGATGGTTCCCAGACCTAAGGGGGCACCAGTGCGTAGTCAGGCTGGTTTGATAGAGCCATGTGGCTCCTGCAATCTGCCAGCCAGAAGAAGGGCGGGTGAGTTTTGTTTGCCAGGGAAAAGGGCCGTGGTATTTGTTGGGGGCCTGTGGCTGGGAGTGGCCGGCTGGCTCCTGAAAATCCACGATACGCAGGATGGTTCCCAGATGAAAGGTGACACCAGTGCCAAGATGGCCTGGTTTGATGGAGCCAAGTGGCTCCTGCAATCTGCCAGCCAGAAGATGGGCTGGTCAGTTTTACTTCCAGGGAAAAGGGCCGTAGTTTGGGTTTGGGGGCCTGTGGCTGGGAGTGGCCGGCTGGCTCCTTAAAATCCACGCTGCGCAGCATGGTTCCCAGACCCAAGTTGGCACCAGTGCCTAGTAGGGCTGGTCTGATAGAGCCCAGTGGCTCCTGCAATCTGCCAGCCAGAAGATGGGCGGGTGAGTTTTGTTTTCCAGGGAAAAGGGCCGTGGTTTGTGTTGGGGGCCTGTGGCTGGGAGTGGCCGGCTGGCTCCTTAAAATCCAAGATACGTAGGATGATTCCCAGACCCAAGTTGGCACCACTACCAAGTCGGGCTGATTTGATAGAGCCAAGTGGCTCCTGCAATCTGCCAGCCAGAAGATGGGCGGGTGAGTTTTTTTTTCCAGGGAAAAGGGCCGTGGTTTGTTTTCAAGGGCCTGTGGCTGGGAACGGCCGGCTGGTTCCTGAAAATCCACGATACGTAGGATGATTCCCAGACCCAAGTTAGCACCACTACCAAGTCAGGTTTGTTTGATAGAGCCAAGTGGCTCCTGCAGTCTGCCAGCCAGAAGATGGGCAGGTCAGTTTTTCTTCCAGGGAAAAGGGCCGTAGTTTGTGTTTGGGGGCCTGTGTCTGGGAGTGGCCGGCTGGCTCCTGAAAATCCACGATACGTAGGATGATTCCCAGACCCAAGTTAGCACCACTACCAAGTCAGGTTGGTTTGATAGAGCCAAGTGGCTCCTGCCATCTGCCAGCCAGAAGATGGGCGGGTGAGTTTTTTTTTCCAGCGAAATGGGCCGTGGTTTGTGTTTGGGGGCCTGTGGCTGGGAGTGGCCGGCTGGCTCCTTAAAATCCACGATACGCAGGATGGTTCCCTGACCCAAGTGGCCACCAGTGCCGAGTCGGGCTGGTTTGATAGAGCCAAGTGGCTCCTGCAATCTGCCAGCCAGAAGATGGGCGGGTGATTTTTTTTTATCAGGGAAAAGGGCCGTGGTTTGTGTTGGGGGCCTGTGGCTGGGAGTGGCCGGCTGGCTCCTGAAAATCCACGATACGCAGGATGGTTCCCAGATGAAAGGTGGCACCAGTGCCAAGTCGGGCTGGTTTGATAGAGCCAAGTGGCTCCTGCAATCTGCCAGGCAGAAGATGTGCTGGTCAGTTTTACTTCCAGGGAAAAGGGCCGTAGTTTGTGTTTGGTGGCCTGTGGCTGGGTGGGTCTGGATGGCTCCTGAAAATCCACGATACGCAGGATGATTCCCAGATGAAAGGTGGCACCAGTGCCGAGTCGGGCTGGTTTGATAGAGCCAAGTGGCTCCTGCAATCTGCCAGCTAGAAGATGGGCAGGTCAGTTTTACTTTCAGGAACAAAGGGCAGTGGTTTGTGTTTGGGGTCCTGTGGCTGTTAGTGGCCGGCTGGCTCCTGAAAATCGGCGATACGCAGGATGGCGCCCAAATGAATAATGGCACCAGGGCCAAGTCAGGATGGTTTGATAGTACCAAGTGGCTCCTGCAATCTGCCAGCCAGAAGATGGGCAGGTCAGTTTTACTTCCATGGAAAAGGCCCGTAGTTTGTGTTTGGGGGCCTGTGGCTGGGAGTGGCTGGCTGGCTCCTGAAAATCCACGATACGCAGGATGGTTCCCAGATGAAAGGTGGCACCAGTGCCGAGTCGGGCTGGTTTGATAGAGCCAAGTGGCTCCTGCAATCTGCCAGCCAGAAGATGGGCAGGTCAGTTTTACTTCCAGGGAAGAGGGCCGTATTTTTGCTTGGGGGCCTGTAGCCTGGAATGGCCGGCTGGCTCCTGAAAATCCACGCCGTGCAGGATGGTTCCCAGATGAAAGGTGGCACCAGGGCCAAGTCGTGCTGGTTTGATAGAGCCAAGTGGCTCCTGCAATCTGCCAGCCAGAAGATGGGCAGGTCAGTTTTACTTTCAGGGAAAAGGGCCGTGGTGTGTTTTCAAGGGCCGGTGGCCTGGAATGGCCTGCTGGCTCCTGAAAATCCACGCCGCGTAGGATGGTTCCCAGACCTAAGGGGGCACCAGTGCGTAGTCAGGCTGGTTTGATAGAGCCATGTGGCTCCTGCAATCTGCCAGCCAGAAGAAGGGCGGGTGAGTTTTGTTTGCCAGGGAAAAGGGCCGTGGTATTTGTTGGGGGCCTGTGGCTGGGAGTGGCCGGCTGGCTCCTGAAAATCCACGATACGCAGGATGGTTCCCAGATGAAAGGTGACGCCAGTGCCAAGTTGGCCTGGTTTGATGGAGCCAAGTGGCTCCTGCAATCTGCCAGCCAGAAGATGTGCTGGTCAGTTTTACTTCCAGGGAAAAGGGCCGTAGTTTGGGTTTGGGGGCCTGTGGCTGGGAGTGGCCGGCTGGCTCCTTAAAATCCACGCTGCGCAGCATGGTTCCCAGACCCAAGTTGGCACCAGTGCCGAGTCGGGCTGGCCTGATAGAGCCAAGTGGCTCCTGCAATCTGCCAGCCAGAAGATGGGCGGGTGAGTTTTGTTTTCCAGGGAAAAGGGCCGTGGTTTGTGTTGGGGGCCTGTGGCTGGGAGTGGCCGGCTGGCTCCTTAAAATCCACGATACGTAAGATGATTCCCAGACCCAAGTTGGCACCACTACCAAGTCGGGCTGATTTGATAGAGCCAAGTGGCTCCTGCAATCTGCCAGCCAGAAGATGGGCGGGTGAGTTTTTTTTTCCAGGGAAAAGGGCCGTGGTTTGTGCTGGGGGCCTGTGGCTGGGAGTGGCCGGCTGGCTCCTGAAAATCCACGATACGCAGGATGGTTCCCAGATGAAAGTTGGCACCAGTGCCGAGTCGGGCTGCTTTGATAGAGCCAAGTGGCTCCTGCAATCTGCCAGCCAGAAGATTGGCGGGTGAGTTTTTTTTTCCAGGGAAAAGGGCCGTGGTTTCTGTTGGGGGCCTGTGGCTGGGAGTGGCTGGAAGGCTCCTGAAAATCCACGCCGCGGAGGATGATTCCCAGACCCAAGGGGGCACCAATGCCGAGGCGGGTTGGTTTGATAGAGCCAAGTGGCTCCTGCAATCTGCCAGCCAGAAGATGGGCGGGTGAGTTTTGTTTGCCAGGGAAAAGGGCCGTGGTTTGTTTTCGAGGGCCTGTGGCTGGGAACGGCCGGCTGGCTCCTGAAAATCCACGATACGTAGGATGATTCCCAGACCCAAGTTAGCACCACTACCTAGTCAGGTTGGTTTGATAGAGCCAAGTGGCTCCTGCCATCTGCCAGCCAGAAGATGGGCGGGTGAGTTTTTTTTTCCAGCGAAAAGGGCCGTGGTTTTTGTTGGGGGCCTGTGGCTGGGAGTGGCCGGATGGCTCCTGAAAATCCACGATACGCAGGATGGTTCCCTGACCCAAGCGGCCACCAGTGCCGAGTCGGGCTGGTTTGATAGAGCCAAGTGGCTCCTGCAATCTGCCAGCCAGAAGATGGGCGGGTGAGTTTAGTTTTCCAGGGAAAAGGGCCGTGGTTTGTGTTGGGGGCCTGTGGCTGGGAGTGGCCGGCTGGCTCCTGAAAATCCACGATACGCAGGATGGTTCCCAGATGAAAGGTGGCACCAGTGCCAAGTCGGGCTGGTTTGATAGAGCCAAGTGGCTCCTGCAATCTGCCAGCCAGAAGATGTGCTGGTCAGTTTTACTTCCAGGGAAAAGGGCCGTAGTTTGTGTTTGGGGGCCTGTGGCTGGGAGTGGCCGGCTGGCACCTTAAAATCCACGATACGCAGGATGGTTCCCAGATGAAAGGTGGCACCAGTGCCGAGTCGGGCTGGTTTGATAGAGCCAAGTGGCTCCTGCAATCTGCCAGCCAGATGATGGGATGGTCAGTTTTACTTCCAGGGAAAAGGGCCGTAGTTTGTGTTTGGGGGCCTGTGGCTGGGTGGGTCTGGATGGCTCCTGAAAATCCACGATACGCAGGATGATTCCCAGATGAAATGCGGCACCAGTGCCGAGTCGGGCTGGTTTGATAGAGCCAAGTGGCTCCTGCAATCTGCCAGCTAGAAGATGGGCAGGTCAGTTTTACTTTCAGGAACAAAGGGCAGTGCTTTGTGTTTCGGGTCCTGTGGCTGGGAGTGGCCGGCTGGCTCCTGAAAATCGCCGATACGCAGGATGGCGCCCAAATGAATAATGGCACCAGGGCCAAGTCGGGCTGGTTTGATAGTACCAAGTGGCTCCTGCAATCTGCCAGCCAGAAGATGGGCAGGTCAGTTTTACTTCCAGGGAAAAGGGCCGTAGTTTGTGTTTGGGGGCCTGTGGCTGGGAGTGGCTGGCTGGCTCCTGAAAATCCACGATACGCAGGATGGTTCCCAGATGAAAGGTGGCACCAGTGCCGAGTCGGGCTGGTTTGATAGAGCCAAGTGGCTCCTGCAATCTGCCAGCCAGAAGATGGGCAGGTCAGTTTTACTTCCAGGGAAGAGGGCCGTATTTTTGCTTGGGGGCCTGTAGCCTGGAATGGCCGGCTGGCTCCTGAAAATCCACGCCGTGCAGGATGGTTCCCAGATGAAAGGTGGCACCAGGGCCAAGTCGGGCTGGTTTGATAGTACCAAGTGGCTCCTGCAATCTGCCAGCCAGAAGATGGGCAGGTCAGTTTTACTTCCAGGGAAAATGGTCGCAGTTTGTGTTTGGGGGCCTGTGGCTGGGAGTGGCCGGCTGGCTACTTAAAATCCTCGCCGCTCAGGATGGTTCCCATTCCAAGTGGGCACCAGTGCCGAGTCGGGCTTGTTTGATAGAGCCAGGTGGCTCCTGCAATCTGCCAGCTAGAAGATATGCTGGTCAGTTTTACTTCCAGGGAAAAGGGCCGTAGTTTGGGTTTGGGGGCCTGTGGCTGGGAGTGGCCGGCTAGCTCCTTAAAATCCACGCCGCGCAGCATGGTTCCCAGACCCAAGTCGGCACCAGTGCCGAGTCGGGCTGGTCTGATAGAGCCAAGTGGCTCCTGCAATCTGCCAGCCAGAAGATGGGCGGGTGAGTTTTGTTTTCCTGGGAAAAGGGCCGTGGTTTGTGTTGGGGGCCTGTGGCTGGGAGTGGCCGGCTGGCTCCTTAAAATCCACGATACGTAGGATGATTCCCAGACCCAAGTTGGCACCACTACCAAGTCGGGCTGATTTGATAGAGCCAAGTGGCTCCTGCAATCTGCCAGCCAGAAGATGGGCGGGTGAGTTTTTTTTCCAGGGAAAAGGGCCGTGGTTTGTGCTGGGGGCCTGTGGCTGGGAGTGGCCGGATGGCTCCTGAAAATCCACGATACGCAGGATGGTTCCCAGATGAAAGGTGGCACCAGTGCCGAGTCGGGCTGGTTTGATAGAGCCAAGTGGCTCCTGCAATCTGCCAGCCAGAAGATGGGCGGGTGAGTTTTTTTTATCAGGGAAAAGGGCCGTGGTTTGTGTTGGGGGCCTGTGGCTGGGAGTGGCCGGAAGGCTCCTGAAAATCCAGGCCGGGGAGGATGATTCCCAGACCCAAGGGTGCACCAATGCCGAGGCGGGTTGGTTTGATAGAGCCAAGTGGCTCCTGCAATCTGCCAGCCAGAAGATGGGCGGGTGAGTTTTGTTTGCCAGGGAAAAGGGCCGTGGTTTGTGTTGGGGGCCTGTGGCTGGGAGTGGCCGGCTGGCTCCTGGAAATGCACGATACGCAGGATGGTTCCCAGAAGAATGGTGGCACCAGTGCCGAGTCGGGCTGTTTTGATAGAGCCAAGGGTCTCCTGCAATCTGCCAGCCAGAAGATGGGCGGGTGAGTTTTGTTTGCCAGGGAAAAGGGCCGTGGTTTGTTTTCGAGGGCCTGTGGCTGGGAACGGCCGGCTGGTTCCTGAAAATCCACGATACGCAGGATGGTTCCCAGATGAAATGTGGCACCAGGGCCAAGTCAGGCTGGTTTGATAGAGACAAGTGGCTCCTGCAATCTGCCAGCTAGAAGATGGGCAGGTCAGTTTTCCTTCCAGGGAAACGGGCCGTAGTTTGTGTTTGGGGGCCTGTGTCTGGGAGTTGCCGGCTGGCTCCTGAAAATCCACGATATGCAAGATGGTTCCCAGATGAAAGTTGGCCCAAGTGCCGAGTCGGGCTGGTTTGATAGAGCCAAGTGTCTCCTGCAATCTGCCAGCCAGAAGATGGGCGGGTGAGTTTTGTTTTCCAGGGAAAAGGGCCGTGGTTTGTTTTCGGGGGCCTGTGGCTGGGAGTGGTTGGCTGGCTCCTGAAAATCCACGATACGTAGGATGATTCCCAGACCCAAGTTAGCACCACTACCAAGTCAGGTTTGTTTGATCGAGCCAAGTGGCTCCTGCAGTCTGCCAGCCAGAAGATGGGCAGGTCAGTTTTTCTTCCAGGGAAAAGGGCCGTAGTTTGTGTTTGGGGGCCTGTGTCTGGGAGTGGCCGGCTGGCTCCTGAAAATCCACGATACGTAGGATGATTCCCAGACCCAAGTTAGCACCACTACCAAGTCAGGTTGGTTTGATAGAGCCAAGTGGCTCCTGCCATCTGCCAGCCAGAAGATGGGCGGGTGAGTTTTTTTTTCCAGCGAAAATGGCCGTGGTTTGTGTTGGAGGCCTGTGGCTGGGAGTGGCCGGCTGGCTCCTTAAAATCCACGATACGCAGGATGGTTCCCTGACCCAAGTGGCCACCAGTGCCGAGTCGGGCTGGTTTGATAGAGCCAAGTGGCTCCTGCAATCTGCCAGCCAGAAGATGGGCGGGTGAGTTTAGTCTGCCAGGGAAAAGGGCCGTGGTTTGTGTTGGGGGCCTGTTGGCTGGGAGTGGCCGGCTGGCTCCTGAAAGTCCACGATACGCAGGATGGTTCCCAGACGAAAGGTGGCACCAGGGCCGGGTCGGGCTGTTTTGATAGAGTCAAGTGGCTCCTACAATCTGCCAGCCAGAAGATGGGCAGGTCAGTTTTACTACCAGGGAAAAGGGCCGTGGTTTTTTTCCGGGGCCTGTGGCTGGGAATGGGCGGCTGGCTCCTTAAAATCCACGCCGCGCAAGATGGTTTCCAGACTTAAGGGGGCACCAGTGCCGAGTCGGGCTGGTTTGATAGAGCCAAGTGGCTCCTGCAATCTGCCAGCCAGAAGATGGGCGGGTGAGTTTTTTTTTCCAGGGAAAAGGGACGTGGTTTGTGTTTGGGGGCCTGTGGCTGGGAGTGGCCGGATGGCTCCTGAAAATCCACGATACGCAGGATGGTTCCCAGATGAAAGTTGGCACCACTACCAAGTCGGGCTGGTTTGATAGAGCCAAGTGGCTCCTGCAATCTGCCAGCCAGAAGATGTGCTGGTCAGTTTTACTTCCAGGGAAAAGGGCCGTAGTTTGTGTTTGGGGGACTGTGGCTGCGAGTGGCCGGCTGGCACCTTAAAATCCACGCCGCGCAGCATGGTTCCCAGACCCAAGTGGGCACCAGTGCCGAGTCGGGCTGGTTTGAAAGAGACAAGTGGCTCCTGCAATCTGCCAGCCAGAAGCTGGGTGGGTGAGTTTTGTTGTCCAGGGAAAAGGGCCGTGGTTTGTGTTGGGGGCCTGTGGCTGGGAGTGGCCGGTTGGCTCCTGAAAATCCACGATACGCAGGATGGTTCCCAGATGAAAGCTGGCACAAGTCCCGAGTCGGGCTGGTTTGATAGAGCCAAGTGGCTCCTGCAATCTGCCAGCTAGAAATGGGAAGGTCAGTTTTACGTCCAGGGAAAAGGGCCGTATTTTGTGTTTAGGGGCCTGTGGCTGGGAGTGGCCGGCTGGCTCCTGAAAATCCACGATACGCAGGATGGATCCCAGATGAAAGGTGACACCATTGCCGAGTCGGGCTGGTTTGATTGTACCAAGTGTCTCCTGCAATCTGCCAGCCAGAAGATGGGCAGGTCAGTTTTACGTCCAGGGAAAAGGGCCGTGGTTATTGTTGGGGGCCTGTGGCTGGGAGTGGCCGGATGGCTCCTGAAAATCCATGATACGCAGGATGGTTCCCAGATGAAAGGTGGCACCAGTGCCGAGTCGGGCTGGTTTGATAGAGCCATGTGGCTCCTGCAATCTGCCAGCCAGAAGATGGGCAGGTCAGTTTTACTTCCAGGGATAAGGGCCGTGGTTTGTTTTCCGGGGCCTGTGGCCTGGAATGGCCGGGGGGCTCCTTAAAATCCACGCCGCGCAGGATGGTTCCCAGACCCAAGTGGGCACCACTGCCGAGTCGGGCTGGTCTGATAGAGCCAAGTGGCTCCTGCAATCTGCCAGCCAGAAGATGGGCGGGTGAGTTTTGTTTTCCTGGGAAAAGGGCCGTGGTTTGTGTTGGGTGCCTGTGGCTGGGAGTGGCCGGCTGGCTCCTGAAAATCCACGATACGCAGGATGGATCCCAGATGAAAGGTGACACCAGTGCCGAGTCGGGCTGGTTTGATAGGGCCAAGTGGCTCCTGCAAACTGCCAGCCAGAAGATGGGCGGATGAGTTTTGTTTGCCACGGAAAAGGGCCGTGGTTTGTTTTCGGGGGCCTGTGGCTGGGAACGGCCAGCTAGTTCCTGAAAATCCACGATACGCAGGATGGTTCCAAGATGAAATGTGTCACCAGAGCCAAGTCAGGCTGTTTTGATAGAGCCAAGTGGCTCCTGCAATCTGCCAGCTAGAAGATGGGCAGGTCAGTTTTACTTCCAGGGAAAAGGGCCGTATTTTGTGTTTAGGGGCCTGTGGCTGGGAGTGGCCGGCTGGCTCCTGAAAATCCACGATACGCAGGATGGCTCCCAAATGAAAGGTGACACCAGTTCCAAGTCGGGCTGGTTTGATTGTACCAAGTGTCTCCTGCAGTCTGCCAGCCAGAAGATGGGCAGGTCAGTTTTACTTCCAGGGGAAAGGGCCGTAGATTGTGTTTGGGGGCCTGTGGCTGGGAGTGGCCGGCTGGCTCCTGAAAATCCACGATACGCAGAATGATTGCCAGACCCAAGTTGGCACCACTACCAAGTCGGGCTGATTTGATAGAGCCAAGTGGCTCCTGCAATCTGCCAGCCAGAAGATGGGCAGGTCAGTTTTACTTCCAGGGAAAAGGGCCGTGGTGTGTTTTCAAAGACCTGTGGCCTGGAATGGCCGGCTGGCTCCTTAAAATCCTCGCCGCGCAGGATGGTTCCCAGACCCAAGGGGGCAGCAGTGCCGAGTCAGGCTGGTTTGATAGAGCCAAGTGGCTCCTGCAATCTGCCAGCCAGAAGCAGGGCGGGTGAGTTTTGTTTGCCAGGGAAAAGGGCCGTGGTTTTTGTCGGGGGCCTGTGGCTGGGAGTGGCCGGCTGGCTCCTGAAAATGCACGATACGCAGGATGGTTCCCCGACCCAAGTGGGCACCAGTGACGATTGGGGCTGGTTTGATAGAGCCAAGTGGCTCCTGCAATCTGCCAGCCAGACGATGGGCGGGTGAGGTTTGTTTTCCAGGGAAAATGGCCGTGGTTTGTTTTGGGGGCCTGTGGCCTGGAATGGCCGGCTGGCTCCTTAAAATCCACGCCGCGCATGATGGTTCCCAGACCCAAGGGGGCACCAGTGCCGAGTCGGGCTGGTTTGATAGAGCCAAGTGGCTCCTGAAAACTGCCAGCCAGACGATGGGCGGGTGAGTTTTGTTTGCCAGGGAAAAGGGCCGTAGTTTATGTTGGGGGCCTGTGGTTCTGAGTGGCCGGCTGGCTCCTGAAAATCCACGATACGCAGGATGGTTCCCAGACCCAAGGGGGCACCAGTGCCGAGTCGGGCTGGTTTGATAGAGCCAAGTGGCTCCTGCAAACTGCCAGCCAGAAGATGGGCGGATGGGTTTTGTTTGCCAGGGAAAAGGGCCGTGGTTTGTTTTCGGGGGCCTGTGGCTGGGAACGGCCAGCTAGTTCCTGAAAATCCACGATACGCAGGATGGTTCCAAGATGAAATGTGTCACCAGAGCCAAGTCAGGCTGTTTTGATAGAGCCAAGTGGCTCCTGCAATCTGCCAGCTAGAAGATGGGCAGGTCAGTTTTACTTCCAGGGAAAAGGGCCGTATTTTGTGTTTAGGGGCCTGTGGCTGGGAGTGGCCGGCTGGCTCCTGAAAATCCACGATACGCAGGATGGCTCCCAAATGAAAGGTGACACCAGTTCCAAGTCGGGCTGGTTTGATTGTACCAAGTGTCTCCTGCAGTCTGCCAGCCAGAAGATGGGCAGGTCAGTTTTACTTCCAGGGGAAAGGGCCGTAGATTGTGTTTGGGGGCCTGTGGCTGGGAGTGGCCGGCTGGCTCCTGAAAATCCACGATACGCAGAATGATTGCCAGACCCAAGTTGGCACCACTACCAAGTCGGGCTGATTTGATAGAGCCAAGTGGCTCCTGCAATCTGCCAGCCAGAAGATGGGCAGGTCAGTTTTACTTCCAGGGAAAAGGGCCGTGGTGTGTTTTCAAAGACCTGTGGCCTGGAATGGCCGGCTGGCTCCTTAAAATCCTCGCCGCGCAGGATGGTTCCCAGACCCAAGGGGGCAGCACTGACGAGTCAGGCTGGTTTGATAGAGCCAAGTGGCTCCTGCAATCTGCCAGCCAGAAGCAGGGCGGGTGAGTTTTGTTTGCCAGGGAAAAGGGCCGTGGTTTTTGTAGGGGGCCTGTGGCTGGGAGTGGCCGGATGGCTCCTGAAAATCCACGATACGCAGGATGGTTCCCAGATGAAAGGTGACACCAGTGCCAAGTCGGGCTGGTTTGATAGAGCCAAATGGCTCCTGCAATCTGCCAGCCAGACGATGGGCGGGTGAGGTTTGTTTTCCAGGGAAAATGGCCGTGGTTTGTTTTGGGGGCCTGTGGCCTGGAATGGCCGGCTGGCTCCTTAAAATCCACGCCGCGCATGATGGTTCCCCGACCCAAGGGGGCACCAGTGCCGAGTCGGGCTGGTTTGATAGAGCCAAGTGGCTCCTGCAATCTGCCAGCCAGACGATGGGCGGGTGAGTTTTGTTTGCCAGGGAAAAGGGCCGTAGTTTATGTTGGGGGCCTGTGGTTCTGAGTGGCCGGCTGGCTCCTGAAAATCCACGATACGCAGGATGGTTCCCAGACCCAAGGGGGCACCAGTGCCGAGTCGGGCTGGTTTGATAGAGCCAAGTGGCTCCTGCAAACTGCCAGCCAGAAGATGGGCGGATGGGTTTTGTTTGCCAGGGAAAAGGGCCGTGGTTTGTTTTCGGGGGCCTGTGGCTGGGAACGGCCAGCTAGTTCCTGAAAATCCACGATACGCAGGATGGTTCCAAGATGAAATGTGTCACCAGAGCCAAGTCAGGCTGTTTTGATAGAGCCAAGTGGCTCCTGCAATCTGCCAGCTAGAAGATGGGCAGGTCAGTTTTACTTCCAGGGAAAAGGGCCGTATTTTGTGTTTAGGGGCCTGTGGCTGGGAGTGGCCGGCTGGCTCCTGAAAATCCACGATACGCAGGATGGCTCCCAAATGAAAGGTGACACCAGTTCCAAGTCGGGCTGGTTTGATTGTACCAAGTGTCTCCTGCAGTCTGCCAGCCAGAAGATGGGCAGGTCAGTTTTACTTCCAGGGGAAAGGGCCGTAGATTGTGTTTGGGGGCCTGTGGCTGGGAGTGGCCAGCTGGCTCCTGAAAATCCACGATACGCAGAATGATTGCCAGACCCAAGTTGGCACCACTACCAAGTCGGGCTGATTTGATAGAGCCAAGTGGCTCCTGCAATCTGCCAGCCAGAAGATGGGCAGGTCAGTTTTACTTCCAGGGAAAAGGGCCGTGGTGTGTTTTCAAAGACCTGTGGCCTGGAATGGCCGGCTGGCTCCTTAAAATCCTCGCCGCGCAGGATGGTTCCCAGACCCAAGGGGGCAGCAGTGCCGAGTCAGGCTGGTTTGATAGAGCCAAGTGGCTCCTGCAATCTGCCAGCCAGAAGAAGGGCGGGTGAGTTTTGTTTGCCAGGGAAAAGGGCCGTGGTTTTTGTCGGGGGCCTGTGGCTGGGAGTGGCCGGCTGGCTCCTGAAAATGCACGATACGCAGGATGGTTCCCCGACCCAAGTGGGCACCAGTGACGATTGGGGCTGGTTTGATAGAGCCAAGTGGCTCCTGCAATCTGCCAGCCAGACGATGGGCGGGTGAGTTTTGTTTTCCAGGGAAAATGGCCGTGGTTTGTTTTGGGGGCCTGTGGCCTGGAATGGCCGGCTGGCTCCTGAAAATCCACGCCGCGCATGATGGTTCCCAGACCCAAGGGGGCACCAGTGCCGAGTCGGGCTGGTTTGATAGAGCCAAGTGGCTCCTGAAAACTGCCAGCCAGACGATGGGCGGGTGAGTTTTGTTTGCCAGGGAAAAGGGCCGTAGTTTATGTTGGGGGCCTGTGGTTCTGAGTGGCCGGCTGGCTCCTGAAAATCCACGATACGCAGGATGGTTCCCAGAAGAAAGGTGGCACCAGTGCCGAGTCGGGCTGTTTTGATAGAGCCAAGAGGCTCCTCCAATCTGCCAGCCTGAAGATGGGCGGGTGAGTTTTGTTTACCAGGGAAAAGGGCCGTGGTTTTTGTTGGGGGCCTGTGGCTGGGAGTGGCCGGCTGGCTCCTGAAAATCCACGATACGCAGGATGGTTCCCATATGAAAGGTGGCACCAGTCCCAAGTCGGGCTGGTTTGATAGAGCCAAATGGCTCCTGCAATCTGCCAGCCAGAAGATGTGCTGGTCAGTTTTACTTCCAGGGAAATATGGCGTAGTTTGTGTTTGGGGGCCTGTGGCTGGGAGTGGCCAGCTGGCTCCTGAAAATCCACGCCGTGCAGCATGGTTCCCAGACGCAAGTTGGCACCAGTGCCTAGTCGGGCTGGTCTGATAGAGCCAAGTGGATCCTGCAATCTGCCAGCTAGAAGATGGGCAGGTCAGTTTTACTTCCAGGGGAAAGGGCCGTATTTTGTGTTTAGGGGCCTGTGGCTGGGAGTGGCCGGCTGGCTCCTGAAAATCCACGATACGCAGGATGATTCCCAGACCCAAGTTGGCACCACTACCAAGTCGGGCTGATTTGATAGAGCCAAGTGGCTCCTGCAATCTGCCAGCCAGAAGATGGGCAGGTCAGTTTTACTTCCAGGGAAAAGGGCCGTGGTGTGTTTTCAAAGACGTGTGGCCTGGAATGGCCGGCTGGCTCCTTAAAATCCTCGCCGCGCAGGATGGTTCCCAGACCCAAGGGGGCACCAGTGCCGAGTCAGGCTGGTTTGATAGAGCCAAGTGGCTCCTGCAATCTGCCAGCCAGAAGAAGGGCGGGTGAGTTTTGTTTGCCAGGGAAAAGGGCCGTGGTTTTTGTTGGGGGCCTGTGGCTGGGAGTGGCCGGCTGGCTCCTGAAAATCCACGATACGCAGGATGGTTCCCAGATGAAAGGTGACACCAGTGCCAAGTCGGGCTGGTTTGATAGAGCCAAATGGCTCCTGCAATCTGCCAGCCAGAAGATGGGCGGGTGAGTTTTGTTTTCCTGGGAAAAGGGCCGTGGTTTTTGTTGGTGGCCTGTGGCTGGGAGTGGCCGGCTGGCTCCTGAAAATCCACGATACGCAGGATGGATCCCAGATGAAAGGTGACACCAGCGCCGAGTCGGGCTGATTTGATAGTACCAATTGGTTCCTACAATCTGCCAGCCAGAAGATGGGCAGGTCAGTTTTACTTCCAGGGAAAAGGGCCGTAGTTTTTGTTTGGGGGCCTGTGGCTGGGAGTGGCCGGCTGGCTCCTGAAAATCCACGATACGCAGGATGGCTCCCAAAGGAAAACTGGCACCAGTGCCAAGTCGGGCTGGTTTGATTGCACCAAGTGGCTCCTGCAGTCTGCCAGCCAGAAGATGGGCAGGTCAGTTTTACTTCCAGGGGAAAGGGCCGTAGATTGTGTTTGGGGGCCTGTGGCTTGGAGTGGCCGGCTGGCTCCTGAAAATCCACGATACGCAGGATGATTGCCAGACCCAAGTTGGCACCACTACCAAGTCGGGCTGATTTGATAGAGCCAAGTGGCTCCTGCAATCTGCCAGCCAGAAGATGGGCCGGTCAGTTTTACTTCCAGGGAAAAGGGCCGTGGTGTGTTTTCAAAGACCTGTGGCCTGGAATGGCAGGCTGGCTCCTAAAAATCCTCGCCGCGCAGGATGGTTCCCAGACCCAGGGGGGCACCAGTGCCGAGTCAGGCTGGTTTGATAGAGCCACGTGGCTCCTGCAATCTGCCAGCCAGAAGAAGGGCGGGTGAGTTTTGTTTGCCAGGGAAAAGGGCCGTGGTTTTTGTCGGGGGCCTGTGCCTGGGAGTGGCCGGCTGGCTCCTGAAAATGCACGATACGCAGGATGGTTCCCCGACCCAAGTGGGCACCAGTGACGATTGGGGTTGGTTTGATAGAGCCAAGTGGCTCCTGCAATCTGCCAGCCAGAAGAAGGGCGGGTGAGTTTTGTTTGCCAGGGAAAAGGGCCGTGGTTTTTGTTGGGGGCCTGTGGCTGGGAGTGGCCGGCTGGCTCCTGAAAATCCACGATACGCAGGATGGTTCCCAGATGAAAGGTGGCACCAGTGCCAAGTCGGGCTGGTTTGATAGAGCCAAATGGCTCCTGCAATCTGCCAGCCAGAAGATGGGCGGGTGAGTTTTGTTTTCCTGGGAAAAGGGCCGTGGTTTTTGTTGGTGGCCTGTGGCTGGGAGTGGCTGGCTGGCTCCTGAAAATCCACGATACGCAGCATGGCTCCCAAAGGAAAACTGGCACCAGTGCCAAGTCGGGCTGGTTTGATTGCACCAAGTGGCTCCTGCAGTCTGCCAGCCAGAAGATGGGCAGGTCAGTTTTACTTCCAGGGGAAAGGGCCGTAGATTGTGTTTGGGGGCCTGTGTCTGGGAGTGGCCGGCTGGCTCCTGAAAATCCCTGATACGCAGGATGATTGCCAGACCCAAGTTGGCACCACTACCAAGTCGGGCTGATTTGATAGAGCCAAGTGGCTCCCGCAATCTGCCAGCCAGAAGATGGGCAGGTCAGTTTTACTTCCAGGGAAAAGGGCCGTGGTGTGTTTTCAAAGACCTGTGGCCTGGAATGGCCGGCTGGCTCCTTAAAATCCTCGCCGCGCAGGATGGTTCCCAGACCCAGGGGGGCACCAGTGCCGAGTCAGGCTGGTTTGATAGAGCCAAGTGGCTCCTGCAATCTGCCAGCCAGAAGAAGGGCGGGTGAGTTTTGTTTGCCAGGGAAAAGGGCCGTGGTTTTTGTCGGGGGCCTGTGGCTGGGAGTGGCCGGCTGGCTCCTGAAAATCCACGATACGCAGGATGGTTCCCAGATGAAAGGTGACACCAGTGCCAAGTCGGGCTGGTTTGATAGAGCCAAGTGGCTCCTGCAATCTGCCAGCCAGACGATGGGCGGGTGAGTTTTGTTTTCCAGGGAAAATGGCCGTGGTTTGTGTTGGGGGCCTGTGGCCGGGAATGTCCGGCTGGCTTCTTAAAATCCGCGCCGCGCAGGATGGTTCCCAGACCCAAGGGGGCACCAGTGCCGAGTCGGGCTGGTTTGATAGAGCCAAGTGGCTCCTGCAAACTGCCAGCCAGACGATGGGCGGGTGAGTTTTGTTTTCCATGGAAAAGGGCCGTGGTTTGTGTTGGGGGCCTGTGGATGGGAGTGGCCGGATGGCTCCTGAAAATCCACGATACGCAGGATGGTTCCCAGATGAAAGGTGGCACCAGTGCCAAGTCGGGCTGGTTTGATAGAGCCAAATGGCTCCTGCAATCTGCCAGCCAGAAGATGGGCAGGTCAGTTTTACTTCCAGGGAAAAGGGCCGTAGTTTTTGTTTGGGGGCCTGTGGCTGGGAGTGGCCGGCTGGCTCCTGAAAATCCACGATACGCAGGATGGTTCCCAAATGAAAACTGGCACCAGTGCCAAGTCGGGCTGGTTTGATTGCACCAAGTGGCTCCTGCAATCTGCCAGCCAGAAGATGGGCAGGTCAGTTTTACTTCCAGGGGAAAGGGCCGTAGATTGTGTTTGGGGGCCTGTGGCTTGGAGTGGCCGGCTGGCTCCTGAAAATCCCTGATACGCAGGATGATTGCCAGACCCAAGTTGGCACCACTACCAAGTCGGGCTGATTTGATAGAGCCAAGTGGCTCCTGCAATCTGCCAGCCAGAAGATGGGCAGGTCAGTTTTACTTCCAGGGAAAAGGGCCGTGGTGTGTTTTCAAAGACCTGTGGCCTGGAATGGCCGGCTGGCTCCTTAAAATCCTCGCCGCGCAGGATGGTTCCCAGACCCAGGGGGGCACCAGTGCCGAGTCAGGCTGGTTTGATAGAGCCAAGTGGCTCCTGCAATCTGCCAGCCAGAAGAAGGGCGGGTGAGTTTTGTTTGCCAGGGAAAAGGGCCGTGGTTTTTGTTGGGGGCCTGTGGCTGGGAGTGGCCGGCTGGCTCCTGAAAATCCACGATACGCAGGATGGTTCCCAGATGAAAGGTGACACCAGTGCCAAGTCGGGCTGGTTTGATAGAGCCAAATGGCTCCTGCAATCTGCCAGCCAGAAGATGTGCTGGTCAGTTTTACTTCCAGGGAAATATGGCGTAGTTTGTGTTTGGGGGCCTGTGGCTGGGAGTGGCCAGCTGGCTCCTGAAAATCCACGCCGCGCAGCATGGTTCCCAGACGCAAGTTGGCACCAGTGCCTAGTCGGGCTGGTCTGATAGAGCCAAGTGGCTCCTGCAATCTGCCAGCCAGACGATGGGCGGGTGAGTTTTGTTTTCCAGGGAAAATGGCCGTGGTTTGTGTTGGGGGCCTGTGGCCGGGAATGTCCGGCTGGCTTCTTAAAATCCGCGCCGCGCAGGATGGTTCCCAGACCCAAGGGGGCACCAGTGCCGAGTCGGGCTGGTTTGATAGAGCCAAGTGGCTCCTGCAAACTGCCAGCCAGACGATGGGCGGGTGAGTTTTGTTTTCCAGGGAAAATGGCCGTGGTTTGTGTTGGGGGCCTGTGGCCGGCAATGTCCGGCTGGCTCCTTAAAATCCACGCCGCGCAGGATGGTTCCCAGACCCAAGGGGGCACCAGTGCCGAGTCGGGCTGGTTTGATAGAGCCAAGTGGCTCCTGCAAACTGCCAGCCAGACGATGGGCGGGTGAGTTTTGTTTTCCATGGAAAAGGGCCGTGGTTTGTGTTGGGGGCCTGTGGATGGGAGTGGCCGGCTGGCTCCTGAAAATCCACGATACGCAGGATGGTTCCCAGATGAAAGGTGGCAGCAGTGCCGAGTCGGGCTGTTTTGATAGAGCCAAGTGGCTCCTCCAATCTGCCAGCCAGAAGATGGGCGGTTGAGTTTTGTTTGCCAGGGAAAAGGGCCGTGGTTTGTTTTCGGGGGCCTGTGGCTGGGAACGGCCAGCTGGTTCCTGAAAATCCACGATACGCAGGATGGTTCCAAGATGAAATGTGTCACCAGTGCCAAGTCAGGCTGTTTTGATAGAGCCAAGTGGCTCCTGCAATCTGCCAGCTAGAAGATGGGCAGGTCAGTTTTACTTCCAGGGAAAAGGGCCGTATTTTGTGTTTAGGGGCCTGTGGCTGGGAGTGGCCGGCTGGCTCCTGAAAATCCACGATACGCAGGATGGTTCCCAGATGATATGTGGCACCAGTGCCGAGTCGGGCTGGTTTGATAGAGCCAAGTGACTCCTGCAATCTGCCAGCCAGAAGATGGGCAGGTCAGTTTTACGTCCAGGGAAAAGGGCCGTGGTTTGTGTTGGGGGCCTGTGGCTGGGAGTGGCCGGATGGTTCCTGAAAATCCACGATACGCAGGATGGTTCCCAGATGAAAGGTGGCACCAGTGCCGAGTCGGGCTGGTTTGATAGAGCCAAGTGGCTCCTGCAATATGCCAGCCAGTAGATGGGCAGGTCAGTTTTACTTCCAGGGAAAAGGGCCGTGGTTTTTTTTCCGGGGCCTGTGGCCTGGAATGGCCGGCGGGCTCCTGAAAATCCACGCCGCGCAGGATGGTTCCAAGACCCAAGTGGGCACCAGTGCCGAGTCGGGCTGGTCTGATAGAGCCAAGTGGCTCCTGCAATCTGCCAGCCAGAAGATGGGCGGGTGAGTTTTGTTTTCCATGGAAAAGGGCCGTGGTTTGTGTTGGGGGCCTGTGGATGGGAGTGGCCGGATGGCTCCTGAAAATCCACGATACGCAGGATGGTTCCCAGATGAAAGGTGGCACCAGTGCCAAGTCGGGCTGGTTTGATAGAGCCAAATGGCTCCTGCAATCTGCCAGCCAGAAGATGGGCAGGTCAGTTTTACTTCCAGGGAAAAGGGCCGTAGTTTTTGTTTGGGGGCCTGTGGCTGGGAGTGGCCGGCTGGCTCCTGAAAATCCACGATACGCAGGATGGCTCCCAAAGGAAAACTTGCACCAGTGCCAAGTCGGGCTGGTTTGATTGCACCAAGTGGCTCCTGCAGTCTGCCAGCCAGAAGATGGGCAGGTCAGTTTTACTTCCAGGGGAAAGGGCCGTAGATTGTGTTTGGGGGCCTGTGGCTTGGAGTGGCCGGCTGGCTCCTGAAAATCCATGATACGCAGGATGATTGCCAGACCCAAGTTGGCACCACTACCAAGTCGGGCTGATTTGATAGAGCCAAGTGGCTCCCGCAATCTGCCAGCCAGAAGATGGGCAGGTCAGTTTTACTTTCAGGGAAAAGGGCCGTGGTGTGTTTTCAAAGACCTGTGGCCTGGAATGGCCGGCTGGCTCCTAAAAATCCTCGCCGCGCAGGTTGGTTCCCAGACCCAGGGGGGCACCAGTGCCGAGTCAGGCTGGTTTGATAGAGCCAAGTGGCTCCTGCAATCTGCCAGCCAGAAGAAGGGCGGGTGAGTTTTGTTTGCCAGGGAAAAGGGCCGTGGTTTTTGTTGGGGGCCTGTGGCTGGGAGTGGCCGGCTGGCTCCTGAAAATCCACGATACGCAGGATGGTTCCCAGATGAAAGGTGACACCAGTGCCAAGTCGGGCTGGTTTGATAGAGCCAAGTGGCTCCTGCAATCTGCCAGCCAGAAGATGTGCTGGTCAGTTTTACTTCCAGGGAAATATGGCGTAGTTTGTGTTTGGGGGCCTGTGGCTGGGAGTGGCCAGCTGGCTCCTGAAAATCCACGCCGCGCAGCATGGTTCCCAGACGCAAGTTGGCACCAGTGCCTAGTCGGGCTGGTCTGATAGAGCCAAGTGGCTCCTGCAATCTGCCAGCCAGACGATGGGCGGGTGAGTTTTGTTTTCCAGGGAAAATGGCCGTGGTTTGTGTTGGGGGCCTGTGGCCGGGAATGTCCGGCTGGCTTCTTAAAATCCGCGCCGCGCAGGATGGTTCCGAGACCCAAGGGGGCACCAGTGCCGAGTCGGGCTGGTTTGATAGAGCCAAGTGGCTCCTGCAAACTGCCAGCCAGACGATGGGCGGGTGAGTTTTGTTTTCCATGGAAAAGGGCCGTGGTTTGTGTTGGGGGCCTGTGGATGGGAGTGGCCGGATGGCTCCTGAAAATCCACGATACGCAGGATGGTTCCCAGATGAAAGGTGGCAGCAGTGCCAAGTCGGGCTGGTTTGATAGAGCCAAATGGCTCCTGCAATCTGCCAGCCAGAAGATGGGCAGGTCAGTTTTACTTCCAGGGAAAAGGGCCGTAGTTTTTGTTTGGGGGCCTGTGGCTGGGAGTGGCCGGCTGGCTCCTGAAAATCCACGATACGCAGGATGGTTCCCAAATGAAAACTGGCACCAGTGCCAAGTCGGGCTGGTTTGATTGTACCAAGTGGCTCCTGCAGTCTGCCAGCCAGAAGATGGGCAGGTCAGTTTTACTTCCAGGGGAAAGGGCCGTAGATTGTGTTTGGGGGCCTGTGGCTGGGAGTGGCCGGCTGGCTCCTGAAAATCCACGATACGCAGGATGATTGCCAGACCCAAGTTGGCACCACTACCAAGTCGGGCTGATTTGATAGAGCCAAGTGGCTCCTGCAATCTGCCAGCCAGAAGATGGGCAGGTCAGTTTTACTTCCAGGGAAAAGGGCCGTGGTGTGTTTTCAAAGACCTGTGGCCTGGAATGGCCGGCTGGCTCCTTAAAATCCTCGCCGCGCAGGATGGCTCCCAGACCCAAGGGGGCACCAGTGCCGAGTCAGGCAGGTTTGATAGAGCCAAGTGGCTCCTGCAATCTGCCAGCCAGAAGATGGGCAGGTCAGTTTTACTTCCAGGGAAAAGGGCCGTGGTTTGTTTTCCGGGGCCTGTGGCCTGGAATGGCCGGCGGGCTCCTGAAAATCCACGCCGCGCAGGATGGTTCCAAGACCCAAGTGGGCACCAGTGCCGAGTCGGGCTGGTCTGATAGAGCCAAGTGGCTCCTGCAATCTGCCAGCCAGAAGATGGGCGGGTGAGTTTTGTTTTCCTGGGAAAATGGCCGTGGTTTGTGTTGGGGGCCTGTGGCTGGGAGTGTCCGGCTGGCTCCTGAAAATCCACGATACGCAGGATGGATCCCAGATGAAAGGTGACACCAGTGCCGAGTCGGGCTGATTTGATAGTACCAATTGGTTCCTGCAATCTGCCAGCCAGAAGATGGGCAGGTCAGCTTTACATCCAGGGAAAAGGGCCGTAGATTTTGTTTGGGGGCCTGTGGCTGGGAGTGGCCGGCTGGCTCCTGAAAATAGACGATACGCAGGATGGCTCCCAAATGAAAACTGGCACCAGTGCCAAGTCGGGCTGGTTTGATTGTACCAAGTGGCTCCTGCAGTCTGCCAGCCAGAAGATGGGCAGGTCAGTATTACTTCCAGGGGAAAGGGCCGTAGATTGTGTTTGGGGGCCTGTGGCTGGGAGTGGCCGGCTGGCTCCTGAAAATCCACGATACACAGGATGATTCCCAGACCCAAGTTGGCACCACTACAAAGTCGGGCTGATTTGATAGAGCCAAGTGGCTCCTGCAATCTGCCAGCCAGAAGATGGGCAGGTCAGTTTTACTTCCAGGGAAAAGGGCCGTGGTGTGTTTTCAAAGACGTGTGGCCTGGAATGGCCGGCTGGCTCCTTAAAATCCTCGCCGCGCAGGATGGTTCCCAGACCCAAGGGGGCACCAGTGCCGAGTCAGGCTGGTTTGATAGAGCCAAGTGGCTCCTGCAATCTGCCAGCGAGAAGAAGGGCGGGTGAGTTTTGTTTGCCAGGGAAAAGGGCCGTAGTTTATGTTGGGGGCCTGTGGTTCTGAGTGGCCGGCTGGCTCCTGAAAATCCATGATACGCAGGATGGTTCCCAGAAGAAAGGTGGCACCAGTGCCGAGTCGGGCTGTTTTGATAGAGCCAAGAGGCTCCTCCAATCTGCCAGCCTGAAGATGGGCGGGTGAGTTTTGTTTGCCAGGGAAAAGGGCCGTGGTTTTTGTTGGGGGCCTGTGCCTGGGAGTGGCCGGCTGGCTCCTGAAAATCCACGATTCGCAGGATGGTTCCCAGACGAAAGGTGACACCAGTGCCAAGTCGGGCTGGTTTGATAGAGCCAAATGGCTCCTGCAATCTGCCAGCCAGAAGATGGGCGGGTGAGTTTTGTTTTTCTGGGAAAAGGGCCGTGGTTTTTGTTGGGGGCCGGTGGCTGGGAGTGGCCGGCTGGCTCCTAAAAATCCACGATACGCAGGATGGATCCCAGATGAAAGGTGACACCAGCGCCGAGTCGGGCTGATTTGATAGTACCAATTGGTTCCTACAATCTGCCAGCCAGAAGATGGGCAGGTCAGTTTTACTTCCAGGGAAAAGGGCCGTAGTTTTTGTTTGGGGGCCTGTGGCTGGGAGTGGCCGGCTGGCTCCTGAAAATCCACGATACGCAGGATGGCTCCCAAAGGAAAACTGGCACCAGTGCCAAGTCGGGCTGATTTGATTGCACCAAGTGGCTCCTGCAGTCTGCCAGCCAGAAGATGGGCAGGTCAGTTTTACTTCCAGGGAAAAGGGCCGTGGTGTGTTTTCAAAGACGTGTGGCCTGGAATGGCCGGCTGGCTCCTAAAAATCCTCGCCGCGCAGGATGGTTCCCAGACCCAGGGGGGCACCAGTGCCGAGTCAGGCTGGTTTGATATAGCCAAGTGGCTCCTGCAATCTGCCAGCCAGAAGAAGGGCGGGTGAGTTTTGTTTGCCAGGGAAAAGGGCCGTGGTTTTTGTTGGGGGCCTGTGGCTGGGAGTGGCCGGCTGGCTCCTGAAAATCCACGATACGCAGGATGGTTCCCAGATGAAAGGTGACACCAGTGCCAAGTCGGGCTGGTTTGATAGAGCCAAATGGCTCCTGCAATCTGCCAGCCAGAAGATGTGCTGGTCAGTTTTACTTCCAGGGAAATATGGCGTAGTTTGTGTTTAGGGGCCTGTGGCTGGGAGTGGCCAGCTGGCTCCTGAAAATCCACGCCGCGCAGCATGGTTCCCAGACGCAAGTTGGCACCAGTGCCTAGTCGGGCTGGTCTGATAGAGCCAAGTGGCTCCTGCAATCTGCCAGCCAGACGATGGGCGGGTGAGTTTTGTTTTCCAGGGAAAATGGCCGTGGTTTGTGTTGGGGGCCAGTGGCCGGGAATGTCCGGCTGGCTTCTTAAAATCCGCGCCGCGCAGGATGGTTCCCAGACCCAAGGGGGCACCAGTGCCGAGTCAGGCTGGTTTGATAGAGCCAAGTGGCTCCTGCAAACTGCCAGCCAGACGATGGGCGGGTGAGTTTTGTTTTCCATGGAAAAGGGCCGTGGTTTGTGTTGGGGGCCTGTGGATGGGAGTGGCCGGATGGCTCCTGAAAATCCACGATACGCAGGATGGTTCCCAGATGAAAGGTGGCAGCAGTGCCAAGTCGGGCTGGTTTGATAGAGCCAAATGGCTCCTGCAATCTGCCAGCCAGAAGATGGGCAGGTCAGTTTTACTTCCAGGGAAAAGGGCCGTAGTTTTTGTTTGGGGGCCTGTGGCTGGGAGTGGCCGGCTGGCTCCTGAAAATCCACGATACGCAGGATGGTTCCCAAATGAAAACTGGCACCAGTGCCAAGTCGGGCTGGTTTGATTGTACCAAGTGGCTCCTGCAGTCTGCCAGCCAGAAGATGGGCAGGTCAGTTTTACTTCCAGGGGAAAGGGCCGTAGATTGTGTTTGGGGGCCTGTGGCTGGGAGTGGCCGGCTGGCTCCTGAAAATCCACGATACGCAGGATGATTGCCAGACCCAAGTTGGCACCACTACCAAGTCGGGCTGATTTGATAGAGCCAAGTGGCTCCTGCAATCTGCCAGCCAGAAGATGGGCAGGTCAGTTTTACTTCCAGGGAAAAGGGCCGTGGTGTGTTTTCAAAGACCTGTGGCCTGGAATGGCCGGCTGGCTCCTTAAAATCCTCGCCGCGCAGGATGGTTCCCAGACCCAAGGGGGCACCAGTGCCGAGTCAGGCTGGTTTGATAGAGCCAAGTGGCTCCTGCAATCTGCCAGCCAGAAGAAGGGCGGGTGAGTTTTGTTTGCCAGGGAAAAGGGCCGTGGTTTTTGTTGGGGGCCTGTGGCTGGGAGTGGCCGGCTGGCTCCTGAAAATCCACGATACGCAGGATGGTTCCCAGATGAAAGGTGACTCCAGTGCCAAGTCGGGCTGGTTTGATAGAGCCAAGTGGCTCCTGCAATCTGCCAGCCAGAAGATGTGCTGGTCAGTTTTACTTCCAGGGAAATATGGCTTAGTTTGTGGTTGGGGGCCTGTGGCTGGGAGTGGCCAGCTGGCTCCTGAAAATCCACGCCGCGCAGCATGTTTCCCAGACGCAAGTTGGCACCAGTGCCTAGTCGGGCTGGTCTGATAGAGCCAAGTGGCTCCTGCAATCTGCCAGCCAGACGATGGGCGGGTGAGTTTTGTTTTCCAGGGAAAATGGCCGTGGTTTGTGTTGGGGGCCTGTGGCCGGCAATGTCCGGCTGGCTCCTTAAAATCCACGCCGCGCAGGATGGTTCCCACACCCAAGGGGGCACCAGTGTCGAGTCGGGCTGGTTTGATAGAGCCAAGTGGCTCCTGCAAACTGCCAGCCAGACGATGGGCGGGTGAGTTTTGTTTTCCATGGAAAAGGGCCGTGGTTTGTGTTGGGGGCCTGTGGATGGGAGTGGCCGGATGGCTCCTGAAAATCCACGATACGCAGGATGGTTCCCAGATGAAAGGTGGCAGCAGTGCCAAGTCGGGCTGGTTTGATAGAGCCAAATGGCTCCTGCAATCTGCCAGCCAGAAGATGGGCAGGTCAGTTTTACTTCCAGGGAAAAGGGCCGTAGTTTTTGTTTGGGGGCCTGTGGCTGGGAGTGGCCGGCTGGCTCCTGAAAATCCACGATACGCAGGATGGTTCCCAAATGAAAACTGGCACCAGTGCCAAGTCGGGCTGGTTTGATTGTACCAAGTGGCTCCTGCAGTCTGCCAGCCAGAAGATGGGCAGGTCAGTTTTACTTCCAGGGGAAAGGGCCGTAGATTGTGTTTGGGGGCCTGTGGCTGGGAGTGGCCGGCTGGCTCCTGAAAATCCACGATACGCAGGATGATTGCCAGACCCAAGTTGGCACCACTACCAAGTCGGGCTGATTTGATAGAGCCAAGTGGCTCCTGCAATCTGCCAGCCAGAAGATGGGCAGGTCAGTTTTACTTCCAGGGAAAAGGGCCGTGGTGTGTTTTCAAAGACCTGTGGCCTGGAATGGCCGGCTGGCTCCTAAAAATCCTCGCCGCGCAGGATGGTTCCCAGACCCAAGGGGGCACCAGTGCCGAGTCAGGCTGGTTTGATAGAGCCAAGTGGCTCCTGCAATCTGCCAGCCAGAAGAAGGGCGGGTGAGTTTTGTTTGCCAGGGAAAAGGGCCGTGGTTTTTGTTGGGGGCCGGTGGCTGGGAGTGGCCGGCTGGATCCTGAAAATCCACGATACGCAGGATGGTTCCCAGATGAAAGGTGACTCCAGTGCCAAGTCGGGCTGGTTTGATAGAGCCAAGTGGCTCCTGCAATCTGCCAGCCAGAAGATGTGCTGGTCAGTTTTACTTCCAGGGAAATATGGCTTAGTTTGTGGTTGGGGGCCTGTGGCTGGGAGTGGCCAGCTGGCTCCTGAAAATCCACGCCGCGCAGCATGTTTCCCAGACGGAAGTTGGCACCAGTGCCTAGTCGGGCAGGTCTGATAGAGCCAAGTGGCTCCTGCAATCTGCCAGCCAGACGATGGGCGGGTGAGTTTTGTTTTCCAGGGAAAATGGCCATGGTTTGTGTTGGGGGCCTGTGGCCGGCAATGTCCGGCTGGCTCCTTAAAATCCACGCCGCGCAGGATGGTTCCCACACCCAAGGGGGCACCAGTGTCGAGTCGGGCTGGTTTGATAGAGCCAAGTGGCTCCTGCAAACTGCCAGCCAGACGATGGGCGGGTGAGTTTTGTTTTCCATGGAAAAGGGCCGTGGTTTGTGTTGGGGGCCTGTGGATGGGAGTGGCCGGATGGCTCCTGAAAATCCACGATAGGCAGGATGGTTCCCAGATGAAAGGTGGCACCAGTGCCAAGTCGGGCTGGTTTGATAGAGCCAAGTAGCTCCTGCAATCTGCCAGCTAGAAGATGGGCAGGTCAGATTTACTACCAGGGAAAAGGGCCGTAGTTTTTGTTTGGGGGCCTGTGGCTGGGAGAGTCCGGCTGGCTCTTGAAAATCCACGATACGCAGGATGGTTCCCAGACCCAATTTGGCACCAGTGCCGAGTCGGGCTGGTTTTATTGTACAAAGTGGCTCCTGCAGTCTGCCAGTCAGAAGATGGGCGGGTGAGTTTTCTTTTCCAGCGAAAAGGGCCGTGGTTTGTGTTGGGGGCCTGTGGCTGGGAGTGGCCGGATGGCTCCTGAAAATCCACGATAGGCAGCATGGTTTCCTGACCCTAGTGGCCACCAGTGCCGAGTCGGGCTGGTTTGATAGAGCCAAGTGGCTCCTGCAATCTGCAAGCCAGAAGATGGGCGGGTGAGTTTTGTTTGCCAGGGAAAAGGGCCGTGGTTTGTGTTGGGGGCCTGTTGGCCGGGAGTGGCCGGCTGGCTCCTGAAAATCCACGATACGCAGGATGGTTCCCAGACGAAAGGTGGCACCAGGGCCGAGTCGGGCTGGTTTGATAGAGCCAAGTGTCTCCTGCAATCTGCCAGACAGAAGCGGGGTGGGTGAGTTTTGTCTGCCAGGGAAAAGTACCGTGGTTTGTGTTGGGGGCCTGTGGCTGGGGATGGCCGGCTGGCTCCTTAAAATCCACGCCGCGCAGGATGATCCCCGGACCCAACGGGGCACCATTGCCGAGTCGGGATGGTTTGATAGAGTCAAGTGCCTCCTGCAATCTGTCAGCCAGAAGAGGGGCAGGTCAATTTTACTTCCAGGGAAAAGGGCCGTAGTTTGTGTTTGGGGGCCTGTGGCTGGGAGTGGCCGGCTGGCCCCTGAAAATCCACGATACGCAGGATGATTCCCAGACAAAGGGGCACCATTGCCGAGTCGGGCTGGTTTGATAGAGCCAAGTGGCTTCTGTAATCTGCCAGCCAGAAGATGGGCAGGTCAGATTTACTTTCAGGAACAAAGGGCCGTAGTTTTTGTTTGGGGGCCTGTGGCTGGGAGTGGCCAGCTAGCTGCTTAAAATCCACGACGCGGAGCATGATTCCCGACCCAAGGAGGCACCAGTGCCGAGTCGGGCTGGTTTGATAGAGCCAAGTGGCTCCTGCTATCTGCCAGCCAGAAGATGGGCAGGTCAGTTTTACTTCCAGGGAAAAGGGCCATCATTTGTGTTCTGGGGCCTGTGGCTGGGTGTGGCCGGCTGGCTCCTGAAAATCCACGATACGCAGGATGATTCCCAGACCCAAGTTGGCACCACTACCAAGTCGGGCTGGTTTGATAGAGCCAAGTGGCTCCTGCAATCTGCCAGCCAGAATATGGGCAGGTCAGTTTTACTTTCAGGAACAAAGGGCCGTTGTTTGTGTTTGGGGGCCTGTGGCTGGGAGTGGCCGGCTGGCTCCTGAAAATCCACGATACGCAGGATGGCTCCCAAATGAATACTGGCACCAGTGCCAAGTCGGGCTGGTTTGATAGAGCCATGTGGCTCCTCCAATCTGCCAGCCAGAAGATGGGCAGGTGAGTTTTTTTGCCAGGGAGAAGGGCGGTGGTTTGTGTTGGGGGCCTGTGGCTGGGAGTGGCCGACTGGCTCCTGAAAATCTACGATTCGCAGGATGGTTCCCAGATGAAAGGTGGCACCAGTGCCAAGTCGTACTGGTTTGATAGAGCCAAGTGGCTCCTGCAATCTGCCAGCTAGAAGATGGGCAGGTCAGTTTTACTTCCAGGGAAAAGGGCCGTGGTTTTTTTTCCGGGTCCTGTGGCCAGGAATGGTCGGCTGGCTCCTAAAAATCCACGCCGCGCAGGATGATTCCGAGACCCAAGTGGGCACCAGTGCCGAGTCAGGCTGGTTTGATAGAGCCAAGTGGCTCCTGCAATTTGCCAGCCAGAAGATGGGCGGGTGAGTTTTGTTTGCCACGGAAATGGGCCGTGGTTTGTGTTGGGGGCCTGTGGCTGGGAGTGGCCAGCTGGCTCCTGAAAATCTACGATACGCAGGATGGTTCCCAGATGAAATGTGGCACCAGTGCCAAGTCGGGCTGGTTTGATAGAGCCAAATGGCTCCTGCAATCTGCCAGCCAGAAGATGTGCTGGTCAGTTTTACTTCCAGGGAAAAGGGCCGTAGTTTTTTTTCGGGGGCCTGTGGCTGGGAGTGGCCAGCTGGCTCCTGAAAATCCACGATACGAAAGATGGTTCCCAGATGAAAGGTAGCACCAGTGCCGAGTCGGGCTGGTTTGATAGAGCTAAGTGTCTCCTGCAATCTGCCAGACAGAAGCGGGGTGGGTGAGTTTTGTCTGCCAGGGAAAAGTACCGTGGTTTGTTTTTGGGGGCCTGTGGCTGGGGATGGCCGGCTGGCTCCTTAAAATCCACGCCGCGCAGGATGATCCCCTGACCCAACGGGGCACCATTGCCCAGTCGGGTTGGTTTGATAGAGTCAAGTGCCTCCTGCAACCTGCCAGCCAGAAGATGGGCAGGTCAGTTTTACTTCCAGGGAAAAGGGCCGTAGTTTTTGTTTGGGTGCCTGTGGCTGGGAGTGGCCGGCTGGCTCCTGAAAATCCACGATACGCAAGATGCTTCCCAGATGAAAGGTGGCACCATTGCCGAGTCGGGCTGGTTTGATAGAGCCAAGTGTCTACTGCAATCTGCCAGACAGAAGCAGGGTGGGTGAGTTTTGTTTGCCAGGGAAAAGGGCCGTGGTTTGTTTTCGGGGGCCTGTGGCTGGCAATGGCCGCCTGGCTCCTGAAAATCTACGCCGCGCCGCATAGTTCCCAGACCCAAGGGGGCACCAGTGCCGAGGCGCGTTGGTTTGATAGAGCCATGTGGCTCCTGCAATCTGCCAGCCCGGAGGAGGCGGGTGAGTTTTGTTTTCCAGGGAAAAGGGCCATAGTTTTTGTTTGGGGGCCTGTGGCTGGGAGTGGCCATCTGGCTCCTGAAAATCCACTATACGCAGGATGGTTCCCAGATGAAATGTGGCACCAGTGCCGAGTCGGGCTGGTTTGATAGTACCAAGTGTCTCCTGCAATCTGTCAGCCAGAAGATGGGCGGGTGAGTTTTGTTTGCCAGGGAAAAGGGCCGTGATTTGTTTTCGGGGACCTGTGGCTGGGAGTGGCCGGCTGGCTGCTTAAAATCCACGCCGCGGCGGATGATTCCCAGACCCAAGGGGGCACCAGTGCCGAGGCAGGTTGGTTTGATAGAGCCAAGTGTCTCCTGCAATCTGCCAGCCAGAAGATGGGCAGGTCAGTTTTACTTCCAGGGAAAAGGGCCGTAGATTTGTTTGGGGGCCTGTGGCTGGGAGTGGCCGGCTGGCTCCTGAAAATCCACGATACCTAGGATGATTCCCAGACCCGAGTTAGCACCACTACCAAGTCAGGTTGGTTTGTAAAGACAAGTGGCTCCTGCCATCTGCCAGCCAGAAGATGGGCGGGTGAGTTTTCTTTTCCAGCGAAAAGGGCCGTGGTTTGTGTTGGGGGCCTGTGGCTGGGAGTGGCCGGATGGCTCCTGAAAATCCACGATAGGCAGCATGGTTCCCTGACCCAAGTGGCCACCAGTGCCGAGTCGGGCTGGTTTGATAGAGCCAAGTGGCTCCTGCAATCTGCAAGCCAGAAGATGGGCGGGTGAGTTTTGTTTGCCAGGGAAAAGGGCCGTGGTTTGTGTTGGGGGCCTGTTGGCCGGGAGTGGCCGGCTGGCTCCTGAAAATCCACGATACGCAGGATGGTTCCCAGATGAAAGGTGACACCAGTGCCAAGTCGGGCTGGTTTGATAGAGCTAAGTGTCTCCTGCAATCTGCCAGAGAGAAGCGGGGTGGGTGAGTTTTGTCTGCCAGGGAAAAGTACCGTGGTTTGTTTTTGGGGGCCTGTGGCTGGGGATGGCCGGCTGGCTCCTTAAAATCCATGCCGCGCAGGATAATCCCCTGACCCAACGGGGCACCATTGCCGAGTCGGGCTGGTTTAATAGAGCCAAGTGGCTTCTGTAATCTGCCAGCCAGAAGATGGACAGGTCAGATTTTCTTTCAGGAACAAAGGGCCGTAGTTTGTGTTTGGGGGCCTGTGGCTGGGAGTGGCCGGCTGGCTGCTTAAAATCCACGACGCGGAGGATGATTCCCAGACCCAAGGAGGCACCAGTGCCGAGTCGGGCTGGTTTGATAGAGCCAAGTGGCTCCTGCTATCTGCCAGCCAGACGATGGGCGGATGAGTTTAGTTTGCCAGGGAAAAGGGCCGTAGTTTGTGTTGGGGGCCTGTGGTTCTTAGTGGCCGGCTGGCTCCTGAAAATCCACGATACGCAGGATGGTTCCCAGAAGAAAGGTGGCACCAGTGCCGAGTCGGGCTGTTTTGATAGAGCCAAGTGGCTCCTCCAATCTGCCAGCCAGAAGATGGGCGGGTGAGTTTTGTTTGCCAGGGAAAAGGGCCGTGGTTTGTTTTCGGGGGCCTGTGGCTGGGAATGGCCAGCTGGTTCCTGAAAATCCACGATACACAGGATGGTTCCAAGATGAAATGTGTCACCAGTGCCAAGTCAGGCTGTTTTGATAGAGACAAGTGTCTCCTGCAATCTGCCAGCTAGAAGATGGGCAGGTCAGTTTTACTTCCAGGGAAAAGGGCCGTATTTTGTGTTTGGGGGCCTGTGGCTGGGAGTGGCCGGCTGGCTCCTGAAAATCCACGATACGCAGGATGGATCCCAGATGAAAGGTGACACCATTGCCGAGTCGGCTGGTTTGATAGAGCTAAGTGTCTCCTGCAATCTGCCAGCCAGAAGATGGGCAGGTCAGTTTTACGTCCAGGGAAAAGGGCCGTGGTTTGTGTTGGGGGCCTGTGGCTGGGAGTGGCCGGCTGGCTCCTGAAAATCCATGATACGCAGTATGGTTCCCAGAGCAAAGGTGGCACCAGTGCCGAGTCGGGCTGGTTTGATAGAGCCATGTGGCTCCTGCAATCTGCCAGCCAGAAGATGGGCAGGTCAGTTTTACTTCCAGGGAAAAGGGCCGTGGTTTGTTTTCCGGGGCCTGTGGCCTGGAATGGCCGGCGGGCTCCTTAAAATCCAGGCCGCGCAGGATGGTTCCCAGACCCAAGTGGGCACCAGTGCCGAGTCGGGCTGGTCTGATAGAGCCAAGTGGCTCCTGCAATCTGCCAGCCAGAAGATGGGCGGGTGATTTTTGTTTTCCTGGGAAAAGGGCCGTGGTTTGTGTTGGGGGCCTGTGGCTGGGAGTGGCCGGCTGGCTCCTGAAAATCCACGGTACGCAGGATGGATCCCAGATGAAAGGTGACACCAGTGCCGAGTCGGGCTGATTTGATAGTACCAATTGGTTCCTGCAATCTGCCAGCCAGAAGATGGGCAGGTCAGTTTTACTTCCAGGGAAAAGGGCCGTAGTTTTTTTTTGGGGGCCTGTGGCTGGGAGTGGCCGGCTGGCTCCTGAAAATCGACGATACGCAGGATGGCTCCCAAATGAAAACTGGCACCAGTGCCAAGTCGGGCTGGTTTGATTGTACTAAGTGGCTCCTGCAGTCTGCCAGCCAGAAGATGGGCAGGTCAGTTTTACTTCCAGGGGAAAGGGCCGTAGATTGTATTTGGGGGCCTGTGGCTGGGAGTGGCCGGCTGGCTCCTGAAAATCCACGATACGTAGGAGGATTCCCAGACCCAAGTTGGCACCACTACCAAGTCGGGCTGATTTGATAGAGCCAAGTGGCTCCTGCAATCTGCCAGCCAGAAGATGGGCAGGTCAGTTTTACTTCCAGGGAAAAGGGCCGTGGTGTGTTTTCAAAGACCTGTGGCCTGGAATGGCCGGCTGGCTCCTTAAAATCCTCGCCGCGCAGGATGGTTCCCAGACCCAAGGGGGCACCAGTGCCGAGTCAGGCTGGTTTGATAGTACCAAGTGGCTCCTGCAATCTGCCAGCAAGAAGAAGGGCGGTGAGTTTTGTTTGCCAGGGAAAAGGGCCGTGGTTTTTGTTGGGGGCCTGTGGCTGGGAGTGGCCGGCTGGCTCCTGAAAATCCACGATACGCAGGATGGTTCCCAGATGAAAGGTGACACCAGTGCCAAGTCGGGCTGGTTTGATAGAGCCAAATGGCTCCTGCAATCTGCCAGCCAGAAGATGTGCTGGTCAGTTTTACTTCCAGGGAAATATGGTGTAGTTTGTGTTTGGGGGCCTGTGGCTGGGAGTGGCCAGCTGGCTCCTGAAAATCCACGCCGCGCAGCATGGTTCCCAGACGCAAGTTGGCACCAGTGCCTAGTCGGGCTGGTCTGATAGAGCCAAGTGGCTCCTGCAATCTGCCAGCCAGACGATGGGCGGGTGAGTTTTGTTTTCCAGGGAAAATGGCCGTGGTTTTTGCTGGGGGCCTGTGGCCGGCAATGTCCGGCTGGCTCCTTAAAATCCTCGCCGCGCAGGATGGTTCCCAGACCCAAGGGGGCACCAGTGCCGAGTCGGGCTGGTTTGATAGAGCCAAGTGGCTCCTGCAAACTGCCAGCCAGACGATGGGCGGGTGAGTTTTGTTTGCCGTGGAAAAGAGCCGTGGTTTGTGTTGGGGGCCTGTGGATGGGAGTGGCCGGATGGCTCCTGAAAATCCACGATACGCAGGATGGTTCCCAGATGAAAGGTGGCACCAGTGCCAAGTCGGGCTGGTTTGATAGAGCCAAGTGGCTCCTGCAATCTGCCAGCTAGAAGATGGGCAGGTCAGTTTTACTACCAGGGAAAAGGGCCGTAGTTTTTGTTTGGGGGCCTGTGGCTGGGAGAGTCCGGCTGGCTCCTGAAAATCCACGATACGCAGGATGGTTCCCAGACCCAAGTTGGCACCAGTGCCGAGTCGGGCTGGTTTTATTGTACAAAGTGGCTCCTGCAGTCTGCCAGTCAGAAGATGGGCAGGTCAGTTTTACTTCCAGGGAAAAGGGCCGTAGTTTTTGTTTGGTGGCCTGTGGCTGGGAGTGGCCGACTGCCTCCTGAAAATCCACGATACGCAGGATGGTTCCCAGATGAAAGGTGGCACCAGTGTCAAGTCGGGCTGGTTTGATCGAGCCAAGTGGCTCCTGCAATCTGCCAGCCAGAAGCGGGGTGGGTGAGTTTTGTTTGCCAGGGAAAAGGGCCGTGGTTTTTTTTTGGGCGCCTGTGGCTGGGAGTGGCCGGCTGGCTCCTGAAAATCCACGCCGCGGAGGATGATTCCCAGACCCAAAGGGACACCAGTGCCGAGGCGGGTTGGTTTGATAGAGCCAAGTGGCTCCTGCAGTCTGCCAGCCAGAAGATGGGAAGGTCAGTTTTACTTCCAGGGAAAAGGGCCGTAGTTTCTGTTTGGGGGCCTGTGGCTGGGAGTGGCCGGCTGGCTCCTGAAAATCCACGATACGCAGGATGATTCCCAGACCCAAGTTGGCACCACTACCAAGTCGGGCTGCTTTGATAGAGCCAAGTGGCTCCTGCAATCTGCAAGCCAGAAGATGCGCTGGTCAGTTTTACTTCCAGGGAAAAGGGCCGTAGTTTGTGTTTGGGGGCCTGTGGCTGGGAGTGGCTGGCTGGCTCCTGAAAATCCACGATACGCAGGATGATTCCCAGATGAAAGGTGGGACAAGTGCCGAGTCGGGCTGGTTTGATAGAGCCAAGTGGCTCCTGCAATCTGCCAGCCAGAAGATGGGCAGGTCAGTTTTACTTTCAGGAACAAAGGGCCGTTGTTTGTGTTTGGGGGCCTGTGGCTGGGAGTGGCCGGCTGGCTCCTGAAAATCCACGATACGCAGGATGATTGCCAGACCCAAGTTGGCACCACTACCAAGTCGGGCTGATTTGATAGAGCCAAGTGGCTCCTGCAATCTGCCAGCCAGAAGATGGGCAGGTCAGTTTTACTTCCAGGGAAAAGGGCCGTGGTGTGTTTTCAAAGACGTGTGGCCTGGAATGGCCGGCTGGCTCCTTAAAATCCTCGCCGCGCAGGATGGTTCCCAGACCCAAGGGGGCACCAGTGCCGAGTCAGGCTGGTTTGATAGAGCCAAGTGGCTCCTGCAATCTGCCAGCCAGAAGAAGGGCGGGTGAGTTTTGTTTGCCAGGGAAAAGGGCCGTGGTTTTTGTTGGGGGCCTGTGGCTGGGAGTGGCCGGCTGGCTCCTGAAAATCCACGATACGCAGGATGGTTCCCAGATGAAAGGTGACACCAGTGCCAAGTCGGGCTGGTTTGATAGAGCCAAATGGCTCCTGCAATCTGCCAGCCAGAAGATGGGCAGGTCAGTTTTACTTCCAGGGAAAAGTGCCGTCGTTTGTTTTCAGGGGCCTGTGGCCTGGAATGGCCGGCTGGCTCCTGAAAATCCACGATACGCAAGATGGTTTCCAGACTCAAGGGGGCACCTGTGCCGAGTCGGGCTGGTTTGATAGAGCCAAGTGGAACCTGCAATCTGCCAGCCAGAAGACGGGCGGGTGAGTTTTGTTTGCCAGGGAAAATGGCCGTAGTTTGTGTTGGGGGCCTGTGGCTCTGAGTTGCCACCTGGCTCCTGAAAATCGACGATACGCAGGATGGATCCCAGAAGAAAGGTGGCACCAGTGCCGAGTCGGGCTGTTTTGATAGAGCCAAGTGGCTCCTGCAATCTGCCAGCCAGAAGATGGGCTGGTGAGTTTTGTTTGCCAGGGAAAAGGGCCGTAGTTTGTGTTTGGGGGCCTGTGGCTGGGAGTGGCCGGCTGGTTCCTGAAAATCGGCCTTACGCAGAATTGCTCTTAAATGAATAATGGCACCCGGGCCAAGTCGGGCTGGTTTGATAGTTCCAAGTGGCTCCTGCAATCTGCCAGCCAGAAGATGGGCAGGTCAGTTTTACTTCCAGGGAAAAGGGCCGTAGTTTGTGTTTGGGGGCCTGTGGCTGGGAGTGGCCGGATGGCTTCTGAAAATCCACGATACGCAGGATGATTCCCAGATGAAAGGTGGCACCAGTGCCGAGTCGGGCTGGTTTGATAGAGCCAAGTGACTCCTGCAATCTGCCAGCCAGAAGATGGGCAGGTCAGTTTTACTTTCAGTAACAAAGGGCCGTAGTTTGTGTTTGGGGGCCTGAGGCTGGGAGTGGCCGGCTGGCTCCTTAAAATCCACGACGCGGAGGATGATTCCCAGACCCAAGGGGGAACCAGTGCCGAGTCAGGCTGGTTTGATAGAGCCAAGTGGCTCCTGCAATCTGCCAGCCAGAAGAAGGGCGGGTGAGTTTTGTTTTCCACGGAAATGGGCCATGGTTTGTGTTGGGGGCCTTTGGCTGGGAGTGGCCGGCTGGCTCCTGAAAATCGACGATATGCAGGATGGTTCCCAGATGAAAGGTGGCGCCAGTGCCAAGTCGGGCTGGTTTGATAGAGCCAAGTGGCTCCTGCAATCTGCCAGCAGGAAGCGGGGTGGGTGAGTTTTGTTTGCCAGGGAAAAGGGCCGTGGTTTGTTTTCGGGGGCCTGTGGCTGGGAATGGCCGCCTGGCTCCTTAAAATCTACGCCGCGGCGGATAGTTCCCAGACCCAAGGGGGCACCAGTGCCGAGGCGGGTTGGTTTGATAGAGCCATGTGGCTCCTGCAATCTGCCAGCCAGAAGGAGGCAGGTGAGCTTTGTTTTCCAGGGAAAAGGGCCAAAGGTTGTGTTTGGAGGCCTGTGGCTGGGAGTGGCCAGCTGGCTCATGAAAATCCCCGATACGCAATGGTTCCCAGACCCAAGTTGGCACCAGTGCCGAGTCGGGCTGGTTTGATAGTACCAAGCGGCTCCTGCAATCTGCGCGCCAGAAGATGGGCGGATGAGTTTTGTATGCCAGGTAAAAGGGCCATGATTTGTGTTGGGGCCTGTGGCTGGGAGTGGCCGGCTGGCTCCTGAAAATCCACGATACACAGGATGGTTCCCAGATGAAAGGTGGCACCACTGCCAAGTTGGACTGCTGTGATAGTATAATGTACTCCTGCACTCTGCTAGCCAGAAGATGGGCAGGTCAGTTTTACTTCCAGGGAAAAGGGCCGTAGTTTGTTTTTGGGGGCCTGTGGCTGGGAGTGGCCGGCTGGCTCCTGAAAATCCACGATACGCAAGATGGTTCCCAGATGAAAGGTGGCACAAGCGCCGAGTCGGGCTGGATTGATAGAGCCAAGTGGCTCCTGCAATCAGCCAGCCAGAAGATGGGCGGGTGAGTTTTGTTTTCCAGGGAAAAGGGCCGTGGTTTGTGTTGGGGGCGTGAGGCTGGGAGTGGCCGGCTGGCTCCTGAAAATCCACGATTCGCAGGATGGTTCCCAGATGAAAGCTGGCACCACTGCCAAGTTGGACTGCTATGATAGTACAATGTACTCCTGCACTCTGCCAGCCAGAAGATGGGCAGGTCAGTTTTACTTCCAGGGAAAAGGGCCATAGTTTGTGTTTGGGGGCCTGTGGCTGGGAGTGGCTGGCTGGCTCCTGAAAATCCACGATACGCAGGATGATTCCCAGATGAAAGGTGGCACCAGTGCCGAGTCGGACTGGTTTGATAGAGCCAAGTGTCTCCTACAATCTGCCAGCAGGAAGCGGGGTGGGTAAGTTTTGTTTGCCAGGGAAAAGGGCCGTGGTTTGTTTTCGGGGCGTGTGGCTGGGAATGGCCGGCTGTTTGCGTAAAATCCACGCCGCGCACTATGATTTCCAGACCCAAGGGGGCACCAGTGCCGTCGCGGGTTGGTTTGATAGAGCCAAGTGGCTCCTGCAATCTGCCAGCCAGAAGATTGCCAGGGCAGTTTTACTATCAGGAACAAAGGGCCGTAGTTTGTGTTTGGGGGCCTGTGGCTGGGAGTGGCCGGCTGGCTCCTGAAAATCGGTGATAAGCAGAATTGCACCTAAATGAATAATGGCACCAGTGCCGAGTCGGGCTGGTTTGATAGAGCGAAGTGGCTCCTGCAATCTGCCAGCCAGAAGATGGGCAGGTCAGTTTTACTTCCAGGGAAATGGGCCGTCGTTTGTGTTCGGGGGCCTGTGGCTGGGAGTGGCCGGCTGGCTCCTTAAAATCCACGCCGCACAGGATGGTTCCCAGACCTAAGTGGGCACAAGTGCCAAGCTGGGCTGGTTTGATAGAGCCAAGTGTCTCCTGCAATCTGCCAGCCGGAAGATGGGCGGGTGAGTTTTGTTTGCCAGGGAAAAGGGCCGTGGTTTTTGCTGGGGGCCTGTGGCTGGGAGTGGCCGGCTGGCTCATGAAAATCCACGATACGCCGGATGGTTCCCACATGAAAGGTGGCACCAGTGCCGAGTCAGGCTGGTTTGATAGAGCCAAGTGGCTCCTGCAATCTGCCAGCTAGAAGATGGGCAGGTCAGTTTTACTTCCAGGGAAAAGGGCCGTAGTTTATGTTTGGGGGCCTGTGGCTGGGAGTGGCCGCCTGGCTCCTGACAATCCACGATACGCAGGATGGTTCCCAGATGAAAGGCGGCACCACTGCCAAGTCGGACTGCTATGATAGTATAATGTACTCCTGCACTCTGCCAGCCAGATGATGGGCAGGTAAGTTTTTCTTCCAGGGAAAAGGGCCACAGTTTGTGTTTGAGGGCCTGTGGCTGGGAGTGGCCGGCTGGCTCCTGAAAATCCACGCCGCGCAGGATGGTTCCCAGACCCAAGGGGTCACCAGTGCCGAGTCGGGCTGGTTTGATAGAGCCAAGTGGCTCCTGCAATCTGCCAGCCAGAAGATGGGCAGGTCAGTTTTACTTCCAGGGAAAAGGGCCATAGTTTGTGTTTGGGGGCCTGTGGCTGGGAGTGGCCTGCTGGCTCCTGAAAATCGACGATACGCAGGATGGCTCCCAAATGAAAACTGGCACCAGTGCCAAGTCGGGCTGGTTTGATTGTACCAAGTGGCTCCTGCAGTCTGCCAGCCAGAAGATGGGAAGTTCAGTTTTACTTCCAGGGAAAAGGGCCGTAGTTTCTGTTTGGGGGCCTGTGGCTGGGAGTGGCCGGCTGGCTCCTGAAAATCCACGATACGCAGGATGATTCCCAGACCCAAGTTGGCACCACTACCAAGTCGGGCTGCTTTGATAGAGCCAAGTGGCTCCTGCAATCTGCAAGCCAGAAGATGCGCTGGTCAGTTTTACTTCCAGGGAAAAGGGCCGTAGTTTGTGTTTGGGGGCCTGTGGCTGGGAGTGGCTGGCTGGCTCCTGAAAATCCACGATACGCAGGATGATTCCCAGATGAAAGGTGGGACAAGTGCCGAGTCGGGCTGATTTGATAGAGCCAAGTGGCTCCTGCAATCTGCCAGCCAGAAGATGGGCAGGTCAGTTTTACTTTCAGGAACAAAGGGCCGTTGTTTGTGTTTGGGGGCCTGTGGCTGGGAGTGGCCGGCTGGCTCCTGAAAATCCACGATACGCAGGATGATTGCCAGACCCAAGTTGGCACCACTACCAAGTCGGGCTGATTTGATAGAGCCAAGTGGCTCCTGCAATCTGCCAGCCAGAAGATGGGCAGGTCAGTTTTACTTCCAGGGAAAAGGGCCGTGGTGTGTTTTCAAAGACGTGTGGCCTGGAATGGCCGGCTGGCTCCTTAAAATCCTCGCCGCGCAGGATGGTTCCCAGACCCAAGGGGGCACCAGTGCCGAGTCAGGCTGGTTTGATAGAGCCAAGTGGCTCCTGCAATCTGCCAGCCAGAAGAAGGGCGGGTGAGTTTTGTTTGCCAGGGAAAAGGGCCGTGGTTTTTGTTGGGGGCCTGTGGCTGGGAGTGGCCGGCTGGCTCCTGAAAATCCACGATACGCAGGATGGTTCCCAGATGAAAGGTGACACCAGTGCCAAGTCGGGCTGGTTTGATAGAGCCAAATGGCTCCTGCAATCTGCCAGCCAGAAGATGGGCAGGTCAGTTTTACTTCCAGGGAAAAGTGCCGTCGTTTGTTTTCAGGGGCCTGTGGCCTGGAATGGCCGGCTGGCTCCTGAAAATCCACGATACGCAAGATGGTTTCCAGACTCAAGGGGGCACCTGTGCCGAGTCGGGCTGGTTTGATAGAGCCAAGTGGAACCTGCAATCTGCCAGCCAGAAGACGGGCGGGTGAGTTTTGTTTGCCAGGGAAAATGGCCGTAGTTTGTGTTGGGGGCCTGTGGCTCTGAGTTGCCACCTGGCTCCTGAAAATCGACGATACGCAGGATGGATCCCAGAAGAAAGGTGGCACCAGTGCCGAGTCGGGCTGTTTTGATAGAGCCAAGTGGCTCCTGCAATCTGCCAGCCAGAAGATGGGCTGGTGAGTTTTGTTTGCCAGGGAAAAGGGCCGTAGTTTGTGTTTGGGGGCCTGTGGCTGGGAGTGGCCGGCTGGTTCCTGAAAATCGGCCTTACGCAGAATTGCTCCTAAATGAATAATGGCACCCGGGCCAAGTCGGGCTGGTTTGATAGTTCCAAGTGGCTCCTGCAATCTGCCAGCCAGAAGATGGGCAGGTCAGTTTTACTTCCAGGGAAAAGGGCCGTAGTTTGTGTTTGGGGGCCTGTGGCTGGGAGTGGCCGGATGGCTTCTGAAAATCCACGATACGCAGGATGATTCCCAGATGAAAGGTGGCACCAGTGCCGAGTCGGGCTGGTTTGATAGAGCCAAGTGACTCCTGCAATCTGCCAGCCAGAAGATGGGCAGGTCAGTTTTACTTTCAGGAACAAAGGGCCGTAGTTTGTGTTTGGGGGCCTGAGGCTGGGAGTGGCCGGCTGGCTCCTTAAAATCCACGACGCGGAGGATGATTCCCAGACCCAAGGGGGAACCAGTGCCGAGTCAGGCTGGTTTGATAGAGCCAAGTGGCTCCTGCAATCTGCCAGCCAGAAGAAGGGCGGGTGAGTTTTGTTTTCCACGGAAATGGGCCATGGTTTGTGTTGGGGGCCTTTGGCTGGGAGTGGCCGGCTGGCTCCTGAAAATCGACGATATGCAGGATGGTTCCCAGATGAAAGGTGGCGCCAGTGCCAAGTCGGGCTGGTTTGATAGAGCCAAGTGGCTCCTGCAATCTGCCAGCAGGAAGCGGGGTGGGTGAGTTTTGTTTGCCAGGGAAAAGGGCCGTGGTTTGTTTTCGGGGGCCTGTGGCTGGGAATGGCCGCCTGGCTCCTTAAAATCTACGCCGCGGCCGATAGTTCCCAGACCCAAGGGGGCACCAGTGCCGAGGCGGGTTGGTTTGATAGAGCCATGTGGCTCCTGCAATCTGCCAGCCAGAAGGAGGCAGGTGAGCTTTGTTTTCCAGGGAAAAGGGCCAAAGGTTGTGTTTGGAGGCCTGTGGCTGGGAGTGGCCAGCTGGCTCATGAAAATCCCCGATACGCAATGGTTCCCAGACCCAAGTTGGCACCAGTGCCGAGTCGGGCTGGTTTGATAGTACCAAGCGGCTCCTGCAATCTGCGCGCCAGAAGATGGGCGGATGAGTTTTGTATGCCAGGTAAAAGGGCCATGATTTGTGTTGGGGCCTGTGGCTGGGAGTGGCCGGCTGGCTCCTGAAAATCCACGATACACAGGATGGTTCCCAGATGAAAGGTGGCACCACTGCCAAGTTGGACTGCTGTGATAGTATAATGTACTCCTGCACTCTGCTAGCCAGAAGATGGGCAGGTCAGTTTTACTTCCAGGGAAAAGGGCCGTAGTTTGTGTTTGGGGGCCTGTGGCTGGGAGTGGCCGGCTGGCTCCTGAAAATCCACGATACGCAAGATGGTTCCCAGATGAAAGGTGGCACAAGCGCCGAGTCGGGCTGGATTGATAGAGCCAAGTGGCTCCTGCAATCAGCCAGCCAGAAGATGGGCGGGTGAGTTTTGTTTTCCAGGGAAAAGGGCCGTGGTTTGTGTTGGGGGCGTGAGGCTGGGAGTGGCCGGCTGGCTCCTGAAAATCCACGATTCGCAGGATGGTTCCCAGATGAAAGCTGGCACCACTGCCAAGTTGGACTGCTATGATAGTACAATGTACTCCTGCACTCTGCCAGCCAGAAGATGGGCAGGTCAGTTTTACTTCCAGGGAAAAGGGCCATAGTTTGTGTTTGGGGGCCTGTGGCTGGGAGTGGCTGGCTGGCTCCTGAAAATCCACGATACGCAGGATGATTCCCAGATGAAAGGTGGCACCAGTGCCGAGTCGGACTGGTTTGATAGAGCCAAGTGTCTCCTACAATCTGCCAGCAGGAAGCGGGGTGGGTAAGTTTTGTTTGCCAGGGAAAAGGGCCGTGGTTTGTTTTCGGGGCGTGTGGCTGGGAATGGCCGGCTGTTTGCGTAAAATCCACGCCGCGCACTATGATTTCCAGACCCAAGGGGGCACCAGTGCCGTCGCGGGTTGGTTTGATAGAGCCAAGTGGCTCCTGCAATCTGCCAGCCAGAAGATTGCCAGGTCAGTTTTACTATCAGGAACAAAGGGCCGTAGTTTGTGTTTGGGGGCCTGTGGCTGGGAGTGGCCGGCTGGCTCCTGAAAATCGGTGATAAGCAGAATTGCACCTAAATGAATAATGGCACCAGTGCCGAGTCGGGCTGGTTTGATAGAGCGAAGTGGCTCCTGCAATCTGCCAGCCAGAAGATGGGCAGGTCAGTTTTACTTCCAGGGAAATGGGCCGTCGTTTGTGTTCGGGGGCCTGTGGCTGGGAGTGGCCGGCTGGCTCCTTAAAATCCACGCCGCACAGGATGGTTCCCAGACCTAAGTGGGCACAAGTGCCAAGCTGGGCTGGTTTGATAGAGCCAAGTGTCTCCTGCAATCTGCCAGCCGGAAGATGGGCGGGTGAGTTTTGTTTGCCAGGGAAAAGGGCCGTGGTTTTTGCTGGGGGCCTGTGGCTGGGAGTGGCCGGCTGGCTCATGAAAATCCACGATACGCCGGATGGTTCCCACATGAAAGGTGGCACCAGTGCCGAGTCAGGCTGGTTTGATAGAGCCAAGTGGCTCCTGCAATCTGCCAGCTAGAAGATGGGCAGGTCAATTTTACTTCCAGGGAAAAGGGCCGTAGTTTTTGTTTGGGGGCCTGTGGCTGGGAGTGGCCGCCTGGCTCCTGACAATCCACGATACGCAGGATGGTTCCCAGATGAAAGGCGGCACCACTGCCAAGTCGGACTGCTATGATAGTATAATGTACTCCTGCACTCTGCCAGCCAGATGATGGGCAGGTAAGTTTTTCTTCCAGGGAAAAGGGCCACAGTTTGTGTTTGAGGGCCTGTGGCTGGGAGTGGCCGGCTGGCTCCTGAAAATCCACGCCGCGCAGGATGGTTCCCAGACCCAAGGGGTCACCAGTGCCGAGTCGGGCTGGTTTGATAGAGCCAAGTGGCTCCTGCAATCTGCCAGCCAGAAGATGGGCAGGTCAGTTTTACTTCCAGGGAAAAGGGCCATAGTTTGTGTTTGGGGGCCTGTGGCTGGGAGTGGCCTGCTGGCTCCTGAAAATCGACGATACGCAGGATGGCTCCCAAATGAAAACTGGCACCAGTGCCAAGTCGGGCTGGTTTGATTGTACCAAGTGGCTCCTGCAGTCTGCCAGCCAGAAGATGGGAAGGTCAGTTTTACTTCCAGGGAAAAGGGCCGTAGTTTCTGTTTGGGGGCCTGTGGCTGGGAGTGGCCGGCTGGCTCCTGAAAATCCACGATACGCAGGATGATTCCCAGACCCAAGTTGGCACCACTACCAAGTCGGGCTGCTTTGATAGAGCCAAGTGGCTCCTGCAATCTGCAAGCCAGAAGATGCGCTGGTCAGTTTTACTTCCAGGGAAAAGGGCCGTAGTTTGTGTTTGGGGGCCTGTGGCTGGGAGTGGCTGGCTGGCTCCTGAAAATCCACGATACGCAGGATGATTCCCAGATGAAAGGTGGGACAAGTGCCGAGTCGGGCTGATTTGATAGAGCCAAGTGGCTCCTGCAATCTGCCAGCCAGAAGATGGGCAGGTCAGTTTTACTTTCAGGAACAAAGGGCCGTTGTTTGTGTTTGGGGGCCTGTGGCTGGGAGTGGCCGGCTGGCTCCTGAAAATCCACGATACGCAGGATGATTGCCAGACCCAAGTTGGCACCACTACCAAGTCGGGCTGATTTGATAGAGCCAAGTGGCTCCTGCAATCTGCCAGCCAGAAGATGGGCAGGTCAGTTTTACTTCCAGGGAAAAGGGCCGTGGTGTGTTTTCAAAGACGTGTGGCCTGGAATGGCCGGCTGGCTCCTTAAAATCCTCGCCGCGCAGGATGGTTCCCAGACCCAAGGGGGCACCAGTGCCGAGTCAGGCTGGTTTGATAGAGCCAAGTGGCTCCTGCAATCTGCCAGCCAGAAGAAGGGCGGGTGAGTTTTGTTTGCCAGGGAAAAGGGCCGTGGTTTTTGTTGGGGGCCTGTGGCTGGGAGTGGCCGGCTGGCTCCTGAAAATCCACGATACGCAGGATGGTTCCCAGATGAAAGGTGACACCAGTGCCAAGTCGGGCTGGTTTGATAGAGCCAAATGGCTCCTGCAATCTGCCAGCCAGAAGATGGGCAGGTCAGTTTTACTTCCAGGGAAAAGTGCCGTCGTTTGTTTTCAGGGGCCTGTGGCCTGGAATGGCCGGCTGGCTCCTGAAAATCCACGATACGCAAGATGGTTTCCAGACTCAAGGGGGCACCTGTGCCGAGTCGGGCTGGTTTGATAGAGCCAAGTGGAACCTGCAATCTGCCAGCCAGAAGACGGGCGGGTGAGTTTTGTTTGCCAGGGAAAATGGCCGTAGTTTGTGTTGGGGGCCTGTGGCTCTGAGTTGCCACCTGGCTCCTGAAAATCGACGATACGCAGGATGGATCCCAGAAGAAAGGTGGCACCAGTGCCGAGTCGGGCTGTTTTGATAGAGCCAAGTGGCTCCTGCAATCTGCCAGCCAGAAGATGGGCTGGTGAGTTTTGTTTGCCAGGGAAAAGGGCCGTAGTTTGTGTTTGGGGGCCTGTGGCTGGGAGTGGCCGGCTGGTTCCTGAAAATCGGCCTTACGCAGAATTGCTCCTAAATGAATAATGGCACCCGGGCCAAGTCGGGCTGGTTTGATAGTTCCAAGTGGCTCCTGCAATCTGCCAGCCAGAAGATGGGCAGGTCAGTTTTACTTCCAGGGAAAAGGGCCGTAGTTTGTGTTTGGGGGCCTGTGGCTGGGAGTGGCCGGATGGCTTCTGAAAATCCACGATACGCAGGATGATTCCCAGATGAAAGGTGGCACCAGTGCCGAGTCGGGCTGGTTTGATAGAGCCAAGTGACTCCTGCAATCTGCCAGCCAGAAGATGGGCAGGTCAGTTTTACTTTCAGGAACAAAGGGCCGTAGTTTGTGTTTGGGGGCCTGAGGCTGGGAGTGGCCGGCTGGCTCCTTAAAATCCACGACGCGGAGGATGATTCCCAGACCCAAGGGGGAACCAGTGCCGAGTCAGGCTGGTTTGATAGAGCCAAGTGGCTCCTGCAATCTGCCAGCCAGAAGAAGGGCGGGTGAGTTTTGTTTTCCACGGAAATGGGCCATGGTTTGTGTTGGGGGCCTTTGGCTGGGAGTGGCCGGCTGGCTCCTGAAAATCGACGATATGCAGGATGGTTCCCAGATGAAAGGTGGCGCCAGTGCCAAGTCGGGCTGGTTTGATAGAGCCAAGTGGCTCCTGCAATCTGCCAGCAGGAAGCGGGGTGGGTGAGTTTTGTTTGCCAGGGAAAAGGGCCGTGGTTTGTTTTCGGGGGCCTGTGGCTGGGAATGGCCGCCTGGCTCCTTAAAATCTACGCCGCGGCCGATAGTTCCCAGACCCAAGGGGGCACCAGTGCCGAGGCGGGTTGGTTTGATAGAGCCATGTGGCTCCTGCAATCTGCCAGCCAGAAGGAGGCAGGTGAGCTTTGTTTTCCAGGGAAAAGGGCCAAAGGTTGTGTTTGGAGGCCTGTGGCTGGGAGTGGCCAGCTGGCTCATGAAAATCCCCGATACGCAATGGTTCCCAGACCCAAGTTGGCACCAGTGCCGAGTCGGGCTGGTTTGATAGTACCAAGCGGCTCCTGCAATCTGCGCGCCAGAAGATGGGCGGATGAGTTTTGTATGCCAGGTAAAAGGGCCATGATTTGTGTTGGGGCCTGTGGCTGGGAGTGGCCGGCTGGCTCCTGAAAATCCACGATACACAGGATGGTTCCCAGATGAAAGGTGGCACCACTGCCAAGTTGGACTGCTGTGATAGTATAATGTACTCCTGCACTCTGCTAGCCAGAAGATGGGCAGGTCAGTTTTACTTCCAGGGAAAAGGGCCGTAGTTTGTGTTTGGGGGCCTGTGGCTGGGAGTGGCCGGCTGGCTCCTGAAAATCCACGATACGCAAGATGGTTCCCAGATGAAAGGTGGCACAAGCGCCGAGTCGGGCTGGATTGATAGAGCCAAGTGGCTCCTGCAATCAGCCAGCCAGAAGATGGGCGGGTGAGTTTTGTTTTCCAGGGAAAAGGGCCGTGGTTTGTGTTGGGGGCGTGAGGCTGGGAGTGGCCGGCTGGCTCCTGAAAATCCACGATTCGCAGGATGGTTCCCAGATGAAAGCTGGCACCACTGCCAAGTTGGACTGCTATGATAGTACAATGTACTCCTGCACTCTGCCAGCCAGAAGATGGGCAGGTCAGTTTTACTTCCAGGGAAAAGGGCCATAGTTTGTGTTTGGGGGCCTGTGGCTGGGAGTGGCTGGCTGGCTCCTGAAAATCCACGATACGCAGGATGATTCCCAGATGAAAGGTGGCACCAGTGCCGAGTCGGACTGGTTTGATAGAGCCAAGTGTCTCCTACAATCTGCCAGCAGGAAGCGGGGTGGGTAAGTTTTGTTTGCCAGGGAAAAGGGCCGTGGTTTGTTTTCGGGGCGTGTGGCTGGGAATGGCCGGCTGTTTGCGTAAAATCCACGCCGCGCACTATGATTTCCAGACCCAAGGGGGCACCAGTGCCGTCGCGGGTTGGTTTGATAGAGCCAAGTGGCTCCTGCAATCTGCCAGCCAGAAGATTGCCAGGTCAGTTTTACTATCAGGAACAAAGGGCCGTAGTTTGTGTTTGGGGGCCTGTGGCTGGGAGTGGCCGGCTGGCTCCTGAAAATCGGTGATAAGCAGAATTGCACCTAAATGAATAATGGCACCAGTGCCGAGTCGGGCTGGTTTGATAGAGCGAAGTGGCTCCTGCAATCTGCCAGCCAGAAGATGGGCAGGTCAGTTTTACTTCCAGGGAAATGGGCCGTCGTTTGTGTTCGGGGGCCTGTGGCTGGGAGTGGCCGGCTGGCTCCTTAAAATCCACGCCGCACAGGATGGTTCCCAGACCTAAGTGGGCACAAGTGCCAAGCTGGGCTGGTTTGATAGAGCCAAGTGTCTCCTGCAATCTGCCAGCCGGAAGATGGGCGGGTGAGTTTTGTTTGCCAGGGAAAAGGGCCGTGGTTTTTGCTGGGGGCCTGTGGCTGGGAGTGGCCGGCTGGCTCATGAAAATCCACGATACGCCGGATGGTTCCCACATGAAAGGTGGCACCAGTGCCGAGTCAGGCTGGTTTGATAGAGCCAAGTGGCTCCTGCAATCTGCCAGCTAGAAGATGGGCAGGTCAATTTTACTTCCAGGGAAAAGGGCCGTAGTTTTTGTTTGGGGGCCTGTGGCTGGGAGTGGCCGCCTGGCTCCTGACAATCCACGATACGCAGGATGGTTCCCAGATGAAAGGCGGCACCACTGCCAAGTCGGACTGCTATGATAGTATAATGTACTCCTGCACTCTGCCAGCCAGATGATGGGCAGGTAAGTTTTTCTTCCAGGGAAAAGGGCCACAGTTTGTGTTTGAGGGCCTGTGGCTGGGAGTGGCCGGCTGGCTCCTGAAAATCCACGCCGCGCAGGATGGTTCCCAGACCCAAGGGGTCACCAGTGCCGAGTCGGGCTGGTTTGATAGAGCCAAGTGGCTCCTGCAATCTGCCAGCCAGAAGATGGGCAGGTCAGTTTTACTTCCAGGGAAAAGGGCCGTAGTTTGTGTTTGGGGGCCTGAGGCTGGGAGTGGCTGGCTGGCTCCTGAAAATCCACAATACGCAGGATGATTCCCAGATGAAAGGTGGCACCAGTGCCGAGTCGGGCTGGTTTGATAGAGCCAAGTGGCTCCTGCAATCTGCCAGACAGAAGCGGGGTGGGTGAGTTTTGCTTGCCAGGGAAATGTACCGTTGTTTGTTTTTGGGGGCCTGTGGCCTGGAATGACCACCTGTCTACTTAAAATCCACGCCGCGCAGGAGATTCCCTCACACAAGGGGGCACCATTGCCGAGTCGGGTTGGTTTGACAGAGCCAAGTGACTCCTGCAATCTGCCAGCCAGAAGATGGGCAGGTCAGTTTTACTTCCAGGGAAAAGGGCCGTAGTTTGTGTTCGGGGGACTGTGTCTGGGACTGGCAGGCTGGCTCCTGAAAATCCACGATACGCAGGATGGTTCCCAGATGAAAGGTGGCAGCAGTGCCAAGTCGGGCTGGTTTGATAGAGCCAAGTGGCTCCTGCAATCTGCCAGCCAGAAGATGGGCAGGTCAGTTTTACTTCCAGGGAAATGGGCCGTAGTTTTTGTTTGGGGGCCTGATTCTGGGAGTGGCCGACTGGCTCCTGAAAATCCACGATACGCAGGATGGTTCCCAGATGAAAGCTGGCACCAGTGCCGAGTCGGGCTGTTTTGATAGAGCCAAGTGGCTCCTGCAGTCTCTGATCCAGAAGTGGGGTGGGTGAGATTTTTTTGCCAGGGAAAAGGGCCGTGGTTTATTTCGGGGGCCAGTGGCCTGGAATGGCCGGCTGGCTCCTTAAAATCCACGCCGCGCAGGATGGTTCCCAGACCCAAGGGGGCACCAGTGCCAAGTCAGGCTGGTTTGATAGAGCCAAGTGGCTCCTGCAATCAGCCAGCAGGAAGCGGGGTGGGTGAGTTTTGTTTGCCAGGGAAAAGGGCCGTGGTTTTTTTTCGGGGGCGTGTGGCTGGGAATGGCCGGCTGTCTGCTTAAAATCCACGCCGCGCAGGATGATTCCCAGACCCAAGGGGGCACCAGTGCCGAGGCGGGTTGGTTTGATAGAGCCAAGTGGCTCCTGCAATCTGCCAGCCAGAAGATGGGCAGGTCAGTTTTACTTTCAGGAACAAAGGGCCGTAGTTTGTGTTTGGGGGCCTGTGGCTGGGAGTGGCCAGCTGGCTCCTGAAAATCGGCGATACGCAGAATGCCTCCCAAATGAATAATGGCACCAGGGCCAAGTCGGGCTGGTTTGATAGTACCAAGTGGCTCCTGCAATCTGCCAGCCAGAAGATGGGCAGGTCAGTTTTACTTCCAGGGAAGAGGGCCGTAGTTTATGTTTGCGGGCCTGTAGCCTGGAATGGCCGGCTGGCTGCTTAAAATCCACGCCACGCAGGATGGTTCCCAGATGAAAGGTGGCACCAGTGCCGTGTCGGGCTGGTTTGATAGAGCCAAGTGTCTCCTGCAATCTGCCAGCCAGAAGCGGGGTGGGTGAGTTTTTTTGCCAGGGAAAAGGGCCGTGGTTTGTTTTCGGTGGTCTGTGGCTGGGAGTGGCCGGCTGGCTCCTGAAAATGCACGCCGCGCAGGATGGTTCCCAGATGAAAAGGGGCACCAGTGCCGTGTCGGGCTGGTTTGATAGAGCCAAGTGGCTCCTGCAATCTGCCAGCCAGACGATGGGCAGGTCAGTTTTACTTCCAGGGAAAAGGGTCGTAGTTTGGGTTTGGGGGCCTGTGGCTGGGAGTGGCCGGCTGGCTCCTGAAAATCCTCGATACGCAGGATATTTCCTAGACCCATAGTGGAACCACTGCCAAGTCGGACTGGTATGATAATACAAAGTGTCTCCTGCAATCTACCATCCAGAAGCCAGGCAGCTGAGTTTTGTTTGCCAGGGAAAAGGGCCGTGGTACGTGTTTGGGGGACTGTTGCTGGGAATGGCCGCCTGGCTCCTGAAAATCCACGATACGCAGGATTGTTCCCAGACCCAAGGGGGCACCAGTGCTGTGTCAGGCTGGTTTGATAGAGCCAAGTGGCTCCTGCAATCTTCCAGCCAGAAGGAGGCGGGTGAGTTTTGTTTTCCAGGGAAAAGGGCCATGATTTGTGTTGGGGCCTGTGGCTGGGAGTGGCCGGCTGGCTCCTGAAAATCCACGATACGCAGGATGGTTCCCAGATGAAAGGTGGCACGACTTCCAAGTTGGACTGCTATGATAGTACAATGTACTCCTTCACTCTGCCAGCCAGAAGACGGGCAGGTCAGTTTTACTTCCAGGGAAAAGGGCCATAGTTTGTGTTTGGGGGCCTGTGGCTGGGAGTGGCCGGCTGGCTCCTGAAAATCCACGATACGCATGATGTTTCCCAGATGAAAGGTTCCACAAGTGCCGAGTCGGGTTGTTTTGATAGTACCAAGCAGCTCCTGCAATCTGCCAGCCAGAAGATGGGCGGGTGAGTTTTGTATGCCAGGTAAAAGGGCCATGATTTGTGTTGGGGGCCTGTGGCTGGGAGTGGCCGGCTGGCTCCTGAAAATCAACGATACGCAGGATGGTTCCCAGATGAAAGGTGGCACCACTGCCAAGTTGGACTGCTATGATAGCACAATGTACTCCTGCAATCTGCCAGCCAGAAGATGGGCAGGTCAGTTTTACTTCCAGGGTAAAGGGTCGCAGTTTGTGTTTGGGGGCCTGTGGCTGGGAGTGGCCGGCTGGCTCCTGAAAATCCACGATACGCAGGATGGTTCTCTGACCCAAGTGGGCACCCGTGCCGAGTCGGGCTGGTTTGATAGAGCCAAGTGGCTCCTGCAATCTGCCAGCCAGAAGATGGTCGGGTGAGTTTTGTTTGCCAGGGAAAAGGGCCGTGGTTTGTTTTTGGGCGCCTGTGGCCTGGAATGGTCGGCTGGCTCCTTAAAATCCACGCCGCGCAGGATGGTTCCCTGACCCAAGGGGGCACCAGTGCCGAGTCAGGCTGGTTTGATAGAGCCAAGTGGCTCCTGCAATCTGCCAGCCAGAAGATGGGCAGGTCAGTTTTACTTCCAGGGAAAAGGCCGGAGATGGTGTTTGGGGGCCTGTGGTTGTGAGTGGCCATCTGGCGGCTTAAAATCCACGCGGCGCAGGATGATTCCCGGACCCAAGGGGTCACCAGTGCCGAGTCGGGCTGGTTTGATAGAGCCAAGTGGCTCCTGCAATCTGCCAGCCAGAAGATGGGCAGGTCAGTTTTACTTCCAGGGAAAAGGGCCGTAGTTTGTGTTTGGGGGCCTGAGGCTGGGAGTGGCTGGCTGGCTCCTGAAAATCCACGATACGCAGGATGGTTCCCAGATGAAAGGTGGCACCAGTGCCGAGTCGGGCTGTTTTGATAGAGCCAAGTGGCTCCTGCAATCTGCCAGCCAGAAGATGAGCTGGTCAGTTTTACTTCCAGGGAAAAGGGCCGGTACTTTGTGTTTGGTGGCCTGTGGCTGGGAGTGGCCGGCTGGCTCCTAAAAATCCACGATACGCAGGATGGCTCCCAGATGAAAGGTGGCACCAGTGCCGAGTCGGGCTGGTTTGATAGAGCCAAGTGGCTCCTGCGATCTGCCAGCCAGAAGATGGGCAGGTCAGTTTTACTTCCAGGGTAAAGGGCCGTAGTTTGTGTTTGGGGGCCTGTGGCTGGGAGTGGCCGGCTGGCTCCTGAAAATCCACGAAACGCAGGATGGTTCCCAGACCCAAGTTGGCACCACTGCCAAGTCGGGCTGGTTTGATAGAGCCAAGTGTCTCCTGAAATCTGCCAGCCAGAAGCAGGGTGGGTGAGTTTTTTCTGCCAGGGAAAAGGGCCGGGGTTTTTTTTTGGGGTCCTGTGGCCTGGAATGTCAGGCTGGCTCCTTAAAATCCACGCCGCGCAGGATGATTCCCTGACACAAGGGGGCAGCATTGCAGAGTCGGGCTGGTTTGATATAGCCAAGTGGCTCCTGCAATCTGCCAGCCAGAAGATGGGCAGGTCAGTTTTACTTCCAGGGAAAAGGGCCGTAGTTTGTGTTTGGGGGCCTGTGGCTGGGAGTGGCCGGCTGGCTCCTGAAAATCGACGATATGCAGGATGGCTCCCAAATGAAAAATGGCACCTGTGCCGTTTCGGGCTGGTTTGATAGAGCCAAGTGCCTCCTGCAATCTGCCAGCCAGAAGATGGGCAGGTCAGTTTTCTTCCAGGGAAAAGGCCGTAGTCTCTGTTTGGGGGCCTGTGGTTGTGAGTGGCCGGCTGGCGGCTTAAAATCCACGCCTCGCTGGAGGGTTCCCAGACGCAAGGGGGAACCAGTGCCGAGTCGGGCTGGTTTTATAGAGCCAAGTGGCTCCTGCAATCTGCCAGCCAGAAGATGGGCAGGTCAGTTTTACTTCCAGGGAAAAGGGCCGTAGTTTGTGTTTGGGGGCCTGTGTCTGGGAGTGGCCGGCTGGCTCCTGAAAATCCAAGATATGCAGGATGGTTCCCAGATGAAAGGTGGCACCAGTGCCGAGTCGGGCTGTTTTGATAGAGCCAAGTGGCTCCTGCAATCAGCCAGCAGGAAGCGTGGTGGGTGAGTTTTGTTTGCCAGGGAAAAGGGCCGTGGTTTTTTTTCGGGGGCGTGTGGCTGTGAATGGCCGGCTGTCTGCTTAAAATCCACGCCGCGCAGGATGATTCCCAGACCCAAGGGGGCACCAGTGCCGAGGCGGGTTGGTTTGATAGAGCCAAGTGGCTCCTGCAATCTGCCAGCCAGAAGATGGGCAGGTCAGTTTTACTTCCAGGGAAAAGTGCCGTCGTTTGTTTTCAGGGGCCTGTGGCCAGGAATGGCCGGCTGGCTCCTGAAAATCCACGATACGCAAGATGGTTTCCAGACTCAAGGGGGCACCTGTGCCGAGTCGGGCTGGTTTGATAGAGCCAAGTGGCACCTGCAATCTGCCAGCCAGAAGATGGGCGGGTGAGTTTTGTTTGCCAGGGAAAATGGCCGTAGTTTGTGTTGGGGGCCTGTGGTTCTGAGTGGCCACCTGGCTCCTGAAAATCGACGATACGCAGGATGGATCCCAGAAGAAAGGTGGCACCAGTGCCGAGTCAGGCTGTTTTGATAGAGCCAAGTGGCTCCTGCAATCTGCCAGCCAGAAGATGGGCGGGTGAGTTTTGTTTGCCAGGGAAAAGGGCCATAGTTTGTGTTTGGGGGCCTGTGGCTGGGAGTGGCCGGCTGGTTCCTGAAAATCGGCCATACGCAGAATTGCTCCTAAATGAATTATGGCACCAGGGCCAAGTCGGGCTGGTTTGATAGAGCCAAGTGGCTCCTGCAATCTGCCAGCCAGAAGATGGGCAGGTCAGTTTTACTTCCAGGGAAAAGGGCCGTAGTTTGTGTTTGGGGGCCTGTGGCTGGGAGTGGCTGGCTGGGTCCTGAAAATCCACGATACGCAGGATGATTCCCAGATGAAAGGTGGCACCAGTGCCGAGTCGGGCTGGTTTGATAGAGCCAAGTGGCTCCTGCAATCTGCCAGCCAGAAGATGGGCAGGTCAGTTTTACTTTCAGGAACAAAGGGCCGTAGTTTGTGTTTGGGGGCCTGTGGCTGGGAGTGGCCGGCTGGCTCCTTAAAATCCACGACGCGGAGGATGATTCCCTGACCCAAGGGGGAACCAGTGCCGAGTCAGGCTGGTTTGATAGAGCCAAGTGGCTCCTGCAATCTGCCAGCCAGAAGAAGGGCGGGTGAGTTTTGTTTTCCATGGAAATGGGCCATGGTTTGTGTTGGGGGCCTGTGGCTGGGAGTGGCCGGCTGGCTCCTGAAAATCGACGATATGCAGGATGTTTCCCAGACCCAAGGGGGCACCAGTGCCGGGTCAGGCTGGTTTGATAGAGCCAAGTGGCTCCTGCAATCTGCCAGCCAGACGATGGGCAGGTCAGTTTTACTTCCAGGGAAAAGGGTCGTAGTTTGGGTTTGGGGGCCTGTGGCTGGGAGTGGCCGGCTGGCTCCTGAAAATCCACGATACGCAGGATATTTCCCAGACCCATAGTGGAACCACTGCCAAGTCGGACTGGTATGATAATACAAAGTGTCTCCTGCAATCTACCATCCAGAAGCCAGGCAGCTGAGTTTTGTTTGCCAGGGAAAAGGGCCGTGGTATGTGTTTGGGGGCCTGTTGCTGGGAATGGCCGCCTGGCTCCTGAAAATCCACGATACGCAGGATGGTTCCCAGACCCAAGTTGGCACCAGTGCTGTGTCGGGCTGGTTTGATAGAGCCAAGTGGCTCCTGCAATCTTCCAGCCAGAAGGAGGCGGGTGAGTTTTGTTTTCCAGGGAAAAGGGCCATGATTTGTGTTGGGGCCTGTGGCTGGGAGTGGCCGGCTGGCTCCTGAAAATCCACGATACGCAGGATGGTTCCCAGATGAAAGGTGGCACGACTTCCAAGTTGGACTGCTATGATAGTACGATGTACTCCTTCACTCTGCCAGCCAGAAGACGGGCAGGTCAGTTTTACTTCCAGGGAAAAGGGCCGTAGTTTGTGTTTGGGGGCCTGTGGCTGGGAGTGGCCGGCTGGCTCCTGAAAATCCTCGATACGCATGATGTTTCCCAGATGAAAGGTTCCACAAGTGCCGAGTCGGGTTGTTTTGATAGTACCAAGCAGCTCCTGAAATCTGCCAGCCAGAAGATGGGGGGGTGAGTTTTGTATGCCAGGTAAAAGGGCCATGATTTGTGTTGGGGGCCTGTGGCTGGCTGTGGCCGGCTGGCTCCTGAAAATCCACGATACGCAGGATGGTTCCCAGATGAAAGGTGGCACCACTGCCAAGTTGGACTGCTATGATAGCACAATGTACTCCTGCAATCTGCCAGCCAGAAGATGGGCAGGTCAGTTTTACTTCCAGGGAAAAGGGTCGCAGTTTGTGTTTGGGGGCCTGTGGCTGGGAGTGGCCGGCTGGCTCCTGAAAATCCACGATACGCAGGATGGTTCCCACACCCAAGTTGGCACCACTGCCAAGTCGGGCTGGTTTGATAGAGCCAAGTGTCTCCTGAAATCTGCCAGCCAGAAGCGGGGTGGGTGAGTTTTTTCTGCCACGGAAAAGGGCCGGGGTTTTTTTTTTGGGGTCCTGTGGCCTGGAATGTCAGGCTGGCTCCTTAAAATCCACGCCGCGCAGGATGATTCCCTGACACAAGGGGGCAGCATTGCAGAGTCGGGCTGGTTTGATATAGCCAAGTGGCTCCTGCAATCTGCCAGCCAGAAGATGGGCAGGTCAGTTTTACTTCCAGGGAAAAGGGTCGTAGTTTTTGTTTGGGGGCCTGTGGTTGTGAGTGGCCGGCTGGCGGCTTAAAATCCACGCCTCGCTGGATGGTACCCAGACGCAAGGGGGCACCAGTGCCGAGGCGGGTTGGTTTGATAGAGCCAAGTGGCTCCTGCAATCTGCCAGCCAGAAGATGGGCAGGTCAGTTTTACTTTCAGGAACAAAGGGCCGTAGTTTGTGTTTGGGGGCCTGTGGCTGGGAGTGGCCGGCTGGCTCCTGAAAATCGGCGATACGCAGAATGCCTCCCAAATGAATAATGGCACCAGGGCCAAGTCGGGCTGGTTTGATAGTACCAAGTGGCTCCTGCAATCTGCCAGCCAGAAGATGGGCAGGTCAGTTTTACTTCCAGGGAAGAGGGCCGTAGTTTATGTTTGCGGGCCTGTAGCCTGGAATGGCCGGCTGGCTGCTTAAAATCCACGCCACGCAGGATGGTTCCCAGATGAAAGGTGGCACCAGTGCCTAGTCAGGCTGGTTTGATAGAGCCAAGTGGCTCCTGCAATCTGCCAGCCAGAAGATGGGCAGGTCAGTTTTACTTCCAGGGAAAAGGGCCGTAGTTTGTGTTTAGGGCCTGTGGTTGTGAGTTGCCGGCTGGCGGCTTAAAATCCACGCCGTGCTGGATGGTTCCCAGATGAAAGGTGGCACCAGTGCCGAGTCGGGCTGGTTTGATAGAGCCAAGTGGCTCCTGCAATGTGCCAGCCAGAAGATGGGCAGGTCAGTTTTTCTTGCAGGAAAACGGGCCGTAGTTTGTGTTTGGGGGCCTGTTTCTGGGAGTGGCCGGCAGGCTCCTGAAAATCCACGATACGCAGGATGGTTCCCAGACCCAAGTTGGCACAAGTGCCGTGTCGGGCTGGTTTGATAGAGCCAAGTGTCTCCTGCAATCTGCCAGCCAGAAGCGGGGTGGGTGAGTTTTTTTGCCAGGGAAAAGGGCCGTGGTTTGTTTTCGGTTGTCTGTGGCTGGGAGTGGCCAGCTGGCTCCTGAAAATCCACGCCGTGCAGGATGGTTCCCAGATGAAAAATGGCACCAGTGCCGTGTCGGGCTGGTTTGATAGAGCCAAGTGTCTCCTGCAATCTGCCAGCCAGAAGAGGGTTGGGTGAATATTGTTTGCCAGGGAAAAGGGCCTAGGTTTGTTTTCCGGGGCCTGAGGCCTGGAAAGGCCGGCTGGCTCCTTAAAATCCACGCCGCGCAGGATGTTTCCCAGACCCAAGGGGGCACCAGTGCCGGGTCAGGCTGGTTTGATAGAGCCAAGTGGCTCCTGCAATCTGCCAGCCAGACGATGGGCAGGTCAGTTTTACTTCCAGGGAAAAGGGTCGTAGTTTGGGTTTGGGGGCCTGTGGCTGGGAGTGGCCGGCTGGCTCCTGAAAATCTACGATACGCAGGATATTTCCCAGATCCATAGTGGAACCACTGCCAAGTCGGACTGGTATGATAATACAAAGTGTCTCCTGCAATCTACCATCCAGAAGCCAGGCAGCTGAGTTTTGTTTGCCAGGGAAAAGGGCCGTGGTATGTGTTTGGGGGCCTGTTGCTGGGAATGGCCGCCGGGCTCCTGAAAATCCACGATACGCAGGATTGTTCCCAGACCCAAGGGGGCACCAGTGCTGTGTCGGGCTGTTTTGATAGAGCCAAGTGGCTCCTGCAATCTTCCAGCCAGAAGGAGGCGGGTAAGTTTTGTTTTCCAGGGAAAAGGGCCATGATTTGTGTTGGGGCCTGTGGCTGGGAGTGGCCGGCTGGCTCCTGAAAATCCACGATACGCAGGATGGTCCCCAGATGAAAGGTGGCACGACTTCCAAGTTGGACTGCTATGATAGTACAATGTACTCCTTCACTCTGCCAGCCAGAAGACGGGCAGGTCAGTTTTACTTCCAGGGAAAAGGGCCGTAGTTTGTGTTTGGGGGCCTGTGGCTGGGAGTGGCCGGCTGGCTCCTGAAAATCCTCGATACGCATGATGTTTCCCAGATGAAAGGTTCCACAAGTGCCGAGTCGGGTTGTTTTGATAGTACCAAGCAGCTCCTGCAATCTCCAGCCAGAAGATGGGGGGGTGAGTTTTGTATGCCAGGTAAAAGGGCCATGATTTGTGTTGGGGGCCTGTGGCTGGCTGTGGCCGGCTGGCTCCTGAAAATCCACGATACGCAGGATGGTTCCCAGATGAAAGGTGGCACCACTGCCAAGTTGGACTGCTATGATAGCACAATGTACTCCTGCAATCTGCCAGCCAGAAGATGGGCAGGTCAGTTTTACTTCCAGGGAAAAGGGTCGCAGTTTGTGTTTGGGGGCCTGTGGCTGGGAGTGGCCGGCTGGCTCCTGAAAATCCACGATACGCAGGATGGTTCTCTGACCCAAGTGGGCACCCGTGCCGAGTCGGGCTGGTTTGATAGAGCCAAGTGGCTCCTGCAATCTGCCAGCCAGAAGATGGTCGGGTGAGTTTTGTTTGCCAGGGAAAAGGGCCGTGGTTTGTTTTCCGGGGCCTGTGGCCTGGAATGGTCGGCTGGCTCCTTAAAATCCACGCCGCGCAGGATGGTTCCCAGACCCAAGGGGGCACCAGTGCCGAGTCAGGCTGGTTTGATAGAGCCAAGTGGCTCCTGCAATCTGCCAGCCAGAAGATGGGCAGGTCAGTTTTACTTCCAGGGAAAAGGCCGTAGATGGTGTTTGGGGGCCTGTGGTTGTGAGTGGCCGTCTGGCGGCTAGAAATCCACGCGGCGCAGGATGATTCCCAGACCCAAGGGGTCACCAGTGCCGAGTCGGGCTGGTTGGATAGAGCCAAGTGGCTCCTGCAATCTGCCAGCCAGAAGATGGGCAGGTCAGTTTTACTTCCAGGGAAAAGGGCCGTAGTTTGTGTTTGGGGGCCTGTGGCGGGGAGTGGCCGGCTGGCTCCTGAAAACCCAAGATACGCAGGATGGTTCCCAGATGAAAGGTGGCACCAGTGCCGAGTCGGGCTGGTTTGATAGAGCCAAGTGGCTCCTGCAATCAGCCAGCAGGAAGCGGGGTGGGTGAGTTTTGTTTGCCAGGGAAAAGGGCCTTGGTTTTTTTTCGGGGGCGTGTGGCTGGGAATGGCCGGCTGTCTGCTTAAAATCCACGCCGCGCAGGATGGTTCCCAGACCCAAGGGGGCACAAGTGCCGAGGCGGGTGGGTTTGATAGAGCCAAGTGGCTCCTGCAATCTGCCAGCCAGAAGATGGGCAGGTCAGTTTTACTTTCAGGAACAAAGGGCCGTAGTTTGTGTTTGGGGGCCTGTGGCTGGGAGTGGCCGGCTGGCTCCTGAAAATCGGCGATACGCAGAATGCCTCCCAAATGAATAATGGCACCAGGGCCAAGTCGGGCTGGTTTGATAGTACCAAGTGGCTCCTGCAATCTGCCAGCCAGAAGATGGGCAGGTCAGTTTTACTTCCAGGGAAGAGGGCCGTAGTTTATGTTTGCGGGCCTGTAGCCTGGAATGGCCGGCTGGCTGCTTAAAATCCACGATACGCAGGATGGTTCCCAGATGAAAGGTGGCACCAGTGCCTAGTCAGGCTGGTTTGATAGAGCCAAGTGGCTCCTGCAATCTGCCAGCCAGAAGATGGGCAGGTCAGTTTTACTTCCAGGGAAAAGGGCCGTAGATTGTGTTTAGGGCCTGTGGTTGTGAGTTGCCGGCTGGCGGCTTAAAATCCACGCCGCGCTGGATGGTTCCCAGATGAAAGGTGGCACCAGTGCCGAGTCGGGCTGGTTTGATAGAGCCAAGTGGCTCCTGCAATCTGCCAGCCAGAAGATGGGCAGGTCAGTTTTACTTCCAGGGAAAAGGGCCGTAGTTTGTGTTTGGGGGCCTGTGGCTGGGAGTGGCCGGCAGGCTCCTGAAAATCCACGATACGCAGGATGGTTCCCAGACCCAAGTTGGCACAAGTGCCGTGTCGGGCTGGTTTGATAGAGCCAAGTGTCTCCTGCAATCTGCCAGCCAGAAGCGGGGTGTGTGAGTTTTTTTGCCAGGGAAAAGGGCCGTGGTTTGTTTTCGGTTGTCTGTGGCTGGGAGTGGACAGCTGGCTCCTGAAAATCCACGCCGTGCAGGATGGTTCCCAGATGAAAAATGGCACCAGTGCCGTGTCGGGCTGGTTTGATAGAGCCAAGTGTCTCCTGCAATCTGCCAGCCAGAAGCGGGTTGGGTGAATATTGTTTGCCAGGGAAAAGGGACTAGGTTTGTTTTCCGGGGCCTGAGGCCTGGAAAGGCCGGCTGGCTCCTTAAAATCCACGCCGCGCAGGATGTTTCCCAGACCCAAGGGGGCACCAGTGCCGGGTCAGGCTGGTTTGATAGAGCCAAGTGGCTCCTGCAATCTGCCAGCCAGACGATGGGCAGGTCAGTTTTACTTCCAGGCAAAAGGGTCGTAGTTTGGTTTTGGGGGCCTGTGGCTGGGAGTGGCCGGCTGGCTCCTGAAAATCCACGATACGCAGGATATTTCCCAGATCCATAGTGGAACCACTGCCAAGTCGGACTGGTATGATAATACAAAGTGTCTCCTGCAATCTACCATCCAGAAGCCAGGCAGCTGAGTTTTGTTTGCCAGGGAAAAGGGCCGTGGTATGTGTTTGGGGGCCTGTTGCTGGGAATGGCCGCCGGGCTCCTGAAAATCCACGATACGCAGGATTGTTCCCAGACCCAAGGGGGCACCAGTGCTGTGTCGGGCTGGTTTGATAGAGCCAAGTGGCTCCTGCAATCTTCCAGCCAGAAGGAGGCGGGTGAGTTTTGTTTTCCAGGGAAAAGGGCCATGATTTGTGTTGGGGCCTGTGGCTGGGAGTGGCCGGCTGGCTCCTGAAAATCCACGATACGCAGGATGGTTCCCAGATGAAAGGTGGCACGACTTCCAAGTTGGACTGCTATGATAGTACAATGTACTCCTTCACTCTGCCAGCCAGAAGACGGGCAGGTCAGTTTTACTTCCAGGGAAAAGGGCCGTAGTTTGTGTTTGGGGGCCTGTGGCTGGGAGTGGCCGGCTGGCTCCTGAAAATCCTCGATACGCATGATGTTTCCCAGATGAAAGGTTCCACAAGTGCCGAGTCGGGTTGTTTTGATAGTACCAAGCAGCTCCTGCAATCTCCAGCCAGAAGATGGGGGGGTGAGTTTTGTATGCCAGGTAAAAGGGCCATGATTTGTGTTGGGGGCCTGTGGCTGGCTGTGGCCGGCTGGCTCCTGAAAATCCACGATACGCAGGATGGTTCCCAGATGAAAGGTGGCACCACTGCCAAGTTGGACTGCAATGATAGCACAATGTACTCCTGCAATCTGCCAGCCAGAAGATGGGCAGGTCAGTTTTACTTCCAGGGAAAAGGGTCGCAGTTTGTGTTTGGGGGCCTGTGGCTGGGAGTGGCCGGCTGGCTCCTGAAAATCCACCATACGCAGGATGTTTCTCTGACCCAAGTGGGCACCCGTGCCGAGTCGGGCTGGTTTGATAGAGCCAAGTGGCTCCTGCAATCTGCCAGCCAGAAGATGGTCGGGTGAGTTTTGTTTGCCAGGGAAAAGGGCCGTGGTTTGTTTTCCGGGACCTGTGGCCTGGAATGGTCGGCTGGCTCCTTAAAATCCACGCCGCGCAGGATGGTTCCCAGACCCAAGGGGGCACCAGTGCCGAGTCAGGCTGGTTTGATAGAGCCAAGTGGCTCCTGCAATCTGCCAGCCAGAAGATGGGCAGGTCAGTTTTACTTCCAGGGAAAAGGCCGTAGATGGTGTTTGGGGGCCTGTGGTTGTGAGTGGCCGTCTGGCGGCTAGAAATCCACGCGGCGCAGGATGATTCCCGGACCCAAGGGGTCACCAGTGCCTAGTCAGGCTGGTTTGATAGAGCCAAGTGGCTCCTGCAATCTGCCAGGCAGAAGATGGGCAGGTCAGTTTTACTTCCAGGGAAAAGGGCCGTAGTTTGTGTTTGGGGGCCTGTGGCTGGCAGTGGCCGGCAGGCTCCTGAAAATCCACGATACGCAGGATGGTTCCCAGACCCAAGTTGGCACAAGTGCCGTGTCGGGCTGGTTTGATAGAGCCAAGTGTCTCCTGCAATCTGCCAGCCAGAAGCGGGGTGGGTGAGTTTTTTGCCAGGGAAAAGGGCCGTGGTTTGTTTTCGGTGGTCTGTGGCTGGGAGTGGCCAGCTGGCTCCTGAAAATCCACGCCGCGCAGGATGGTTCCCAGATGAAAAGTGGCACCAGTGCCGTGTCGGGCTGGTTTGATAGAGCCAAGTGGCTCCTGCAATCTGCCAGCCAGAAGCGGGGTGGGTGAGTATTGTTTGCCAGGGAAAAGGGCCGTAGTTTGTTTTCCAGGGCCTGAGGCCTGGAAAGGCCGGCTGGCTCCTTAAAATCCACGCCGCGCAGGATGTTTCCCAGACCCAAGGGGGCACCAGTGCCGGGTCAGGCTGGTTTGATAGAGCCAAGTGGCTCCTGCAATCTGCCAGCCAGACGATGGGCAGGTCAGTTTTACGTCCAGGGGAAAGGGTCGTAGTTTGGGTTTGGGGGCCTGTGGCTGGGAGTGGCCGCCTGGCTCCTGAAAATCCACGATACGCAGGATATTTCCCAGACCCATAGTGGAACCACTGCCAAGTCGGACTGGTATGATAATACAAAGTGTCTCCTGCAATCTTCCATCCAGAAGCCAGGCAGCTGAGTTTTGTTTGCCAGGGAAAAGGGCCGTGGTATGTGTTTGGGGGCCTGTTGCTGGGAATGGCCGCCTGGCTCCTGAAAATCCACGATACGCAGGATTGTTCCCAGACCCAAGGGGGCACCAGTGCTGTGTCGGGCTGGTTTGATAGAGCCAAGTGGCTCCTGCAATCTTCCAGCCAGAAGGAGGCGGGTGAGTTTTGTTTTCCAGGTAAAAGGGCCATGATTTTTGTTTGGGGGCCTGTGGCTGGGAGTGGCCGGCTGGCTCCTGAAAATCCTCGATACGCATGATGTTTCCCAGATGAAAGGTTCCACAAGTGCCGAGTCGGGTTGTTTTGATAGTACCAAGCAGCTCCTGCAATCTGCCAGCCAGAAGATGGGCGGGTGAGTTTTGTATGCCAGGTAAAAGGGCCATGATTTGTGTTGGGGGCCTGTGGCTGGGAGGGGCCGGCTGGCTCCTGAAAATCAACGATACGCAGGATGGTTCCCAGATGAAAGGTGGCACCACTGCCAAGTTGGACTGCAATGATAGCACAATGTACTCCTGCAATCTGCCAGCCAGAAGATGGGCAGGTCAGTTTTACTTCCAGGGAAAAGGGTCGCAGTTTGTGTTTGGGGGCCTGTGGCTGGGAGTGGCCGGCTGGCTCCTGAAAATCCACGATACGAAGGATGGTTCTCTGACCCAAGTGGGCACCCGTGCCGAGTCGGGCTGGTTTGATAGAGCCAAGTGGCTCCTGCAATCTGCCAGCCAGAAGATGAGCTGGTCAGTTTTACTTCCAGGGAAAAGGGCCGGTACTTTGTGTTTGGTGGCCAGTGGCTGAGAGTGGCCGGCTGGCTCCTGAAAATCCACGATACGCAGGATGGTTCCCAGATGAAAGGTGGCACCAGTGCCGAGTCGGGCTGGTTTGATAGAGCCAAGTGGCTCCTGCGATCTGCCAGCCAGAAGATGGGCAGGTCAGTTTTACTTCCAGGGAAAAGGGCCGTAGTTTGTGTTTGGGGGCCTGTGGCTGGGAGTGGCCGGCTGGCTCCTGAAAATCCACGATACGCAGGATGGTTCCCACACCCAAGTTGGCACCACTGCCAAGTCGGGCTGGTTTGATAGAGCCAAGTGTCTCCTGAAATCTGCCAGCCAGAAGCGGGGTGGGTGAGTTTTTTCTGCCAGGCAAAAGGGCCAGGGTTTTTTTTTGGGGTCCTGTGGCCTGGAATGTCAGGCTGGCTCCTTAAAATCCACGCCGCGCAGGATGATTCCCTGACACAAGGGGGCAGCATTGCAGAGTCGGGCTGGTTTGATATAGCCAAGTGGCTCCTGCAATCTGCCAGCCAGAAGATGGGCAGGTCAGTTTTACTTCCAGGGAAAAGGGCCGTAGTTTGTGTTTGGGGGCCTGTGGCTGGGAGTGGCCCGCTGGCTCCTGAAAATCGACGATATGCAGGATGGCTCCCAAATGAAAAATGGCACCTATGCCGTGTCGGGCTGGTTTGATAGAGCCAAGTGGCTCCTGCAATCTGCCAGCCAGAAGATGGGAAGGTCGGTTTTCCTTCCAGGGAAAAGGGCCGTAGTTTGTGTTTGGGGGCCTGTGGCTGGGAGTGGCCGGCTGGCTCCTGAAAATCCACGATACGCAGGATGGTTCTCTGACCCAAGTGGGCACCCGTGCCCAGTCGGGCTGGTTTGATAGAGCCAAGTGGCTCCTGCAATCTGCCAGACAGAAGATGGTCGGGTGAGTTTTGTTTGCCAGGGAAAAGGGCCGTGGTTTGTTTTCCGGGGCCTGTGGCCTGGAATGGTCGGCTGGCTCCTGTAAATCCCCGCCGCGCAGGATGATTCCCAGACCCAAGGGGGCACCAGTGCCGAGTCAGGCTGGTTTGATAGAGCCAAGTGGCTCCTGCAATCTGCCAGCCAGAAGATGGGCAGGTCAGTTTTACTTCCAGGGAAAAGGGCCGTAGTTTGTGTTTGGGGGCCTGAGGCTGGGAGTGGCCGGCTGGCTCCTGAAAATCCACGATACGCAGGATGGTTCCCAGATGAAAGGTGGCACCACTGCCGAGTCGGGCTGTTTTGATAGAGCCAAGTGGCTCCTGCAATCTGCCAGCCAGAAGATGAGCTGGTCAGTTTTACTTCCAGGGAAAAGGGCCGGTACTTTGTGTATGGTGGCCTGTGGCTGGGAGTGGCCGGCTGGCTCCTGAAAATCCACGATACGCAGGATGGTTCCCAGATGAAAGGTGGCACCAGTGCCGAGTCGGGCTGGTTTGATAGAGCCAAGTGGCTCCTGCAATCTGCCAGCCAGAAGATGGGCAGGTCAGTTTTACTTCCAGGGAAAAGGGCCGTAGTTTGTGTTTGGGGGCCTGTGGCTGGGAGTGGCCGGCTGGCTCCTGAAAATCCACGATACGCAGGATGGTTCCCACACCCAAGTTGGCACCACTGCCAAGTCGGGCTGGTTTGATAGAGCCAAGTGTCTCCTGAAATCTGCCAGCCAGAAGCGGGGTGGGTGAGTTTTTTCTGCCAGGGAAAAGGGCCGGGGTTTTTTTTTAGGGTCCTGTGGCCTGGAATGTCAGGCTGGCTCCTTAAAATCCACGCCGCGCAGGATGATTCCCTGACACAAGGGGGCAGCATTGCAGAGTCGGGCTGGTTTGATATAGCCAAGTGGCTCCTGCAATCTGCCAGCCAGAAGATGGGCAGGTCAGTTTTACTTCCAGGGAAAAGGGCCGTAGTTTGTGTTTGTGGGCCTGTGGCTGGGAGTGGCCGGCTGGCTCCTGAAAATCGACGATATGCAGGATGGCTCCCAAATGAAAAATGTCACCTATGCCGTGTCGGGCTGGTTTGATAGAGCCAAGTGGCTCCTGCAATCTGCCAGCCAGAAGATGGGCAGGTCGGTTTTACTTCCAGGGAAAAGGGCCGTGGTTTGTTTTCCGGGGCCTGTGGCCTGGAATGGTCGGCTGGCTCCTGAAAATCCACGCCGCGCAGGATGGTTCCCAGACCCAAGGGGGCACCAGTGCCGAGTCGGGCTGGTTTGATAGAGCCAAGTGGCTCCTGCAATCTGCCAGCCAGACGATGGGCATGTCAGTTTTACTTCCAGGGAAAGGCCGTAGATGGTGTTTGGGGGCCTGTGGTTCTGAGTGGCCGTCTGACGGCTTAAAATCCACGCGGCGCAGGATGATTCCCGCACGCAAGGGGTCACCAGTGCCGAGTCGGGCTGGTTTGATAGAGCCAAGTGGCTCCTGCAACCTGCCAGCCAGAAGATGGGCAGGTGAGTTTTACTTCCACGGAAAAGGGCCGTAGGTTCTGTTTGGGGGCCTGAGGCTGGGGGTGGCCGGCTGGCTCCAGAAATTCCACGATACGCAGGATGGTTCCCAGATGAAATGTGGCACCAGTGCCGAGTCGGGCTGTTTTGATAGAGCCAAGTGGCTCCTGCAATCTGCCAGCCAGAAGCGGTGTGGGTGATATATGTTTGCCCTGGAAAAGGGCCGTGGTTTGTTTTCGGGGGCCTGTGGCTGGGAGTGTCCGGCTGCCTCCTTAAAATCCACGCCGCGCAGGATGGTTCCCAGATGAAAGGTGGCACCAGTGCCGAGTCGGGCAGGTTTGATAGAGCGAAGTGGCTCCTGCAATTTGCCAGCCAGAAGCGAGGCGGGTGAGTTTTGTTTGCGAAGTCAAAGGGCCGTGGTTTGTGTTCGGGGGGCTGTGGCTGGGACTGGCCGGCTGGCTGCTTAAAATCCAGGCCGCGGAGGATGATTCCCTGACCCAAGGGGGCACCAGTGCCGAGGCCGGTTAGTTTGATAGAGCCATGTGGCTCCTGCAATCTGCCTGCCAGAAGATGGGCAGGTCAGTTTTACTTCCAGGGAAAGGCCGTAGATGGTGTTTGGTGGCCTGTGGTTCTGAGTGGCCGTCTGACGGCTTAAAATCCACGCGGCGCAGGATGATTCCCGCACGCAAGGGGTCACCAGTGCCGAGTCGGGTTGGTTTGATAGAGCCAAGTGGCTCCTGCAATCTGCCAGGCAGAAGATGGGCAGGTAAGTTTTACTTCCAGGGAAAAGGGCCGTAGGTTCTGTTAGGGGGCCTGAGGCTGGGGGTGGCCAGCTGGCTCCAGAAATTCCACGATACGCAGGATGGTTCCCAGATGAAAGGTGGCACCAGTGCCGAGTCGGGCTGTTTTGATAGAGCCAAGTGGCTCCTGCAATCTGCCAGCCAGAAGCGGTGTGGGTGATATATGTTTGCCCTGGAAAAGGGCCGTGGTTTGTTTTCGGGGGCCTGTGGCTGGGAGTGTCCGGCTGCCTCCTTAAAATCCACGCCGCGCAGGATGGTTCCCAGATGAAAGGTGGCACCAGTGCCGAGTCGGGCAGGTTTGATAGAGCGAAGTGGCTCCTGCAATTTGCCAGCCAGAAGCGAGGCGGGTGAGTTTTGTTTGCGAAGTCAAAGGGCCGTGGTTTGTGTTCGGGGGGCTGTGGCTGGGACTGGCCGGCTGGCTGCTTAAAATCCAGGCCGCGGAGGATGATTCCCTGACCCAAGGGGGCACCAGTGCCGAGGCGGGTTGGTTTGATAGAGCCATGTGGCTCCTGCAATCTGCCTGCCAGAAGATGGGCAGGTCAGTTTTACTTCTAGGGAAAAGGGCCATAGTTTGTGTTTGGGGGCCTGTGGCTGGGAGTGGCCGGCTGGCTCCTGAAAATCCACGATACACAGGATGGTTCCCTGACCCAAGTGGCCACCAGTGCCGAGTCGGTCTGGTTTGATAGAGCCAAGTGGCTCCTGCAATCTGCCATCCAGAAGCGGGGCGGGTGAGTTTTGTTTGCCAGGGAAAAGGGACGTGGTTTGTGTTGGGGGCCTGTGGATGGGAGTGGCCGGCTGGCTCCTGAAAATCCACCATACGCAGTATGGTTCCCAGACCGAAGGGGGCACCATTGCCGAGTCGGGTTGTTTTGATAGAGCCAAGTGGCTCTGCAATCTGCCAGCCAGAAGATGGGCAGGTCAGTTTTACTTCCAGGGAAAAGGGCCGGTAGTTTGTGTTTGGGGGCCTGTGGCTGGGAGTGGCCGGCTGGCTCCTTAAAATCCACGATACGCAAGATGCTTCCAAAAGAACGGTGGCACAAGTACCGAGTCAGCCTGGTTTGATAGAGCCAAGTGGCTCCTGCAATCTGCCATCCAGAAGCGGGGTGGGTGAGTTTTGTTTGCCAGGGAAAAGTGCCGTGTTGTGTTTTTGCGAGCCTGTGGCTGGGGATGGCCGGCTGGCTCCTTAAAATCCACGATACGCAGGATGGTTCCCAGACCCAAGGGGGCACCAGTGCCGAGTCAGGCTGGTTTGATAGAGCCAAGTGGCTCCTGCAATCTACCAGCCAGAAGCGGGGTGGGTGAGTTTTGTTCGCAGGGAAAAGGGCCGTAGTTTGTGTTTGGGGGCCTGTGCCTGGAAGTTTCCGGCTGGCTCCTGAAAATCCTCGATACGCAGGAAGATACCCAGACCCAAGGGGGCACCACTGCCGAGGCGGGTTGGTTTGATAGAGCCAAGTGGCTCCTGCAATCTGCCAGGCAGATGATGGGCAGGTCAGTTTTACTTCCAGGGAAAAGGGCCGTAGTTTGTGTTTGGGGGCCTGTGGCTGGGAGTGGCCGGCTGGCTCCTGAAAATCCACGATACGCAGGATGGCTCCCAAATGAAAACTGGCACCAGTGCCAAGTCGGGCTGGTTTGATTGTACCAAGTGGCTCCTGCAGTCTGCCAGCCAGAAGCGGGGTGGGTGAGTTTTGTTTGCCAGGGAAAAGGGCCGTGGTTTGTGTTCGGGGGCCTGTGCCTGGAAATGTCCGGCTGGCTCCTGTAAATCCCCGCCGCGCAGGATGGTTCCCAGACCCTAGGGGGCACCAGTGCCGAGTCAGGCTGGTTTTATAGAGCCATGTGGCTCCTGCAATCTGCCAGCCAGAAGATGGGCAGGTCAGTTTTACTTCCAGGGAAAAGGACCATATTTTGTGTTTGGGGGCCTGTGGCTGGGAGTGGCCGGCTGGCTCCTGAAAATCCACGATACGCAAGATGTTTCCAAAAGAAAGGTGGCACAAGTGCCGAGTCGGGCTGTTTTGATAGAGCCAAGTGGCTCCTGCAATCTGCCAGCCAGAAGATGGGCAGGTCAGTTTTACTTCCAGGGAAAATGGCCATAGTTTTTGGTAGGGGCCTGTGGCTGGGAGTGGCCGGCTGGCTCCTGAAAATCCACCATACGCAGGATGGTTCCCAGACCGAAGGGGGCACCATTGCCGAGTCGGGTTGGTTTGATAGAGCCAAGTGGCTCTGCAATCTGCCAGCTAGAAGATGGGCAGGTCAGTTTTACTTCCAGGGAAAAGGGCCGGTAGTTTGTGTTTGGGGGCCTGTGGCTGGGAGTGGCCGGCTGGCTCCAGAAAATCCACGATACGCAGGATGGTTCCCAGATGAAAGGTGGCACCAGTGTCAAGTCGGACTGGTTTGATCGAGCCAAGTGGCTCCTGCAATCAGCCAGCCAGAAGCGGGGCGGGTGAGTTTTGTTTGCCAGGGAAAAGGGCCATGGTTTGTGTTGGGGGCCTGTGGCTGGGAGTGGCCGGATGGCTCCTGAAAATCCATGCCGTGGAGGATGGTTCTCAGATGAAAGGTGGCACCAGTGTCGAGTCGGGCTGTTTTGATAGAGACAAGTGGCTCCTGCAATCTGCCAGCCAGATGATGGGCAGGTCAGTTTACTTCCAGGGAAAAGGGCCGTAGTTTGTGTTTGGGGGTCTGTGGCTGGGAGTGGCCGGCTGGCTCCTTAAAATCCACGATACGCTGGATGGCTCCCAAATGAAAACTGGCTCCAGTGCCAAGTCGGGCTGGCTTGATTGTACCAAGTGGCTCCTGCAGTCTGCCAGCCAGAAGATGGGCAGGTCAGTTTTACTTCCAGGGAAAAGGGCTGTAGTTTGTGTTTGGGGGCCTGTGGTTGTGAGTGGCTGGCTGGCTCGTGAAAATCCACGATACGCAGGATGGTTCCCACATGAAAGGTGGCACCAGTGCCAAGTCGGACTGGTTTGATATTACCAAGTGGCTCCTGCAGTCTGCCAGCCAGAAGATGGGCAGGTCAGTTTACTTCCAGGGAAAAGGGCCGTAGTTTGTGTTTGGGGGTCTGTGGCTGGGAGTGGCCGGCTGGCTCCTGAAAATCCACGATACGCTGGATGGCTCCCAAATGAAAACTGGCTCCAGTGCCAAGTCGGGCTGGCTTGATTGTACCAAGTGGCTCCTGCAGTCTGCCAGCCAGAAGATGGGCAGGTCAGTTTTACTTCCAGGGAAAAGGGCCGTAGTTTGTGTTTGGGGGCCTTAGGCTGGGAGACGCCGGCTGGCTCCTGAAAATCCACGATACGCAAGATGGTTCGCAGATGAATGGAGGCACCAGTGCCGAGTTGGGCTGGTTTGATAGAGCCAAGTGGCTCCTGCAATCTGCCAGCCAGAAGCGGGGTGGGTGAGTTTTGTTTGCCAGGGAAAAGGGCCGTGGTTTGTTTTCGGGGGACTGTAGCCTGGAAGGGCCGGCTGGCTCCTTAAAATCCACGCCGTGCAGGATGGTACCCAGACCCAAGGGGGCACCAGTGCGGAGTCGGGCTGGTTTGATAGAGCCAAGTGGCTCCTGCAATCTGCCAGCCAGAAGAGGGCTAGGTCAGTTTTACTTTCAGGGAAAAGGGCCGTAGTTTGTGTTTGGGGGCCTGTGGCTGGGAGTGGCCGGCTGGCCCCTGAAAATCCACGCCGTGCAGGATGGTTCCCAGACCCAAGGGGGCACCAGTGCCAAGTCGGGCTGGTTTGATAGAGCCAAGTGGCTCCTGCAATCTGCCAGCCAGAAGCGGGGTAGGTGAGTTTTGTTTGCCAGGCTAAAATGGCCGGGGTTTTTTTTTCGGGGTCCTGTAGCCTGGAATTGCCGACTGGCTGCTTAAAATCCACGTCATGCAGGATGGTTCCCAGACCCAAGGGGGCACCACTGCCGAGTCGGGCTGGTTTGATAGAGCCAAGTGGCTCTTGCAATCTGCCAGCCAGAAGCGGGGTGGGTGAGTTTTGTTTGCCAGGGAAAAGGGCCGTCCTTTGATTATGGGTGCCTGTGGCTGGGGATGGCCGGCTGGTTCCTTAAAATCCACGCCGCGCAGGATGATTCCCTGACCCAAGGGGGCACCATTGCCGAGTCGGGCTGGTTTGATAGAGCCAAGTGGCTCCTGCAATCTGCAAGCCAGAAGCTGGGCAGGTCAGTTTTACTTCCAGGGAAAAGGGCCGGTAGTTTGTGTTTTGGGGCCTGTGGTTGTGAGTGACCGGCTGGCGGCTTAAAATCCACGCCTCGCTGGATGGTACCCAGACGCAAGGGGAAACCAGTGCCGAGTTGGGCTGGTTTGATAGAGCCAAGTGGCTCCTGCAGTCTGCCAGCCAGAAGATGGGCAGGTCAGTTTTACTTCCAGGGAAAAGGGCCGTAGTTTGTGTTTGGGGGCCTGTGTCTGGGAGTGGCCGGCTGGCTCCTGAAAATCCAAGATACGCAGGATGGTTCCCAGATGAAAGGTGGCACCAGTGCCGAGTCGGGCTGTTTTGATAGAGCCAAGTGGCTCCTGCAATCAGCCAGCAGGAAGCGGGGTGGGTGAGTTTTGTTTGCCAGGGAAAAGGGCCGTGGTTTTTTTTCGGGGGCGTGTGGCTGGGAATGGCCGGCTGTCTGCTTAAAATCCACGCCGCGCAGGATGATTCCCAGACCCAAGGGGGCACCAGTGCCGAGGCGGGTTGGTTTGATAGAGCCAAGTGGCTCCTGCAATCTGCCAGCCAGAAGATGGGCAGGTCAGTTTTACTTTCAGGAACAAAGGGCCGTAGTTTGGGTTTGGGGGCCTGTGGCTGGGAGTGGCCGGCTGGCTCCTGAAAATCGGCGATACGCAGAATGCCTCCCAAATGAATAATGGCACCAGGGCCAAGTCGGGCTGGTTTGATAGTGCCAAGTGGCTCCTGCAATCTGCCAGCCAGAAGATGGGCAGGTCAGTTTTACTTCCAGGGAAGAGGGCCGTAGTTTATGTTTGCGGGCCTGTAGCCTGGAATGGCCGGCTGGCTGCTTAAAATCCACGCCACGCAGGATGGTTCCCAGATGAAAGGTGGCACCAGTGCCTAGTCAGGCTGGTTTGATAGAGCCAAGTGGCTCCTGCAATCTGCCAGCCAGAAGATGGGCAGGTCGGTTTTACTTCCAGGGAAAAGGGCCGTAGATTGTGTTTAGGGCCTGTGGTTGTGAGTTGCCGGCTGGCGGCTTAAAATCCACGCCGCGCTGGATGGTTCCCAGATGAAAGGTGGCACCAGTGCCGAGTCGGGCTGTTTTGATAGAGCCAAGTGGCTCCTGCAATCTGCCAGCCAGAAGATGGGAAGGTCAGTTTTACTTCCAGGGAAAAGGGCCGTAGTTTGTGTTTGGGGGCCTGTTTCTGGGAGTGGCCGGCAGGCTCCTGAAAATCCACGATACGCAGGATGGTTCCCAGACCCAAGTTGGCACAAGTGCCGTGTCGGGCTGGTTTGATAGAGCCAAGTGTCTCCTGCAATCTGCCAGCCAGAAGCGGGGTGGGTGAGTTTTTTTGCCAGGGAAAAGGGCCGTGGTTTGTTTTCGGTGGTCTGTGGCTGGGAGTGACCAGCTGGCTCCTGAAAATCCACGCCGTGCAGGATGGTTCCCAGATGAAAAATGGCACCAGTGCCGTGTCGGGCTGGTTTGATAGAGCCAAGTGTCTCCTGCAATCTGCCAGCCAGAAGCGGGTTGGGTGAATATTGTTTGCCAGGGAAAAGGGCCTAGGTTTGTTTTCCGGGGCCTGAGGCCTGGAAAGGCCGGCTGGCTCCTTAAAATCCACGCCGCGCAGGATGTTTCCCAGACCCAAGGGGGCACCAGTGCCGGGTCAGGCTGGTTTGATAGAGCCAAGTGGCTCCTGCAATCTGCCAGCCAGACGATGGGCAGGTCAGTTTTACTTCCAGGGAAAAGGGTCGTAGTTTGGGTTTGGGGGCCTGTGGCTGGGAGTGGCCGGCTGGCTCCTGAAAATCCACGATACGCAGGATATTTCCCAGACCCATAGTGGAACCACTGCCAAGTCGGACTGGTATGATAATACAAAGTGTCTCCTGCAATCTACCATCCAGAAGCCAGGCAGCTGAGTTTTGTTTGCCAGGGAAAAGGGCCGTGGTATGTGTTTGGGGGCCTGTTGCTGGGAATGGCCGCCTGGCTCCTGAAAATCCACGATACGCAGGATTGTTCCCAGACCCAAGGGGGCACCAGTGCTGTGTCGGGCTGGTTTGATAGAGCCAAGTGGCTCCTGCAATCTTCCAGCCAGAAGGAGGCGGGTGAGTTTTGTTTTCCAGGGAAAAGGGCCATGATTTGTGTTGGGGCCTGTGGCTGGGAGTGGCCGGCTGGCTCCTGAAAATCCACGATACGCAGGATGGTTCCCAGATGAAAGGTGGCACGACTTCCAAGTTGGACTGCTATGATAGTACCATGTACTCCTTCACTCTGCCAGCCAGAAGACGGGCAGGTCAGTTTTACTTCCAGGGAAAAGGGCCGTAGTATGTGTTTGGGGGCCTGTGGCTGGGAGTGGCCGGCTGGCTCCTGAAAATCCTCGATACGCATGATGTTTCCCAGATGAAAGGTTCCACAAGTGCCGAGTCGGGTTGTTTTGATAGTACCAAGCAGCTCCTGCAATCTGCCAGCCAGAAGATGGGGGGGTGAGTTTTGTATGCCAGGTAAAAGGGCCATGATTTGTGTTGGGGGCCTGTGGCTGGCTGTGGCCGGCTGGCTCCTGAAAATCCACGATACGCAGGATGGTTCCCAGATGAAAGGTGGCACCACTGCCAAGTTGGACTGCTATGATAGCACAATGTACTCCTGCAATCTGCCAGCCAGAAGATGGGCAGGTCAGTTTTACTTCCAGGGAAAAGGGTCGCAGTTTGTGTTTGGGGGCCTGTGGCTGGGAGTGGCCGGCTGGCTCCTGAAAATCCACGATACGCAGGATGGTTCTCTGACCCAAGTGGGCACCCGTGCCGAGTTGGGCTGGTTTGATAGAGCCAAGTGGCTCCTGCAATCTGCCAGCCAGAAGATGGTCGGGTGAGTTTTGTTTGCCAGGGAAAAGGGCCGTGGTTTGTTTTCCGGGGCCTGTGGCCTGGAATGGTCGGCTGGCTCCTTAAAATCCACGCCGCGCAGGATGGTTCCCAGACCCAAGGGGGCACCAGTGCCGAGTCAGGCTGGTTTGATAGAGCCAAGTGGCTCCTGCAATCTGCCAGCCAGAAGATGGTCAGGTCAGTTTTACTTCCAGGGAAAAGGCCGGAGATGGTGTTTGGGGGCCTGTGGTTGTGAGTGGCCGTCTGGCGGCTAGAAATCCACGCGGCGCAGGATAATTCCCGGACCCAAGGGGGCACCAGTGCCGAGTCGGGCTGTTTTGATAGAGCCAAGTGGCTCCTGCAATCTGCCAGCCAGAAGATGAGCTGGTCAGTTTTACTTCCAGGGAAGAGGGCCGTAGTTTGTGTTTGGGGGCCTGTGGCTGGGAGTGGCCGGCTGGCTCCTGAAAATCGACGATACGCAGGATGGCTCCCAAATGAAAAATGGCACCTGTGCCGTGTCGGGCTGGTTTGATAGAGCCAAGTGTCTCCTGCAATCTGCCAGCCAGAAGATGGGCAGGTCAGTTTTACTTCCAGGGAAAAGGCCGTAGTCTGTGTTTGGGGGCCTGTGGTAGTGAGTGGCCGGCTGGCGGCTTAAAATCCACGCCTCGCTGGATGGTTCCCAGACGCAAGGGGTCACCAGTGCCGAGTCGGGCTGGTTTGATAGAGCCAAGTGGCTCCTGCAATCTGCCAGCCAGAAGATGGGCAGGTCAGTTTTACTTCCAGGGAAAAGGGCCGTAGTTTTTGTTTGGGGGCCTGTGGTTGTGAGTGGCCGGCTGGCGGCTTAAAATCCACACCTCGCTGGATGGTACCCAGACGCAAGGGGGAACCAGTGCCGAGTCGGGCTGGTTTGATAGAGCCAAGTGGCTCCTGCAGTCTGCCAGCCAGAAGATGGGCAGGTCAGTTTTACTTCCAGGGAAAAGGGCCGTAGTTTGTGTTTGGGGGCCGGAGTCTGGGAGTGGCCGGCTGGCTCCTGAAAATCCAAGATACGCAGGATGGTTTCCAGATGAAAGGTGGCACCAGTGCCGAGTCGGGCTGGTTTGATAGAGCCAAGTGGCTCCTGCAATCTGCCAGCAGGAAGCGGGGTGGGTGAGTTTTTTTTGCCAGGGAAAAGGGCCGTGGTTTTTTTTCGGGGGCGTGTGGCTGGGAATGGCCGGCTGTCTGCTTAAAATCCACGCCGCGCAGGATGATTCCCAGACCCAAGGGGGCACCAGTGCCGAGGCGGGTTGGTTTGATAGAGCCAAGTGGCTCCTGCAATCTGCCAGCCAGAAGATGGGCAGGTCAGTTTTACTTTCAGGAACAAAGGGCCGTAGTTTGTGTTTGGGGGCCTGTGGCTGGGAGTGGCCGGCTGGCTCCTGAAAATCGGCGATACGCAGAATGCCTCCCAAATGAATAATGGCACCAGGGCCAAGTCGGGCTGGCTTGATAGTGCCAAGTGGCTCCTGCAATCTGCCAGCCAGAAGATGGGCAGGTCAGTTTTACATCCAGGGAAGAGGGCCGTAGTTTATGTTTGCGGGCCTGTAGCCTGGAATGGCCGGCTGGCTGCTTAAAATCCACGCCACGCAGGATGGTTCCCAGATGAAAGGTGGCACCAGTGCCTAGTCAGGCTGGTTTGATAGAGCCAAGTGGCTCCTGCAATCTGCCAGCCAGAAGATGGGCAGGTCAGTTTTACTTCCAGGGAAAAGGGCCGTAGTTTTTGTTTGGGGGCCTGTTTCTGGGAGTGGCCAGCAGGCTCCTGAAAATCCACGATACGCAGGATGGTTCCCAGACCCAAGTTGGCACAAGTGCCGTGTCGGGCTGGTTTGATAGAGCCAAGTGTCTCCTGCAATCTGCCAGCCAGAAGCGGGGTGGGTGAGTTTTTTGCCAGGGAAAAGGGCCGTGGTTTGTTTTCGGTGGTCTGTGGCTGGGAGTGACCAGCTGGCTCCTGAAAATCCATGCCGCGCAGGATGGTTCCCAGATGAAAAGTGGCACCAGTGCCGTGTCGGGCTGGTTTGATAGAGCCAAGTGTCTCCTGCAATCTGCCAGCCAGAAGCCGGGTGGGTGAGTATTGCTTGCCAGGGAAAAGGGCCGTGGTTTGTTTTCCGGGGCCTGAGGCCTGGAAAGGCCGGCTGGCTCCTTAAAATCCACGCCGCGCAGGATGTTTCCCAGACCCAAGGGGGCACCATTGCCGGGTCAGGTTGGTTTGATAGAGCCAAGTGGCTCTGCAATCTGCCAGCCAGAAGATGGGCAGGTCAGTTTTACTTCCAGGGAAAAGGGCCGTAGTTTGTGTTTGGGGGCCGGAGGCTGGGAGTGGCCAGTTGGCTCCTGAAAATCAACGATACGCAGGATGGTTCCCAGATGAAATGTGGCACCAGTGCCGAGTCGGGCTGTTTTGATAGACCCAAGTGGCTCCTGCAATCTGCCAGCCAGAAGATGAGCTGGTCAGTTTTACTTCCAGGGAAAAGGGCCGTAGTTTGTGTTTGGGGCCCTGTGGCTGGGAGTGGCCGGCTGGCTCCTGAAAATCGACGATATGCAGGATGGCTCCCAAATGAAAAATGGCACCTGTGCCGTATCGGGCTGGTTTGATAGAGCCAAGTGTCTCCTGCAATCTGCCAGCCAGAAGATGGGCAGGTCAGTTTTACTTCCAGGGAAAAGGCCGTAGTCTGTGTTTGGGGGCCTGTGGTTGTGAGTGGCCGGCTGGCGGCTTAAAATCCACGGCTCGCTGGATGGTTCCCAGACGCAAGGGGTCACCAGTGCCGAGTCGGGCTGGTTTTATAGAGCCAAGTGGCTCCTGCAATCTGCCAGCCAGAAGATGGGCAGGTCAGTTTTACTTCCAGGGAAAAGGGCCGTAGTTTGTGTTTGGGGGCCTGTGGCTGGGAGTGGCCGGCTGGCTCCTGAAAATCCTCGATACGCATGATGTTTCCCAGATGAAAGGTTCCACAAGTGCCGAGTCGGGTTGTTTTGATAGTACCAAGCAGCTCCTGCAATCTGCCAGCCAGAAGATGGGCGGGTGAGTTTTGTATGCCAGGTAAAAGGGCCATGATTTGTGTTGGGGGCCTGTGGCTAGCTGTGGCCGGCTGGCTCCTGAAAATCAACGATACGCAGGATGGTTCCCAGATGAAAGGTGGCACCACTGCCAAGTTGGACTGCTATGATAGCACAATGTACTCCTGCAATCTGCCAGCCAGAAGATGGGCAGGTCAGTTTTACTTCCAGGGAAAAGGGCCGTAGTTTATGTTTGGGGGCCTGTGGCTGGGAGTGCCCGGCTGGCTCCTGAAAATCCACGATACGCAGGATGGTTCCCAGATGAAAGGTGGCACCAGTGCCGGGTCAGGCTGGTTTGATAGAGCCAAGTGGCTCCTGCAATCTGCCAGCCAGACGATGGGCAGGTGAGTTTTACTTCCAGGGGAAAGGGTCGTAGTTTGGGTTTGGGGGCCTGTGGCTGGGAGTGGCCGGCTGGCTCCTGAAAATCCACGATACGCAGGATATTTCCCAGACCCATAGTGGAACCACTGCCAAGTCGGACTGGTATGATAATACAAAGTGTCTCCTGCAATCTACCATCCAGAAGCCAGGCAGCTGAGTTTTGTTTGCCAGGGAAAAGGGCCGTGGTATGTGTTTGGGGGCCTGTTGCTGGGAATGGCCGCCTGGCTCCTGAAAATCCACGATACGCAGGATTGTTCCCAGACCCAAGGGGGCACCAGTGCTGTGTCGGGCTGGTTTGATAGAGCCAAGTGGCTCCTGCAATCTTCCAGCCAGAAGGAGGCGGGTGAGTTTTCTTTTCCAGGGAAAAGGGCCATGATTTGTGTTGGGGCCTGTGGCTGGGAGTGGCCGGCTGGCTCCTGAAAATCCACGATACGCAGGATGGTTCCCAGATGAAAGGTGGCACGACTTCCAAGTTGGACTGCTATGATAGTACCATGTACTCCTTCACTCTGCCAGCCAGAAGACGGGCAGGTCAGTTTTACTTCCAGGGAAAAGGGCCGTAGTTTGTGTTTGGGGGCCTGTGGCTGGGAGTGGCCGGCTGGCTCCTGAAAATCCTCGATACGCATGATGTTTCCCAGATGAAAGGTTCCACAAGTGCCGAGTCGGGTTGTTTTGATAGTACCAAGCAGCTCCTGCAATCTGCCAGCCAGAAGATGGGCGGGTGAGTTTTGTATGCCAGGTAAAAGGGCCATGATTTGTGTTGGGGGCCTGTGGCTAGCTGTGGCCGGCTGGCTCCTGAAAATCAACGATACGCAGGATGGTTCCCAGATGAAAGGTGGCACCACTGCCAAGTTGGACTGCTATGATAGCACAATGTACTCCTGCAATCTGACAGCCAGAAGATGGGCAGGTCAGTTTTACTTCCAGGGAAAAGGGCCGCAGTTTGTGTTTGGGGGCCTGTGGCTGGGAGTGGCCGGCTGGCTCCTGAAAATCCACGATACGCAGGATGGTTCTCTGACCCAAGTGGGCACCCGTGCCGAGTCGGGCTGGTTTGATAGAGCCAAGTGGCTCCTGCAATCTGCCAGCCAGAAGATGGTCGGGTGAGTTTTGTTTGCCAGGGAAAAGGGCCGTGGTTTGTTTTCCGGGGCCTGTGGCCTGGAATGGTCGGCTGGCTCCTTAAAATCCACGCCGCGCAGGATGATTCCCAGACCCAAGGGGGCACCAGTGCCGAGTCGGGCTGGTTTGATAGAGCCAAGTGGCTCCTGCAATCTGCCAGCCAGAAGATGGGCAGGTCAGTTTTACTTCCAGGGAAAAGGCCGGAGATGGTGTTTGGGGGCCTGTGGTTGTGAGTGGCCGTCTGGCGGCTTAAAATCCACGCGGTGCAGGATGATTCCCAGACCCAAGGGGGCACCAGTGCCGGGTCAGGCTGGTTTGATAGAGCCAAGTGGCTCCTGCAATCTGCAAGCCAGACGATGGGCAGGTCAGTTTTACTTCCAGGGGAAAGGGTCGTAGTTTGGGTTTGGGGGCCTGTGGCTGGGAGTGGCCGGCTGGCTCCTGAAAATCCACGATACGCAGGATATTTCCCAGACCCATAGTGGAACCACTGCCAAGTCGGACTGGTATGATAATACAAAGTGTCTCCTGCAATCTACCATCCAGAAGCCAGGCAGCTGAGTTTTGTTTGCCAGGGAAAAGGGCCGTGGTATGTGTTTGGGGGCCTGTTGCTGGGAATGGCCGCCTGGCTCCTGAAAATCCACGATACGCAGGATTGTTCCCAGACCCAAGGGGGCACCAGTGCTGTGTCGGGCTGGTTTGATAGAGCCAAGTGGCTCCTGCAATCTTCCAGCCAGAAGGAGGCAGGTGAGTTTTGTTTTCCAGGGAAAAGGGCCATGATTTGTGTTGGGGCCTGTGGCTGGGAGTGGCCGGCTGGCTCCTGAAAATCCACGATACGCAGGATGGTTCCCAGATGAAAGGTGGCACGACTTCCAAGTTGGACTGCTATGATAGTACCATGTACTCCTTCACTCTGCCAGCCAGAAGACGGGCAGGTCAGTTTTACTTCCAGGGAAAAGGGCCGTAGTATGTGTTTGGGGGCCTGTGGCTGGGAGTGGCCGGCTGGCTCCTGAAAATCCTCGATACGCATGATGTTTCCCAGATGAAAGGTTCCACAAGTGCCGAGTCGGGTTGTTTTGATAGTACCAAGCAGCTCCTGCAATCTGCCAGCCAGAAGATGGGCGGGTGAGTTTTGTATGCCAGGTAAAAGGGCCATGATTTGTGTTGGGGGCCTGTGGCTAGCTGTGGCCGGCTGGCTCCTGAAAATCAACGATACGCAGGATGGTTCCCAGATGAAAGGTGGCACCACTGCCAAGTTGGACTGCTATGATAGCACAATGTACTCCTGCAATCTGACAGCCAGAAGATGGGCAGGTCAGTTTTACTTCCAGGGAAAAGGGCCGCAGTTTGTGTTTGGGGGCCTGTGGCTGGGAGTGGCCGGCTGGCTCCTGAAAATCCACGATACGCAGGATGGTTCTCTGACCCAAGTGGGCACCCGTGCCGAGTCGGGCTGGTTTGATAGAGCCAAGTGGCTCCTGCAATCTGCCAGCCAGAAGATGGTCGGGTGAGTTTTGTTTGCCAGGCTAAAAGGTCCGAGGTTTTTTTTTCGGGGTCCTGTAGCCTGGAATTGCCGACGGGCTGCTTAAAATCCACGTCATGCAGGATGGTTCCCAGACCCAAGGGGGCACCACTGCCGAGTCGGGCTGGTTTGATAGAGCCAAGTGGCTCCTGCAATCTGCCAGCCAGAAGATGGGCAGGACAGTTTTACTTCCAGGGAAAAGGGCCGTAGTTTGTTTTGAGGGCCTGTGGCTGGGAGTGGCCGGCTGCCTCCTGAAAATCCACGATACGCAGGATGGTTCCCAGATGAAAGGTGGCAACAGTGCCAAGACAGGCTGGTTTGATAGAGCCCAGTGGCTCCTGCAATCTGCCAGCCAGAAGCGGGGTGGGTGAGTTTTGTTAGCCTGGGAAAAGGGCTGTGGTTCCCTTTTGGTGGCCCGTAGCCGGGAATGGCCGGATGGCTCCTTAAAATCCATGCCACGCAGCATGGTTCCCAGACCCAAGGGGGCACCACTGCCAAGTCGGGCAGGTTTGATAGAGCCAAGTGGCTCCTGCAATCTACCAGCCAGAAGCGGGGTGGGTGAGTTTTGTTCGCAGGGAAAAGGGCCGTGGTTTGTGTTTGGGGGCCTGTGCCTGGAAGTATCCGGCTGGCTCTTGAAAATCCTCGATACGCAGGAAGATACCCAGACCCAAGGGGGCACCACTGCCGAGGCGGGTTGGTTTGATAGAGCCAAGTGTCTCCTGCAATCTGACAGCCAGAATATGGGCAGGTCAGTTTTACTTCCAGGGAAAAGGGCCGTAGTTTGTGTTTGGGGGCCTGTGGCTGGGAGTGGCCGGCTGGCTCCTGAAAATCCACGATACGCAGGATGGCTCCCAAATGAAAACTGGCACCAATGCCAAGTCGGGCTGGTATGATTGTACCAAGTGGCTCCTGCAGTCTGCCAGCCAGAAGCGGGGTGGGTGAGTTTTGTTTGCCAGGGAAAAGGGCCGTGGTTTGTGTTCGGGGGCCTGTGGCTGGAAATGTCCGGCTGGCTCCTGTAAATCCCCGCCGCAAAGGATGGTTCCCAGACCCAAGGGGGCACCAGTGCCGAGTCAGGCTGGTTTTATAGAGCCATGTGGCTCCTGCAATCTGCCAGCCAGAAGATGGGCAGGTCAGTTTTACTTCCAGAGAAAAGGACCATATTTTGTGTTTGGGGGCCTGTGGCTGGGAGTGGCCGGCTGGCTCCTGAAAATCCACGATACGCAAGATGCTTCCAATAGAAAGGTGGCACAAGTGCCGAGTCGGGCTGTTTTTATAGAGCCAAGTGGCTCCTGCAATCTGCCAGCCAGAAGATGGGCAGGTCAGTTTTACTTCCAGGGAAAAGGGCCATAGTTTTTGGTTGGGGCCTGTGGCTGGGAGTGGCCGGCTGGCTCCTGAAAATCCACCATACGCAGGATGGTTCCCAAACCGAAGGGGGCACCATTGCCGAGTCGGGTTGGTTTGATAGAGCCAAGTGGCTCTGCAATCTGCCAGCCAGAAGATGGGCAGGTCAGTTTTACTTCCAGGGAAAAGGGCCGGTAGTTTGTGTTTGGGGGCCTGTGGCTGGGAGTGGCCGGCTGGCTCCTGAAAATCCACGATACGCAAGATGCTTCTAAAAGAAATGTGGCACAAGTACCGAGTCAGCCTGGTTTGATAGAGTCAAGTGGCTCCTGCAATCTGCCATCCAGAAGCGGGGTGGGTGAGTTTTGTTTGCAGGGAAAAGTGCCGTGTTGTGTTTTTGCGAGCCTGTGGCTGGGGATGGCCGGCTGGCTCCTTAAAATCCACAATACGCAGGATGGTTCCCAGACCCAAGGGGGCACCAGTGCCGAGTCAGGCTGGTTTGATAGAGCCAAGTGGCTCCTGCAGTCTGCCAGCCAGAAGATGGGCAGGTCAGTTTTACTTCCAGGGAAAAGGGCCGGTAGTTTGTGTTTGGGGGCCTGTGGCTGGGAGTGGCTGGCTGGCTCCTGAAAATCCACGATACGCAGGATGGTTCCCAGATGAAAGGTGGCACCAGTGTCAAGTCGGACTGGTTTGATCGAGCCAAGTGGCTCCTGCAATCAGCCAGCCAGAAGCGGGGCGGGTGAGTTTTGTTTGCCAGGGAAAAGGGCCATGGTTTGTGTTGGGGGCCTGTGGCTGGGAGTGGCCGGATGGCTCCTGAAAATCCATGCCGTGGAGGATGGTTCTCAGATGAAAGGTGGCACCAGTGTCGAGTCGGGCTGTTTTGATAGAGCCAAGTGGCTCCTGCAGTCTGCCAGCCAGAAGCGCTGTGGGTGATATTTGTTTGCCTAGGAAAAGGGCCGTGGTTTGTTTTCGGGGGCCTGTGGCTTGGAGTGGCCTGCTGGCTCCTGAAAATCCACGCCGCGCAGGATGGTTCCCAGATGAAAGGTGGCACCAGTGCCGAGTCGGGCTGGTTTGATAGAGCCAAGTGGCTCCTGCAATCTGCCAGCCAGATGATGGGCAGGTCAGTTTACTTCCAGGGAAAAGGGCCGTAGTTTGTGTTTGGGGGTCTGTGGCTGGGAGTGGCCGGCTGGCTCCTGAAAATCGACGATACGCAGGATGGCTCCCAAATGAAAACTGGCTCCAGTGCCAAGTCGGGCTGGTTTGATTGTACCAAGGGTCTCCTGCAGTCTGCCAGCCAGAAGATGGGCAGGTCAGTTTTACTTCCAGGGAAAAGGGCCGTAGTTTGTGTTTGGGGGCCTGTGGTTGGGAGTGGCTGGCTGGCTCCTGAAAATCCACGATACGCAGGATGGTTCCCACATGAAAGGTGGCACCAGTGCCAAGTCGGACTGGTTTGATATTACCAAGTGGCTCCTGCAGTCTGCCAGCCAGAAGATGGGCAGGTCAGTTTTACTTCCAGGGAAAAGGGCCGTAGTTTTTGTTTGGGGGCCTTAGGCTGGGAGACGCCGGCTGGCTCCTGAAAATCCACGATACGCAAGATGGTTCGCAGATGAATGGAGGCACCAGTGCCGAGTTGGGCTGGTTTGATAGAGCCAAGTGGCTCCTGCAATCTGCCAGCCAGAAGATGGGCAGGTCAGTTTTACTTCCAGGGAAAAGGCCGGAGATGGTGTTTGGGGGCCTGTGGTTGTGAGTGGCCGTCTTGCGGCTTAAAATCCACGCGGCGCAGGATGATTCCCGCACGCAAGGGGTCACCAGTGCCGAGTCGGGCTGGTTTGATAGAGCCAAGTGGCTCCTGCAATCTGCCAGCCAGAAGATGGGCAGGTCAGTTTTTCTTCCAGGGAAAAGGGCCGTAGTTTATGTTTGGGGGCCTGTGGCTGGGAGTGCCCGGCTGGCTCCTGAAAATCCACGATACGCAGGATGGTTCCCAGATGAAAGGTGGCACCAGTGCCGAGTCGGGCTGTTTGATAGAGCCAAGTGGCTCCTGCAATCTGCCAGCCAGAAGATGAGCTGGTCAGTTTTACTTCCAGGGAAAAGGGCCGGTACTTTGTGTTTGGTGGCCTGTGGCTGGGAGTGGCCGGCTGGCTCCTGAAAATCCACGATACGCAAGATGGTTCCCAGATGAAAGGTGGCACCAGTGCCGAGTCGGGCTGGTTTGATAGAGCCAAGTGGCTCCTGCGATCTGCCAGCCAGAAGATGGGCAGGTCAGTTTTACTTCCAGGGAAAAGGGCCGTAGTTTGTGTTTGGGGGCCTGTGGCTGGGAGTGGCCGGCTGGCTCCTGAAAATCCACGATACGCAGGATGGTTCCAAGATGAAAGGTGGCACCAGTGCCGAGTCGGGCTGGTTTGACAGAGCCAAGTGGCTCCTGCAATCTTGCAACCAGAAGCGGGGTGGGTGAGTTTTATCTGCCAGGGAAAAGGGCCGGGGTTTTTTTTTGGGGTCCTGTGGCCTGGAATGTCAGGCTGGCTCCTTAAAATCCACGCCGCGCTTGATGATTCCCTGATACAAGGGGGCAGCATTGCAGAGTCGGGCTGGTTTGATATAGCCAAGTGGCTCCTGCAATCTGCCAGCCAGAAGATGGGCAGGTCAGTTTTACTTCCAGGGAAAAGGGCCGTAGTTTATGTTTGGGGGCCTGTGGCTGGGAGTGCCCGGCTGGCTCCTGAAAATCCACGATACGAAGGATGGATCCCAAATGAAAAATGGCACCTATGCCATGTCGGGCTGGTTTGATAGAGCCAAGTGGCTCCTGCAATCTGCCAGCCAGAAGATGGGCAGGTCGGTTTTACTTCCAGGGAAAAGGGCCGTAGTTTGTGTTTGGGGGCCTGTGGCTGGGAGTGGCCGGCTGGCTCCTGAAAATCCACGATACGCAGGATGGTTCCCAGATGAAAGGTGGCACCAGTGCCGAGTCGGGCTGGTTTGATAGAGCCAAGTGGCTCCTGCAATCTTGCAACCAGAAGCGGGGTGGGTGAGTTTTGTTTGCCAGGGAAAAGGGCCGTGGTTTGTTTTCCGGGGCCTGTGGCCTGGAATGGTCGGCTGGCTCCTGAAAATCCACGCCGCGCCGGATGGTTCCCAGACCCAAGGGGGCACCATTGCGGAGTCGGGCTGGGTTGATAGAGCCAAGTGGCTCCTGCAATCTGCCAGCCAGACGATGGGCATGTCAGTTTTACTTCCAAGGAAAAGGCCGTAGATGGTGTTTGGGGGCCTGTGGTTCTGAGTGGCCGTCTGACGGCTTAAAATCCACGCGGCGGAGGATGATTCCCGCACGCAAGGGGTCACCAGTGCCGAGTCGGGCTGGTTTGATAGAGCCAAGTGGCTCCTGCAATCTGCCAGGCAGAAGATGGGCAGGTCAGTTTTACTTCCAGGGAAAAGGGCCGTAGGTTCTGTTTGGGGGCCTGAGGCTGGGGGTGGCCGGCTGGCTCCAGAAATTCCACGATACGCAGGATGGTTCCCAGATGAAAGGTGGCACCAGTGCCGAGTCGGGCTGGTTTGATAGAGCCAAGTGACTCCTGCAATCTGCCAGCCAGAAGCGGTGTGGGTGATATTTCTTTGCGAAGTCAAAGGGCCGTGGTTTGTGTTCGGGGGGCTGTGGCTGAGACTGGCCGGCTGGCTGCTTAAAATCCAGGCCGCGGAGGATGATTCCCTGACCCAAGGGGGCACCAGTGCCGAGGCGGGTTGGTTTGATAGAGCCAAGTGGCTCCTGCAATCTGCCTGCCAGAAGATGGGCAGGTCAGTTTTACTTCTAGGGAAAAGGGCCATAGTTTGTGTTTGGGGGCCTGTGGCTGGGAGTGGCCGGCTGGCTCCTGAAAATCCACGATACACAGGATGGTTCCCTGACCCAAGTGGCCACCATTGCCGAGTCGGTCTGGTTTAATAGAGCCAAGTGGCTCCTGCAATCTGCCATCCAGAAGAGGTGCGGGTGAGTTTTGTTTGCCAGGGAAAAGGGCCGTGGTTTGTGTTGGGGGCCTGTGGCTGGGAGTGGCCGGCTGGCTCCTGAAAATCCACCATATGCAGTATGGTTCCCAGACCGAAGGGGGCACCATTGCCGAGTCGGGTTGGTTTGATAGAGCCAAGTGGCTCTGCAATCTGCCAGCCAGAAGATGGGCAGGTCAGTTTTACTTCCAGGGAAAAGGGCCGGTAGTTTGTGTTTGGGGGCCTGTGGCTGGGAGTGGCCGGCTGGCTCCTTAAAATCCACGATACGCAAGATGCTTCCAAAAGAAAGGTGGCACAAGTACCGAGTCAGCCTGGTTTGATAGAGCCAAGTGGCTCCTGCAATCTGCCATCCAGAAGCGGGGTGGATGAGTTTTGTTTGCAGGGAAAAGTGCCGTGTTGTGTTTTTGCGAGCCTGTGGCTGGGGATGGCCGGCTGGCTCCTTAAAATCCACGATACGCAGGATGGTTCCCAGACCCAAGGGGGCACCAGTGCCGAGTCAGGCTGGTTTGATAGAGCCAAGTGGCTCCTGCAATCTGCCAGCCAGAAGAGGGCTAGGTCAGTTTTACTTTCAGGGAAAAGGGCCGTAGTTTGTGTTTGGGGGCCTGTGGCTGGGAGTGGCCGGCTGGCCCCTGAAAATCCACGCCGTGCAGGATGGTTCCCAGACCCAAGGGGGCACCAATGCCGAGTCGGGCTGGTTTGATAGAGCCAAGTGGCTCCTGCAATCTGCCAGCCAGAAGCGGGGTAGGTGAGTTGTGTTTGCCAGGCTAAAAGGGCCGGGGTTTTTTTTTCGGGGTCCTGTAGCCTGGAATTGCCGACGGGCTGCTTAAAATCCACGTCATGCAGGATGGTTCCCAGACCCAAGGGGGCACCACTGCCGAGTCGGGCTGGTTTGATAGAGCCAAGTGGCTCCTGCAATCTGCCAGCCAGAAGATGGGCAGGACAGTTTTACTTCCAGGGAAAAGGGCCGTAGTTTGTTTTGAGGGCCTGTGGCTGGGAGTGGCCGGCTGGCTCCTGAAAATCCACGATACGCAAGATGCTCCTAAAATAAAGATGGCACCAGTGCCGAGTCGGGCTGGTTTGATAGAGCCAAGTGGCTCCTGCAATCTGCCAGCCAGAAGCGGGGTGGGTGAGTTTTGTTTTCCAGGGAAAAGGGCCGTCCTTTGATTTTGGGTGCCTGTGGCTGGGGATGGCCGGCTGGTTCCTTAAAATCCACGCCGCGCAGGATGATTCCCTGACCCAAGGGGGCTCCATTGCCGAGTCGGGCTGGTTTGATAGAGCCAAGTGGCTCCTGCAATCTGCAAGCCAGAAGCTGGGCAGGTCAGTTTTACTTCCAGGGAAAAGGGCCGTTAGTTTGTGTTTTGAGGCCTGTGGCTGGGAGTGGCCAGCTGCCTCCTGAAAATCCACGATACGCAGGATGGTTCCCAGATGAAAGGTGGCAACAGTGCCAAGACAGGCTGGTTTGATAGAGCCCAGTGGCTCCTGCAATCTGCCAGCCAGAAGCGGGGTGGGTGAGTTTTGTTAGTCTGGGAAAAGGGCTGTGGTTCCCTTTTGGGGGCCCGTAGCCGGGAATGGCCGGATGGCTCCTTAAAATCCATGCCACGCAGCATGGTTCCCAGACCCAAGGGGGCACCACTGCCGAGGCGGGTTGGTTTGATAGAGCCAAGTGTCTCCTGCAATCTGACAGCCAGAATATGGGCAGGTCAGTTTTACTTCCAGGGAAAAGGGCCGTAGTTTGTGTTTGGGGGCCTGTGGCTGGGAGTGGCCGGCTGGCTCCTGAAAATCCACGATACGCAGGATGGCTCCCAAATGAAAACTGGCACCAATGCCAAGTCGGGCTGGTTTGATTGTACCAAGTGGCTCCTGCAGTCTGCCAGCCAGAAGATGGTCGGGTGAGTTTTGTTTGCCAGGGAAAAGGGCCGTGGTTTGTGTTCGGGGGCCTGTGGCTGGAAATGTCCGGCTGGCTCCTGTAAATCCCCGCCGCGAAGGATGGTTCCCAGACCCAAGGGGGCACCAGTGCCGAGTCAGGCTGGTTTTATAGAGCCATGTGGCTCCTGCAATCTGCCAGCCAGAAGATGGGCAGGTCAGTTTTACTTCCAGGGAAAAGGACCATATTTTGTGTTTGGGGGCCTGTGGCTGGGAGTGGCCGGCTGGCTCCTGAAAATCCACGATACGCAAGATACTTCCAAAAGAAAGGTGGCACAAGTGCCGAGTCGGGCTGTTTTTATAGAGCCAAGTGGCTCCTGCAATCTGCCAGCCAGAAGATGGGCAGGTCAGTTTTACTTCCAGGGAAAATGGCCATAGTTTTTGGTTGGGGCCTGTGGCTGGGAGTGGCCGGCTGGCTCCTGAAAATCCACCATACGCAGGATGGTTCCCAAACCGAAGGGGGCACCATTGCCGAGTCGGGTTGGTTTGATAGAGCCAAGTGGCTCTGCAATCTGCCAGCCAGAAGATGGGCAGGTCAGTTTTACTTCCAGGGAAAAGGGCCGGTAGTTTGTGTTTGGGGGCCTGTGGCTGGGAGTTTCCGGCTGGCTCCTGAAAATCCACGATACGCAAGATGCTTCTAAAAGAAAGGTGGCACAAGTACCGAGTCAGCCTGGTTTGATAGAGTCAAGTGGCTCCTGCAATCTGCCATCCAGAAGCGGGGTGGGTGAGTTTTGTTTGCAGGGAAAAGTGCCGTGTTGTGTTTTTGCGAGCCTGTGGCTGGGGATGGCCGGCTGGCTCCTTAAAATCCACAATACGCAGGATGGTTCCCAGACCCAAGGGGGCACCAGTGCCGAGTCAGGCTGGTTTGATAGAGCCAAGTGGCTCCTGCAGTCTGCCAGCCAGAAGATGGGCAGGTCAGTTTTACTTCCAGGGAAAAGGGCCGGTAGTTTGTGTTTGGGGGCCTGTGGCTGGGAGTGGCCGGCTGGCTCCTGAAAATCCACGATACGCAGGATGGTTCCCAGATGAAAGGTGGCACCAGTGTCAAGTCGGACTGGTTTGATCGAGCCAAGTGGCTCCTGCAATCAGCCAGCCAGAAGCGGGGCGGGTGAGTTTTGTTTGCCAGGGAAAAGGGCCATGGTTTGTGTTGGGGGCCTGTGGCTGGGAGTGGCCGGATGGCTCCTGAAAATCCATGCCGTGGAGGATGGTTCTCAGATGAAAGGTGGCACCAGTGTCGAGTCGGGCTGTTTTGATAGAGCCAAGTGGCTCCTGCAGTCTGCCAGCCAGAAGCGCTGTGGGTGATATTTGTTTGCCTAGGAAAAGGGCCGTGGTTTGTTTTCGGGGGCCTGTGGCTTGGAGTGGCCTGCTGGCTCCTGAAAATCCACGCCGCGCAGGATGGTTCCCAGATGAAAGGTGGCACCAGTGCCGAGTCGGGCTGGTTTGATAGAGCCAAGTGGCTCCTGCAATCTGCCAGCCAGATGATGGGCAGGTCAGTTTACTTCCAGGGAAAAGGGCCGTAGTTTGTGTTTGGGGGTCTGTGGCTGGGAGTGGCCGGCTGGCTCCTGAAAATCGACGATACGCAGGATGGCTCCCAAATGAAAACTGGCTCCAGTGCCAAGTCGGGCTGGTTTGATTGTACCAAGGGTCTCCTGCAGTCTGCCAGCCAGAAGATGGGCAGGTCAGTTTTACTTCCAGGGAAAAGGGCCGTAGTTTGTGTTTGGGGGCCTGTGGTTGGGAGTGGCTGGCTGGCTCCTGAAAATCCACGATACGCAGGATGGTTCCCACATGAAAGGTGGCACCAGTGCCAAGTCGGACTGGTTTGATATTACCAAGTGGCTCCTGCAGTCTGCCAGCCAGAAGATGGGCAGGTCAGTCTTACTTCCAGGGAAAAGGGCCGTAGTTTGTGTTTGGGGGCCTTAGGCTGGGAGACGCCGGCTGGCTCCTGAAAATCCACGATACGCTAGATGGTTCGCAGATGAATGGAGGCACCAGTGCCGAGTTGGGCTGGTTTGATAGAGCCAAGTGGCTCCTGCAATCTGCCAGCCAGAAGCGGGGTGGGTGAGTTTTGTTTGCCAGGGAAAAGGGCCGTGGTTTGTTTTCGGGGGACTGTAGCCTGGAAGGGCCGGCTGGCTCCTTAAAATCCACGCCGTGCAGGATGGTACCCAGACCCAAGGGGGCACCAGTGCCGAGTCGGGCTGGTTTGATAGAGCCAAGTGGCTCCTGCAATCTGCCAGCCAGAAGATGGCCAGGTCAGTTTTACTTTCAGGGAAAAGGGCCGTCGTTTGTGATTGGGGACCTGTGGCTGGGAGTGGCCGGCTGGCTCCTGAAAATCCACGCCGTGCAGGATGGTTTCCAGACCCAAGGGCGCACCAGTGCCGAGTCGGGCTGGTTTGATAGAGCCAAGTGGCTCCTGCAATCTGCCAGCCAGAAGCGGGGTGGGTGAGTTTTGTTTGCCAGGCTAAAAGGGCCGGGGTTTTTTTTTCGGGGTCCTGTAGCCTGGAATTGCCGACTGGCTGCTTAAAATCCACGTCATGCAGGATGGTTCCCAGACCCAAGGGGGCACCACTGCCGAGTCGGGCTGGTTTGATAGAGCCATGTGGCTCCTGCAATCTGCCAGCCAGAAGCGAGGCGGGTGAGTTTTGTTTGCCAAGTTAAAGGGCCGTGGTTTGTGTTCGGGGGCCTGTGCCTGGGAATGGCCGGCTGGCTCCTGAAAATCCACGATACGCAGGATGGTTCTCAGATGAACGGTAGCACCAGTGCTAAGTCGGGCTGGTTTGATAGAGCCAAGTGGGTCCTGCAATCTGCCAGCCAGAAGATGGGCAGGTCAGTTTTACTTCCAGGGAAAAGGGCCGTAGTTTGTGTTAGGGGGCCTGTGGCTGGGAGTGTCTGGCTGGCTCCTGAAAATCCACGATACGCAGGATGGTTTCCAGATGAAAGGTGGCACCAGTGACGAGTCGGACTGGTTTGATAGAGCCAAGTGGCTCCTGCAATCTGCCATCCAAAAGCGGGGTGGGTGCGTTTTGTTTGCCAGGGAAAAGGGCCGTGGTTTCTTTGCGGGGGACTGTGGCCTGGAAGGGCCGGCTGGCTCCTTTAAATGCACGCCGTGCAGGATGGTTCCCAGACCCAAGGGGGCACTGTTGTAATCTTTGCTGCAGTCCCAGCTCTCAGGCTCTTCTCCTTTCTCTGCAGCACTGTCCTGTCTCTCTTCTGAGGGGCTCCTCCTGGGCTCTCGACCCACCCCTATTTATCTCAGTTACCTTCACAAGCCACAGCTGCTGCCCAACTAAGGACCCTGCAGCTGCAGCTCGTTTAGAGTAACTTAGAACCACGTAGGTCTTACAATACAACATATATTCAGGCCCCCACATTTCCCCCCCTTTCTTTTAACAATTACACAATAACAATATACATACAGTCCCAGCTCTCAGGCTGTCTTAGCTCTCGGCCGTCCAGGGGATTCCATACCTTCTCTCTCTCGATGTTTGGCTGCATGTTCGTCTTCACACGGGGTCACCAGTTGTTGTAGTCTTCGCTGCAATGTTCTTCTTCCCTCTCTGCTGGGGCTCTGTTGTAATCTTCGCTGCAATGTTCTTCTTCCCTCTCTGCTGGGGCTCTTCTCCTTTCTCTGCAGCACAGTCCTTTCTATCTTCTCAGGGGCTCCTCTTGGGCTCTTGACCCACCCCTATTTATCTCAGTTGCCTTCACGAGCTACAGCTGCTGCCCAACTAAGGACCCTGCAGCTGCAGCTCGTTTGGAGCAACTCAGAACCACAAGGTCTCACAACACAACATATATTCAGGCCCCCACATTTCCCCCTTTTCTTTTAACAATTACACAATGACAATACACATACAGTTCCAGCTCTCAGGCTGCCACAGCTCTCAGCTGTCCTATCTTCTACCACTTCTTGTTGTTACATTTCTAGTGTCCCAGCTCTCTGGCTGATACTCCAAAGTCCCAGCTCTCTGGCTGATATTCCAAAGTCCCAGCTCTCAGGCTGCTATCTTCTATAGTCCCAGCTCTCTGGCTGATATTCCAAAGTCCCAGCTCTCAGGCTGTCCGGGGGATTCCATACCTCATCACACGGGGTCACCAATTCTCGCAATCTTTGCTGCAGCTTTGTTCTTCCCTCTCTGCTGGGGCTCTTCTTCTATCTTCTCATAGTCCCAGCTCTCTGGCTGATATTCCAAAGTCCCAGCTCTCAGGCTGCCACAGCTCTCGGCTGTCCGGGGGATTCCATACCTTCTCTCACTCTCTGTTTGGCTGCAGCTCGTTTGGAGCAACTCAGACACACACAGACTTTACAATACAACATGTATTCAGGCCCCCACATTTCCCCCTTTTCTTTTAACAATTATAATATACACACAGTCCCAGCTCTCAGGCTGCCTCTTCTATCGTCCCAGCTCTCTGGCTGCCATACACGTAAAGTCCCAGCTCTCAGGCTGTCACAGCTCTCGGCTGTCCGGGGGATTCCATACCTTCTCTCACACGGGGTCACCAGTTGTTGTAATCTTCGCTCTCTGGCTGCTACACACGAAAAGTCCCAGCTCTCAGGCTGTCACAGCTCTCGGCTGTCCGGGGGATTCCATACCTTCTCTCTCTCTCTCTTTTGCTGCATGCACGCTCTCACACGGGGTCACCAGTTGTTGTAATCTTTGCTCTCTGGCTGCCATACACGTAAAGTCCCAGCTCTCAGGCTGTCACAGCTCTCGGCTGTCCGGGGGATTCCATACCTTCTCTCTCTCTCTTTGGCTGCATGCTCGTCTGGAGCAACTCAGACACACACAGACTTTACAATACAACATGTATTCAGGCCCCCACAGGGCACCAGTGCGGAGTCGGGCTGGTTTGATAGAGCCAAGTGGCTCCTGCAATCTGCCAGCCAGAAGATGGGCAGGTGAGTTTTACTTCCAGGGAAAAGGGCCGTAGTTTGTGCTTGGGGGCCTGTGGCTGGGAGTGGCCGGCTGGCTCCTGAAAATCCACGATACGCAGGATGGTTCCCAGATGAAAGGTGGCACCAGTGCCAAGTCAGGTTGGTTTGATTGAGCCAGGTGGCCCCTGCAATCTTCCAGCCAGAAGATGGGCAGGTCAGTTTTACTTCCAGGGAAAAGGGCCGTAGTATGTGTTTGGGGGCCTGTGGCTGGGAGTGGACGGCTGGCTCCTGAAAATCCACGAAACGCAGGATGGTTCCCAGATGAAATGTGGCACGAGTGCCGAGTCGGGCTGGTTTGATAGAGCCAAGTGGCTCCTGCAATCTGCCATCCAGAAGCGGGGTGGGAGAGTTTTGTTTGCCAAGTTAAAGGGCCGTGGTTTGTTTTCGGGGCCCTGTAGCCAGGAATGGCCAGCTGGCTGCTTAAAATCCACGCCACGCAGGATGGTTCCCAGACCCAAGTGGGCACCACTGCCGAGTCGGGCTGGTTTGATAGAGCCAAGTGGCACCTGCAATCTGCCAGCCAGAAGCGGGGTGGGTGAGTTTTGTTTGCCAGGGAAAAGGGCCGTGGTTTGTGTTTGGGGGCCCGTGGCTGGGAGTGGCCGGCTGCCTCCTGAAAATCCAAGAAACACAGGATGGTTCCCTGACCCAAGTGGGCACCAGTGCCGAGTCGGGCTGGTTTGATAGAGCCAAGTGGCTCCTGCAATCTGCCAACCAGAAGATGGGCGGGTGAGTTTTGATTGCCAGGGAAAAGGGCCGTGGTTTGTGTTGGGAGCCTGTGGCTGGGAGTGGCCGGCTGGCTCCTGAAAATCCACGATACGCAGGATGGTTCCCAGATGAAAGGTGGCACCAGTGCCGAGTTGGGCTGCTTTGACAGAGCCAAGTGGCTCCTGCCATCTGCCAGCCAGAAGATGGGCAGGTCAGTTTTACTTCCAGGGAAAAGGGCCGTGGTTTGTTTTCCGGTGCCTGTGACCTGGAATGGCCGGCTTGCTCCTTAAAATACACGATACGCAGGATGGTTCCCATACCCAAGGGGGCACCAGTGCCGAGTCAGGCTGGTTTGATAGAGCCAAGTGGCTCCTGCACTCTGCCAGCCAGAAGATGGGCAGGTCAGTTTTACTTCCAGGGAAAAGGGCCGTAGTTTTTGTTTGGTGGCCTGTGGCTGGGAGTGGCCGGCTGCCTCCTGAAAATCCACGATACGCAGGATGGTTCCCAGATGAAAGGTGGCACCAGTGTCAAGTCGGGATGGTTTGATCGAGCCAAGTGGCTCCTGCAATCTGCCAGCCAGAAGCGGGGTGGGTGAGTTTTGTTTGCCAGGGAAAAGGGCCGTGGTTTGATTTTGGGTGCCTGTGGCTGGGGATGGCCGGCTGGTTCCTTAAAATCCACGCCGCGCAGGATGATTCCCTGACCCAAGGGGGCACCATTGCCGAGTCGGGCTGGTTTGATAGAGCCAAGTGGCTCCTGCAATCTGCCAACCAGAAGATGGGCAGGTCAGTTTTACTTCCAGGGAAAAGGGCCGGTAGTTTGTGTTTTGGGGCCTGTGGCTGGGAGCGGCCGGCTGGCTCCTGAAAATCCACGATACGCAGGATGGTTCCCAGATGAAAGGTGGCACCAGTGCCGAGTCGGGCTGGTTTGATAGAGCCAAGTGGCTCCTGCAATCTGCCAGCCAGAAGATGGGCAGGTCAGTTTTACTTCCAGGGAAAAGGGCCATAGTTTTTGGTTGGGGCCTGTGGCTGGGAGTGGCCGGCTGGCTCCTGAAAATCCACGATACGCAAGATGGTTCCCTGACCCAAGTGGGCACCAGTGTCGAGTCGGGCTGGTTTGATAGAGCCAAGTGGCTCCTGCAATCTGCCAGCCAGAAGATGGGCGGGTGAGTTTTGTTTGCCAGGGAAAAGGGCCGTGGTTTGTGTTGGGGGCCTGTGGCTGGGAGTGGACGGCTGGCTCCTGAAAATCCACGATACGCAGGATGGATCCCAGATGAAAGGTGGCACCAGTGCCGAGTCGGGCTGGTCGGATAGAGCCAAGTGGCTCCTGCAATCTGCCAGCCAGAAGATGGGCAGGTCAGTTTTACTTCCAGGGAAAAGGTTTTTTTTCCGGTGCATGTGACCTGGAATGGCCGGCTGGCTCCTGAAAATCCATGCCGTGGAGGATGGTTCTCAGATGAAAGGAGGCACCAGTGCCGAGTCAGGCTGTTTTGATAGAGCCAAGTGGCTCCTGCAATCTGCCAGCCAGAAGATGGGCAGGACAGTTTTACTTCCAGGGAAAAGGGCCGTAGTTTGTTTTGAGGGCCTGTGGCTGGGAGTGGCCGGCTGGCACCTGAAAATCTACGATACGCAGGATGATTCCCAGACTCAAGTTGGCAGCACTGCCAAGTCTTGCTGGTTTGATAGAGCCATGTGGCTCCTGCATTCTGCCAGCCAGAAGATGGGCAGGTCAGTTTTACTTCCAGGGAAAAGGGCCGTAGTTTGTGTTTGGGGGCCTGTGGTTGGGAGTGGCCGGCTGGCACCTGAAAATCCACGATACGCAAGATGCTCTTAAAAGAAAGGTGGCACCAGTGCCGAGTCGGGCTGGTTTGATAGAGCCAAGTGGCTCCTGCAATCTGCCAGCCAGAAGACGGGTGGGTGAGTTTTGTTTGCCAGGGAAGAGGGCCGTCTTTGATTTTGGGTGCCTGTGGCTGGGGATGGCCGGCGGGCTCCTTAAAATCCACGCCGCGCAGGATGGTTCCCAGATGAAAGGTGGCACCAGTGCCGAGTCGGGCAGGTTTGATAGAGCGAAGTGGCTCCTGCAATTTGCCAGCCAGAAGCGAGGTGGGTGAGTTTTGTTTGCGAAGTCAAAGGGCCGTGGTTTGTTTTCGGGGGCCTGTGGCTGGGACTGGCCGGCTGGCTGCTTAAAATCCAGGCCGCGGAGGATGATTCCCTGACCCAAGGGGGCACCAGTGCCGAGGCGGGTTGGTTTGATAGAGCCATGTGGCTCCTGCAATCTGCCTGCCAGAAGATGGGCAGGTCAGTTTTACTTCCAGGGAAAAGGGCCGGTAGTTTGTGTTTTGGGGCCTGTGGCTGGGAGTGGCCGGCTGCCTCCTGAAAATCCACGATACGCAGGATGGTTCCCAGATGACAGGTGGCAACAGTGCCAAACAGGCTGGTTTGATCGAGCCAAGTGGCTCCTGCAATCTGCCAGCCAGAAGCGGGGTGGGTGAGTTTTGTTAGCCTGGGAAAAGGGCTGTGGTTTGCTTTTGGGGGCCTGTAGCCGGGAATGGCCGGCTGGCTCCTTAAAATCCACGCCACGCAGGATGGTTCCCAGACCCAAGGGGGCACCACTGCCAAGTCGGGCAGGTTTGATAGAGCCAAGTGGCTCCTGCAATCTACCAGCCAGAAGCGGGGTGGGTGAGTTTTGTTCGCAGGGAAAAGGGCCGTGGTTTGTGTTTGGGGGCCTGTGCCTGGGAGTTTCCGGCTGGCTCCTTAAAATCCTCGATACGCAGGAAGATACCCAGACCCAAGGGGGCACCACTGCCGAGGCGGGTTGGTTTGATAGAGCCAAGTGGCTCCTGCAATCTGCCAGACAGATGATGGGCAGGTCAGTTTTACTTCCAGGGAAAAGGGCCGTAGTTTGTGTTTGGGGGCCTGTGGCTGGGAGTGGCCGGCTGGCTCCTGAAAATCCACGATACGCAGGATGGCTCCCAAATGAAAACTGACACCAGTGCCAAGTCGGGCTGGTTTGATTGTACCAAGTGGCTCCTGCAGTCTGCCAGCCAGAAGCGGGGTGGGTGAGTTTTGTTTGCCAGGGAAAAGGGCCGTGGTTTGTGTTCGGGGGCCTATGGCTGGAAATGTCCGGCTGCCTCCTGTAAATCCCCGCCGCGGAGGATGATTCCCAGACCCAAGGGGGCACCAGTGCCGAGTCAGGCTGGTTTGATAGAGCCAAGTGGCTCTGCAATCTGCCAGCCAGAAGATGGGCAGGTCAGTTTTACTTCCAGGGAAAAGGGCCGGTAGTTTGTGTTTGGGGGCCTGTGGCTGGGAGTGGCCGGCTGGCTCCTTAAAATCCACGATACGCAAGATGCTTCCAAAAGAAAGGTGGCACAAGTACCGAGTCAGCCTGGTTTGATAGAGCCAAGTGGCTCCTGCAATCTGCCAGCCAGAAGCGGGGCGGGTGAGTTTTGTTTGCCAGGGAAAAGGGCCGTGTTTTGTTTTCGGGGTACTGTAGCCTGGAAGGGCCGGCTGGCTCCTTAAAATCCACGCCGTGCAGGATGGTACCCAGACCCAAGGGGGCACCAGTGCGGAGTCGGGCTGGTTTGATAGAGCCAAGTGGCTCCTGCAATCTGCCAGCCAGAAGATGGCCAGGTCAGTTTTACTTTCAGGGAAAAGGGCCGTAGTTTGTGTTTGGGGGCCTGTGGCTGGGAGTGGCCGGCTGGCCCCTGAAAATCCACGCCGTGCAGGATGGTTTCCAGACCCAAGGGGGCACCAGTGCCGAGTCGGGCTGGTTTGATAGAGCCAAGTGGCTCCTGCAATCTGCCAGCCAGAAGCGGGGTGGGTGAGTTTTGTTTGCCAGGGAAAAGGGCCGTGGTTTGTGTTTGGGGGCCCGTGGCTGGGAGTGGCCGGCTGCCTCCTGAAAATCCAAGAAACACAGGATGGTTCCCTGACCCAAGTGGGCACCAGTGCCGAGTCGGGCTGGTTTGATAGAGCCAAGTGGCTCCTGCAATCTGCCAACCAGAAGATGGGCGGGTGAGTTTTGATTGCCAGGGAAAAGGGCCGTGGTTTGTGTTGGGAGCCTGTGGCTGGGAGTGGCCGGCTGGCTCCTGAAAATCCACGATACGCAGGATGGTTCCCAGATGAAAGGTGGCACCAGTGCCGAGTTGGGCTGCTTTGACAGAGCCAAGTGGCTCCTGCCATCTGCCAGCCAGAAGATGGGCAGGTCAGTTTTACTTCCAGGGAAAAGGGCCGTGGTTTGTTTTCCGGTGCCTGTGACCTGGAATGGCCGGCTGGCTCCTTAAAATCCACGATACGCAGGATGGTTCCCATACCCAAGGGGGCACCAGTGCCGAGTCAGGCTGGTTTGATAGAGCCAAGTGGCTCCTGCACTCTGCCAGCCAGAAGATGGGCAGGTCAGTTTTACTTCCAGGGAAAAGGGCCGTAGTTTTTGTTTGGTGGCCTGTGGCTGGGAGTGGCCGGCTGCCTCCTGAAAATCCACGATACGCAGGATGGTTCCCAGATGAAAGGTGGCACCAGTGTCAAGTCGGGATGGTTTGATCGAGCCAAGTGGCTCCTGCAATCTGCCAGCCAGAAGCGGGGTGGGTGAGTTTTGTTTGCCAGGGAAAAGGGCCGTGGTTTGATTTTGGGTGCCTGTGGCTGGGGATGGCCGGCTGGTTCCTTAAAATCCACGCCGCGCAGGATGATTCCCTGACCCAAGGGGGCACCATTGCCGAGTCGGGCTGGTTTGATAGAGCCAAGTGGCTCCTGCAATCTGCCAACCAGAAGATGGGCAGGTCAGTTTTACTTCCAGGGAAAAGGGCCGGTAGTTTGTGTTTTGGGGCCTGTGGCTGGGAGCGGCCGGCTGGCTCCTGAAAATCCACGATACGCAGGATGGTTCCCAGATGAAAGGTGGCACCAGTGCCGAGTCGGGCTGGTTTGATAGAGCCAAGTGGCTCCTGCAATCTGCCAGCCAGAAGATGGGCAGGTCAGTTTTACTTCCAGGGAAAAGGGCCATAGTTTTTGGTTGGGGCCTGTGGCTGGGAGTGGCCGGCTGGCTCCTGAAAATCCACGATACGCAAGATGGTTCCCTGACCCAAGTGGGCACCAGTGTCGAGTCGGGCTGGTTTGATAGAGCCAAGTGGCTCCTGCAATCTGCCAGCCAGAAGATGGGCGGGTGAGTTTTGTTTGCCAGGGAAAAGGGCCGTGGTTTGTGTTGGGGGCCTGTGGCTGGGAGTGGACGGCTGGCTCCTGAAAATCCACGATACGCAGGATGGATCCCAGATGAAAGGTGGCACCAGTGCCGAGTCGGGCTGGTCGGATAGAGCCAAGTGGCTCCTGCAATCTGCCAGCCAGAAGATGGGCAGGTCAGTTTTACTTCCAGGGAAAAGGTTTTTTTTCCGGTGCATGTGACCTGGAATGGCCGGCTGGCTCCTGAAAATCCATGCCGTGGAGGATGGTTCTCAGATGAAAGGAGGCACCAGTGCCGAGTCGGGCTGTTTTGATAGAGCCAAGTGGCTCCTGCAATCTGCCAGCCAGAAGATGGGCAGGACAGTTTTACTTCCAGGGAAAAGGGCCGTAGTTTGTTTTGAGGGCCTGTGGCTGGGAGTGGCCGGCTGGCACCTGAAAATCTACGATACGCAGGATGATTCCCAGACTCAAGTTGGCAGCACTGCCAAGTCTTGCTGGTTTGATAGAGCCATGTGGCTCCTGCATTCTGCCAGCCAGAAGATGGGCAGGTCAGTTTTACTTCCAGGGAAAAGGGCCGTAGTTTGTGTTTGGGGGCCTGTGGTTGGGAGTGGCCGGCTGGCACCTGAAAATCCACGATACGCAAGATGCTCTTAAAAGAAAGGTGGCACCAGTGCCGAGTCGGGCTGGTTTGATAGAGCCAAGTGGCTCCTGCAATCTGCCAGCCAGAAGACGGGTGGGTGAGTTTTGTTTGCCAGGGAAGAGGGCCGTCTTTGATTTTGGGTGCCTGTGGCTGGGGATGGCCGGCGGGCTCCTTAAAATCCACGCCGCGCAGGATGGTTCCCAGATGAAAGGTGGCACCAGTGCCGAGTCGGGCAGGTTTGATAGAGCGAAGTGGCTCCTGCAATTTGCCAGCCAGAAGCGAGGTGGGTGAGTTTTGTTTGCGAAGTCAAAGGGCCGTGGTTTGTTTTCGGGGGCCTGTGGCTGGGACTGGCCGGCTGGCTGCTTAAAATCCAGGCCGCGGAGGATGATTCCCTGACCCAAGGGGGCACCAGTGCCGAGGCGGGTTGGTTTGATAGAGCCATGTGGCTCCTGCAATCTGCCTGCCAGAAGATGGGCAGGTCAGTTTTACTTCCAGGGAAAAGGGCCGGTAGTTTGTGTTTTGGGGCCTGTGGCTGGGAGTGGCCGGCTGCCTCCTGAAAATCCACGATACGCAGGATGGTTCCCAGATGACAGGTGGCAACAGTGCCAAACAGGCTGGTTTGATCGAGCCAAGTGGCTCCTGCAATCTGCCAGCCAGAAGCGGGGTGGGTGAGTTTTGTTAGCCTGGGAAAAGGGCTGTGGTTTGCTTTTGGGGGCCTGTAGCCGGGAATGGCCGGCTGGCTCCTTAAAATCCACGCCACGCAGGATGGTTCCCAGACCCAAGGGGGCACCACTGCCAAGTCGGGCAGGTTTGATAGAGCCAAGTGGCTCCTGCAATCTACCAGCCAGAAGCGGGGTGGGTGAGTTTTGTTCGCAGGGAAAAGGGCCGTGGTTTGTGTTTGGGGGCCTGTGCCTGGGAGTTTCCGGCTGGCTCCTTAAAATCCTCGATACGCAGGAAGATACCCAGACCCAAGGGGGCACCACTGCCGAGGCGGGTTGGTTTGATAGAGCCAAGTGGCTCCTGCAATCTGCCAGACAGATGATGGGCAGGTCAGTTTTACTTCCAGGGAAAAGGGCCGTAGTTTGTGTTTGGGGGCCTGTGGCTGGGAGTGTCCGGCTGGCTCCTGAAAATCCACGATACGCAGGATGGCTCCCAAATGAAAACTGACACCAGTGCCAAGTCGGGCTGGTTTGATTGTACCAAGTGGCTCCTGCAGTCTGCCAGCCAGAAGCGGGGTGGGTGAGTTTTGTTTGCCAGGGAAAAGGGCCGTGGTTTGTGTTCGGGGGCCTATGGCTGGAAATGTCCGGCTGCCTCCTGTAAATCCCCGCCGCGGAGGATGATTCCCAGACCCAAGGGGGCACCAGTGCCGAGTCAGGCTGGTTTGATAGAGCCAAGTGGCTCTGCAATCTGCCAGCCAGAAGATGGGCAGGTCAGTTTTACTTCCAGGGAAAAGGGCCGGTAGTTTGTGTTTGGGGGCCTGTGGCTGGGAGTGGCCGGCTGGCTCCTTAAAATCCACGATACGCAAGATGCTTCCAAAAGAAAGGTGGCACAAGTACCGAGTCAGCCTGGTTTGATAGAGCCAAGTGGCTCCTGCAATCTGCCAGCCAGAAGCGGGGCGGGTGAGTTTTGTTTGCCAGGGAAAAGGGCCGTGTTTTGTTTTCGGGGGACTGTAGCCTGGAAGGGCCGGCTGGCTCCTTAAAATCCACGCCGTGCAGGATGGTACCCAGACCCAAGGGGGCACCAGTGCGGAGTCGGGCTGGTTTGATAGAGCCAAGTGGCTCCTGCAATCTGCCAGCCAGAAGATGGCCAGGTCAGTTTTACTTTCAGGGAAAAGGGCCGTAGTTTGTGTTTGGGGGCCTGTGGCTGGGAGTGGCCGGCTGGCCCCTGAAAATCCACGCCGTGCAGGATGGTTTCCAGACCCAAGGGGGCACCAATGCCGAGTCGGGCTGGTTTGATAGAGCCAAGTGGCTCCTGCAATCTGCCAGCCAGAAGCGGGGTGGGTGAGTTTTGTTTGCCAGGCTAAAAGGGCCGGGGTTTGTTTTCGGGGTCCTGTAGCCTGGAATTGCCGACTGGCTGCTTAAAATCCACGTCATGCAGGATGGTTCCCAGACCCAAGGGGGCACCACTGCCGAGTCGGGCTGGTTTGATAGAGCCATGTGGCTCCTGCAATCTGCCAGCCAGAAGCGAGGCGGGTGAGTTTTGTTTGCCAAGTTAAAGGGCCGTGGTTTGTGTTCGGGGGCCTGTGGCTGGGAATGGCCGGCTGGCTCCTGAAAATCCACGATACGCAGGATGGTTCCCAGATGTACGGTAGCACCAGTGCTAAGTCGGGCTGGTTTGATAGAGCCAAGTGGGTCTTGCAATCTGCCAGCCAGAAGATGGGCAGGTCAGTTTTACTTCCAGGGAAAAGGACCGTAGTTTGTGTTAGGGGGCCTGTGGTTGGGAGTGGCTGGCTGGCTCCTGAAAATCCACGATACGCAGGATGGTTTCCAGATGAAAGGTGGCACCAGTGACGAGTCGGACTGCTTTGATATTACCAAGTGGCTCCTGCAATCTGCCAGCCAGAAGATGGCAGGTCAGTTTTACTTCGAGGGAAAAGGGCCGTAGTTTGTGTTTGGGGGCCTTTGGCTGGGAGAGGCCGACTGGCTCCTGAAAATCCACGATACGCAAGTTGTTTCCCAGATGAAAAGAGGCACCAGTGCCGAGTCGGGCTGGTTTGATAGAGCCAAGTGGCTCCTGCAATCTGCCATCCAAAAGCGGGGTGGGTGCGTTTTGTTTGCCAGGGAAAAGGGCCGTGGTTTCTTTGCGGGGGACTGTGGCCTGGAAGGGCCGGCTGGCTCCTTTAAATGCACGCCGTGCAGGATGGTTCCCAGACCCAAGGGGGCACTGTTGTAATCTTTGCTGCAGTCCCAGCTCTCAGGCTCTTCTCCTTTCTCTGCAGCACAGTCCTGTCTCTCTTCTCAGGGGCTCCTCCTGGGCTCTCGACCCACCCCTATTTATCTCAGTTACCTTCACAAGCCACAGCTGCTGCCCAACTAAGGACCCTGCAGCTGCAGCTCGTTTAGAGTAACTTAGAACCACATAGGTCTTACAATACAACATATATTCAGGCCCCCACATTTCCCCCCTTTTCTTTTAACAATTACACAATAACAATATACATACAGTCCCAGCTCTCAGGCTGTCTTAGCTCTCGGCCGTCCAGGGGATTCCATACCTTCTCTCTCTCGATGTTTGGCTGCATGTTCATCTTCACACGGGGTCACCAGTTGTTGTAGTCTTCGCTGCAATGTTCTTCTTCCCTCTCTGCTGGGGCTCTGTTGTAATCTTCGCTGCAATGTTCTTCTTCCCTCTCTGCTGGGGCTCTTCTCCTTTCTCTGCAGCACAATCCTTTCTATCTTCTCAGGGGCTCCTCTTGGGCTCTTGACCCACCCCTATTTATCTCAGTTGCCTTCACGAGCTACAGCTGCTGCCCAACTAAGGACCCTGCAGCTGCAGCTCGTTTGGAGCAACTCAGAACCACAAGGTCTCACAACACAACATATATTCAGGCCCCCACATTTCCCCCTTTTCTTTTAACAATTACACAATGACAATACACATACAGTTCCAGCTCTCAGGCTGCCACAGCTCTCAGCTGTCCTATCTTCTACCACTTCTTGTTGTTACATTTCTAGTGTCCCAGCTCTCTGGCTGATACTCCAAAGTCCCAGCTCTCTGGCTGATATTCCAAAGTCCCAGCTCTCAGGCTGCTATCTTCTATAGTCCCAGCTCTCTGGCGGATATTCCAAAGTCCCAGCTCTCAGGCTGTCCGGGGGATTCCATACCTCATCACACGGGGTCACCAATTCTCGCAATCTTTGCTGCAGCTTTGTTCTTCCCTCTCTGCTGGGGCTCTTCTTCTATCTTCTCATAGTCCCAGCTCTCTGGCTGATATTCCAAAGTCCCAGCTCTCAGGCTGCCACAGCTCTCAGCTGTCCGGGGGATTCCATACCTTCTCTCTCTCTCTGTTTGGCTGCAGCTCGTTTGGAGCAACTCAGACACACACAGACTTTACAATACAACATGTATTCAGGCCCCCACATTTCCCCCTTTTCTTTTAACAATTATAATATACACACAGTCCCAGCTCTCAGGCTGCCTCTTCTATCGTCCCAGCTCTCTGGCTGCCATACACGTAAAGTCCCAGCTCTCAGGCTGTCACAGCTCTCGGCTGTCCGGGGGATTCCATACCTTCTCTCACACGGGGTCACCAGTTGTTGTAATCTTCGCTCTCTGGCTGCTATACACGAAAAGTCCCAGCTCTCAGGCTGTCACAGCTCTCGGCTGTCCGGGGGATTCCATACCTTCTCTCTCTCTCTCTTTTGCTGCATGCACGTTCTCACACGGGGTCACCAGTTGTTGTAATCTTTGCTCTCTGGCTGCCATACACGTAAAGTCCCACCTCTCAGGCTGTCACAGCTCTCGGCTGTCCGGGGGATTCCATACCTTCTCTCTCTCTCTTTGGCTGCATGCTCGTCTGGAGCAACTCAGACACACACAGACTTTACAATACAACATGTATTCAGGCCCCCACAGGGCACCAGTGCGGAGTCGGGCTGGTTTGATAGAGCCAAGTGGCTCCTGCAATCTGCCAGCCAGAAGATGGGCAGGTGAGTTTTACTTCCAGGGAAAAGGGCCGTAGTTTGTGCTTGGGGGCCTGTGGCTGGGAGTGGCCAGCTGGCTCCTGAAAATCCACGATACGCAGGATGGTTCCCAGATGAAAGGTGGCACCAGTGCCAAGTCAGGTTGGTTTGATTGAGCCAGGTGGCCCCTGCAATCTGCCAGCCAGAAGATGGGCAGGTCAGTTTTACTTCCAGGGAAAAGGGCCGTAGTATGTGTTTGGGGGCCTGTGGCTGGGAGTGGACGGCTGGCTCCTGAAAATCCACGAAACGCAGGATGGTTCCCAGATGAAATGTGGCACGAGTGCCGAGTCAGGCTGGTTTGATAGAGCCAAATGGCTCCTGCAATCTGCCAGCCAGAAGCGGGGTGGGAGAGTTTTGTTTGCCAAGTTAAAGGGCCGTGGTTTGTTTTCGGGGGCCTGTAGCCTGGAATGGCCGGCTGGCTGCTTAAAATCCACGCCACGCAGGATGGTTCCCAGACCCAAGTGGGCACCACAGCCGAGTCGGGCTGGTTTGATAGAGCCAAGTGGCTGCTCCAATCTGCCAGCCAGAAGCGGGGTGGGTGAGTTTTGTTTGCCAGGGAAAAGGGCCGTGGTTTGTGTTTGGGGGCCCGTGGCTGGGAGTGGCCGGCTGCCTCCTGAAAATCCAAGAAACACTAGATGGTTCCCTGACCCAAGTGGGCACCAGTGCCGAGTCGGGCTGGTTTGATAGAGCCAAGTGGCTCCTGCAATCTGCCAGCCAGAAGATGGGCGGGTGAGTTTTGCTTGCCAGGGAAAAGGGCCGTGGTTTGTGTTGGGGGCCTGTGGCTGGGAGTGGACGGCTGGCTCCTGAAAATCCACGATACGCAGGATGGTTCCCAGATGAAAGGTGGCACCAGTGCCGAGTCGGGCTGGTCGGATAGAGCCAAGTGGCTCCTGCAATCTGCCAGCCAGAAGATGGGAAGGTCAGTTTTACTTCCAGGGAAAAGGTTTTTTTTCCGGTGCATGTGACCTGGAATGGCCGGCTGGCTCATGAAAATCCATGCCGTGGAGTATGGTTCTCAGATGAAAGGAGGCACCAGTGCCGAGTCGGGCTGTTTTGATAGAGCCAAGTGGCTCCTGCAATCTGCCAGCCAGAAGCGGTGTGGGTGATATTTGTTTGCCCTGGAAAAGGGCCGTGGTTTGTTTTCGGGGGCCTGTGGCTGGGAGTGGCCGGCTGGCTCCTTAAAATCCACGCCGCGCAGGATGGTTCCCAGATGAAAGGTGGCACCAGTGCCGAGTCGGGCAGGTTTGATAGAGCGAAGTGGCTCCTGCAATTTGCCAGCAAGAAGCGAGGCGGGTGAGTTTTGTTTGCGAAGTCAAAGGGCCGTGGTTTGTGTTCGGGGGCCTGTGGCTGGGACTGGCCGGCTGGCTGCTTAAAATCCAGGCCGCGCAGGATGATTCCCTGACCCAAGGGGGCACCAGTGCCGAGGCGGGTTGGTTTGATAGAGCCAAGTGGCTCCTGCAATCTGCCTGCCAGAAGATGGGCAGGTCAGTTTTACTTCCAGGGAAAAGGGCCGGTAGTTTGTGTTTTGGGGCCTGTGGCTGGGAGTGGCCGGCTGCCTCCTGAAAATCCACGATACGCAGGATGGTTCCCAGATGAAAGGTGGCAACAGTGCCAAGACAGGCTGGTTTGATAGAGCCAAGTGGCTCCTGCAATCTGCCAGCCAGAAGCGGGGTGGGTGAGTTTTGTTAGCCTGGGAAAAGGGCTGTGGTTTGCTTTTGGGGGCCTGTAGCCGGGAATGGCCGGCTGGCGGATTAAAATCCACGCCACGCAGGATGGTTCCCAGACCCAAGGGGGCACCACTGCCAAGTCGGGCAGGTTTGATAGAGCCAAGTGGCTCCTGCAATCTACCAGCCAGAAGCGGGGTGGGTGAGTTTTGTTCGCAGGTAAAAGGGCCGTGGTTTGTGTTTGGGGGCCTGTGCCTGGGAGTTTCCGGCTGGCTCCTGAAAATCCTCGATACGCAGGAAGATACCCAGACCCAAGGGGGCACCACTGCCGAGGCGGGTTGGTTTGATAGAGCCAAGTGGCTCCTGCAATCTGCCAGACAGATGATGGGCAGGTCAGTTTTACTTCCAGGGAAAAGGGCCGTAGTTTGTGTTTGGGGGCCTGTGGCTGGGAGTGTCCGGCTGGCTCCTGAAAATCCACGATACGCAGGATGGCTCCCAAATGAAAACTGGCACTAGTGCCAAGTCGGGCTGGTTTGATTGTACCAAGTGGCTCCTGCAGTCTGCCAGCCAGAAGCGGGGTGGGTGAGTTTTGTTTGCCAGGGAAAAGGGCCGTGGTTTGTGTTCGGGGGCCTGTGGCTGGAAATGTCCGGCTGGCTCCTGTAAATCCCCGCCGCGGAGGATGATTCCCAGACGCAAGGGGGCACCAGTGCCGAGTCAGGCTGGTTTTATAGAGCCATGTGGCTCCTGCAATCTGCCAGCCAGAAGATGGGCAGGTCAGTTTTACTTCCAGGGAAAAGGACCATATTTTGTGTTTGGGGGCCTGTGGCTGGGAGTGGCCGGCTGGCTCCTGAAAATCCACGATACGCAAGATGCTTCCAAAAGAAAGGTGGCACAAGTGCCGAGTCGGGCTGTTTTGATAGAGCCAAGTGGCTCCTGCAATCTGCCAGCCAGAAGATGGGCAGGTCAGTTTTACTTCCAGGGAAAATGGCCATAGTTTTTGGTTGGGGCCTGTGGCTGGGAGTGGCCGGCTGGCTCCTGAAAATCCACGATACGCAGGATGGTTCGCAGATGAATGGAGGCACCAGTGCCGAGTTGGGCTGGTTTGATGGAGCCAAGTGGCTCCTGCAATCTGCCAGCCAGAAGCGGGGCGGGTGAGTTTTGTTTGCCAGGGAAAAGGGCCATGGTTTGTTTTCGGGGGACTGTAGCCTGGAATGGCCGCCTGGCTCCTTAAAATCCACGCCGTGCAGGATGGTATCCAGACCCAAGGGGGCACCAGTGCGGAGTCGGGCTGGTTTGATAGAGCCAAGTGGGTCCTGCAATCTGCCAGCCAGAAGATGGGCAGGTCAGTTTTACTTCCAGGGAAAAGGACCGTAGTTTGTGTTAGGGGGCCTGTGGCTGGGAGTGGCTGGCTGGCTCCTGAAAATCCACGATACGCAGGATGGTTTCCAGATGAAAGGTGGCACCAGTGACGAGTCGGACTGCTTTGATATTACCAAGTGGCTCCTGCAATCTGCCAGCCAGAAGATGGCAGGTCAGTTTTACTTCGAGGGAAAAGGGCCGTAGTTTGTGTTTGGGGGCCTTTGGCTGCGAGAGGCCGACTGGCTCCTGAAAATCCACGATACGCAAGTTGTTTCCCAGATGAAAAGAGGCACCAGATCCGAGTCGGGCTGGTTTGATAGAGCCATGTGGCTCCTGCAATCTGCCATCCAAAAGCGGGGTGGGTGCGTTTTGTTTGCCAGGGAAAAGGGCCGTGGTTTCTTTGCGGGGGACTGTGGCCTGGAAGGGCCGGCTGGTTCCTTTAAATGCACGCCGTGCAGGATGGTTCCCAGACCCAAGGGGGCACTGTTGTAATCTTTGCTGCAGTCCCAGCTCTCAGGCTCTTCTCCTTTCTCTGCAGCACAGTTCTGTCTCTCTTCTCAGGGGCTCCTCCTGGGCTCTCGACCCACCCCTATTTATCTCAGTTACCTTCACAAGCCACAGCTGCTGCCCAACTAAGGACCCTGCAGCTGCAGCTCGTTTAGAGTAACTTAGAACCACATAGGTCTTACAATACAACATATATTCAGGCCCCCACATTTCCCCCCTTTTCTTTTAACAATTACACAATAACAATATACATACAGTCCCAGCTCTCAGGCTGTCTTAGCTCTCGGCCGTCCAGGGGATTCCATACCTTCTCTCTCTCGATGTTTGGCTGCATGTTCGTCTTCACACGGGGTCACCAGTTGTTGTAGTCTTCGCTGCAATGTTCTTCTTCCCTCTCTGCTGGGGCTCTGTTGTAATCTTCGCTGCAATGTTCTTCTTCCCTCTCTGCTGGGGCTCTTCTCCTTTCTCTGCAGCACAGTCCTTTCTATCTTCTCAGGGGCTCCTCTTGGGCTCTTGACCCACCCCTATTTATCTCAGTTGCCTTCACGAGCTACAGCTGCTGCCCAACTAAGGACCCTGCAGCTGCAGCTCGTTTGGAGCAACTCAGAACCACAAGGTCTCACAACACAACATATATTCAGGCCCCCACATTTCCCCCTTTTCTTTTAACAATTACACAATGACAATACACATACAGTTCCAGCTCTCAGGCTGCCACAGCTCTCAGCTGTCCTATCTTCTACCACGTCTTGTTGTTACATTTCTAGTGTCCCAGCTCTCTGGCTGATACTCCAAAGTCCCAGCTCTCTGGCTGATATTCCAAAGTCCCAGCTCTCAGGCTGCTATCTTCTATAGTCCCAGCTCTCTGGCTGATATTCCAAAGTCCCAGCTCTCAGGCTGTCCGGGGGATTCCATACCTCATCACACGGGGTCACCAATTCTCGCAATCTTTGCTGCAGCTTTGTTCTTCCCTCTCTGCTGGGGCTCTTCTTCTATCTTCTCATAGTCCCAGCTCTCTGGCTGATATTCCAAAGTCCCAGCTCTCAGGCTGCCACAGCTCTCGGCTGTCCGGGGGATTCCATACCTTCTCTCTCTCTCTGTTTGGCTGCAGCTCGTTTGGAGCAACTCAGACACACACAGACTTTACAATACAACATGTATTCAGGCCCCCACATTTCCCCCTTTTCTTTTAACAATTATAATATACACACAGTCCCAGCTCTCAGGCTGCCTCTTCTATCGTCCCAGCTCTCTGGCTGCCATACACGTAAAGTCCCAGCTCTCAGGCTGTCACAGCTCTCGGCTGTCCGGGGGATTCCATACCTTCTCTCACACGGGGTCACCAGTTGTTGTAATCTTCGCTCTCTGGCTGCTATACACGAAAAGTCCCAGCTCTCAGGCTGTCACAGCTCTCGGCTGTCCGGGGGATTCCATACCTTCTCTCTCTCTCTCTTTTGCTGCATGCACGCTCTCACACGGGGTCACCAGTTGTTGTAATCTTTGCTCTCTGGCTGCCATACACGTAAAGTCCCAGCTCTCAGGCTGTCACAGCTCTCGGCTGTCCGGGGGATTCCATACCTTCTCTCTCTCTCTTTGGCTGCATGCTCGTCTGGAGCAACTCAGACACACACAGACTTTACAATACAACATGTATTCAGGCCCCCACAGGGCACCAGTGCGGAGTCGGGCTGGTTTGATAGAGCCAAGTGGCTCCTGCAATCTGCCAGCCAGAAGATGGGCAGGTGAGTTTTACTTCCAGGGAAAAGGGCCGTAGTTTGTGCTTGGGGGCCTGTGGCTGGGAGTGGCCGGCTGGCTCCTGAAAATCCACGATACGCAGGATGGTTCCCAGATGAAAGGTGGCACCAGTGCCAAGTCAGGTTGGTTTGATTGAGCCAGGTGGCCCCTGCAATCTGCCAGCCAGAAGATGGGCAGGTCAGTTTTACTTCCAGGGAAAAGGGCCGTAGTATGTGTTTGGGGGCCTGTGGCTGGGAGTGGACGGCTGGCTCCTGAAAATCCACGAAACGCAGGATGGTTCCCAGATGAAATGTGGCACGAGTGCCGAGTCGGGCTGGTTTGATAGAGCCAAGTGGCTCCTGCAATCTGCCAGCCAGAAGCGGGGTGGGAGAGTTTTGTTTGCCAAGTTAAAGGGCCGTGGTTTGTTTTCGGGGGCCTGTAGCCTGGAATGGCCGGCTGGCTGCTTAAAATCCACGCCACGCAGGATGGTTCCCAGACCCAAGTGGGCACCACAGCCGAGTCGGGCTGGTTTGATAGAGCCAAGTGGCTGCTCCAATCTGCCAGCCAGAAGCGGGGTGGGTGAGTTTTGTTTGCCAGGGAAAAGGGCCGTGGTTTGTGTTTGGGGGCCCGTGGCTGGGAGTGGCCGGCTGCCTCCTGAAAATCCAAGAAACACAGGATGGTTCCCTGACCCAAGTGGGCACCAGTGCCGAGTCGGGCTGGTTTGATAGAGCCAAGTGGCTCCTGCAATCTGCCAGCCAGAAGATGGGCGGGTGAGTTTTGCTTGCCAGGGAAAAGGGCCGTGGTTTGTGTTGGGGGCCTGTGGCTGGGAGTGGACGGCTGGCTCCTGAAAATCCACGATACACAGGATGGTTCCCAGATGAAAGGTGGCACCAGTGCCGAGTCGGGCTGGTCGGATAGAGCCAAGTGGCTCCTGCAATCTGCCAGCCAGAAGATGGGAAGGTCAGTTTTACTTCCAGGGAAAAGGTTTTTTTTCCGGTGCATGTGACCTGGAATGGCCGGCTGGCTCATGAAAATCCATGCCGTGGAGTATGGTTCTCAGATGAAAGGAGGCACCAGTGCCGAGTCGGGCTGTTTTGATAGAGCCAAGTGGCTCCTGCAATCTGCCAGCCAGAAGCGGTGTGGGTGATATTTGTTTGCCCTGGAAAAGGGCCGTGGTTTGTTTTCGGGGGCCTGTGGCTGGGAGTGGCCGGCTGGCTCCTTAAAATCCACGCCGCGCAGGATGGTTCCCAGATGAAAGGTGGCACCAGTGCCGAGTCGGGCAGGTTTGATAGAGCGAAGTGGCTCCTGCAATTTGCCAGCCAGAAGCGAGGCGGGTGAGTTTTGTTTGCGAAGTCAAAGGGCCGTGGTTTGTGTTCGGGGGCCTGTGGCTGGGAGTGGCCGGCTGGCTCCTTAAAATCCACGATACGCGCAGGATGGTTCCCAGACCCAAGGGGGCACCAGTGCCGAGTCAGGCTGGTTTGATAGAGCCAAGTGGCTCCTGCAATCTGCCAGCCAAAAGATGGGCAGGTCAGTTTTACTTCCAGGGAAAAGGGCCGTGGTTTTTTTTTCGAGGGCCTGTGGCTGGGAGTGGCCAGCTGGCTCCTGAAAATCCACAATTCGCAGGATGGTTCCCAGATGAAAGGTGGCACCAGTGACAAGTCAGGCTGGTTTGATAGAGCCATGTGGCTCCTGCATTGTGCCAGCCAGAAGATGGGTGGGTCAGTTTTACTTCCAGGGAAAAGGGCCGTAGTTTGTGTTTGGGGGCCTGTGTCTGGGAGTGACCGGCTGGCTCCTGAAAATCCACGGTACGCAAGATGCTCCTAAAAGAAAGGTGGCACCAGTGCCGAGTCGGGCTGGTTTGATAGAGCCAAGTGGCTCCTGCAATCTGCCAGCCAGAAGCGGGGTGGGTGAGTTTTGTTTGCCAGGGAAAAGGGCCGTGGTTTGATTTTGGGTGCCTGTGGCTGGGGATGGCCGGCTGGTTCCTTAAAATCCACGCGGCGCAGGATGATTCCCTGACCCAAGGGGGCACCATTGCCGAGTCGGGCTGGTTTGATAGAGCCAAGTGGCTCCTGCAGTCTGCCAGCCAGAAGATGGGCAGGTCAGTTTTACTTCCAGGGAAAAGGGCCGGTAGTTTGTGTTTTGGGCCCTGTGTCTGGGAGTGGACGGCTGGCTCCTGAAAATCCACAATACGCAGGATGGTTCCCAGACCGAAGGGGGCACCATTGCCGAGTCGGGTTGGTTTGATAGAGCCAAGTGGCTCTGCAATCTGCCAGCCAGAAGATGGGCAGGTCAGTTTTACTTCCAGGGAAAAGGGCCGGTAGTTTGTGTTTGGGGGCCTGTGGCAGGGAGTGGCCGGCTGGCTCCTGAAAATCCACGATACGCAAGATGCTTCTAAAAGAAAGGTGGCACAAGTACCGAGTCAGCCTGGTTTGATAGAGCCAAGTGGCTCCTGCAATCTGCCATCCAGAAGCGGGGTGGATGAGTTTTGTTTGCAGGGAAAAGTGCCGTGTTGTGTTTTTGCGAGCCTGTGGCTGGGGATGGCCGGCTGGCTCCTTAAAATCCACAATAAGCAGGATGGTTCCCAGACCCAAGGGGCCACCAGTGCCGAGTCAGGCTGGTTTGATAGAGCCAAGTGGCTCCTGCAGTCTGCCAGCCAGAAGATGGGCAGGTCAGTTTTACTTCCAGGGAAAAGGGCCGTAGTTTTTGTTTGGGGGCCTGAGGCGGGCAGTGGCCGGCTGGCTCCTGAAAATCCACGATACGCAGGATGGTTCCCAGATGAAAGGTGGCACCAGTGCCGAGTTGGGCTGCTTTGACAGAGCCAAGTGGCTCCTGCAATCTGCCAGCCAGAAGCGGTGTGGGTGATATTTGTTTGCCTGGGAAAAGGGCCGTGGTTTGTTTTCGGGGGCCTGAGGCAGGGAGTGGCCGGCTGGCTCCTGAAAATCCACGCCGCGCAGGATGGTTCCCAGACCCAAAAGGGCACCAGTGCCGAGTCGGGCTGGTTTGATAGAACCAAGTGGCTCCTGCAATCTGCCAGCAAGAAGCGAGGCGGGTGAGTTTTGTTTGCCAAGTCAAAGGGCCGTGGTTTGTGTTCGGGGGCCTGTGGATGGGAGTGGCCGGCTGGCTCCTTAAAATCCACGATACGCAGGATGGTTCCCAGATGAAAGGTGGCACCAGTGCTGAGTCGGGCTGGTTTGATAGAGCCAAGTGTCTCCTGCAATCTGCCAGCCAGAAGCTGGGTGGGTGAGTTTTGTTTGCCAGAAAAAAGGTGTGTGGTTTGTTTTCGGGGGCCTGTGGCTGGGACTGGCCAGCTGGCTGCTTAAAATCCACGCCGCGGAGGATGATTCCATGACCCAAGGTGGCACCAGTGCCGAGGCGGGTTGGTTTGATAGAGCCAAGTGGCTCCTGCATACTGCCAGCCAGAAGATGGGCAGGTCAGTTTTTCTTCTAGGGAAAAGGGCCGTAGTTTGTGTTTGGGGGCCTGTGGCTGGGAGTGCCCGGCTGGCTCCTGAAAATCCACGATACGCAGGATGGCTCCCAAAGGAAAACTGGCACCAGTGCCAAGTCGGGCTGGTTTGATTGTACCAAGTGGCTCCTGCAGTCTGCCAGCCAGAAGATGGGCAGGTCAGGTTTACTTCCAGGGAAAAGGGCAGTAGTTTGTGTTTGGGGGCCTGAGGCTGGGAGTGGCCTGCTGGCTGCTTAAAATCCACGATACGCAGGATGGTTCCCTGACCAAAGTGGCCACCATTGCCGAGTCGGGTTGGTTCGATAGAGCCAAGTGGCTCCTCCAATCTGCCAGCCAGAAGATGGGCAGGTCTGTTTTACTTCCAGGGAAAAGGGACGGTAGTTTGTGTTTTCGGGTCTGTGGCTGGGAGCGGCCTGCTAGCTCCTGAAAATCGACGATACGCAGGATGGATCCCAGATGAAATGTGGCACAAGTGCCGAGTCGGGCTGCATTGATAGGGCCAAGTGGCTCCTGCAATCTGCCAGCCAGAAGATGGGCAGGTCAGTTTTACTTCCATGGAAAAGGGCCGTGATTTGTTTTCGGGGGCCTCTAGCCTGGAATGGTCGGCTGGCTCCATTACATCCACGATACGCATGATGGTTACCAGACCCAAGGGGGCACCAGTGCCGAGTCAGGCTGGTTTGATAGAGCCACGTGGCTCCTGCAATCTGCCAGCAAGAAGATGGGCGGGTAAGTTTTACTTCCAGGGAAAAGGGACGTAGTTTGTGTTTGGGGGCCTGTGGCTGGGAGTGGCCGGCTGGCTCCTGAAAATCCACGCCGTGCAGGATGGTTCCCAGGTGAAAGGTGGCACAAGTGCCGAGTCGGGCAGGTTTGATAGAGCCAAGTGGCTCCTGCAATCTGCCAGCAGAAGATGGGCAGGTCAGTTTTCCTTCCAGGGAAAAGGGCCGTAGATTTTGTTGGGGGCCTGTGGCTGGGAGTGGCCGCCTGGCTCCTGAAAATCCACGATACGCAGGATGGTTCCCAGATGAGAAGTGGCACCAGTGCCGAGTCGGGCTGGTTTGATAGAGCCAAGTGGCTCCTGCAATCTGCAGCCAGATGATGGGCTGGTCAGTTTTACTTCCAGGGAAAAGGGCTGGTACGTTGTGTTTGGGGGCCTGAGGCTGGGAGTGGCCGGCTGGCTCCTGAAAATCCACGATACACAGGATGACTCCCAGATGAAAAGTGGAACCACAACCAAGTTGGACTACTGTGATAGTACAATGTACTCCTGCACTCTGCAAGCCAGAAGACGGGCAGGTCAGTTTTCCTTCCAGGGAAAAGCGTCGTAGATTGTGTTTGGGGGCCTGTGGCTGGGAGTGCCCGGCTGGCTCCGGAAAATCCACGATACGCAGAATGATTCCCAGATGAAAGGTGGAACCAGTGCCGAGTCGGGCTGGTTTGATAGAGCCAAGTGGCTCCTGCAATCTGCCAGCCAGAAGTGGGGTTGGTGAGTTTTGTTTGCCAGGGAAAATGGCCGTGGTTTGTTTACGGGGGACTGTGGCTGGGAATGGCCGGCTGTCTGCTTAAAATCCAGGCCGCGCAGGATGATTCCCAGACCCAAGGGGGCACCAGTGCCGAGTCGGACTGGTTTGATAGAGCCAAGTGGCTCCTGCAATCTGCCAGCCAGAAGATGGGCAGGTAACTTTTACTTCCAGGGAAAAGGGCCGTAGTTTGTGTTTGGAGGCCTGTGGCTGGGAGAGGCCGGCAGGCTCCGTAAATCCACGATACGCAGGACGGTTCCCTGACCCAAATGGGCACCAGTGCCGAGTCGGGAAGGTTTGATAGAGCCAAGTGGCTCCTGCAATCTGCCAGCCAGAAGATGGGCAGGTGAGTTTTACTTCCAGGGAAAAGGGCCGTAGTTTGTGTTTGGGGGCCTGTGGCTGGGAGTGGCCGGCTGGCTCCTGAAAATCCACCATACGCAGGATGGTTCCCAGATGAAAGGTGGCACCACTGCCAAGTCGGGCTGGTTTGATAGAGCCAAGTGGCTCCTGCAATCTGCCAACCAGAAGCGGGGTGGATGAGTTCTGTTTGCAGGGAAAAGGGCCGTGGTTTTTTGGGGGGCCTGTGGCAGGGAATGGACGGCTGGCTCCTTAAAATCCACCCCGCGCAGGATGATTCCCTGACCAAGGGGGCACCATTGCCGAGTCGGGTTGATTTAATAGAGCCATGTGGCTCCTGCAATCTGCCAGCCAGAAGATGGGTAGGTCAGTTTTACTTCCAGGGAAATGGGCCGGTAGTTTGTGTTTGGGGTCCTGAGGCTGGGAGTGGCCGGCTGGCTCCTGGAAATCCACGATACGCAGGATGGTTCCCAGATGAAAGGTGGCACCACTGCCAAGTTGGACTGCTATGATAGTACAATGTACTCCGGCACTCTGCCAGCCAGAATACGGGCAGGTCAGTTTACTTCCAGGGAAACGGGCCGTAGTTTGTGTTTGGATGCCTTTGGCAGAAAGTGGCCCGCTGGCTGATGAAAATCCGCGATACGCAGGATGATTCCCACACCCAAGGGGGCACCACTGCCGAGTCGGGCTGGTTTGATAGAGCCAAGTGGCTCCTGCAATCTGCCAGCCAGAAGCGGGGTGGGTGAGTTTTGTTTGCCAGGGAAAAGGGCCGTGGTTTGTTTTCGGGGGCCTGTATCCTGGAATGGCCGGCTGGCTGCTTTAAATCCACGCTGCGCAGGATGGTTCCCAGACCCAAGGGGGCACAACTGCCGAGTCGGGCTGGTTTGATAGAGCCATGTGGCTCCTGCAATCTGCCAGCCAGAAGCAAGGCGGGTGAGTTTTGTTTGCCAAGTTAAAGGTCCGTGGTTTGTGTTCGGGGGCCTGTGGCTGGAATTGGCCGACTGCCTCCTGAAAATCCATGATACGCAGGATGGTTCCCAGATGAAAGGTGGCACCAGTGCCGAGTCGGGCTGGTTTGATAGAGCCAAGTGGCTCCTGCAATCTGCCAGCCAGAAGCTGTGCTGGTCAGTTTTACTTCCAGGGAAAAGGGCAGTAGTTTGTGTTTTGAGGCCTGAGGCTCCTGGTGGCCGGATGGCTCCTGAAAATCCACGGCGCTCAGCATGGTTCCCAGACCCAAGTGGGCACCAGTGCCGAGTCAGGCTGGTTTGATAAAGCCAAGAGTCTCCTGCAATCTGCCAGCCAGAAGCAGGTCGGGTGAGTTTTGTTTGCCAGGGAAAAGGGCTGTGGTTTGTTTTCGGGGGCATGTAGCCCGTAATGGCCGGCTAGCTGCTTAAAATCCACGCCACGCAGGATGGTTCCCATACCCAAGGGGGCACCAGTGCCCAGTCGGGCTGGTTTGATACAGCCATGTGGCTCCTGCAATCTGCCAGCCAGAAGATGGGCAGGTCAGTTTTACTTTTAGGGAAAAGGGCCGTATTTTTTTTTTGGGGGCCTGTGGCTGGGAGTAGCCGGCTGGCTCCTGAAAATCGACGATTCGCAGGACGGCTCCCAAATGAAAACTGGCACCACTGCCAAGTAGGGCTGGTTTGATTGTACCAAGTGGCTCCTGCAGTCTGCCAGCCAGAAGATGGGCAGGTGAGTTTTACTTCCAGGGCAAAGGGCCGTATTTTGTTTTTGGGGGCCTGTGGCTGGGAGTGGCCAGCATGCTCCTGAAAATACACGATTCGCAGGATGATTCCCAGACCCAAGTTGGCACCACTACCAAGTCGGGCTGGTTTGATAGAGCCAAGTGGCTCCTGCAATCTGCCAGCCAGAAGATGGGCGGGTCAGTTTTACTTCCAGGGAAAAGGGCCCTAGTTTGTGTTTGGGGGCCTGAGGCTGGGAGTGGCCGACTGGCTCCTGAAAATCCACGATACGCAAGATGGTTCCTACATGAAAGGAGGCACCAGTGCCGAGTCGGGCTGGTTTGATAGAGCCAAGTGTCTCCTGCAATCTGCCAGCCAGAAGATGGGTAGGTCAGTTTTAATTCCAGGGAAATGGGCCGGTAGTTTGTGTTTTGGGTCCTGAGGCTGGGAGTGGCCGGCTGGCTCCTGGAAATCCACGATACGCAGGATGGTTCCCAGATGAAAGGTGGCACCACTGCCAAGTTGGACCGCTATGATAGTACAATGTACTCCGGCACTCTGCCAGCCAGAATACGGGCAGGTCAGTTTACTTCCAGGGAAACGGGCCGTAGTTTGTGTTTGGATGCCTTTGGCAGAAAGTGGCCGGCTGGCTGATGAAAATCCACGATACGCAGGATGATTCCCACACCCAAGGGGGCACCACTGCCGAGTCGGGCTGGTTTGATAGAGCCAAGTGGCTCCTGCAATCTGCCAGCCAGAAGCGGGGTTGGTGAGTTTTGTTTGCCAGGGAAAAGGGCCGTGGTTTGTTTTCGGGGGCCTGTAACCTGGAATGGCCGGCTGGCTGCTTTAAATCCACGCTGCGCAAGATGGTTCCCAGACCCAAGGGGGCACAACTGCTGAGTCGGGCTGGTTTGATAGAGCCATGTGGCTCCTGCAATCTGCCAGCCAGAAGCAAGGCGGGTGAGTTTTGTTTGCCAAGTTAAAGGTCCGTGGTTTGTGTTCGGGGGCCTGTGGCTGGGAGTGGCCGGCTGGCTCCTGAAAATCCACGATACGCAGGATAGTTCCCTGACCCAAGTGGGCACCAGTGCCGAGTTGGGCAGGTTTGATAGAGCCAAGTGGCTCCTGCAATCTGCCAGCCAGAAGATGGGCGGGTGAGTTTTGTTTGCCAGGGAAAAGGGCCGTGGTTTGTGTTGGGGGCCTGTGGCTGGGAGTGGCCCGCTGGCTCCTGAAAATCCACGATACGCAGGATGGTTCCCAGATGAAAGGTGGCACCAGTGCCGACTCGGGCTGGGTTGACAGAGCCAAGTGGCTCCTGCAATCTGCCAGCCAGAAACAGGTTGGGTGAGTTTTGTTTGCCAGGGAAAAGGGCCGTGGTTTGTGTTGGGGGCCTGTGGCTGGGAGTGGCCGGCTGGCTGCTTAAAATCCACGCCACGCAGGATGGTTCCCATACCCAAGGGGGCACCAGTGCCCAGTCGGGCTGGTTTGATAGAGCCAAGTGGCTCCTGCAGTCTGCCAGCCAGAAGATGGGCAGGTCAGTTTTACTTCCAGGGAAAAGGGCCGTAGTTTGTGTTTGGGGGCCTGTGGCTGGGAGTGGCCGGCTGGCTCCTGAAAATCGACGATACGCAGGATGGCTCCCAAATGAAAACTGGCACCATTGCCAAGTCGGACTGCTTTGATATTACCAAGTGGCTCCTGCAGTCTACCTGCCAGAAGATGGGCAGGTCAGTTTTACTTCCAGGGAAATGGGCCGTAGTTTGTGTTTGGGGGCTTGTGGCTGGGAGAGGCCGGCTGGTTCCTGAAAATCCACGCCGCGCAGGATGGTTCCCAGACCCAAGGGGGCACCAGTGCCGAGTCGGGCTGGTCTGATAGAGCCAAGTGGCTCCTGCAATCTGCCAGCCAGAAGCGGGGCGGGTGAGTTATGTTTGCCAGGGAAAAGGGCCGTGGTTTGTGATGGGGGCCTGTGGCTGGGAGTGGCCAGCTGGCTCCTGAAAATCCACGATACGCAAGATGGTTCCCAGATGATACGTGGCACAACTGCCGAGTCGGGTTGCTTTGATAGAGCCAAGTGTCTCCTGCAATCTGCCAGCCAGAAGATGGGTAGGTCAGTTTTAATTCCAGGGAAAAGGGCCGGTAGTTTGTGTTTGGGGTCCTGAGGCTGGGAGTGGCCGGCTGGCTCCTGGAAATCCACGATACGCAGGATGGTTCCCAGATGAAAGGTGGCACCACTGCCAAGTTGGACCGCTATGATAGTACAATGTACTCCGGCACTCTGCCAGCCAGAATACGGGCAGGTCAGTTTACTTCCAGGGAAACGGGCCGTAGTTTGTGTTTGGATGCCTTTGGCAGAAAGTGGCCGGCTGGCTGATGAAAATCCACGATACGCAGGATGATTCCCACACCCAAGGGGGCACCAGTGCCGACTCGGGCTGGGTTGACAGAGCCAAGTGGCTCCTGCAATCTGTCAGCCAGAAACAGGTTGGGTGAGTTTTGTTTGGCAGGGAAAAGGGCCGTGGTTTGTGTTGGGGGCCTGTGGCTGGGAGTGGCCGGCTGGCTCCTGAAAATCCACGATTCGCAAAATGCTTCCCAAAAGAAAGGTGGCACCAGTGCCGAGTTGGGCTTGTTTGATAGTACCAAGTGGCTCCTGCAATCTGCCAGCCAGAAGATGTGCTGGTCAGTTTTACTTCCAGGGAAAAGGGCAGTAGTTTGTGGTTGGGGGCCTGTGGCTGGGAGTGGCCTGCTGGCTGCTTAAAATCCACGCCACGCAGGATGGTCCCAAGACCTAAGGTGGTATCACCGCCGAGCCGGGCAGGTTTGATAGAGCCAAGTGGCTCCTGCAATCTGCCAGACAGAAGATGGGCGGGTGAGTTTTGTTTGCCAGGGAAAAGGGTCGTGGTTTGTGTTGGGGGCCTGTGGCTGGGAGTGGCCGCCTGGCTCCTGAAAATCCACCATACGCAGGATGGTTCCCAGATGAAAGGTGGCACCACAACCAAGTTGGACTGCTATGATAGTACAATGTACTCCTGCACTCTGCCAGCCAGAAGACGGGCAGGTCAGTTTTACTTCGAGGGAAAAGGGTCGTAGTTTGTGTTTGGGGGCCTGTGGCTGGGAGTGGCCGGCTGGCTCCTGAAAATCCACGATACGCAGAATGATTCCCAGATGAAAGGTGGCACCAGTGCCGAGTCGGGCTGGTTTGATAGAGCCAAGTGGCTCCTGCAATCTGCCAGCCAGAAGCGGGGTGGGTGAGTTTTGTTTGCCAGGGAAAATGGCCGTGGTTTGTTTTCGGGGCCCTGTAGCTGGGAATGGCCGGCTGTCTCCTTAAAATCCATGCCGCGCAGGATGATTCCCAGACCCAAGGGGGCACCAGTGCCGAGGTGGGTTGGTTTGATAGAGCCAAGTGGCTCCTGCAATCTGCCAGCCAGAAGATGGGCAGGTCAGTTTTACTTCCAGGGAAATGGGCCGGTAGTTTGTGTTTGGGGTCCTGAGGCGGGGAGTGGCCGGCTGGCTCCTGAAAATCGACGATACGCAGGATGGCTCCCAAATGAAAACTGGCACCATTGCCAAGTCGGACTGCTTTAATATTACCAAGTGGCTCCTGCAGTCTGCCTGCCAGAAGATGGGCAGGTCAGTTTTACTTCCAGGGAAAAGGGCCGTAGTTTGTGTTTGGGGGCCTGTGGCCGGGAGTGGCCGACTGGCTCCTGAAAATCCACGATACGCAAGATGGTTCCCAGATGAAAGGTGGCACCAGTGCCGAGTCGGGCTGGTTTGATAGAGCCAAGTGGCTCCTGCAATCTGCCAGCCAGAAGCTGTGCTGGTCAGTTTTACTTCCAGGGAAAAGGGCACTAGTTTGTGTTTGGGGGCCTGAGGCTCCTGGTGGCCGGATGGCTCCTGAAAATCCACGGCGCTCAGCATGGTTCCCAGACCGAAGTGGGCACCAGTGCCAAGTCGGGCTGGTTTAATAAAGCCAAGAGTCTCCTGCAATCTGCCAGCCAGAAGCAGGTCGGGTGAGTTTTGTTTGCCAGGGAAAAGGGCTGTGGTTTGTTTTCGGGAGCATGTAGCCTGTAATGGCCGGCTGGCTGCTTAAAATCCACGCCACGCAGGATGGTTCCCATACCCAAGGGGGCACCAGTGCCCAGTCTGGCTGGTTTGATAGAGCCAAGTGGCTCCTGCAGTCTGCCAGCCAGAAGCGGGTTGTGTGAGTTTTGTTTGCCAGGGAAAAGGGCCGTGGTTTGTGTTGGGGGCCTGTGGCTGGGAGTGGCCGGCTGGCTCCTGAAAATCCACGATTCGCAAAATGCTTCCCAAAAGAAAGGTGGCACCAGTGCCGAGTCGGGCTTGTTTGATAGTACCAAGTGGCTCCGGCAGTCTGCCAGCCAGAAGATGGGCAGGTCAGTTTTACTTCCAGGGAAAAGGGCCGTAGTTTGTGTTTGGGGGCCTGTGGCTGGGAGTGGCCGGCTGGCTCCTGAAAATCGACGATACGCAGGATGGCTCCCAAATGAAAACTGGCACCATTGCCAAGTCGGACTGCTGTGATATTACCAAGTGGCTCCTGCAGTCTACCAGCCAGAAGATGGGCAGGTCAGTTTTACTTCCAGGGAAATGGGCCGTAGTTTTTGTTTGGGGGCCTGTGGCTGGGAGTGGCCGACTGGCTCCTGAAAATCCACGATACGCAAGATGGTTCCCAGATGAAAGGAGGCACCAGTGCCGAGTCGGGCTGGTTTGATAGAGCCATGTGGCTCCTGCAATCTGCCAGCCAGAAGATGGGCAGGTCAGTTTTACTTCCAGGGAAAAGGGCCGTAGTTTGTGTTTGGGGGCCTGTGGCTGGGAGTGGCCAACTGGCTCCTGAAAATCCACGATACGCAAGATGTTTCCCAGATGAAAGGTGGCACCAGTGACGAGTCGGGCTAGTTTGATAGAGCCAAGTGGCTCCTGCAATCTGCCAGCCAGAAGTGGGGTGGGTGAGTTTTGTTGGCCAGGGAAAAGGGCCGTGGTTTGTTTTCGGGGGCCTGTGGCTGGGAATGGCCGCCTGGCTCCTTAAAATCCACGCCGCGCAGGATGGTTCCCAGACCAAGAGGGCACCAGTGCCGAGGCGGGTTGGTTTGATAGAGCCATGTGGCTCCTGCAATCTGCCAGCCAGAAGCGGGGCAGGTGAGTTTTGTTTGCCGGGTAAAAGGGCCCTGGTTTTTGTTGGGGGCCTGTGGCTGGGAGTGGCCAGTTGGCTCCTGAAAATCCACGATACGCAGGATGGTTCCCAGATGAAAGGTGGCACCAGTTCCAAGTCAGGCTGGTTTGATAGAGCCAAGTGGTCCTGCAATCTGCCAGCCAGAAGATGGGCAAGTCAGTTTTACTTCCAGGGAAAAGGGCCATAGATTTTGTTTGGGGGCCTGTGGCTGGGAGTTGCTGGCTGGCTCCTAAAAATCCACGATACGCAGGATGGTTCCCAGATGAAAGGTGGCACCACTGCCGAGTCGGGCTGGTTGGATAGAGCCAAGTGGCTCCTGCAATCTGCCAGCCAGAAGCGGGGTGGGTGAGTTCTGTTTGCCAGGGAAAAGGGCCGTGGTTTGCTTTCGGTGTCCTGTAGCCTGGAATGGCCGGCTGGCTCCTTAAAATCCACGATACGCAGGATGGTTCCCAGACCCAAGTGGGCACCACTGCCGAGTCGGGCTGGTTTGATAGAGCCATGTGGCTCCTGCAATCTGCCAGCCAGAAGCGAGGCGTGTGAATTTTGTTTGCCAAGTTAAAGGGCCGTGGTTTGTGTTCGGGGGCCTGTGACTGGGTGTGGCCGGCTGGCCCCTGAAAATTCATGATACGCAGGATGGTTCCCAAATGAAAACTGGCACCAGTGCCAAGTCGGGCTGGTTTGATAGAGCCATGTGGCTCCTGCAATCTGCCAGCCAGAAGATGGGCAGGTCAGTTTTACTTCCAGGGAAAAGGGCCGTAGTTTGTGTTTGGAGGCCTGTGGCTGGGAGTGCCCAACTGGCTCCTGAAAATCCACGATACGCAAGATGCTTCCCAGATGAAAGGTGGCACCAGTGCCGAGTCGGGCTGGTTTGATAGAGCCAAGTGGCTCCTGCAATCTGACATCCAGAAGTGGGGTGGGTGAGTTTTGTTGGCCAGGGGAAAGGGCCGTGGTTTGTTTTCGGGCGCCTGTGGCTGGGAATGGCCGCCTGGCTCCTTCAAATCCACGCCGCGCAGGATGGTTCCCAGACCCAAGAGGGCACCCATGCCGAGGCGGGTTGGTTTGATAGAGCCATGTGGCTCCTGCAATCTGCCAGCCAGAAGCGGGGCAGGTGAGTTTTGTTTGCCAGGTAAAAGGGCCCTGGTTTTTGTTGGGGGCCTGTGGCTGGGAGTGGCCAGTTGGCTCCTGAAAATCCACGATACGCAGGATGGTTCCCAGATGAAAGGTGGCACGACTGCCGAGTCGGGCTGGTTGGATAGAGCCAAGTGGCTCCTGCAATCTGCCAGCCAGAAGCGGGGTGAGTGAGTTCTGTTTGCCAGGGAAAAGGGCCGTGGTTTGCTTTCGGTGTCCTGTAGCCTGGAATGGCCGGCTGGCTCCTTAAAATCCACCATACGCAGGATGGTTCCCAGACCCAAGTGGGCACCACTGCCGAGTCGGGCTGGTTTGATAGAGCCATGTGGCTCCTGCAATCTGCCAGCCAGAAGCGAGGCGGGTGAATTTTGTTTGCAAAGTTAAAGGGCCGTGGTTTGTGTTCGGGGGCCTGTGACTGGGTGTGGCCGGCTGGCCCCTGAAAATGCATGATACGCAGAATGGTTCCCAAATGAAAACTGGCACCACTGCCAAGTCGGGGTGGTTTGATTGTACCAAGTGGCTCCTGCAATCTGCCAGCCAGAAGATGGGCAGGTCAGTATTACTTCCAGGGAAAAGGGCCGTAGTTTGTGTTTGGGGGCCTGTGGCTGGGAATGGCCGGTTGGCTCCTGAAAATCCACGATACGCAGGAAGATTCCCAGATCAAAATGGCACCAGTGCCGAGTCGGGCTTGTTTGATAGAGTCAAGTGGCTTGGGCCATCGGCCAGCTAGAAGCGGGGCGGGTCAGTTTTGTTTGCCAGGGTAAAGGGCCGTGGTTTGTGTTGGGGGCCTGTGGCTGGGAGTGGCCGGCTGGCTCCAGAAAATCCACGCCGCGCAGGATGGTTCCCAGACCCAAGGGGGCACCAGTGCCAAGTCGGGCTGGTTTGATAGAGCCAAGTGGGTCCTGCAATCTGCCAGCCAGAAGATGGGCAGGTCAGTTTTACTTCCAGGGAAAAGGGCCGTAGTTTGTGTTTGTGGGCCTGTGGCTGGGAGTGGCAGGCTGGCTCCTGAAAATCCACGATACGCAGGATGGCTCCGAAATGAAAAATGGCACCAGTTCCGAGTCGGGCTGGTTTGATAGAGCCAAGTGGCTCCTGCAATCTGCCAGCCAGAAGATGGGCAAGTCAGTTTTACTTCCAGAGAAAAGGGCCGTAGTTTGTGTTTGGGGGCCTGTGGCTGGGAGTGGCCAGCTGGCTCCCGAAAATCCACGATACGCAGGATGGTTCCCAGATGAAAGGTGGCACCAGTGCCGAATCGGGCTGCATTGATAGAGCCAAGTGGCTCCTGCAATCGGCCAGCCAGAAGATGGGCAGGTCAGTTTTACTTCCAGGGAAAAGGGCCGTAATTTGTGTTTGGGGGCCTGTGGCTGGGAGTGGCAGGCTGGCTCCTGAAAATCCACGATACGCAGGATGTTTCCCAGATGAAAGGTGGCACCAGTGCCGAGTAAGGCTGGTTTGATAGAGCCAAGTGTCTCCTGCAATCTGCCAGCCAGAAGCTGGGTGGGTGAGGTTTTTTTGCCCGGGAAAAGGGCCGTGGTTTTTTTGGGGGGGACTGTGGCCTGGAATGTCCGACTGGCTCCTTAAAATCCACGCCGCGCAGGATGGTTCCCAGACCCAAGGGGGCACCAGTGCCGAGTCAGACTGGTTTGATAGAGCCAAGTGGCTCCTGCAATCGGCCAGCCAGAAGATGGGCAGGTCAGTTTTACTTCCAGGGAAAAGGGGCGTAGTTTGTGTTTGGGGGCCTTTGGCTGGGAGTGGCCGGCTGTCTCCTGAAAATCCACGATACGCAGGATCATTCCCAGATGAAAGGTGACACCAGTGCCGAGTCGGGCTGGTTTGATAGAGCCATGTGGCTCCTGCAATCTGCCAGCCAGAAGATGGGCAGATCTGTTTTACTTCCAGGGAAAAGGGCCGTAGTTTGTGTTTGGGGGCCTGTAGCTGGGAATGGCCGGCTGGCTCCTGAAAATCCACGATACGCAGGAAGATTCCCAGATCAAAGAGGCACCAGTGCCGAGTCGGACTTGTTTGATAGAGTCAAGTGGCTTGGGCCATCTGCCAGCTAGAAGCGGGGCGCGTCAGTTTTGTTTGCCAGGGTAAAGGGCCGTGGTTTTTGTTGGGGGCCTGTGCCTGGGAGTGGCCGGCTGGCTCCTGAAAATCCACGCCGCGCAGGATGGTTCCCAGTCCCAAGGGGGCAACAGTGCCAAGTCGGGCTGGTTTGATAGAGCCAAGTGGCTCCTGCAATCTGCCAGCCAGAAGATGGGCAGGTCAGTTTTACTTCCACGGAAAAGGGCCGTAGTTTGTGTTTGTGGGCCTGTGGCTGGGAGTGGCAGGCTGGCTCCTGAAAATCCACGATACGCACGATGGCTCCCAAATGAAAAATGGCACCAGTTCCGAGTCGGGCTGGTTTGATAGAGCCAAGTGGCTCCTGCAATCGGCCAGCCAGAAGCGGGGCAGGTGAGTTTTGTTTGCCGGGTAAAAGGGGCCTGGTTTTTGTTGGGGGCCTGTGTCTGGGTGTGGCCACTTGGCTCCTGAAAATCCACGATACGCAGGCTGGTTCCCAGATGAAAGGTGGCACCAGTTCCGAGTCGGGCTGGTTTGATAGAGCCAAGTGGCTCCTGCAATCGGCCAGCCAGAAGATGGGCAGGTCAGTTTTACTTCCAGAGAAAAGGGCCGTAGTTTGTGTTTGGGGGCCTGTGGCTGGGAGTGGCCAGCGGGCTCCTGAAAATCCACGATACGCAGGATGGTTCCCAGATGAAAGGTGGCACCAGTGCCAAGTCGGGCTGGTTTGATAGAGCCAAGTGGGTCCTGCAATCTGCCAGCCAGAAGATGGGCAGGTCAGATTTACTTCCAGGGAAAAGGGCCGTAATTTGTGTTTGGGGGCCTGTGGCTGGGAGTGGCCGGCTGGCTCCTGAAAATCCACGATACGCAGGATGGTTCCCAGATGAAAGGTGGCACCAGTGCCGAGTAAGGCTGGGTTGATAGAGCCAAGTGTCTCCTGCAATCTGCCAGCCAAAAGCTGGGTGGGTGAGGTTTTTTTGCCCGGGAAATGGGCCGTGGTTTTTCTTGGGGGCCTGTGGCCTGTAATGTCTGACTGGCTCCTTAATATCCACGCCGGGCAGGATGGTTCCCCGACCCAAGGGGGCACCACTGCCGAGTCAGACTGGTTTGATAGAGCCAAGTGGCTCCTGCAATCGGCCAGCCAGAAGATGGGCAGGTCAGTTTTACTTCCAGGGAAAAGGGCCGTAATTTGTGTTTGGGGACCTGTGGCTGGGAGTGGCCGTCTGTCTCCTGAAAATCCACAATACGCAGGATGGTTCCCTGACCAACGGTGGCACCTGTGCAGACTCAGGCTGGTTTGATAGAGACAAGTGGCTCCTGCAATCTGCCAGCAGGAAGATGGGCAGGTCTGTTTTACTTCCAGGGAAAAGGGCCGTAGTTTGTGTTTGGGGGCTGTGGCTGGGAATGGCCGGCTGGCTCCTGAAAATCCACGATACGCAGGAAGATTCCCCGATCAAAGAGGCACCAGTGCCGAGTCGGGCTTGTTTGATAGAGTCAAGTGGCTTGGGCCATCTGCCAGCTAGAAGCGGGGCGGGTCAGTTTTGTTTGCCAGAGTAATGGGCCGTGGTTTGTGTTGGGGGCCTGTGCCTGGGAGTGGCCGGCTGGCTCCTGAAAATCCACGCCGCGCAGGATGGTTCCCAGACCCAAGGGGGCACCAGTGCCAAGTCGGGCTGGTTTGATAGAGCCAAGTGGCTCCTGCAACCTGCCAGCCAGAAGCTGGGTGGGTGAGGTTTTTTTGCCAGGGAAAACGGCCATGGTTCTTTTTGGGGGGACTGTGGCCTGTAATGTCCTACTGGCTCCTTAAAATCCACGCCGCGCAGGATGGTTCCCAGACCCAAGGGGGCACCAGTGCCGAGGCGGGTTGTTTTGATAGAGCCAAGTGGCTCCTGCAATCTGCCAGCCAGAAGGCGGGCCGCTGAGATTTTTTTCCAGGGAAAAGGACCGTAGATTGTGTTTGGGGGCCTGTGGCTAGGAGTGGCCGGGTGGCTCCTGAAAATCCACGATACGCAGGATGGTTCCCAGATGAAAGGTGGCACCAGTGCCGAGTCGGGCTGGTTTGATAGAGCCATGTGGCTCCTGCAATCTGCCAGCCAGAAGATGGGCAGGTCAGTTTTACTTCCAGGGAAAAGGGCCGCAGTTTTTGTTTGGGGGCCTGTGGCTGGGAGTGGCCGGCTGGCTCCTGAAAATCCACGATACGCAGGAAGATTCCCAGATCAAAGAGGCACCAGTGCCGAGTCGGGCTGGTTTGATAGAGTCAAGTGGCTTGGGCCATCTGCCAGCCAGAAGCGGGGCGGGTCAGTTTTGTTTGCCAGGGTAAAGGGCCGTGGTTTGTGTTGGGGGCCTGTGGCTGGGAGTGGCCGGCTGGCTCCTGAAAATCCACGCCGCGCAGGATGGTTCCCAGACCCAAGGGGGCACCAGTGCCAAGTCGGGCTGGTTTGATAGAGCCAAGTGGGTCCTGCAATCTGCCAGCCAGAAGATGGGCAGGTCAGTTTTACTTCCAGGGAAAAGGGCCATAGTTTGTGTTTGTGGGCCTGTGGCTGGGAGTGGCAGGCTGGCTCCTGAAAATCCACAATACGCAGGATGGTTCCCAAATGAAAAATGGCACCAGTGCCAAGTCGGGCTGGTTTGATAGAGCCAAGTGTCTCCTGCAATCTGCCAGCCAGAAGATGGGCAGGTCAGTTTTACTTCCAGGGAAAAGGGCCATAGTTTGTGTTTGTGGGCCTGTGGCTGGGAGTGGCAGGCTGGCTCCTGAAAATCCACAATACGCAGGATGGTTCCCAAATGAAAAATGGCACCAGTGCCAAGTCGGGCTGGTTTGATAGAGTCAAGTGGCTTGGGCCATCTGCCAGCCGGAAGCGGGGCGGGTCAGTTTTGTTTGCCAGGGTAAAGGGCCGTGGTTTGTGTTGGGGGCCTGTGCCTGGGAGTGGCCGGCTGGCTCCTGAAAATCCACGCCGCGCAGGATGGCTCCCAGACCCAAGGGGGCACCAGTGCCAAGTCGGGCTGGTTTGATAGAGCCAAGTGGCTCCTGCAATCTGCCAGCCAGAAGATGGGCAGGTCAGTTTTACTTCCAGGGAAAAGGGCCGTAGTTTGTGTTTGTGGGCCTGTAGCTGGGAGTGGCAGGCTGGCTCCTGGAAATCCACAATACGCAGGATGGTTCCCAAATGAAAAATGGCACCAGTGCCGAGGGTGGCTGGTTTGATAGAGACATGTGGCTCCTGCAATCTGCCAGCCAGGAGATGGGTGGGTGAGTTTTGTTTGCCAGGGAAACAGGCCGTGGTTCTTTTTCCGGGGCCTGTGGCCTGTAATGGCCGGCTGGTTCCTTAAAATCCACGCCGCGCAGGATGGTTCCCAGATGAAAGGTGACACCAGTGCCGAGTCGGGCTGTTTTGATAGAGCCAAGTGGCTCCTGCAATCTGCGAGCCAGAAGATGGCAGGTCAGTTTTACTTCCAGGGAAAAGGGCCGTAGTTTGTGTTTAGGGACCTGTGGCTGGCAGTGGCCGGCTGGCTCCTGAAAATCCACGATACGCTGGATGGTTCCCAGATGAAAGGTGGCACCAGTGCCGAGTCGGGCTGGTTTGATAGAGCCAAGTGGCTCCTGCAATCTGCCAGCCAGAAGATGGGCAGGTCAGTTTTACTTCCAGGGAAAATGGCCGTGGTTTGATTCCGGGGCCATTGGCCTGGAATGGCCGGCTGGCTCCTTAAAATCCACGCCGCGCAGGATCATTCCCTGATCGAAGGGGGCAGCGGTTCCGAGTGATGCTGGTTTGATAGAGCCAAGTGGCTCCTGCAATCTGCCAGCCAGAAGATGGGCAGGTCAGTTTTACTTCCAGGGGAAAGGGCCATAGTTTGTGTTTGTGGGCCTGTGGCTGGGAGTGGCAGGCTGGCTCCTGAAAATCCACAATACACAGGATGGTTCCCAAATGAAAAATGGCACCAGTGCCAAGTCGGGCTGGTTTGATAGAGCCAAGTGGCTCCTGCAATCTGAAAGCCAGAGGATGGGCAGGTCAGTTTTACTTCCAGGGAAAAGGGCCGTAGTTTGTGTTTGTGGGCCTGTGGCTGGGAGTGGCAGGCTGGCTCCTGGAAATCCACAATACGCAGGATGGTTCCCAAATGAAAAGTGGCACCAGTGCCAAGTCGGGCTGGTTTGATAGAGCCAAGTGGCTCCTGCAATCTGCCAGCCAGAAGATGGGCAGGTCAGTTTTACTTCCAGGGAAAATGGCCAGTAGTTTGTGTTTGGGGCCCTGTGCCTGGGAGTGGCCGGCTGACTCCTGAAAATCCACGCCGCGCATGATGGTTCCCAGACCAAAGGTGGCACCAGTGCTGAGGGTGGCTGGTTTGATAGAGACATGTGGCTCCTGCAATCTGCCAGCCAGAAGCGGGGTGGGTGAGTTTTGTTTGCCAGGGAAACAGGCCGTGGTTCTTTTTCCGGGGCCTGTGGCCTGTAATGGCCGGCTGGCTCCTTAAAATCCACGCCGCGCAGCATGGTTCCCAGATGAAAGGTGACACCAGTGCCGAGTCGGGCTGTTTTGATAGAGCCAAGTGGCTCCTGCAATCTGCCAGAAGATGGGCAGGTCAGTTTTACTTCCAGGGAAAAGGGCCATAGATTTTTTTTGGGGGCCTGTGGCTGGGAGTGGCCGGCTGGCTCCTGAAAATCCACGATACGCAGGATGGTTCCCAGATGAAAGGTGGCACCAGTGCCGAGTCGGGCTGGTTTGATAGAGCCAAGTGACTCCTGCAATCTGCCAGCCAGAAGATGGGCAGGTCAGTTTTACTTCCAGGGAAAAGGGCCGGGGTTTGTTTTCCGGGGCCATTGGCCTGGAATGGCCGGCTGGCTCCTTAAAATCCACGCCGCGCAGGATCATTCCCTGACCGAAGGGGGCAGCAGTTCCGAGTGATGCTGGTTTGATAGAGCCAAGTGGCTCCTGCAATCTGCCAGCCAGAAGATGGGCGGGTGAGTTTTGTTTGCCAGGGAAAAGGGCCGTGGTTTGTGTTTTGGGGCCTGTGGCTGGGAGTGGCCGGCAGGCTCCTGAAAATCCACGATACGCAGTATGCTTCCCAGATGAAAGGTGGCACCAGTGCCAAGTCGGGCTGGTTTGATAGAGCCAAGTGGCTCCTGCAATCTGCCTGAAGATGGGCAGGTCAGTTTTACTTCCAGGGAAAAGGGCCGTAGTTTGTGTTCGGGGGCCTGTGGCTGGGAGTGGCCCGCTGGCTCCTGAAAATCCACGCCGCGCAGCATGGTTCCCAGACCCAAGGGGGCACCAGTGCCAAGTCGGGCAGGTTTGATGGAGCCAAGTGGCTCCTGCAATCTGCCAGCCAGAAGATGGGCAGGTCAGTTTTACTTCCAGGGAAAAGGGCCGTAGTTTGTGTTTGGGGACCGGTGGCTGGGAGTGCCCGGCTGGCTCCTGAAATTCCACGATACCCAAGATGCTTCCAAAAGAAAGGTGGCACAAGTGCCGAGTCGGGCTGGTTTGATAGAGCCATGTGGCTCCTGCAATCTGCCAGCCAGAAGCGGGGTGGGTGAGTTGTGTTTGCCAGGGAAAAGGGCCATGGCTTGCTTTCGGTGTCCTGTAGCCTGGAATGGCCGGCTGGCTCCTTAAAATCCACGATACGCAGGATGGTTCCCAAACCCAAGTGGGCACCACTGCCGAGTCGGGCTGGTTTGATAGAGCCATGTGGCTCCTGCAATCTGCCAGCCAGAAGCGAGGCGGGTGAATTTTGTTTGCCAAGTTAAAGGGCCGTGGTTTGTGTTCGGGGGCCTGTGACTTGGTGTGGCCGGCTGGCCCGTGAAAATGCATGATACGCAGAATGGTTCCCAAATGAAAACTGGCACCAGTGCCAAGTCGGGCTGGTTTGATTGTAGCAAGTGGCTCCTGCAATCTGCCAGCCAGAAGATGGGCAGGTCAGTTTTACTTCCAGGGAAAAGGGCCGTAGTTTTTGTTTGGGGGCCTGTGGCTGGGAGTGGCTGGCTGGCTCCTGAAAATCCACTATACGCAGGATGATTCCCAGACCCAAGTTGGCACCACTACCAAGTTGGGCTGGTTTGATAGAGCCAAGTGGCTCCTGCAATCTGCCAGCCAGAAGATGGGCAGGTCAGTTTTACTTCCAGAGAAAAGGGCCGTAGTTTTGTTTGGGGGCAGGAGACTGGGAGTGGCCGGCTGGCTCCTGAAAATCCACCATACGCAGGATGGTTCCCAGACCAAAGGTGGCACCAGTGCCGAGTAAGGCTGGGTTGATAGAGCCAAGTTTCTCCTGCAACCTGCCAGCCAGAAGCTGGGTGGGTGAGGTTTTTTTGCCAGGGAAAACGGCCGTGGTTTTTTATGGGGGCACTGTGGCCTGTAATGTCCGACTGGCTCCCTAAAATCCACGCCGCGCAGGATGGTTCCCAGACCCAAGGGGGCACCAGTGCCGAGGCGGGTTGGTTTAATAGAGCCAAGTGGCTCCTGCAATCGGCCAGCCAGAAGATGGGCAGGTCAGTTTTACTTCCAGGGAAAAGGGCCGTAATTTGTGTTTGGGGGCCTGTGGCTGGGAGTGGCCGGCTGGCTCCTGAAAATCCACGATACGCAGGATGGTTCCCAGATGAAAGGTGGCACCAGTGCCGAGTCGGGCTGCTTTGATAGAGCCAAGTGGCTCCTGCAATCTGCCAGCCAGAAGATGGGCAGGTCAGTTTTACTTCCAGGGAAAAGGGCCGTAGTTTTTGTTTGGGTGGCTGTGGCTGGGAATGGCCGGCTGGCTCCTTAAAAACCACGCCGCGCAGGATGGTTCCCAGACCAAAGGTGGCACCTGTGCCGAGTCGGGCTGGTTTGATAGATACAAGTGGCTCCTGCAATCTGCCAGCCAGAAGATGGGCAGGTCTGTTTTACTTCCAGGGAAAAGGGCCGTAGATTTTTTTTGGGGACCTGTGGCTGGGAGTGTCCGGCTGGCTCCTGAAAATCCACGATACGCAGGATGGTTCCCAGATGAAAGGTGGCATCAGTGCCGAGTCGGGCTGGTTTGATAGAGCCATGTGGCTCCTGCAATCTGCCTGCCTGAAGATGGGCAAGTCAGTTTTACTTCCAGGGAAAAGGGCCGTAGTTTGTGTTTGGGGGCCTGTGGCTGGGAGTGGCCGGCTGGCTCCTGAAAATCCACGATACGCAGGATGGTTCCCAGACGCAAGTAGGAACCACTGCTAAGTCGGGCTGGTTTGATAGAGCCATGTGGCTCCTGCAATCTGCCAGCCAGAAGATGGGCAGGTCAGTTTTACTTCCAGGGAAAAGGGCCGTAATTTGTGTTTGGGGGGCTGTGGCTGGGAATGGCCGGCTGGCTCCTTAAAAACCACGCCGCGCAGGATGGTTCCCAGACCAAAGGTGGCACCTGTGCCGAGTCGGGCTGGTTTGATAGAGCCATGTGGCTCCTGCAATCTGCCAGCCAGAAGTTGGGCAGGTCTGTTTTACTTCCAGGGAAAAGGGCCGTAGTTTGTGTTTGGGGGCCTGTGGCTGGGAATGGCCGGCTGGCTCCTGAAAGTCCACGATACACAGGAAGATTCCCAGATCAAAGAGGCACCAGTGCCAAGTCGGGCTTGTTTGATAGAGTCAAGTGGCTTGGGCCATCTGCCAGCTAGAAGCGAGGCGGGTCAGTTTTGCTTGCCAGGGTAAAGGGCCGTGGTTTGTGTTGGGGGCCTGTGGCTGGGAGTGGCCGGCTGGCTCCTGAAAATCCACGCCGCGCAGGATGGTTCCCAGACCCAAGGGGGCACCAGTGCCAAGTCGGGCTGGTTTGATAGAGCCAAGTGGGTCCTGCAATCTGCCAGCCAGAAGATGGGCAGGTCAGTTTTACTTCCAGGGAAAAGGGCCATAGTTTGTGTTTGTGGGCCTATGGCTGGGAGTGGCAGGCTGGCTCCTGAAAATCCACGATACGCTGGATGGTTCCCAGACCCAAGTTGGCACCACTGCCAAGTCAGGCTGGTTTGATTGAGCCATGTGGCTCCTGCAATCTGCCGGCCAGAAGATGGGCAGGTCATTTTACTTCCAGGGAAAAGGGCCGCAGTTTTTGTTTGGGGGCCTGTGGCTGGGAGTGGCCGGCTGGCTCCTGAAAATCCACGATACGCCGGAAGATTCCCAGATCAAAGAGGCACCAGTGCCGAGTCGGGCTTGTTTGATAGAGTCAAGTGGCTTGGGCCATCTGCCAGCCGGAAGCGGGGCGGGTCAGTTTTGTTTGCCAGGGTAAAGGGCCGTGGTTTGTGTTGGGGGCCTGTGCCTGGGAGTGGCCGGCTGGCTCCTGAAAATCCACGCCGCGCAGGATGGCTCCCAGACCCAAGGGGGCACCAGTGCCAAGTCGGGCTGCTTTGATAGAGCCAAGTGGCTCCTGCAATCTGCCAGCCAGAAGATGGGCAGGTCAGTTTTACTTCCAGGGAAAAGGGCCGTAGTTTGTGTTTGTGGGCCTGTAGCTGGGAGTGGCAGGCTGGCTCCTGGAAATCCACAATACGCAGGATGGTTCCCAAATGAAAAATGGCACCAGTGCCGAGGGTGGCTGGTTTGATAGAGACATGTGGCTCCTGCAATCTGCCAGCCAGGAGATGGGTGGGTGAGTTTTGTTTGCCAGGGAAACAGGCCGTGGTTCTTTTTCCGGGGCCTGTGGCCTGTAATGGCCGGCTGGTTCCTTAAAATCCACGCCGCGCAGGATGGTTCCCAGATGAAAGGTGACACCAGTGCCGAGTCGGGCTGTTTTGATAGAGCCAAGTGGCTCCTGCAATCTGCGAGCCAGAAGATGGCAGGTCAGTTTTACTTCCAGGGAAAAGGGCCGTAGTTTGTGTTTAGGGACCTGTGGCTGGCAGTGGCCGGCTGGCTCCTGAAAATCCACGATACGCTGGATGGTTCCCAGATGAAAGGTGGCACCAGTGCCGAGTCGGGCTGGTTTGATAGAGCCAAGTGGCTCCTGCAATCTGCCAGCCAGAAGATGGGCAGGTCAGTTTTACTTCCAGGGAAAATGGCCGTGGTTTGATTCCGGGGCCATTGGCCTGGAATGGCCGGCTGGCTCCTTAAAATCCACGCCGCGCAGGATCATTCCCTGATCGAAGGGGGCAGCGGTTCCGAGTGATGCTGGTTTGATAGAGCCAAGTGGCTCCTGCAATCTGCCAGCCAGAAGATGGGCAGGTCAGTTTTACTTCCAGGGGAAAGGGCCATAGTTTGTGTTTGTGGGCCTGTGGCTGGGAGTGGCAGGCTGGCTCCTGAAAATCCACAATACACAGGATGGTTCCCAAATGAAAAATGGCACCAGTGCCAAGTCGGGCTGGTTTGATAGAGCCAAGTGGCTCCTGCAATCTGAAAGCCAGAGGATGGGCAGGTCAGTTTTACTTCCAGGGAAAAGGGCCGTAGTTTGTGTTTGTGGGCCTGTGGCTGGGAGTGGCAGGCTGGCTCCTGGAAATCCACAATACGCAGGATGGTTCCCAAATGAAAAGTGGCACCAGTGCCAAGTCGGGCTGGTTTGATAGAGCCAAGTGGCTCCTGCAATCTGCCAGCCAGAAGATGGGCAGGTCAGTTTTACTTCCAGGGAAAATGGCCAGTAGTTTGTGTTTGGGGCCCTGTGCCTGGGAGTGGCCGGCTGACTCCTGAAAATCCACGCCGCGCATGATGGTTCCCAGACCAAAGGTGGCACCAGTGCTGAGGGTGGCTGGTTTGATAGAGACATGTGGCTCCTGCAATCTGCCAGCCAGAAGCGGGGTGGGTGAGTTTTGTTTGCCAGGGAAACAGGCCGTGGTTCTTTTTCCGGGGCCTGTGGCCTGTAATGGCCGGCTGGCTCCTTAAAATCCACGCCGCGCAGCATGGTTCCCAGATGAAAGGTGACACCAGTGCCGAGTCGGGCTGTTTTGATAGAGCCAAGTGGCTCCTGCAATCTGCCAGAAGATGGGCAGGTCAGTTTTACTTCCAGGGAAAAGGGCCATAGATTTTTTTTGGGGGCCTGTGGCTGGGAGTGGCCGGCTGGCTCCTGAAAATCCACGATACGCAGGATGGTTCCCAGATGAAAGGTGGCACCAGTGCCGAGTCGGGCTGGTTTGATAGAGCCAAGTGACTCCTGCAATCTGCCAGCCAGAAGATGGGCAGGTCAGTTTTACTTCCAGGGAAAAGGGCCGGGGTTTGTTTTCCGGGGCCATTGGCCTGGAATGGCCGGCTGGCTCCTTAAAATCCACGCCGCGCAGGATCATTCCCTGACCGAAGGGGGCAGCAGTTCCGAGTGATGCTGGTTTGATAGAGCCAAGTGGCTCCTGCAATCTGCCAGCCAGAAGATGGGCGGGTGAGTTTTGTTTGCCAGGGAAAAGGGCCGTGGTTTGTGTTTTGGGGCCTGTGGCTGGGAGTGGCCGGCAGGCTCCTGAAAATCCACGATACGCAGTATGCTTCCCAGATGAAAGGTGGCACCAGTGCCAAGTCGGGCTGGTTTGATAGAGCCAAGTGGCTCCTGCAATCTGCCTGAAGATGGGCAGGTCAGTTTTACTTCCAGGGAAAAGGGCCGTAGTTTGTGTTCGGGGGCCTGTGGCTGGGAGTGGCCCGCTGGCTCCTGAAAATCCACGCCGCGCAGCATGGTTCCCAGACCCAAGGGGGCACCAGTGCCAAGTCGGGCAGGTTTGATGGAGCCAAGTGGCTCCTGCAATCTGCCAGCCAGAAGATGGGCAGGTCAGTTTTACTTCCAGGGAAAAGGGCCGTAGTTTGTGTTTGGGGACCGGTGGCTGGGAGTGCCCGGCTGGCTCCTGAAATTCCACGATACCCAAGATGCTTCCAAAAGAAAGGTGGCACAAGTGCCGAGTCGGGCTGGTTTGATAGAGCCATGTGGCTCCTGCAATCTGCCAGCCAGAAGCGGGGTGGGTGAGTTGTGTTTGCCAGGGAAAAGGGCCATGGCTTGCTTTCGGTGTCCTGTAGCCTGGAATGGCCGGCTGGCTCCTTAAAATCCACGATACGCAGGATGGTTCCCAAACCCAAGTGGGCACCACTGCCGAGTCGGGCTGGTTTGATAGAGCCATGTGGCTCCTGCAATCTGCCAGCCAGAAGCGAGGCGGGTGAATTTTGTTTGCCAAGTTAAAGGGCCGTGGTTTGTGTTCGGGGGCCTGTGACTTGGTGTGGCCGGCTGGCCCGTGAAAATGCATGATACGCAGAATGGTTCCCAAATGAAAACTGGCACCAGTGCCAAGTCGGGCTGGTTTGATTGTAGCAAGTGGCTCCTGCAATCTGCCAGCCAGAAGATGGGCAGGTCAGTTTTACTTCCAGGGAAAAGGGCCGTAGTTTTTGTTTGGGGGCCTGTGGCTGGGAGTGGCTGGCTGGCTCCTGAAAATCCACTATACGCAGGATGATTCCCAGACCCAAGTTGGCACCACTACCAAGTTGGGCTGGTTTGATAGAGCCAAGTGGCTCCTGCAATCTGCCAGCCAGAAGATGGGCAGGTCAGTTTTACTTCCAGAGAAAAGGGCCGTAGTTTTGTTTGGGGGCAGGAGACTGGGAGTGGCCGGCTGGCTCCTGAAAATCCACCATACGCAGGATGGTTCCCAGACCAAAGGTGGCACCAGTGCCGAGTAAGGCTGGGTTGATAGAGCCAAGTTTCTCCTGCAACCTGCCAGCCAGAAGCTGGGTGGGTGAGGTTTTTTTGCCAGGGAAAACGGCCGTGGTTTTTTATGGGGGCACTGTGGCCTGTAATGTCCGACTGGCTCCCTAAAATCCACGCCGCGCAGGATGGTTCCCAGACCCAAGGGGGCACCAGTGCCGAGGCGGGTTGGTTTAATAGAGCCAAGTGGCTCCTGCAATCGGCCAGCCAGAAGATGGGCAGGTCAGTTTTACTTCCAGGGAAAAGGGCCGTAATTTGTGTTTGGGGGCCTGTGGCTGGGAGTGGCCGGCTGGCTCCTGAAAATCCACGATACGCAGGATGGTTCCCAGATGAAAGGTGGCACCAGTGCCGAGTCGGGCTGGTTTGATAGAGCCAAGTGGCTCCTGCAATCTGCCAGCCAGAAGCGGGGCAGGTCAGTTTTACTTCCAGGGAAAAGGGCCGTAGTTTTTGTTTGGGTGGCTGTGGCTGGGAATGGCCGGCTGGCTCCTTAAAAACCACGCCGCGCAGGATGGTTCCCAGACCAAAGGTGGCACCTGTGCCGAGTCGGGCTGGTTTGATAGATACAAGTGGCTCCTGCAATCTGCCAGCCAGAAGATGGGCAGGTCTGTTTTACTTCCAGGGAAAAGGGCCGTAGATTTTTTTTGGGGACCTGTGGCTGGGAGTGTCCGGCTGGCTCCTGAAAATCCACGATACGCAGGATGGTTCCCAGATGAAAGGTGGCATCAGTGCCGAGTCGGGCTGGTTTGATAGAGCCATGTGGCTCCTGCAATCTGCCTGCCTGAAGATGGGCAAGTCAGTTTTACTTCCAGGGAAAAGGGCCGTAGTTTGTGTTTGGGGGCCTGTGGCTGGGAGTGGCCGGCTGGCTCCTGAAAATCCACGATACGCAGGATGGTTCCCAGACGCAAGTAGGAACCACTGCTAAGTCGGGCTGGTTTGATAGAGCCATGTGGCTCCTGCAATCTGCCAGCCAGAAGATGGGCAGGTCAGTTTTACTTCCAGGGAAAAGGGCCGTAATTTGTGTTTGGGGGGCTGTGGCTGGGAATGGCCGGCTGGCTCCTTAAAAACCACGCCGCGCAGGATGGTTCCCAGACCAAAGGTGGCACCTGTGCCGAGTCGGGCTGGTTTGATAGAGCCATGTGGCTCCTGCAATCTGCCAGCCAGAAGTTGGGCAGGTCTGTTTTACTTCCAGGGAAAAGGGCCGTAGTTTGTGTTTGGGGGCCTGTGGCTGGGAATGGCCGGCTGGCTCCTGAAAGTCCACGATACACAGGAAGATTCCCAGATCAAAGAGGCACCAGTGCCAAGTCGGGCTTGTTTGATAGAGTCAAGTGGCTTGGGCCATCTGCCAGCTAGAAGCGAGGCGGGTCAGTTTTGCTTGCCAGGGTAAAGGGCCGTGGTTTGTGTTGGGGGCCTGTGGCTGGGAGTGGCCGGCTGGCTCCTGAAAATCCACGCCGCGCAGGATGGTTCCCAGACCCAAGGGGGCACCAGTGCCAAGTCGGGCTGGTTTGATAGAGCCAAGTGGCTCCTGCAATCTGCCAGCCAGAAGATGGGCAGGTCAGTTTTACTTCCAGGGAAAAGGGCCATAGTTTGTGTTTGTGGGCCTATGGCTGGGAGTGGCAGGCTGGCTCCTGAAAATCCACAATACGCAGGATGGTTCCCAAATGAAAAATGGCACCAGTGCCAAGTCGGGCTGGTTTGATAGAGCCAAGTGGGTCCTGCAATCTGCCAGCCAGAAGATGGGCAGGTCAGTTTTACTTCCAGGGAAAAGGGCCGTAGTTTGTGTTTGGGGCCCTGTGGCTGGGAGTGGCCAGCTGGCTCCTTAAAATCCACGCCGCGCATGATGGTTCCCAGACCCAAGGTGGCACCAGTGCCGAGTTGGGCTGGTTTGATAGAGACATGTGGCTCCTGCAATCTGCCAGCCAGAAGCGGGGTGGGTGAGTTTTGTTTGCCAGGGAAACAGGCCGTGGTTCTTTTTCCGGGGCCTGTGGTCTGGAATGGCCGGCTGGTTCCTTAAAATCCACGCCGCGCAGGATGGTTCCCAGATGAAAGGTGGCACCAGTGCCGAGTCGGGCTGTTTTGATAGAGCCAAGTGGCTCCTGCAATCTGCCAGAAGATGGGCAGGTCAGTTTTACTTCCAGGGAAAAGGGCCATAGACTTTTTTTGGGGGCCTGTGGCTGGGAGTGGCCGGCTGGCTCCTGAAAATCCACGATACGCAGGATGGTTCCCAGATGAAAGGTGGCACCAGTGCCGAGTCGGGCTGGTTTGATAGAGCCCAGTGGATCCTGCAATCTGCCAGCCAGAAGATGGGCAGGTCAGTTTTACTTCCATGGAAAAGGGCCGTCGTTTGTGTTTGGGGACCTGTGGCTGGGAGTGGCCGGCTGGCTCCTGAAAATCCACGATACGCAAGATGCTTCCAAAAGAAAGGTGGCACAAGTGCCGAGTCGGGCTGGTTTGATAGAGCCATGTGGCTCCTGCAATCTGAAAGCCAGAAGATGGGCAGGTCAGTTTTACTTCCAGGGAAAAGGGCCGTAGTTTGTGTTTGGGGACCTGTGGCTGGGAGTGGCAGGCTGGCTCCTGAAAATCCACGATACTCAAGATGCTTCCCAGATGAAAGGTGGCACCAGTGCCGAGTCGGGCTGGTTTGATAGAGCCAAGTGGCTCCTGCAATCTGCCAGCCAGAAGTGGGGTGGGTGAGTTTTGTATGCCAGGGAAAATGGCCGTGGTTTGTTTTCGGGGGCCTGTGGCTGGGAATGGCCGCCTGGCTCCTTCAAATCCACGCCGCGCAGGATGGTTCCCAGACCCAAGGGGGCACCAGTGCCGAGGCGGGTTGGTTTGATAGAGCCATGTGGCTCCTGCAATCTGCCAGCCAGAAGCGGGGCAGGTGAGTTTTGTTTGCCGGGTAAAAGGGCCCTGGTTTGTGTTGGGGGCCTGTGGCTGGGAGGGGCCAGTTGGCTCCTGAAAATCCACGATGCGCAGGATGGTTCCCAGATGAAAGGTGGCACCAGTGCCAAGTCAGGCTGGTTTGATAGAGCCAAGTGGCTCCTGCAATCTGCCAGCCAGAAGATGGGCAAGTCAGTTTTAATTCCAGGGAAAAGGGCCATAGATTTTGTTTGGGGCCTGTGGCTGGGAGTTGCTGGCTGGCTCCTAAAAATCCACGATACGCAGGATGGTTCCCAGATGAAAGGTGGCACCCCTGCCGAGTCGGGCTGGTTGGATAGAGCCAAGTGGCTCCTGCAATCTGCCAGCCAGAAGCGGGGTGGGTGAGTTTTGTTTGCCAGGGCAAAGGCCCGTGGTTTGCTTTCGGTGGCCTGTTGCCTGGAATGGCCGGCTGGCTCCTTAAAATCCACGATACGCAGGATGGTTCCCAGACCCAAGTGGGCACCACTGCCGAGTCGGACTTGTTTGATAGAGCCAAGTGGCTCCTGCAATCTGCCAGCCAGAAGATGGGCAGGTCTGTTTTACTTCCAGGGAAAAGGGCCGTAGTTTGTGTTTGGGGGCCTGTGGCTGGGAATGGCCGGCTGGCTCCTGAAAGTCCACGATACGCAGGAAGATTCCCAGATCAAAGAGGCACCAGTGCCGAGTCGGGCTTGTTTGATAGAGTCAAGTGGCTTGGGCCATCTGCCAGCTAGAAGCGGGGCGGGTCAGTTTTGTTTGCAAAGGTAAAGGGCCGTGGTTTGTGTTGGGGGCCTGTAGCTGGGAGTGGCCGGCTGGCTCCTGAAAATCCACGATACGCAGCATGGTTCCCAGATGAAAGGTGGCACCAGTGCCGAGTAAGGCTGGGTTGATAGAGCCAAGTGTCTCCTGCAATCTGCCAGCCAGAAGCTGGGTGGGTGAGGTTTTTTTGCCCGGGAAAAGGGCCGTGGTTTTTTTTGGGGGGACTGTGGCCTGTAATATCCGACTGGCTCCAGAAACTCCACGCCGCGCAGGATGGTTCCCAGATGAAAGGTGGCACGAGTGCCAAGTCAGGCTGGTTTGATAGAGCCAAGTGGCTCCTGCAATCTGCCAGCCAGAAGATGGGCAAGTCAGTTTTACTTCCAGGGAAAAGGGCCATAGATTTTGTTTGGGGCCTGTGGCTGGGAGTTGCTGGCTGGCTCCTAAAAATCCACGATACGCAGGATGGTTCCCAGATGAAAGGTGGCACCACTGCCGAGTCGGGCTGGTTGGATAGAGCCAAGTGGCTCCTGCAATCTACCAGCCAGAAGCGGGGTGGGTGAGTTTTGTTTTCCAGGGAAAAGGCCCGTGGTTTGCTTTCGGTGGCCTGTTGCCTGGAATGGCCGGCTGGCTCCTTAAAATCCACGATACGCAGGATGGTTCCCAGACCCAAGGGGGCACCAGTGCCGAGTCGGGCTTGTTTGATAGAGCCATGTGGCTCCTGCAATCTGCCAGCCAGAAGCGAGGCGGGTGAATTTTGTTTGCCAAGTTAAAGAGCCGTGGTTTGTCTTCGGGGGCCTGTGACTGGGTGTGGCCGGCTGGCCCCTGAAAATGCATGATACGCAGAATGGTTCGCAAATGAAAACTGGCACCACTGCCAAGTCGGGCTGGTTTGATTGTAGCAAGTGGCTCCTGCAATCTGCCAGCCAGAAGATGGGCAGTCAGTTTTACTTCCCGGGAAAAGGGCCGTAGTTTGTGTTTGGGGGCCTGTGGCTGGGAGTGGCTGGCTGGCTCCTGAAAATCCACTATACGCAGGATGATTCCCAGACCCAAGTTGGCACCACTACCAAGTCGGGCTGGTTTGATAGAGCCAAGTGGCTCCTGCAATCTGCCAGCCAGAAGATGGGCAGGTCAGTTTTACTTCCAGGGAAAAGGGCCGTAGTTTGTGTTTGGGGGCCTGAGGCTGGGAGTGGCCGGATGGCTCCTGAAAATCCACGATACGCAGGATGGCTCCCAAATGAAAAATGGCACCAGTGCCGAGTCGGGCTGGTTTGATAGAGCCAAGTGGCTCCTGCAATCTGCCAGCCAGAAGATGGGCAGGTCAGATTTACTTCCAGAGAAATGGGCCGTAGTTTTGTTTGGGGGCAGGAGACTGGGAGTGGCCGGCTGGCTCCTGAAAATCCACCATACGCAGGATGGTTCCCAGACCAAAGGTGGCACCAGTGCCGAGTAAGGCTGGGTTGATAGAGCCAAGTTTCTCCTGCAACCTGCCAGCCAGAAGCTGGGTGGGTGAGGTTTTTTTGCCAGGGAAAACGGCCGTGGTTTTTTATGGGGGCACTGTGGCCTGTAATGTCCGACTGGCTCCCTAAAATCCACGCCGCGCAGGATGGTTCCCAGACCCAAGGGGGCACCAGTGCCGAGGCGGGTTGGTTTAATAGAGCCAAGTGGCTCCTGCAATCGGCCAGCCAGAAGATGGGCAGGTCAGTTTTACTTCCAGGGAAAAGGGCCGTAATTTGTGTTTGGGGGCCTGTGGCTGGGAGTGGCCGGCTGGCTCCTGAAAATCCACGATACGCAGGATGGTTCCCAGATGAAAGGTGGCACCAGTGCCGAGTCGGGCTGGTTTGATAGAGCCAAGTGGCTCCTGCAATCTGCCAGCCAGAAGATGGGCAGGTCAGTTTTACTTCCAGGGAAAAGGGCCGTAGTTTTTGTTTGGGTGGCTGTGGCTGGGAATGGCCGGCTGGCTCCTTAAAAACCACGCCGCGCAGGATGGTTCCCAGACCAAAGGTGGCACCTGTGCCGAGTCGGGCTGGTTTGATAGATACAAGTGGCTCCTGCAATCTGCCAGCCAGAAGATGGGCAGGTCTGTTTTACTTCCAGGGAAAAGGGCCGTAGATTTTTTTTGGGGACCTGTGGCTGGGAGTGTCCAGCTGGCTCCTGAAAATCCACGATACGCAGGATGGTTCCCAGATGAAAGGTGGCATCAGTGCCGAGTCGGGCTGGTTTGATAGAGCCATGTGGCTCCTGCAATCTGCCTGCCTGAAGATGGGCAAGTCAGTTTTACTTCCAGGGAAAAGGGCCGTAGTTTGTGTTTGGGGGCCTGTGGCTGGGAGTGGCCGGCTGGCTCCTGAAAATCCACGATACGCAGGATGGTTCCCAGACGCAAGTAGGAACCACTGCTAAGTCGGGCTGGTTTGATAGAGCCATGTGGCTCCTGCAATCTGCCAGCCAGAAGATGGGCAGGTCAGTTTTACTTCCAGGGAAAAGGGCCGTAATTTGTGTTTGGGGGGCTGTGGCTGGGAATGGCCGGCTGGCTCCTTAAAAACCACGCCGCGCAGGATGGTTCCCAGACCAAAGGTGGCACCTGTGCCGAGTCGGGCTGGTTTGATAGAGCCATGTGGCTCCTGCAATCTGCCAGCCAGAAGTTGGGCAGGTCTGTTTTACTTCCAGGGAAAAGGGCCGTAGTTTGTGTTTGGGGGCCTGTGGCTGGGAATGGCCGGCTGGCTCCTGAAAGTCCACGATACACAGGAAGATTCCCAGATCAAAGAGGCACCAGTGCCAAGTCGGGCTTGTTTGATAGAGTCAAGTGGCTTGGGCCATCTGCCAGCTAGAAGCGAGGCGGGTCAGTTTTGCTTGCCAGGGTAAAGGGCCGTGGTTTGTGTTGGGGGCCTGTGGCTGGGAGTGGCCGGCTGGCTCCTGAAAATCCACGCCGCGCAGGATGGTTCCCAGACCCAAGGGGGCACCAGTGCCAAGTCGGGCTGGTTTGATAGAGCCAAGTGGCTCCTGCAATCTGCCAGCCAGAAGATGGGCAGGTCAGTTTTACTTCCAGGGAAAAGGGCCATAGTTTGTGTTTGTGGGCCTATGGCTGGGAGTGGCAGGCTGGCTCCTGAAAATCCACAATACGCAGGATGGTTCCCAAATGAAAAATGGCACCAGTGCCAAGTCGGGCTGGTTTGATAGAGCCAAGTGGGTCCTGCAATCTGCCAGCCAGAAGATGGGCAGGTCAGTTTTACTTCCAGGGAAAAGGGCCGTAGTTTGTGTTTGGGGCCCTGTGGCTGGGAGTGGCCAGCTGGCTCCTTAAAATCCACGCCGCGCATGATGGTTCCCAGACCCAAGGTGGCACCAGTGCCGAGTTGGGCTGGTTTGATAGAGACATGTGGCTCCTGCAATCTGCCAGCCAGAAGCGGGGTGGGTGAGTTTTGTTTGCCAGGGAAACAGGCCGTGGTTCTTTTTCCGGGGCCTGTGGCCTGGAATGGCCGGCTGGTTCCTTAAAATCCACGCCGCGCAGGATGGTTCCCAGATGAAAGGTGGCACCAGTGCCGAGTCGGGCTGTTTTGATAGAGCCAAGTGGCTCCTGCAATCTGCCAGAAGATGGGCAGGTCAGTTTTACTTCCAGGGAAAAGGGCCATAGACTTTTTTTGGGGGCCTGTGGCTGGGAGTGGCCGGCTGGCTCCTGAAAATCCACGATACGCAGGATGGTTCCCAGATGAAAGGTGGCACCAGTGCCGAGTCGGGCTGGTTTGATAGAGCCCAGTGGATCCTGCAATCTGCCAGCCAGAAGATGGGCAGGTCAGTTTTACTTCCATGGAAAAGGGCCGTCGTTTGTGTTTGGGGACCTGTGGCTGGGAGTGGCCGGCTGGCTCCTGAAAATCCACGATACGCAAGATGCTTCCAAAAGAAAGGTGGCACAAGTGCCGAGTCGGGCTGGTTTGATAGAGCCATGTGGCTCCTGCAATCTGAAAGCCAGAAGATGGGCAGGTCAGTTTTACTTCCAGGGAAAAGGGCCGTAGTTTGTGTTTGGGGACCTGTGGCTGGGAGTGGCAGGCTGGCTCCTGAAAATCCACGATACTCAAGATGCTTCCCAGATGAAAGGTGGCACCAGTGCCGAGTCGGGCTGGTTTGATAGAGCCAAGTGGCTCCTGCAATCTGCCAGCCAGAAGTGGGGTGGGTGAGTTTTGTATGCCAGGGAAAATGGCCGTGGTTTGTTTTCGGGGGCCTGTGGCTGGGAATGGCCGCCTGGCTCCTTCAAATCCACGCCGCGCAGGATGGTTCCCAGACCCAAGGGGGCACCAGTGCCGAGGCGGGTTGGTTTGATAGAGCCATGTGGCTCCTGCAATCTGCCAGCCAGAAGCGGGGCAGGTGAGTTTTGTTTGCCGGGTAAAAGGGCCCTGGTTTGTGTTGGGGGCCTGTGGCTGGGAGGGGCCAGTTGGCTCCTGAAAATCCACGATGCGCAGGATGGTTCCCAGATGAAAGGTGGCACCAGTGCCAAGTCAGGCTGGTTTGATAGAGCCAAGTGGCTCCTGCAATCTGCCAGCCAGAAGATGGGCAAGTCAGTTTTAATTCCAGGGAAAAGGGCCGTAGTTTGTGTTTGGGGGCCTGTGGCTGGGAATGGCCGGCTGGCTCCTGAAAGTCCACGATACGCAGGAAGATTCCCAGATCAAAGAGGCACCAGTGCCGAGTCGGGCTTGTTTGATAGAGTCAAGTGGCTTGGGCCATCTGCCAGCTAGAAGCGGGGCGGGTCAGTTTTCTTTGCAAAGGTAAAGGGCCGTGGTTTGTGTTGGGGGCCTGTAGCTGGGAGTGGCCGGCTGGCTCCTGAAAATCCACGATACGCAGCATGGTTCCCAGATGAAAGGTGGCACCAGTGCCGAGTAAGGCTGGGTTGATAGAGCCAAGTGTCTCCTGCAATCTGCCAGCCAGAAGCTGGGTGGGTGAGGTTTTTTTGCCCGGGAAAAGGGCCGTGGTTTTTTTTGGGGGGACTGTGGCCTGTAATATCCGACTGGCTCCAGAAACTCCACGCCGCGCAGGATGGTTCCCAGATGAAAGGTGGCACGAGTGCCAAGTCAGGCTGGTTTGATAGAGCCAAGTGGCTCCTGCAATCTGCCAGCCAGAAGATGGGCAAGTCAGTTTTACTTCCAGGGAAAAGGGCCATAGATTTTGTTTGGGGCCTGTGGCTGGGAGTTGCTGGCTGGCTCCTAAAAATCCACGATACGCAGGATGGTTCCCAGATGAAAGGTGGCACCACTGCCGAGTCGGGCTGGTTGGATAGAGCCAAGTGGCTCCTGCAATCTACCAGCCAGAAGCGGGGTGGGTGAGTTTTGTTTTCCAGGGAAAAGGCCCGTGGTTTGCTTTCGGTGGCCTGTTGCCTGGAATGGCCGGCTGGCTCCTTAAAATCCACGATACGCAGGATGGTTCCCAGACCCAAGGGGGCACCAGTGCCAAGTCGGGCTTGTTTGATAGAGCCATGTGGCTCCTGCAATCTGCCAGCCAGAAGCGAGGCGGGTGAATTTTGTTTGCCAAGTTAAAGAGCCGTGGTTTGTCTTCGGGGGCCTGTGACTGGGTGTGGCCGGCTGGCCCCTGAAAATGCATGATACGCAGAATGGTTCGCAAATGAAAACTGGCACCACTGCCAAGTCGGGCTGGTTTGATTGTAGCAAGTGGCTCCTGCAATCTGCCAGCCAGAAGATGGGCAGTCAGTTTTACTTCCCGGGAAAAGGGCCGTAGTTTGTGTTTGGGGGCCTGTGGCTGGGAGTGGCTGGCTGGCTCCTGAAAATCCACTATACGCAGGATGATTCCCAGACCCAAGTTGGCACCACTACCAAGTCGGGCTGGTTTGATAGAGCCAAGTGGCTCCTGCAATCTGCCAGCCAGAAGATGGGCAGGTCAGTTTTACTTCCAGGGAAAAGGGCCGTAGTTTGTGTTTGGGGGCCTGAGGCTGGGAGTGGCCGGATGGCTCCTGAAAATCCACGATACGCAGGATGGCTCCCAAATGAAAAATGGCACCAGTGCCGAGTCGGGCTGGTTTGATAGAGCCAAGTGGCTCCTGCAATCTGCCAGCCAGAAGATGGGCAGGTCAGATTTACTTCCAGAGAAATGGGCCGTAGTTTGTGTTTGGGGGCCTGTGGCTGGGAGTGGCCAGCTGGCTCCTGAAAATCCACGATACGCAGGATGGTTCCCAGATGAAAGGTGGCACCAGTGCCGAGTAAGGCTTGGTTGATAGAGCCAAGTGTCTCCTGCAATCTGCCAGCCAGAAGCTGGGTGGGTGAGGTTTTTTTGCCCGGGAAAAGGGCCGTGGTTTTTTTGGTGGGGACTGTGGCCTGTAATGTCCGACTGGCTCCTTAAAATCCACGCCGCTCAGGATGGTTCCCAGACCCAAGGGGGCACCAGTGCCAAGTCGGGCTGGTTTGATAGAGCCAAGTGGCTCCTGCAATCTGCCAGCCAGAAGATGGGCAGGTCAGTTTTACTTCCAGGGAAAAGGGCCGTAGTTTGTGTTTGTGGGCCTGTGGCTGGGAGTGTCAGGCTGGCTCTTGAAAATCCACGATACGCAGGATGGCTCCCAAATGAAAAATGGCACCAGTGCCGAGGGTGGCTGGTTTGATAGAGCCAAGTGGCTCCTGCAATCTGCCAGCCAGAAGATGGGCAGGTCAGTTTTACTTCCAGGGAAAAGGGCCGTAGTTTGTGTTTGGGGGCCTTTGGCTGGGAGTGGCCGGCTGTCTCCTGAAAATCCACGATACGCAGGATCATTCCCAGATGAAAGGTGGCACCAGTGCCGAGTTGGGCTTGTTTGATAGAGCCAAGTGGCTCCTGCAATCTGCCAGCCAGAAGATGGGCAGGTCAGTTTTACTTCCAGGGAAAAGGGCCGTAATTTGTGTTTGGGGGCCTGTGGCTGGGAGTGGCCGGCTGGCTCCTGAAAATCCACGATACGCAGGATGGTTCCCAGATGAAAGGTGGCACCAGTGCCGAGTAAGGCTGGGTTGATAGAGCCAAGTGTCTCCTGCAATCTGCCAGCCAGAAGCTGGGTGGGTGAGGTTTTTTTGCCCGGGAAAAGGGCCGTGGTTTTTTTTGGGGGGACTGTGGCCTGTAATGTCCGACTGGCTCCTTAAAATCCACGCCGCGCAGGATGGTTCCCAGACCCAAGGGGGCACCAGTGCCGAGTCAGACTGGTTTGATAGAGCCAAGTGGCTCCTGCAATCGGCCAGCCAGAAGATGGGCAGGTCAGTTTTACTTCCAGGGAAAAGGGCCGTAGTGTGTGTTTGGGGGACTGTGGCTGGGAGTGGACGGCTGGCTCCTTAAAATCCACCATACGCAGGATGGTTCCCAGACCCAAGTTGGCACCACTGCCAAGTCAGGCTGGTTTGATTGAGCCATGTGGCTCCTGCAATCTGCCAGCCAGAAGATGGGCAGGTCAGTTTTACTTCCAGGGAAACGGGCCGTAGTTTGTGTTTGGGGGCCTGTGGCTGGGAATGGCCGGCTGGCTCCTTAAAAACCACGCCGGGCAGGATGGTTCCCAGACCAACGGTGGCACCTGTGCCGAGTCGGGCTGGTTTGATAGAAACAAGTGGCTCCTGCAATCTGCCAGCCAGAAGATGGGCAGGTCTGTTTTACTTCCAGGGAAAAGGGCCGTAGTTTGTGTTTGGGGGCCTGTGGCTGGGAATGGCCGGCTGGCTCCTGAAAGTCCACGATACGCAGGAAGATTCCCAGATCAAAGAGGCACCAGTGCCGAGTCGGGCTTGTTTGATAGAGTCAAGTGGCTTGGGCCATCTGCCAGCTAGAAGCGGGGCGGGTCAGTTTTGTTTGCCAGGGTAATGGGCCGTGGTTTGTGTTGGGGGCCTGTGCCTGGGAGTGGCCGGCTGGCTCCTGAAAATCCACGCCGCGCAGGATGGTTCCCAGACCCAAGGGGGCACCAGTGCCAAGTCGGGCTGGTTTGATAGAGCCAAGTGGCTCCTGCAATCTGCCAGCCAGAAGATGGGCAGGTCAGTTTTACTTCCAGGGAAAAGGGCCGTAGTTGGTGTTTGTGGGCCTGTGGCTGGGAGTGGCAGGCTGGCTCTTGAAAATCCACGATACGCAGGGTGGCTCCCAAATGAAAAATGGCACCAGTTCCGAGTCGGGCTGGTTTGATAGAGCCAAGTGGCTCCTGGAATCGGCCAGCCAGAAGATGGGCAGGTCAGTTTTACTTCCAGAGAAAAGGGCCGTAGTTTGTGTTTGGGGGCCGGTGGCTGGGAGTGGCCGGCTGGCTCCTGAAAATCCACGATACGCAGGATGGTTCCCAGATGAAAGGTGGCACCAGTGCCGAGTCGGGCTGGTTTGATAGAGCCAAGTGGCTCCTGCAATCTGCCAGCCAGAAGATGGGCAGGTCAGTTTTACTTCCAGGGAAAAGGGCCGTAATTTGTGTTTGGGGGCCTGTGGCTGGGAGTGGCCGGCTGGCTCCTGAAAATCCACGATACGCAGGATGGTTCCCAGATGAAAGGTGGCACCAGTGCCGAGTAAGGCTTTGTTGATAGAGCCAAGTGTCTCCTGCAATCTGCCAGCCAGGAGATGGGTGGGTGATGTTTTTTTGCCCGGGAAAAGGGCCGTGGTTTTTTTTGGGGGGACTGTGGCCTGTAATGTCCGACTGGCTCCTTAAAATCCACGCCGCGCAGGATGGTTCCCAGACCCAAGGGGGCACCACTGCCGAGTCAGACTGGTTTGATAGAGCCAAGTGGCTCCTGCAATCGGCCAGCCAGAAGATGGGCAGGTCAGTTTTACTTCCAGGGAAAAGGGCCGTAGTTTGTGTTTGGGGGCCTTTGGCTGGGAGTGGCCGGCTGTCTCCTGAAGATCCACGATACGCAGGATCATTCCCAGATGAAAGGTGGCACCAGTGCCGAGTTGGGCTTGTTTGATAGAGCCAAGTGGCTCCTGCAATCTGCCAGCCAGAAGATGGGCAGGTCAGTTTTACTTCCAGGGAAAAGGGCCGTAATTTGTGTTTGGGGGCCTGTGGCCTGTAATGTCCGACTGGCTCCTTAAAATCCACGCCGCGCAGGATGGTTCCCAGACCCAAGGGGGCACCAGTGCCGAGTCAGACTGGTTTGATAGAGCCAAGTGGCTCCTGCAATCGGCCAGCCAGAAGATGGGCAGGTCAGTTTTACTTCCAGGGAAAAGGGCTGTAGTGTGTGTTTGGGGGACTGTGGCTGGGAGTGGCCGGCTGGCTCCTGAAAATCCACGATACGCAGGATGGTTCCCAGACCCAAGTTGGCACCACTGCCAAGTCAGGCTGGTTTGATTGAGCCATGTGGCTCCTGCAATCTGCCAGCCAGAAGATGGGCAGGTCAGTTTTACTTCCAGGGAAACGGGCCGTAGTTTGTGTTTGGGGGCCTGTGGCTGGGAATGGCCGGCTGGCTCCTTAAAAACCACGCCGCGCAGGATGGTTCCCTGACCAACGGTGGCACCTGTGCCGAGTCGGGCTGGTTTGATAGAAACAAGTGGCTCCTGCAATCTGCCAGCCAGAAGATGGGCAGGTCTGTTTTACTTCCAGGGAAAAGGGCCGTAGTTTGTGTTTGGGGGCCTGTGGCTGGGAATGGCCGGCTGGCTCCTGAAAGTCCACGATACGCAGGAAGATTCCCAGATCAAAGAGGCACCAGTGCCGAGTCAGGCTTGTTTGATAGAGTCAAGTGGCTTGGGCCATCTGCCAGCTAGAAGCGGGGCGGGCCAGTTTTTTTTGCCAGGGTAAAGGGCCGTGGTTTGTGTTGGGGGCCTGTGCCTGGGAGTGGCCGGCTGGCTCCTGAAAATCCACGCCGCGCAGGATGGCTCCCAGACCCAAGGGGGCACCAGTGCCAAGTCGGGCTGGTTTGATAGAGCCAAGTGGCTCCTGCAATCTGCCAGCCAGAAGATGGGCAGGTCAGTTTTACTTCCAGGGAAAAGGCCCGTGGTTTGCTTTCGGTGGCCTGTTGCCTGGAATGGCCGGCTGGCTCCTTAAAATCCACGATACGCAGGATGGTTCCCAGACCCAAGGGGGCACCAGTGCCGAGTCGGGCTTGTTTGATAGAGCCATGTGGCTCCTGCAATCTGCCAGCCAGAAGCGAGGCGGGTGAATTTTGTTTGCCAAGTTAAAGAGCCGTGGTTTGTCTTCGGGGGCCTGTGACTGGGTGTGGCCGGCTGGCCCCTGAAAATGCATGATACGCAGAATGGTTCGCAAATGAAAACTGGCACCACTGCCAAGTCGGGCTGGTTTGATTGTAGCAAGTGGCTCCTGCAATCTGCCAGCCAGAAGATGGGCAGTCAGTTTTACTTCCCGGGAAAAGGGCCGTAGTTTGTGTTTGGGGGCCTGTGGCTGGGAGTGGCTGGCTGGCTCCTGAAAATCCACTATACGCAGGATGATTCCCAGACCCAAGTTGGCACCACTACCAAGTCGGGCTGGTTTGATAGAGCCAAGTGGCTCCTGCAATCTGCCAGCCAGAAGATGGGCAGGTCAGTTTTACTTCCAGGGAAAAGGGCCGTAGTTTGTGTTTGGGGGCCTGAGGCTGGGAGTGGCCGGATGGCTCCTGAAAATCCACGATACGCAGGATGGCTCCCAAATGAAAAATGGCACCAGTGCCGAGTCGGGCTGGTTTGATAGAGCCAAGTGGCTCCTGCAATCTGCCAGCCAGAAGATGGGCAGGTCAGATTTACTTCCAGAGAAATGGGCCGTAGTTTGTGTTTGGGGGCCTGTGGCTGGGAGTGGCCAGCTGGCTCCTGAAAATCCACGATACGCAGGATGGTTCCCAGATGAAAGGTGGCACCAGTGCCGAGTAAGGCTGGGTTGATAGAGCCAAGTGTCTCCTGCAATCTGCCAGCCAGAAGCTGGGTGGGTGAGGTTTTTTTGCCCGGGAAAAGGGCCGTGGTTTTTTTGGTGGGGACTGTGGCCTGTAATGTCCGACTGGCTCCTTAAAATCCACGCCGCTCAGGATGGTTCCCAGACCCAAGGGGGCACCAGTGCCAAGTCGGGCTGGTTTGATAGAGCCAAGTGGCTCCTGCAATCTGCCAGCCAGAAGATGGGCAGGTCAGTTTTACTTCCAGGGAAAAGGGCCGTAATTTGTGTTTGGGGGCCTGTGGCTGGGAGTGGCCGGCTGGCTCCTGAAAATCCACGATACGCAGGATGGTTCCCAGATGAAAGGTGGCACCAGTGCCGAGTAAGGCTGGGTTGATAGAGCCAAGTGTCTCCTGCAATCTGCCAGCCAGAAGCTGGGTGGGTGAGGTTTTTTTGCCCGGGAAAAGGGCCGTGGTTTTTTTTGGGGGGACTGTGGCCTGTAATGTCCGACTGTCTCCTTAAAATCCACGCCGCGCAGGATGGTTCCCAGACCCAAGGGGGCACCAGTGCCGAGTCAGACTGGTTTGATAGAGCCAAGTGGCTCCTGCAATCGGCCAGCCAGAAGATGGGCAGGTCAGTTTTACTTCCAGGGAAAAGGGCCGTAGTGTGTGTTTGGGGGACTGTGGCTGGGAGTGGACGGCTGGCTCCTTAAAATCCACCATACGCAGGATGGTTCCCAGACCCAAGTTGGCACCACTGCCAAGTCAGGCTGGTTTGATTGAGCCATGTGGCTCCTGCAATCTGCCAGCCAGAAGATGGGCAGGTCAGTTTTACTTCCAGGGAAACGGGCCGTAGTTTGTGTTTGGGGGCCTGTGGCTGGGAATGGCCGGCTGGCTCCTTAAAAACCACGCCGGGCAGGATGGTTCCCAGACCAACGGTGGCACCTGTGCCGAGTCGGGCTGGTTTGATAGAAACAAGTGGCTCCTGCAATCTGCCAGCCAGAAGATGGGCAGGTCTGTTTTACTTCCAGGGAAAAGGGCCGTAGTTTGTGTTTGGGGGCCTGTGGCTGGGAATGGCCGGCTGGCTCCTGAAAGTCCACGATACGCAGGAAGATTCCCAGATCAAAGAGGCACCAGTGCCGAGTCGGGCTTGTTTGATAGAGTCAAGTGGCTTGGGCCATCTGCCAGCTAGAAGCGGGGCGGGTCAGTTTTGTTTGCCAGGGTAATGGGCCGTGGTTTGTGTTGGGGGCCTGTGCCTGGGAGTGGCCGGCTGGCTCCTGAAAATCCACGCCGCGCAGGATGGTTCCCAGACCCAAGGGGGCACCAGTGCCAAGTCGGGCTGGTTTGATAGAGCCAAGTGGCTCCTGCAATCTGCCAGCCAGAAGATGGGCAGGTCAGTTTTACTTCCAGGGAAAAGGCCCGTGGTTTGCTTTCGGTGGCCTGTTGCCTGGAATGGCCGGCTGGCTCCTTAAAATCCACGATACGCAGGATGGTTCCCAGACCCAAGGGGGCACCAGTGCCGAGTCGGGCTTGTTTGATAGAGCCATGTGGCTCCTGCAATCTGCCAGCCAGAAGCGAGGCGGGTGAATTTTGTTTGCCAAGTTAAAGAGCCGTGGTTTGTCTTCGGGGGCCTGTGACTGGGTGTGGCCGGCTGGCCCCTGAAAATGCATGATACGCAGAATGGTTCGCAAATGAAAACTGGCACCACTGCCAAGTCGGGCTGGTTTGATTGTAGCAAGTGGCTCCTGCAATCTGCCAGCCAGAAGATGGGCAGTCAGTTTTACTTCCCGGGAAAAGGGCCGTAGTTTGTGTTTGGGGGCCTGTGGCTGGGAGTGGCTGGCTGGCTCCTGAAAATCCACTATACGCAGGATGATTCCCAGACCCAAGTTGGCACCACTACCAAGTCGGGCTGGTTTGATAGAGCCAAGTGGCTCCTGCAATCTGCCAGCCAGAAGATGGGCAGGTCAGTTTTACTTCCAGGGAAAAGGGCCGTAGTTTGTGTTTGGGGGCCTGAGGCTGGGAGTGGCCGGATGGCTCCTGAAAATCCACGATACGCAGGATGGCTCCCAAATGAAAAATGGCACCAGTGCCGAGTCGGGCTGGTTTGATAGAGCCAAGTGGCTCCTGAAATCTGCCAGCCAGAAGATGGGCAGGTCAGATTTACTTCCAGAGAAATGGGCCGTAGTTTGTGTTTGGGGGCCTGTGGCTGGGAGTGGCCAGCTGGCTCCTGAAAATCCACGATACGCAGGATGGTTCCCAGATGAAAGGTGGCACCAGTGCCGAGTAAGGCTGGGTTGATAGAGCCAAGTGTCTCCTGCAATCTGCCAGCCAGAAGCTGGGTGGGTGAGGTTTTTTTGCCCGGGAAAAGGGCCGTGGTTTTTTTGGTGGGGACTGTGGCCTGTAATGTCCGACTGGCTCCTTAAAATCCACGCCGCTCAGGATGGTTCCCAGACCCAAGGGGGCACCAGTGCCAAGTCGGGCTGGTTTGATAGAGCCAAGTGGCTCCTGCAATCTGCCAGCCAGAAGATGGGCAGGTCAGTTTTACTTCCAGGGAAAAGGGCCGTAGTTTGTGTTTGTGGGCCTGTGGCTGGGAGTGTCAGGCTGGCTCTTGAAAATCCACGATACGCAGGATGGCTCCCAAATGAAAAATGGCACCAGTTCCGAGTCGGGCTGGTTTGATAGAGCCAAGTGGCTCCTGGAATCGGCCAGCCAGAAGATGGGCAGGTCAGTTTTACTTCCAGAGAAAAGGGCCGTAGTTTGTGTTTGTGGGCCGGTGGGTGGGAGTGGCCGGATGGCTCCTGAAAATCCACGATACGCAGGATGGTTCCCAGATGAAAGGTGGCACCAGTGCCGAGTCGGGCTGCTTTGATAGAGCCAAGTGGCTCCTGCAATCTGCCAGCCAGAAGATGGGCAGGTCAGTTTTACTTCCAGGGAAAAGGGCCGTAGTTTGTGTTTGGGGGCCTTTGGCTGGGAGTGGCCGGCTGTCTCCTGAAAATCCACGATACGCAGGATCATTCCCAGATGAAAGGTGGCACCAGTGCCGAGTTGGGCTTGTTTGATAGAGCCAAGTGGCTCCTGCAATCTGCGAGCCAGAAGATGGGCAGGTCAGTTTTACTTCCAGGGAAAAGGGCCGTAATTTGTGTTTGGGGGCCTGTGGCTGGGAGTGGCCGGCTGGCTCCTGAAAATCCGCGATACGCAGGATGGTTCCCAGATGAAAGGTGGCACCAGTGCCGAGTAAGGCTGGGTTGATAGAGCCAAGTGTCTCCTGCAATCTGCCAGCCAGAAGCTGGGTGGGTGAGGTTTTTTTGCCCGGGAAAAGGGCCGTGGTTTTTTTTGGGGGGACTGTGGCCTGTAATGTCCGACTGGCTCCTTAAAATCCACGCCGCGCAGGATGGTTCCCAGACCCAAGGGGGCACCAGTGCCGAGTCAGACTGGTTTGATAGAGCCAAGTGGCTCCTGCAATCGGCCAGCCAGAAGATGGGCAGGTCAGTTTTACTTCCAGGGAAAAGGGCCGTAGTGTGTGTTTGGGGGACTGTGGCTGGGAGTGGACGGCTGGCTCCTTAAAATCCACCATACGCAGGATGGTTCCCAGACCCAAGTTGGCACCACTGCCAAGTCAGGCTGGTTTGATTGAGCCATGTGGCTCCTGCAATCTGCCAGCCAGAAGATGGGCAGGTCAGTTTTACTTCCAGGGAAACGGGCCGTAGTTTGTGTTTGGGGGCCTGTGGCTGGGAATGGCCGGCTGGCTCCTTAAAAACCACGCCGGGCAGGATGGTTCCCAGACCAACGGTGGCACCTGTGCCGAGTCGGGCTGGTTTGATAGAAACAAGTGGCTCCTGCAATCTGCCAGCCAGAAGATGGGCAGGTCTGTTTTACTTCCAGGGAAAAGGGCCGTAGTTTGTGTTTGGGGGCCTGTGGCTGGGAATGGCCGGCTGGCTCCTGAAAGTCCACGATACGCAGGAAGATTCCCAGATCAAAGAGGCACCAGTGCCGAGTCGGGCTTGTTTGATAGAGTCAAGTGGCTTGGGCCATCTGCCAGCTAGAAGCGGGGCGGGTCAGTTTTGTTTGCCAGGGTAATGGGCCGTGGTTTGTGTTGGGGGCCTGTGCCTGGGAGTGGCCGGCTGGCTCCTGAAAATCCACGCCGCGCAGGATGGTTCCCAGACCCAAGGGGGCACCAGTGCCAAGTCGGGCTGGTTTGATAGAGCCAAGTGGCTCCTGAAATCTGCCAGCCAGAAGATGGGCAGGTCAGTTTTACTTCCAGGGAAAAGGGCCGTAGTTGGTGTTTGTGGGCCTGTGGCTGGGAGTGGCAGGCTGGCTCTTGAAAATCCACGATACGCAGGGTGGCTCCCAAATGAAAAATGGCACCAGTTCCGAGTCGGGCTGGTTTGATAGAGCCAAGTGGCTCCTGGAATCGGCCAGCCAGAAGATGGGCAGGTCAGTTTTACTTCCAGAGAAAAGGGCCGTAGTTTGTGTTTGTGGGCCGGTGGCTGGGAGTGGCAGGCTGGCTCCTTAAAATCCACGCCGCGCATGATGGTTCCCAGACCCAATTGGGCACCAGTGCCGAGTCGGGCTGCTTTGATAGAGCCAAGTGGCTCCTGCAATCTGCCAGCCAGAAGATGGGCAGGTCAGTTTTACTTCCAGGGAAAAGGGCCGTAATTTGTGTTTGGGGGCCTGTGGCTGGGAGTGGCCGGCTGGCTCCTGAAAATCCACGATACGCAGGATGGTTCCCAGATGAAAGGTGGCACCAGTGCCGAGTAAGGCTTGGTTGATAGAGCCAAGTGTCTCCTGCAATCTGCCAGCCAGGAGATGGGTGGGTGATGTTTTTTTGCCCGGGAAAAGGGCCGTGGTTTTTTTGGGGGGACTGTGGCCTGTAATGTCCGACTGGCTCCTTAAAATCCACGCCGCGCAGGATGGTTCCCAGACCCAAGGGGGCACCACTGCCGAGTCAGACTGGTTTGATAGAGCCAAGTGGCTCCTGCAATCGGCCAGCCAGAATATGGGCAGGTCAGTTTTACTTCCAGGGAAAAGGACCGTAGTTTGTGTTTGGGGGCCTTTGGCTGGGAGTGGCCGGCTGTCTCCTGAAGATCCACGATACGCAGGATCATTCCCAGATGAAAGGTGGCACCAGTGCCGAGTTGGGCTTGTTTGATAGAGCCAAGTGGCTCCTGCAATCTGCCAGCCAGAAGATGGGCAGGTCAGTTTTACTTCCAGGGAAAAGGGCCGTAATTTATGTTTGGGGGCCTGTGGCCTGTAATGTCCGACTGGCTCCTTAAAATCCACGCCGCGCAGGATGGTTCCCAGACCCAAGGGGGCACCAGTGCCGAGTCAGACTGGTTTGATAGAGCCAAGTGGCTCCTGCAATCGGCCAGCCAGAAGATGGGCAGGTCAGTTTTACTTCCAGGGAAAAGTGCTGTAGTGTGTGTTTGGGGGACTGTGGCTGGGAGTGGCCGGCTGGCTCCTGAAAATCCACGATACGCAGGATGGTTCCCAGACCCAAGTTGGCACCACTGCCAAGTCAGGCTGGTTTGATTGAGCCATGTGGCTCCTGCAATCTGCCAGCCAGAAGATGGGCAGGTCAGTTTTACTTCCAGGGAAACGGGCCGTAGTTTGTGTTTGGGGGCCTGTGGCTGGGAATGGCCGGCTGGCTCCTTAAAAACCACGCCGCGCAGGATGGTTCCCTGACCAACGGTGGCACCTGTGCCGAGTCGGGCTGGTTTGATAGAAACAAGTGGCTCCTGCAATCTGCCAGCCAGAAGATGGGCAGGTCTGTTTTACTTCCAGGGAAAAGGGCCGTAGTTTGTGTTTGGGGGCCTGTGGCTGGGAATGGCCGGCTGGCTCCTGAAAGTCCACGATACGCAGGAAGATTCCCAGATCAAAGAGGCACCAGTGCCGAGTCAGACTTGTTTGATAGAGTCAAGTGGCTTGGGCCATCTGCCAGCTAGAAGCGGGGCGGGCCAGTTTTTTTTGCCAGGGTAAAGGGCCGTGGTTTGTGTTGGGGGCCTGTGCCTGGGAGTGGCCGGCTGGCTCCTGAAAATCCACGCCGCGCAGGATGGCTCCCAGACCCAAGGGGGCACCAGTGCCAAGTCGGGCTGGTTTGATAGAGCCATGTGGCTCCTGCAATCTGCCAGCCAGAAGATGGGCAGGTCAGTTTTACTTCCAGGGAAAAGGGCCGCAGTTTGTGTTTGTGGGCCTGTGGCTGGGAGTGGCAGGCTGGCTCCAGAAAATCCACAATACGCAGGATGGTTCCCAAATGAAAAATGGCACCAGTGCCAAGACGGGCTGGTTTGATAGAGCCAAGTGTCTCCTGCAATCTGCCAGCCAGAAGATGGGCAGGTCAGTTTTATTTCCAGGGAAAAGGGCCGTAGTTTATGTTTTGGGCCCTGTGGCTGGGAGTGGCCGGCTGGCTCCTGAAAATCCACGCCGCGCATGATGGTTCCCAGACCCAAGGTGGCACCAGTGCCGAGTTGGGCTGGTTTGATAGAGCCATGTGGCTCCTGCAATCTGCCAGCCAGAAGCGGGGTGGGTGAGTTTTAGTTGCCAGGGAAACAGGCCGGGGTTCTTTTTCCGGGGCCTGTGGCCTGGAATGTCCGGCTAGTTCCTTAAAATCCACGCCGCGCAGGATGGTTCCCAGATGAAAGGAGGCACCAGTGCCGAATCGGGCTGTTTTGATAGAGCCAAGTGGCTCCTGCAATCTGCCAGCCAGAAGATGGCAGGTCAGTTTTACTTCCAGGGAAAAGGGCCGTAGTTTGTGTTTGGGGACCTGTGGCCGGCAGTGGCCAGCTGGCTCCTGAAAATCCACGATACGCTGGATGGTTCCCAGATGAAAGGTGGCACCACTGCCAAGTCAGGCTGGTTTGATAGAGCCAAGTGGCTCCTGCAATCTGACAGCCAGAAGATGGGCAGGTCACTTTTACTTCCAGGGAAAAGGGTCGGTAGTTTGTGTTTGGGGGCCTGAGGCTGGGAGTAGCAGGCTGGCTCCTGAAAATCCACGATACGCAGGATTGTTCCCAGACCCAAGTTGGCACCACTGCCAAGTCAGGCTGGTTTGATTGAGCCATGTGGCTCCTGCAATCTGCCAGCCTGAAGATGGGCAGGTCAGTTTTACTTCCAGGGAAAAGGGCCGTAGTTTGTGTTTGGGGGCCTGTGGCTGGGAATGGCCGGCTGTCTCCATAAAAAACACGCCGCGCAGGATGGTTCCCAGACCAAAGGTGGCACCTGTGCCGAGTTGGGCTGGTTTGATAGAGCCAAGTGGCTCCTGCAATCTGCCAGCCAGAAGATGGGCAGGTCTGTTTTACTTCCAGGGAAAAGGGCCGTAGTATTTGTTTGGGGGCCTGTGGCTGGGAATGGCCGACTGGCTCCTGAAAATCCACGCCGCGCAGGACGGTTCCGAGACCCAAGGAGGCACCAGTGCCAAGTCGGGCTGGTTTGATAGAGCCAAGTGGCTACTGCAATCTTCCAGCCAGAAGATGGGCAGGTCAGTTTTACTTCCAGGGAAAAGGGCCGTAGTTTGTCTTTGTGGGCCGGTGGCTGGGAGTGGCAGGCTGGCTCCTGAAAATCCACGCCGCGCATGATGGTTCCCAGACCCAATTGGGCACCAGTGCCGAGTTGGGCTGGTTTGATAGAGACATGTGGCTCCTGCAATCTGCCAGCCAGAAGCGGGGTGGGTGAGTTTTGTTTCCAGGGAAACAGGCCGTGGTTCTTTTTTCTGGGGCCTGTGGCCTGGAATGGCCGGCTGGTTCCTTAAAATCCACGCCGCGCAGGATGGTTCCCAGATTAAAGGTGACACCAGGGCTGAGTCGGGCTGTTTTGATAGAGCCAAGTGGCTCCTGCAATCTGCCAGCCAGAAGATGGCAGGTCAGTTTTACTTCCAGGGAAAAGGGCCGTAGTTTGTGTTTGGGGACCTGTGGCCGGCAGTGGCCGGCTGGCTCCTGAAAATCCACGATACGCTGGATGGTTCCCAGATGAAAGGTGGCACCAGTGCCAAGTCAGGCTGGTTTGATAGTACCGAGTGGCTCCTGCAATCTGCCAGCCAGAAGGCGGGCCTCTGAGTTTTTCTTCCAGGGAAAAGGGCCGTGGTATATATTTGGGGCCCTGTGGCTGAGAGTGGCCGGCTGGCTCCTGAAAATCCACGACACGCAGGATGGTTCCCAGATGAAAGGTGGCACCAGTGCCGAGTCGGGCTGGTTTGATAGAGCCAAGTGGCTCCTGCAATCTGCCAGGCAGAAGGCGGGCCGCTGAGATTTTCTTCCAGGGAAAAGGGCCGTAGATTGTGTTTGGGGGCCTGTGGCTGGGAATGGCCGGGTGGCTCCATAAAATCCGCACCGCGCAGGATGGTACCCAGACCAAAGTTGGCACCTGTGCCGAGTCAGGCTGGTTTGATAGAGCCAAGTGGCTCCTGCAATCTGCCAGCCAGAAGATGGGCAGGTCTGTTTTACTTCCAGGGAAAAGGGCGGTAGATTTGTTTGGGGGCCTGTGGCTGGGAGTGGCCGGCTGGCTCCTGAAAATTCACGATACGCAGGATGATTCCCAGATCAAAGAGGCACCAGTGCCGAGTCGGGCTTGTTTGATAGAGTCAAGTGGCTTGTGCAATCTGCCAACTAGAAGCGGGGCGGGTCAGTTTTGTTTGCCAGGGTAAAGGGCCGTGGTTTGTGTTGGGGGCCTGTGACTGGGAGTGGCCGGCTGGCTCCTGAAAATCCACGCCACGCAGGATGGTTCCCAGACCCAAGGGGGCACCAGTGCCGAGTCGGGCTGGTTTGATAGAGCCAAGTGGCTCTATCTGCCAGCCAGAAGATGGGCAGGTCAGTTTTACTTCCAGGGAAAAGGGCCATAGTTTGTGTTGGGGGGCCTGAGGCTGGGAGTGGCCGGATGGCTCCTGAAAATCCACGATACGCAGGATGGCTCCCATATGAAAAATGGCACCAGTGCCGAGTCGGGCTGGTTTGATAGAGAGAAGTGGCTCCTGCAACCTGCCAGCCAGAAGCTGGGTGGGTGAGGTTTTTTTTGCCAGGGAAAACGGCCGTGGTTTTCTTTGGGGGGACTGTGGCCTGTAATGTCCGACTGGCTCCTTAAAATCCACGCCGCGCAGGATGGTTCCCAGACCCAAGGGGGCACCAGTGCCGAGGCGGGTTGGTTTGATAGAGCCAAGTGGCTCCTGCAATCTGCCAGCCAGAAGATGGGCAGGTCAGTTTTACTTCCAGGGAAAAGGGCCGTAGTTTGTGTTTGGGGGCCTGTGGCTGGGAGTGGCTGGCTGGCTCCTGAAAATCCACGATACGCAGGATGGTTCCCAGATGAAAGGTGGCACCAGTGCCGAGTCGGGCTGGTTTGATAGAGACATGTGGCTCCTGCAATCTGCCAGCCAGAAGATGGGCAGGTCAGTTTTACTTCCAGGGAAAAGGGCCGTAGTTTGTGTTTGGGGGCCTGTGGCTGGGAGTGGCCAGCTGGCTCCTGAATATCCACGATACGCAAGATGGTTCCCAGATGAAAGTAGGCACCAGTGCTGAGTCGGGTTGGTTTGATAGAGCCAAGTGTCTCCTGCAATCTGCCAGCTAGAAGCGGGGTGGGTGAGGTTTTTTTGCCAGGGAAAATGGTCGTGGTTTGTTTTTGGGGGCCTGTGGCCTGTAATGTCCGACTGGCTTCTTAAAATCCACGCCGCGCATGATGGTTCCCAGTCCCAAGTTTGCACCAGTGCCGAGTTGGGCTGGTTTGATAGAGACATGTGGCTCCTGCAATCTGCCAGCCAGAAGCGGGGTGGATGAGTTTTGTTTGCCAGGGAAACAGGCCGTGGTTCTTTTTCCGGGGCCTGTGGCCTGGAATGGCCGGCTGGTTCCTTAAAATCCACGCCGCGCAGCATGGTTCCCAGATGAAAGGTGGCACCACTGCCGAGTCGGGCTGTTTTGATAGAGCCAAGTGGCTCCTGCAATCTGCCAGAAGATGGGCAGGCCTGTTTTACTTCCAGGGAAAAGGGCCATAGATTTTATTTGGGGGCCTGTGGCTGGGAGTGGCCGGCTGGCACCTGAAAATCCACGATACGCAGGATGGTTCTCAGATGAAAGGTGGTACCAGTGCAGAGTCGGGCTGGTTTGATAGAGCCATGTGGCTCCTGCAATCTGCCAGCCAGAAGATGGGCAGGTCAGTTTTACTTCCAGGGAAAATGGCCATGGTTTTTTTTCCGGGGCCATTGGCCTGGAATGGCCGGCTGGCTCCTTAAAATCCACGCCGCGCAGGATCATTCCCTGACCGAAGGGGGCAGCAGTTCCGAGTGATGCTGGTTTGATAGAGCCAAGTGGCTCCTGCAATCTGCCAGCCAGAAGATGGGCGGGTGAGTTTGTTTCCCAGGGAAAAGGGCTGTGGTTTGTGTTGGGGGCCTGTGGCTGGGAGTGGCCGGCTGGCTCCTGAAAATCCACGATACGCAGTATGCTTCCCAGGTGAAAGGTGGCACCAGTGCCAAGTGGGGCTGGTTTGATAGAGCCAAGTGGCTCCTGCAATCTGCCTGAAGTTGGGCAGGTCAGCTTTACTTCCAGGGAAAAGGGCCGTAGTTTGTGTTTGGGGACCGGTGGCTGGGAGTGGCCGGCTGGCTCCTGAAAATCCACGAAACGCAAGATGCTTCCAAAAGAAAGGTGGCACAAGTGCCGAGTCGGGCTGGTTTGATAGAGCCATGTGGCTCCTGCAATCTGCCAGCCAGAAGATGGGCAGGTCAGTTTTACTTCCAGGGAAAAGGGCCGTAGTTTGTGTTTGGGGGCCTGTGGCTGGGAGTGGCCAACTGGCTCCTGAAAATCCACGATACGCAAGATGCTTCCCAGATGAAAGGTGGCAGCAGTGCCGAGTCGGGCTGGTTTGATAGAGCCAAGTGGCTCCTGCAATCTGCCAGCCAGAAGAGGGGTGGGCGAGTTTTGTTTGCCAGGGAAAAGGGCCGTGGTTTGTTTTCGGGGGCCTGTGGCTGGGAATGGCCGCCTGGCTCCTTAAAATCCACGCCGCGCAGGATGGTTCCCAGACCCAAGGGGGCACCAGTGCCGAGGCGGGTTGGTTTGATAGAGCCATGTGGCTCCTGCAATCTGCCAGCCAGAAGATGGGCAGGTCAGTTTTACTTCCAGGGAAAAGGGCCGTAGTTTGTGTTTGGGGCCCTGTGGCTGGGAGTGGCCGGCTGGCTCCTTCAAATCCACGCCGCGCAGGATGGTTCCCACACCCAAGGGGGCAGCAGTGCCAAGGCGGGTTGGTGTGATAGAGCCATGTGGCTCCTGCAATCTGCCAGCCAGAAGCGGGGCAGGTGAGTTTTTTTTGCCGGGTAAAAGGGCCCTGGTTTGTGTTGGGGGCCTGTGGCCTGGAGTGGCCAGTTGGCTCCTGAAAATCCACGATACGCAGGATGGTTCCCAGATGAAAGGTGGCACCAGTTCCAAGTCAGCCTGGTTTGATAGAGCCATGTGGCTCCTGCAATCTGCCAGCCAGAAGATGAGCAGGTCAGTTTTACTTCCAGGGAAAAGGGCCATAGATTTTGTTTGGGGGCCTGTGGCTGGGAGTTTCTGGCTGGCTCCTAAAAATCCACGATACGCAGGATGGTTCCCAGATGAAAGGTGGCACCACTGCCGAGTCGGGCTGGTTGGATAGAGCCAAGTGGCTCCTGCAATCTGCCAGCCAGAAGCGGGGTGGGTGAGTTTTGTTTGCCAGGGAAAAGGGCCGTGGTTTGCTTTCGATGGCCTGTAGCCTGGAATGGCTGGCTGGCTCCTGAAAATCCACGATACGCAGGATGGTTCCCAGACCCAAGTGGGCACCACTGCCGAGTCGGGCTGGTTTGATAGAGCCATGAGGCTCCTGCAATCTGCCAGCCAGAAGCGAGGCAGGTGAATTTTGTTTGCCAAGTTAAAGGGCCGTGGTTTGTGTTCGGGGGCCTGTGACTGGGTGTGGCCGGCTGGCCCCTGAAATTGCATGATACGCAGAATGGTTCCCAAATGAAAACTGGCACCAGTGCCAAGTCGGGCTGGTTTGATTGTAGCAAGTGGCTCCTGCAATCTGCCAGCCAGAAGATGGGCAGGTCAGTTTTACTTCCCGGGAAAAGGGCCGTAGTTTGTGTTTGGGGGCCTGTGGCTGGGAGTGGCCAGCTGGCTCCTGAAAATCCACTATACTCAGGATGATTCCCAGACCCAAGTTGGCACCACTACCAAGTCGGGCTGGTTTGATAGAGCCAAGTGGCTCCTGCAATCTGCCAGCCAGAAGATGGGCAGGTCAGTTTTACTTCCAGGGAAAAGGGCCGTAATTTGTGTTTGGGGGCCTTTGGCTGTGAGTGGCCGGCTTGCTCCTGAAAATCCACGATACGCAGGATGGTTCCCAGATGAAAGGTGGCACCAGTGCCGAGTAAGGCTGGTTTGATAGACCCAAGTGTCTCCTGCAATCTGCCAGCCAGAAGCTGGGTGGGTGAGGTTTTTTTGCCCGGTAAAAGGGCCGTGGTTTTTTTTGGGGGGACTGTGGCCTCTAATGTCCGACTGGTTCCTGAAAATCCACGCCGCGCAGCATGGTTCCCAGACCCAAGTGGGCACCAGTGCCAAGTCGGGCTGGTTTGATAGAGCCATGTGGCTCCTGCAATCTGCCAGCCAGAAGATGGGCAGGTCAGTTTTACTTCCAGGGAAAAGTGCCGTAGTTTGTGTTTGGGGACCGGTGGCTGGGAGTGGCCGGCTGGCTCCTAAAAATCCACGATACGCAGGATGGTTCCCAGATGAAAGGTGGCACCACTGCCGAGTCGGGCTGGTTGGATAGAGCCAAGTGGCTCCTGCAATCTGCCAGCCAGTAGCGGGGTGGGTGAGTTTTGTTTGCCAGGGAAAACGGAAGTGGTTTGCTTTCGGTGGCCTGTAGCCTGGAATGGCCGGCTGGCTTGTTAAAATCCACGATACGCAGGATGGTTCCCAGACCCAAGTGGGCACCACTGCCGAGTCGGGCTGGTTTGATAGAGCCATGAGGCTCCTGCAATCTGCCAGCCAGAAGCGAGGCAGGTGAATTTTGTTTGCCAAGTTAAAGGGCCGTGGTTTGTGTTCGGGGGCCTGTGACTGGGTGTGGCCGCCTGGCCCCTGAAATTGCATGATACGCAGAATGGTTCCCAAATGAAAACTGGCACCACTGCCAAGTCGGGCTGGTTTGATTGTAGCAAGTGGCTCCTGCAATCTGCCAGCCAGAAGATGGGCAGGTCAGTTTTACTTCCAGGGAAAAGGGCCAGTAGTTTGTGTTTGGGGGCCTGAGGCTGGGAGTGGCCGGCTGGCTCCTGAAAATCCACGATACGCAGGATGGGTCCCAGACCCAAGTTGGCACCACTGCCAAGTCAGGTTGGTTTGATTGAGCCATGTGGCTCCTGCAATCTGCCAGCCTGAAGATGGGCAGGTCAGTTTTACTTCCAGGGAAAAGGGCCGTAGTTTGTGTTTGGGGGCCTGTGGCTGGGAGTGGCAGGCTGGCTCCTGAAAATCCACAATACGCAGGAAGATTCCCAGATCAAAGAGGCACCAGTGCCGAGTCGGGCTTGTTTGATAGAGTCAAGTGGCTTGGGCCATCTGCCAGCTAGAAGCGGGGCGCGTCAGTTTTGTTTGCAAGGGTAAAGGGCCGTGGTTTGTGTTGGGCGCCTGTGGCTGGGAGTGGCCGCCTGGCTCCTGAAAATCCATGCCGCGCAGGATGGTTCCCAGACCCAAGGGGGCACCAGTGCCAAGTCGGGCTGGTTTGATAGAGCCGAGTGGCTCCTGCAATCTGCCAGCCAGAAGATGGGCAGGTCAGTTTTACTTCCAGGGAAAAGGGCCGTAGTTTGTGTTTGTGGGCCGGTGGCTGGGAGTGGCAGGCTGGCTCCTCAAAATCCACAATACGCAGGATGGTTCCCAAATGAAAAATGGCACCAGTGCCAAGTCGGGCTGGTTTGATAGAGCCAAGTGTCTCCTGCAATCTGCCAGCCAGAAGATGGGCAGGTCAGTTTTACTTCCAGGGAAAATGGCCGTAGTTTGTGTTTGGGGCCCTGTGGCTGGGAGTGGCCGGCTGGCTCCTGAAAATCCACGCCGCGCATGATGGTTCCCAGACCCAAGGTGGCACCAGTGCCGAGTTGGGCTGGTTTGATAGAGACATGTGGCTCCTGCAATCTGCCAGCCAGAAGCGGGGTGGGTGAGTTTTGTTTGCCAGGGAAACAGGCCGTGGTTCTTTTTCCGGGGCCTGTGGCCTGGAATGGCCGGCTGGTTCCTTAAAATCCACGCCGCGCAGGATGGTTCCCAGACCCAAGGGGGCACCAGTGCCGAATCGGGCTGTTTTGATAGAGCCATGTGGCTCCTGCAATCTGCCAGCCAGAAGATGGCAGGTCAGTTTTACTTCCAGGGAAAAGGGCCGTAGTTTGTGTTTGGGGACCTGTGGCCGGCAGTGGCCGGCTGGCTCCTGAAAATCCACGATACGCTGGATGGTTCCCAGATTAAAGGTGGCACCAGTGCCAAGTCAGGCTGGTTTGATAGAGCCAAGTGGGTCCTGCAATCTGCCAGCCAGAAGATGGGCAGGTCACTTTTACTTCCAGGGAAAAGGGCCGGTAGTTTGTGTTTGGGGGCCTGTGGCTGGGAATGGCCGGCTGGCTCCTGATAATCCACGATACGCAGGATGGTTCCCAGACCCAAGTTGGCACCACTGCCAAGTCAGGCTGGTTTGATTGAGCCAAGTGGCTCCTGCAATCTGCCAGCCTGAAGATGGGCAGGTCAGTTTTACTTCCAGGGAAAAGGGCCGTAGTTTGTGTTTGGGGGCCTGTGGCTGGGAATGGCCGGCTGGCTCCTGAAAATCCACGATACGCAGGAAGATTCCCAGATCAAAGAGGCACCAGTGCCGAGTCGGGCTTGTTTGATACAGCCAAGTTGCTTGTGCAATCTGCCAGCTAGAAGCGGGGCGGGTCAGTTTTGTTTGCCAGGGTAAAGGGCCGTGGTTTGTGTTGGGGGCCTGTGGCTGGGAGTGGCCGGCTGGCTCCTGAAAATCCACGCCGCGCAGGATGGTTTCCAGATGAATGGTGGCACCAATTCCAAGTCGTGTATTACCATGTGACTCCTGCAATCTGCCATCCAGAAGCGGGGCAGCTGAGTTTTTTTTCAAGGGAAAAGGGCCATCGTTTGTGTTTGGGGTCCTGTAGCTGGTAGGGGCAGCTGGCTCCTGAAAATCTATGATACGCAGGATGGTTTCCAGACCCGTGCTGGCTCCAGTGCAATGTCGGCCTTATTTGACTTTGTCAAATATCCCCTGCGTTGCTCAGTTCAAAGAAATCTTGTTTCCTAATGTTCTCACAGAAGACTGTTAAAATTTGTCTATTTTTCTGGATTTGTTTTGTTCTTTTTTCTCTACCTTCTACTTCTCTCCACTGTCTGAGAACTTTGACCATTATGTAAGTTGACCTAATGTAAAATTCTCGTAGTAAAGTAAGAGAAGCCAGTAAAGAAAGGCAAATTTTTTAATTGAAGGTGGAAAGAGGGAGGCCAACGAAAGAAAACAAAAGAACAATAATAATGAAATGCCCCCCTGTCTTCTGTGAAAAAAAGAGGCGCAGACAAGAAAGAGCAATTGCAAAATTCTCACTAGAGAAACGCACTTTATCTGACTAAAGTAATTTCCGGTGCATTTCTTGCATTTTTCTCATGCCAAACATATTAATCATTGAAGGTGTCCCTTTCCTCTTTCTGGAATACAGCTAGGAAGATGCCTGTGTCATTGCTGACAAGCTGCTATTCTCTGAGGTGTCCAGCTGAAAGTCCTAGATCAATGGATTTCCTCTGTCACTTTGATATGGCATGACTTACAGTTTCAGCAACTGAACTTGCCAGCCTTACAATTCTTTGCCCCTTGAATGGTCAGATAGGCTCCTTGGCAACTGGCATTTGTAAGGACACGAAACTATGCAGAATTTGTACCATGAGATGATGCCAAATGAGTCACGCCGGTAGATTAACTAGGACATGCAAGGCATGAGAGGACAAGAAGAGAGTACACAAGAAGACAGTACAATCTCCTTTTTTCTGAAACACTGTAGAGATCAAATTGAACACAAATCCTCCTGGGCTAGTTCTTGCAAAAGCCTAGGAGTTCTTTTTGTGTTCACACGCCTGGAATATTTAGCTTTGGATCACAGCAGAATGCAGATGACAAAACGAGGCCTTTAAGTCACATCCAGCATGAAGCAGCATGAAAGAAGAAAGCAGCTGAGAGTGCCAACCCTGCTAGGTAATCTCAGTATTGCTCTTGACATGAGCAGAAATTTGAAATGAGTCTCTGAAAATGACAAAGGAGGCTGAAGAAAAGGGAGCGATGACTCCTCTTGCATAGTGTTTCCTAACAGGGATCTTCAAAATGGAAAGATTGTATCATCCTTTCAACTGAAGGAAGGTATGAAAACAACGGGAAGGAAACGGCATCACATGCTAGAAAGACTAGGAAAGAAGTACACTGGGCAGTGTACTTCTAGACAGAAAGGCCACTGATGGAAAACCAACTAAACTGGCACCAATGCAGCAGCATTGGACTAAGGCCAGAAATGTCCAGCGCTTCACTCTCTGCCGTTCCATTCAGATGCACACAGCAGCTCTGCAACAGTCCTACTGATCATCTCCTTGGCGAACTTGGAGTTGAGGGTCCGTGGTGAAGCAGAGTCCCCAGCAAGATGCAAAGGAGAGCTGCTTTCTTGCAACTTTGCCTTTATCAGTTCCATAGCTTTAAGCCATAACAAACACCATTCAACCAACCACCATACACCAGGCTTTGAACACACGACCGTTCTAGAACTTGTTGATCTACCTCTAATTCAGCTGCCTCACCTTCCCACAGTCCTTTTCTACTTAGCCAATGGAATGGGCCTCGGCCCAAGGCCTTCCTTTTGTAAGCTTCTAGCTAGATGCAGCAGCAAGCCACTACTTTCTTCTGTGCCAAGACTTCAGGTAGACGATTTGCATCTGCCCTTCCAGTGAAACCTAACGGGGAGAGAAAAGCCTCTCACAGATGTTCAGTCATTCCATTAGCTACACAGGCCAAATCAAAAGAAAAGCCAGCTATGGGTTTGTGTACTTGCTCCTACACAACACCTGCTGCCCTCTGACAATCAACTAGCAGAGAACCAGCAAAACTGAGACTTGAGGCAAACAACCCTTTGAAGGGAATAATGATGTCAGCAATTAAGACAACACATTTCCAGGCTACCGAGATACTTGAAATGTCAGCAAAGGCTGGAGACCAAAGGCTGAACTAATAGGGAAAGGGTAAAAGAATCCCAAGAAAAACATGACCGAAGGCTAAAACAATTCCAAGAAAAACATAGGCAACTGACCTATTGAAGCCTTCAGGAAATCAGTGGCCGCTGATTGACATAGGCCATTCAAGTTAGTTGACCCGTGCACCTTCCACCCCTTTTTCACCTTTCGGCACCATAGGGTGAATTGTGAGCATGAAATCACAATTCCTTGGATTCTCTTCTTAACTTGACGAGAGAAATTCAGCAACTGAAGTACCTGTTACTGATGTGATACCCAGGAACACCGAGTTGACACATTTCATTTTGTTCAAACACAGCTAGCAAATCTAAGGGCACAAGGCTGGCTTCTTTTCATGACAATTTTTCTGTTTTACAACCTGCTCTGATCCTGGTGAAACTTTTTCATTAGCTTCTCTCTAAAAGCAAAAAGTCCAGTTCACTGTCCCATCCTACTGCTGCAAGTAAACCATGTGCATTGCCAAGACCAAAAACGGAATTGGAAGGAATTGGAAGGTACAGAGACGCCCGGAGCTATGAGCAGATACGGGGCACATTTCGGTAGAAGCCGCCGTCTGCAGTGCACTGTGACCAGCACAATCGCCTTTGCGCGAAGAAGCCGCTTCTTCGCCTCTGGAAGCCGGAGAGAGCGGCTACCTCTGAAAGATGAAGAATGAAGCTGCACAACACTGGGACTGTGTGCACAGCTTGCACACTGATCCAAAACAGTACCTTACCACTCTCCACCTTTTCCAAACACATGAACATTCTGTTGGAAAGTGTTTTGGACAACTTTCCTTTTCTTCCTGCAAAACACACAGCAGACTTCGCTGCAACATGTAATTTCCGATGGGAGTTGTTTCTATGCTGGCACAGTTTTTCCTTGCCAGACATAGTGGAAAAGATTTTTGCAATGATGTAGACCACAAAAGACGCTAAAGACGAAGGTACGCAGCTCCCCGGAGCTAAGCGCCGGTCCCGGGCACATTTCGGCAGATGCCGCCGCACTGGAGTGCGCTGTGACAGGTACAATCGCCTTTGCGCGAAGAAGCCGACTCTTCGCCTCCGGGTGCCGGAGAGACCAGTACCTTTGGAAAGGTGAAGGATGAAGCTCCACAACACTGGGATAGTGTGTGCAGCTTGCCAACAGATAAAAAAAAGTACCTTAAAACTCTCCTACCTTTTCCAAACACGTGAGCATTCGGTTGGAAGGTGTTTTGGAAAACTTTCTTTTTCTTCGTGCAAAACACTCAGCAGACCTCTCGGCAACATGTACAACACCATGAGAGATGTTTTCTGTGCTGGCACAGTTTATCCATGCCAGACATAGTGGAAAGGATCTTTGCAATGATATAGACCACAAAAGACGCTAAAGACGAAATATGGAGCTCCCCGGAGCTAAGCGCCGGTCCCGGGCACATTTCGGAAGAAGCCGCCGCACTGGAGTGCACTGTGACCGGCACAATCGCCTTTGCGCGAAGAAGCCGATTCTTCGTCTCCGGGAGCCGGAGAGACCATTTGCTTCGGAAAGGTGAAGAATGAGGCTGCACAACACGGGGATAGTGTGCGCAGCTTGCAAACTGATAGAAAACAGTACCTTACCTTTTTCCTACCTTTACCAAACATATGAATATTCGGTTGGAAGGTGTTTTCAACAACTTTATTTTCTTCGTGAAAAACACTCAGCGGAGCTCTCTGCAACATGTAAAACACGATGGGAGATGTTTTCTGTGCAGGCACAGTTTCTCCTTGCCAGACATAGTGGAAAAGCTTTTTGCACTGATGTAGACCACAAAAGACGCTAAAGACGAAATATGGAGCTCCCCGGAGCTAAGCGCCGGTCCGGGGCATATTTCGGAAGAAGCCGCCGCACTGGAGTGCACTGTGACCGGCACAATCGCCTTTGCGCGAAGAAGCCGCCTCTTCGTCTCCGGGGGCCGGAGTGAGCGGCTGTTTCGGAAAGGTGAGAATGAGGCTGCACAACACAGGGATAGTGTGTGAAGCTTGCCAACTGATAAAAAACAGTACCTTACCACTCCTAAATTTCCAAACACATGAACATTCGATTGGAAGGTGTTTTGGAAAACTTTCTTTTTCTTCGTGCAATACACTCAGCAGAGCTCTCTGCAACATGTAAAACACGATGGGAGATGTTTTCTGTGCTGGCACAGTTTCTCCATGCCAGACATAGTGGAAAAGCTTTTTTCAATGATGTAGACCACAAAAGTCCAGAAAGACGAAGGTACGCAGCTCCCCGGAGCAATGCCCCGATCCCGGGCACATTTCGGCAGATGCCACCGCACTGGAGTGCACTATGACCGGTACAATCGCCTTTGCGCGAAGAAGCCGATTCTTCGCCTCCGGGAGCCGGAGAGACCAGTAGCTTCGGAAAGGTGAAGGATGAAGCTGCACAAAACTGGGATAGTGTGCGCAGCTTGCAAACTGATAGAAAACAGTACCTTACAACTTTCCTACCTTTTCCAAACACATGAACATTCGATTGGAAGGTGTTTTGGACAACTTTCTTTTTCTTCTTGCATAATAAACTTCTGCAGAGCTCTCTGCAACATGTAAAAAACGATGGGAGATGTTTTCTGTGCTGGCACAGTTTCTCCATGCCAGACATAGTGAAAAACCTTTCTGCAATGATGTAGACCACAAAAGTCCCGAAAGAAGAAGGTACGGATGTCCCCGGAGCTATGCGCCGGTCCCGGGCACATTTCGGAAGAAGCCGCCGCACTGGAGTGCACTGTGCCCGGCACAATCGCCTTTGCGCGAAGAAGACGCTTCCTTGCCTCCGCGAGCAGGACAGAGCGGCTGCTTCGGAAAGGTGAAGGATGAAGCTGCACAAGACTGGGATAGTGTGCGCAGCTTGCAAACTGATAGAAAACAGTACCTTACCACTTTCCTACCTTTTCCAAACACATGAACATTCGATTGGAAGGTGTTTTGGACAACTTTCTTTTTCTTCTTGCATAATAAACTTCTGCAGAGCTCTCTGCAACATGTAAAACACGATGGGAGATGTTTTCTGTGCTGGCACAGTTTCTCCATGCCAGACACAGTGGAAAAGCTTTCTGCAATGATGTAGACCACAAAAGACGCTAAAGACGAGGGTACGGATGTCCCCGGAGCTAAGCGCCGGTCCCGGGCACATTTCGGAAGAAGCCGCCGCACTGGAGTGCACTGTGACCGGCACAATCGCCTTTGCGCGAAAAAGCCGCTTCCTTGCCTCCGCGAGCCGGACAGCGCGGCTGCTTCGGAAAGGTGAAGGATGAAGCTGCACAAGACTGAAATACTGTGCGCAGCTTGCAAACTGATATAAAACAGTTCCTTACCACTCTCCTACCTTTTCCAAACACATGAACATTCGGTTGGAAGGTGTTTCGGAAAACTTTCTTTTTCTTCTTGCAAAACACTCAGCAGAGCTCTCTGCAACATGTAAAACACCACGGGAGATGTTTTCTGTGCAGGCACAGTTTCTCCATGCCAGTCATAGTGGAAAGGATTTTTGCAATGATATAGACCACAAAAGACGCTAAAGACGAAATATGGAGCTCCCCGGAGCTAAGCGCCGGTCCCGGGCATATTTCGACAGAAGCCGCCGCACTGGAGTGCACTGTGACCGGCACAATCGCCTTTGCGCGAAGAAGCCGCCTCTTCGTCTCCGGGAGCCAGAGAGAGCGGCTGCTTTCAAAAGGTGAAGAATGAAGCTGCACAAAACTGGGATAGTGTGTGCAGCTTGCCAACTGATCAAAAACAGTACCTTTCCACTCTCCTACCTTTCCAAACACATGAACATTTGGTTGGAAGGCGTTTTGGAAAACTTTCTTTTTCTTCTTGCATAAACTTCTGCAGTGCTCTCTGCAACATGTAAAACACGATGGGAAATGTTTTCTGTGCTGGCACAGTTTCTCCTTGCCTAACATAGTGGAAAACCTTTCTGTATGATGTAGACCACAAAAGTCCCGACAGAGGAAGGTACGGATGTCCCGGAGCTATGCGCCGGTCCCGGGCACATTTCGGAAGAAGCCGCCGCACTGGAGTGCACTGTGACCGGCACAATCGCCTTTGCGCGAAGAAGCCGCCTCTTCGTCTCCGGGGGCCGGAGTGAGCGGCTGTTTCGGAAAGGTGGGAATGAAGCTGCACAACACTGGGATAGTGTGCGCAGCTTGCAAACTGATAGAAAACAGTACCTTACCTTTTTCCTACCTTTACCAAACATATGAATATTCGGTTGGAAGGTGTTTTCAACAACTTTATTTTCTTCGTGCAAAACACTTAGCGGAGCTCTCTGCAACATGTAAAACACGATGGGAGATGTTTTCTGTGCTGGCACAGTTTCTCCATGCCAGACATAGTGGAAAAGCTTTCTGCAATGATGTAGACCACAAAAGACGCTAAAGACGAGGGTACGGAGCTCCCCGGAGCTAAGCGCCGGTCCCGGGCACATTTCGGCAGAAGCCGCCGCACTTTAGAGCATTGGCACCGGTACAATCCCATTTGCTCGAAGAAACCTCGTCTTCGCCTCCGGAAGCCGTAGGGAGCAGTAGCTTCGGAAAGGTGAGAATGAAGCTGCGCAACACTGGGATAGTGTGCGCAGCTTGCAAACTGATAGAAAACAGTACCTTACAACTCTCCTAGCTTTTCCAAACACATGAACATTCGGTTGGAAGGTGTTTTGGACATCTTTCTTTTTCTTCCTGCAAAACTCTCTGCAGACTTCTCTGCAACATGTACAACACCATGGGAGATGTTTTCAGCCCTGACCCAGATTCTCCTTGCCAGACATAGTGGAAAAACTTTTTGCGAAGTTGGAGAGGACAAGAAACGCTAAAGACGAAAGTATGGAGTTTTCCGTAGCTAAGAATGCTTGAAAGCAAAAGACTGCCCTCTTCAAAAGTGGCAATTAGGGGGACTCGGAAAAGTACAAATCAGCCAGCCTCTTTTTTATCCCCAGGAAGTTGATGGGGCAGCTATTCCTGAAAGCCTTGCCTGGCATATGAAGGAGGACAAAGCAATGTACTCGGCGTGGATTTTCCTGGGGAATTTCATGCTGAACAACTTTTTCAATACCTCTGATGAATCAACTTGACTGGTAGATGAAGGGAATATTGTCTGCGTGGCCTTCAGGGAGGTTTTTCCATTTCTCTACATGGCTGCACACATACATACGGGAAGCAATAATGCAAAAGGGAGGGAACCAGTGTCTTTTAAGTGATGCTGAGTGAAAAGACAAGAGGCAGTGGGCACACACTGAAATACAGGAGATTGCCTATGAACATCACCAAATGATGTTTTACTGTGAGGGTGACTGAACCGAGGCACAGACTGCCCAGAAAGCTTCTGAAGCCTGGATCTTAGAAGACATTAAAAGTACACCCAGATAGAATCCCGGGCAAGAGGCTCTAGGTATCCTGCTTTAACAGGGGGGTTGGGCCTGGTGAGCCCCACTGAGCCCTACCACGCTCATTCATTCTGTGTAGTGAATTCTCTTCGAGATGCATTTCAAGCACTGGCATGAAAAAGTTCTGTGCAGACAGAGATCCAAATGGACATGGGATCCATGTTCCTTAAGCAGTGTTCAAGAAGAATGTAAAACTCTGGGACAAGTGTCTCTTCCCTAACTGAATCCCTTTCATGGGAAAATTCCCAGCTATAGAAAGATCTTCTGATACGCATGCTTAGGACTGACACTGGTTGAGGAAATTTCCCCCTATGTGTATCTAAGACCAGTTAGGATCATCACCCAAGACTTGTCAACATAGCCACAGAATGTCTATTGTAAAGAAGTGACAACTTACATCAGAATGGCAAATATTGGTCCACAAAATGGATTAATGAATGGGAATTATTTCCTTGGGTTAAAAAAAAAATAAAGATTTGGTCTTTATTTATCAATTTCATTGCAATATGATAAGGGAAGAAAAAGACCTCACTCCTGGACTTTCTCAACTCTAAGAAAGATTTTAAAAATTCCTTCTAGAAATCTATTATTATGACGAGATTATTCAAACAATTTTAGTCGGTAAAAAAGTCCCAGATTTGTCTAGTTTTGTCTCCAGGGAAAACGGCTGTGGTTTGTCATTCCGGGCCTGGGGCTGGGAGGGGAAGGCTGGCTACTGAAAATCCTCGATACGCAGGGTGGCTCCCAGACCCAAGGGGGCACCAGTGCCGAGTCAGGCTGGTTTGATAGAGCCAAGTGGCTCCTGCAATCTGCCAGCCAGAAGATGGGCAGGTCAGTTTAACTTCCACGGAAAAGGGCCGTAGTTTATGTTTGGGGGCCTGTGGCTGGGAGTGGCCGGCTGGCTCCTGAAAATCCACAATACGCAGGATGGTTCCCAGATGAAAGGTGGCACCAGTGCCAAGTCATGCTGGTTTGATAGAGCCAAGTGGCTCCTGCAATCTGCCAGCCAGAAGCGGAATGGGTGAGTTTTGTTTGCCAGGGAAAAGGGCCGTGGTTTGCTTTCGGGGGCCTGTAGCCCTGAATGGCCAGGTGGCTCCTGAAAATCCACGCCACGCATGATGGTTCCCAGACCCAAGGTGGCAACGGTGCCGAGTTGGGCTGGTTTGATAGAGACATGTGGCTCCTGCAATCTGCCAGCCAGAAGGGGGGTGGGTGAGTTTTGTTTGCAGGGAAAAGGGCCATGGTTTCTTTTTGGGAGCCTGAGGCTGGGAATGGCTGGCTGGCACCTGAAAATCCACAATACGCAAGATGGTTCCCAGAGGAAAGGTGGCACCAGTGCCGAGTCGGGCTGGTTTGATAGAGCCAAGTGGCTCATGCAGTCTGCCAGCCAGAAGATGGGCAGGTCAGTTTTACTTCCAGGGAAAAGGGCCATAGTTTGTGTTTGGGGGCCTGTGGCTGGGAGTGGCCGGCTGGCTCCTGAAAATCCACGATACGCAGCATGGTTCCCAGACCCAAGTGGGCACCAGTGCCAAGTCGGGCTGGTTTGATAGAGCCAAGTGGCTCCTGCAATCTGCCAGCCAGAAGGTGGGCAGGTCAGTTTTACTTCCAGGGAAAAGGGCCGTGGATTATATTACGGGGCGTGTGACCTGGAATGGCCGGCTGGCTCCATAAAATCCACGCCGTGCAGGATGGTTCCCTGACCCAAGGGGGCACCAGTGCCGTGTCAGGCTGGTTTGATAGAGCCAAGTGGCTCCTGCAATCTGCCACAAGATGGGCAGGTCAGTTTTACTTCCAGGGAAAAGGGCCGTAGTTTGTGTTTGGGCGACCGGTGGCAGGGAGTGGCCGGTTGGCTCCAGAAAATCCAGCATGCACAGGATGGTTCCCAGATGAAGGGTGGCACCAGTGCCGTGTCAGGCTGGGTTGATAGAGCCAAGTGGCTCCTGCAATCTGCCAGCCAGAAGAGAGGCGGGTGAGTTTTGTTTCCCAGGGAAAAGGGCCGTGGATTGTTTTCCGGGGCCTGTGGCTGGGAGTGGCCGGCTGGCTCCTGAAAATCCACAATACGCAGGATGGTTCCCAGATGAAAGGAGGCACCACTACCAAGTCGGACTGGTTTGATAGAGCCAAGTGGCTCCTGCAATCTGCCACAAGATGGGCAGGTCAGTTTTACTTCCAGGGAAAAGGGCCGTAGTTTGTGTTTGGGGACCGGTGGCTGGGAGTGGCCGGCTGGCTCCTGAAAATCCAGCATGCACAGGATGGTTCCCAGATGAAGGGTGGCACCAGTGCCGTGTCAGGCTGGGTTGATAGAGCCAAGTGGCTCCTGCAATCTGCCAGCCAGAAGAGAGGCGGGTGAGTTTTGTTTCCCAGGGAAAAGGGCCGTGGATTGTTTTCCGGGGCCTGTGGCTGGGAGTGGCCGGCTGGCTGCTGAAAATCCACAATACGCAGGATGGTTCCCAGATGAAAGGTAGCACCGGTGCCAAGTCGGGCTGGTTTGATAGAGCCAAGTGGCTCCTGCAATCTGCCAGCCAGAAGATGGGCAGGTCAGTGTTACTTCCAGGGAAAAGGGCCGTAGTTTTTGTTTGGGGGCCTGTGGCTGGGAGTGGCCGGCTGGCTCCTGAAAATCCACAATACGCAGGATGGTTCCCAGATGAAAGGAGGCACCACTACCAAGTCGGGCTGGTTTGATAGAGCCAAGTGGCTCCTGCAATCTGCCAGCCAGTAGCGGGGTGGGTGATATTTGTTTGCCTGGGAAAAGGGCCGTGGTTTGTTTTCCGGGGCCTGTGGCTGGGAAAGGCAGGCTGGCTGCTTAAAATCCACGCCGCGGAGGATGATTCCCAGACCCAAGGGGGCACCAGTGCCGAGGCGGGTTGGTTTGATAGAGCCAAGTGGCTGATGCAATCTGCCAGCCAGAAGATGGGCAGGTCACTTTTACTTCCCGGGAAAAGGGCCGCAGTTTTTGTTTGGGGGCCTGTGGCTGGGAGTGGCCGGCTGGCTGCTTAAAATCCACGCCGCGCAGGATAATTCCCTGACCGAAGGGGGCAGCAGTTCCGAGTGATGCTGGTTTGATAGAGCCAAGTGGCTCCTGCAATCTGCCAGCCAGAAGATGGGCGGGTAAGTTTTGTTTGCCAGGGAAAAGGGCCGTGGTTTGTGTTGGGGGCCTGTGGCTGTGAGTGGCCGGCTGGCTCCTGAAAATCCACGATACGCAGTAGGCTTCCCAGATGAAAGGTGGCACCAGTGCCAAGTCGGGCTGGTTTGATAGAGCCAAGTGGCTCCTGCAATCTGCCAGCCAGAAGATGGGCAGGTCAGTTTTACTTCCAGGGAAAAGGGCCGTAGTTTGTGTTTGGGGGCCTGTGGCTGGGAGTGGCCGGCTGGCTCCTGAAAATCCACGCCGCGCAGCATGGTTCCCAGACCCAAGTGGGCACCAGTGCCAAGTCGGGCTGGTTTGATAGAGCCAAGTGGCTCCTGCAATCTGCCAGCCAGAAGATGGGCAGGTCAGTTTTACTTCCAGGGAAAAGGGCCGTAGTTTTTGTTTGGGGACCGGTGGCTGGGAGTGGCCGGCTGGCTCCTGAAAATCCACGACACGCAAGATGCTCCCAAAAGAAAGGTGGAACAAGTGCCGAGTCGGGCTGGTTTGATAGAGCCATGTGGTTCCTGCAATCTGCCAGCCTGAAGATGGGCAGGTCAGTTTTACTTCCAGGGAAAAGGGCCGTAGTTTTTGGTTGGGGGCCTGTGGCTGGGAGTGGCCAACTGGCTCCTGAAAATCCACGATACGCAAGATGCTTCCCAGATGAAAGGTGGCAGCAGTGCCGAGTCGGGCTTGTTTGATAGAGCCAAGTGGCTCCTGCAATCTGACATCCAGAATTGGGGTGGGAGAGTTTTGTTTGCCAGGGAAAAGGGCCGTAGTTTGTTTTCGGGGGCCTGAGGCTGGGAATGGCCGCCTGGCTCCTTAAAATCCACGCCGCGCAGGATGGTTCCCAGACCCAAGGGGGCACCAGTGCCGAGGCGGGTTGGTTTGATCTACCATGTGGATCCTGAAATCTGCCAGCCCGAAGCGGGGCAGGTGAGTTTTGTTTGCCGGGTAAAGGGCCGTGGTTTGTGTGAGGGGCCTTTGGCTGGGAGTGGCTGGCTGGCTCCTGAATATCCACGATACGCAGGATGATTCGCAGACCCAAGTTGGCACCACTACCAAGTCGGGCTGGTTTGATTGAGCCAAGTGGCTCCTGCAATCTGCCAGCCAGAAGATGGGCAGGTCAGTTTTACTTCCAGGGAAAAGGGCCGTGGTTTTTGTTCGAGGGCCTCTGACTGGGTGTGGCCGGCTGGCACCTGAAAATCCACCATACGCTGGATGGTTCCCAGATGAACGGTGGCACCAGTGCCGAGTCAGGCTGGTTTGATAGAGCCAAGTGGCTCCTGCAATCTGCCAGCCAGAAGCGAGGCGGGTGAGTTCTGTTTGTCAAGTTAAAGGACCGTAGTTTGTGTTCGGGGGCCTGTGGCTGGGAGTGGCCGGCTGGCTGCTGAAAATCCACAAGACGCAAGATGGTTCCCAGATGATAGGTGGCACAAGTGCCAAGTCGGGTTGGTTTGATAGAGCCAAGGGTCTCCTGCAATCTGGCAGCAAGAAGCTGGGTGGGTGAGTTTTGTTTGGAAGGGAAAGGGGGCGTGGTTTGGTTTGTTTTCCGGGGTCTGTGGCTGGGAGTGGCCAGCTGGCTGCTTAAAATCCACGCCGCGGAGGATGATTCTCAGACCCAAGGGGGCACCAGTGCCGAGGCGGGTTGGTTTGATAGAGTCAAGTGGCTCCTGCAATCTGCCAGCCAGAAGATGGGCAGGTCAGTTTTACTTCCAGGGAAAAGAGCCGTAGTTTGTGTTTGGGGGCCTGTGGCTGGCAGTGGCTGGCTGGCTCCTGAATATCCACGATACGCAGCATGGTTCCCAGACCCAAGTGCGCACCAGTGCCAAGTCGGACTGGTTTGATAGAGCCAAGTGGCTCCTGCAATCTGCCAGCCAGAAGATGGGCAGGTCAGTTTTACTTCCAGGGAAAAGGTCCGTGGCTTTTGTTTGGGGCCTGTGGCTGGGAGTGTCCAGCTGGGTCCTGAAAATCCACGATACTCAGGATGGTTCCCAGATGAAAGGTGGCACCAGTGCCGAGTCAGGCTGGTTTCATAGAGCCAAGTGGCTCCTGCAATCTGCCAGCCAGAAGATGGGCAGGTCTGTTTTACTTCCAGGGGAAAGGGCCGTGGGTGATTTTCCGGGGCTGTGACCTGGAATGGCCGGCTGGCTCCTTAAAATCCACGCCGCGCAGGATGGTTCCCTGACCCAAGGGGGCACCAGTGCCGTGTCAGGCTGGTTTGATAGAGCCAAGTGGCTCCTGCAATCTGCCAGAAGATGGGCAGGTCAGTTTTACTTCCAGGGAAAAGGGCCGTAGATTGTGTTTGGGGACCGGTGGCAGGGAGTGGCCGGTTGGCTCCTGAAAATCCAGCATGCACAGGATGGTTCCCAGATGAAGGGTGGCACCAGTGCCGTGTCAGGCTGGGTTGATAGAGCAAAGTGGCTCCTGCAATCTGCGAGCCAGAAGAGGGGCAGGTGAGTTTTGTTTGCCAGGAAAAAGGGCCGTGGTTTGTTTTCCGGGGCCTGTGGTTGGGAGTGGCCGGCTGGCTCCTGAAAATCCACGATACGCAGGATGGTTCCCAGATGAAAGGTAGCAGCAGTGCCAAGTCGGGCTGATTTCATAGAGCCAAGTGGCTCCTGCAATCTGCCAGCCAGAAGATGGGCAGGTCAGTTTTACTTCCAGGGAAAGGGGTCTTAGTTTGTGTTTGGGGGCCTGTGGCTGGGAGTGGCCGGCTGGCTCCTGAAAATCCACGATACGCAGGATGGTTCCCAGATGAAAGGAGGCACCACTACCAAATCGGACTGGTTTGATAGAGCCAAGTGGCTCCTGCAATCTGCCAGCCAGAAGATGGGCAGGTCAGTTTTACTTCCAGGGAAAAGGGCCGTAGTTTTTGTTCGGGGGCCTGTGACTGGGTGTGGCCAGCTGGCCCCTGAAAATACACCATACGCAGGATGGTTCCCAGATGAAAGGTGGCACCAGTGCCGAGTCAGGCTGTTTTGATAGAGCCAAGTGGCTCCTGCAATCTGCCAGCCAGAAGATGGGCAGGTCAGTTTTACTTCCAGGGAAAAGGGCCGTAGTTTTTGTTTGGGGGCCTGTGGCTGGCAGTGGCCGGCTGACTCCTGAAAATCCACGCCGTGCAGGATGGTTCTCAGATGAAAGGTGGCACCAGTGCCGAATCGGGCTGGTTTGATAGAGCCATGTGTCTCCTGCAATATGCCAGCCAGAAGGTGGGCTGGTCAGATTTACTTCCAGGGAAAAGGGCCGTGATTTGTTTTCGGGGGCCTGTGGCTGGGAGTTGCTGGCTGGCTCCTGAAAATCCACGATACACAGGATGTTTCCCAGATGAAAGAAGGCACCACTACCAAGTCGGGCTGGTTTGATAGAGCCAAGTGGCTCCTGCAATCTGCCAGCCAGAAGCGAGGCGGGTGAGTTCTGTTTGCCAAGTTAAAGGACCGTGGTTTGTTTTCGGGGGCCTGTGGCTGGGAGTGGCCGGCTGGCTGCTGAAAATCCACGATACGCATGATGGTTCCCAGATGATAGGTGGCACAAGTGCCAAGTCGGGTTGGTTTGATAGAGCCAAGGGTCTCCTGCAATCTGCCAGCCAGAAGCTGGGTGGGTTAGTTTTGTTTGCCAGGGAAAGGGGGCGTGGTTTGGTTTGTTTTCCGCGGCCTGTGGCTGGGAGTGGCCGGCTGGCTGCTTAAAATCCACGCCACGGAGGATGATTCCCAGACCCAAGGGGGCACCAGTGCCGAGGCGGGTTGGTTTGATAGAGCCAAGTGTCTCCTGCAATCTGCCAGCCAGAAGATGGGCAGGTCAGTTTTACTTCCAGGGAAAAGGGCCGTAGTTTGTGTTTGGGGGCCTGTGGCTGAGAGTGGCCGGCTGGCTCCTGAAAATCCACGATACGCAGGATGGTTCCCAGATGAATGGTGGCACCAGTGCGAGTCGGGCTGGTTTGATAGAGCCAAGTGGCTCCTGCAATCTGCCAGCCAGAAGATGGGCAGGTCAGTTTTACTTCCAGTTAAAAGGGCTGTGGTTTATTTATCGGGGCCTGTGGCCTGGAATGGCCGGCTGGGTCCTTAAAATCCACGCCGCGCAGGACCATTCCCTGACCGAAGGGGGCAGCAGTTCCGAGTGATGCTGGTTTGATAGAGCCAAGTGGCTCCTGCAATCTGCCAGCCAGAAGATGGGCGGGTAAGTTTTGTTTGCCAGGGAAAAGGGCCGTAGTTTGTGTTTGGGGACCGGTGGCTGGGAGTGGCCGGCTGGCTCCTGAAAATCCACGATACGCAAGATGCTTCCAAAAGAAAGGTGGAACAAGTGCCGAGTCGGGCGGGTTTGATAGAGCCATGTGGCTCCAGCAATCTGCCAGCCAGAAGATTGGCAGGTCACTTTTACTTCCAGGGAAAAGGGCCGTGTTTTGTGTTTGGGGGCCTGTGGCTGGGAGTGGCCAACTGGCTCCTGAAAATCCACGATACGCAAGATGCTTCCCAGATGAAAGGTGGCAGCAGTGCCGAGTCGGGCTTGTTTGATAGAGCCAAGTGGCTCCTGCAATCTGACATCCAGAAGTGGGGTGGGAGAGTTTTGTTTGCCAGGGAAAAGGACCGTGGTTTGTTTTCGGGGGCCTGAGGCTGGGAATGGCCGCCTGGCTCCTTAAAATCCACGCCGCGCAGGATGGTTCCCAGACCCAAGGGGGCACCAGTGCCGAGGCGGGCTGGTTTGATAGAGCCACGTGGCTCCTGCAATCTGCCAGCCAGAAGCGGGGCAGGTGAGTTTTGTTTGCCGGGTAATGGGCCGTGGTTTGTGTTGGGGGCCTGTGGCTGGGAGTGGCTGGCTGGCTCCTGAATATCCACGATACGCAGGATGATTCGCAGACCCAAGTTGGCACCACTACCAAGTCGGGCTGGTTTGATAGAGCCCAGTGGCTCCTGCAATCTGCCAGCCAGAAGATGGGCAGGTCAGTTTTACTTCCAGGGAAACGGGCCGTAGTTTTTGTTTGGGGGCCTGTGGCTGGCAGTGGCCGGCTGGCTACTGAAAATCCACGATATGCAGGATGGTTCCCAATTGAAAGGTGGCACCACTACCAAGTCGGGCTGGTTTGATAGAGCCAAGTGGCTCCTGCACTCTGGCAGCCAGTAGCGGGGTGGGTGATATTTGTTTGCCTGGGAAAAGGGCCTCGGTTTGTTTTCGGGGGCCTGTTGCTGGGAGTGGCCGTCTGACTCCTAAAAATCCATGCCGTGCAGGATGGTTCTCAGATGAAAGGTGGCACCAGTGCCGAGTCGGGCTGGTTTGATAGAGCCATGTGGCTCCTGCAATCTGCCAGCCAGAAGAAGGGCAGGTCAGTTTTACTTCCAGGGAAAAGGGCCGTAGTTTGTGTTTGGGGACCTGTGGCTGGAGTGGCTGGCTGGGTCCTGAAAATCCACGATACGCAGGATGGTTCCCAGATGAACGGTGGCACCAGTGCCGAGTCGGGATGGTTTGATAGTACCATGTGTCTCCTGCAATATGCCAGCCAGAAGGTGGGCTGGTCAGATTTACTTCCAGGGAAAAGGGCCGTGGTTTTTTTTCGGGGGCCTGTGGCTGGGACTGGCCGGCTGGCTCCTGAAAATCCACGATACGCAGGATGTTTCCCAGATGAAAGGAGGCACCACTACCAAGTCGGGCTGGTTTGATAGAGCCAAGTGGCTCCTGCAATCTGCCAGCCAGAAGCGAGGCGGGTGAGTTCTGTTTGCCAAGTTAAAGGACCGTGGTTTGTTTTCGGGGGCCTGTGGCTGGGAGTGGCCGGCTGGCTGCTGAAAATCCACGATACGCAAGATGGTTCCCAGAGGATAGGTGGCACAAGTGCCAAGTCGGGTTGGTTTGATACAGCCAAGGGTCTCCTGCAATCTGCCAGCCAGAAGCTGGGTGGGTGAGTTTTGTTTGCCAGGGAAAGGGGGCGTGGTTTGGTTTGTTTTCCGCGGCCTGTGGCTGGGAGTGGCCGGCTGGCTCCTTAAAATCCACGCCGCGGAGGATGATTCCCAGACCCAAGGGGGCACCAGTGCCGAGGCGGGTTGGTTTAAAAGAGCCAAGTGTCTCCTGCAATCTGCCAGCCAGAAGATGGGCAGGTCAGTTTTACTTCCAGGGAAAAGGGCCCTTGATTGTGTTTGGGGCCCTGTGGCTGGGAGTGGCCGGCTGGCTCCTGAAAATCCACGATACGCAGGATGGTTCCCAGATGAAAGGTGGCACCAGTGCCGAGTCGGGCTGGTTTGATAGAGCCAAGTGGCTCCTGCAATCTGCCAGCCAGAAGATGGGCAGGTCCGTTTTACTTCCAGTTAAAAGGGCTGTGGTTTTTTTATCGGGGCCTGTGGCCTGGAATGGCCGGCTGGGTCCTTAAAATCCACGCCGCGCAGGATCATTCCCTGACCGAAGGGGGCAGCAGTTCCGAGTGATGCTGGTTTGATAGAGCCAAGTGGCTCCTGCAATCTGCCAGCCAGAAGATGGGCGGGTAAGTTTTGTTTGCCAGGGAAAAGGGCCGTAGTTTGTGTTTGGGGACCGGTGGCTGGGAGTGGCCGGCTGGCTCCTGAAAATCCACGATACGCAAGATGCTTCCAAAAGAAAGGTGGCACAAGTGCCGAGTCGGGCTGGTTTGATAGAGCCATGTGGCTCCTGCAATCTACCAGCCTTTAGAAGGGGAGGTCAGTTTTACTTCCAGGGAAACGGGCCGTAGTTTGTGCTTGGGGGCCTGAGGTTGGGAGTTGCCGGATGGCTCCTGAAAATCCACGATACGCAGGATGGTTCCCAGATTAAAGGTGGCACCAGTGCCGAGTCGGGATGGTCTGATAGAGCCAAGTGTCTCCTGCAATCTGCCAGCCAGAAGCGGGTTGGGTAAGTTTTGTTTGCCAGGGAAAAGTGCCGTGGTTTTTCTTCGGGGGCCTGTGGCAGGGAATGGCCGGCTACCTCCTTAAAATCCACGCCGCGCAGGATGTTTCCCAGACCCAAGGGGACACCAGTGCCGAGTCGGTCTCGTTTGATAGTACCAAGTGGCTCCTGCAATCTGCCAGCCAGAAGATGGGCAGGTCAGTTTTACTTCCAGGGAAAAGGGCCGTGGTTTTGTTTGGGGCCTGTGGCTGGGAGTGGCCGGCTGGATCCTGAAAATCCACGATACTCAGGATGGTACCCAGATGAAAGGTGGCACCAGTGCCGAGTCGGGCTGGTTTGATAGAGCCAAGTGGCTCCTGCAATCTGCCAGCCAGAAGATGGGCAGGTCAGTTTTACTTCCAGGGTAAAGCGCCGTGGATTATTTTCCGGGGCCTGTGACCTGGAATGGCCTGCTGGCTCCTGAAAATCCACGCCGCGCAGGATGGTTCCCAGACCCAAGGGGGCACCAGTGCCGAGTCAGGCTGGTTTGATAGAGCCAAGTGGCTCCTGCAATCTGCCAGCCAGAAGATGGGCAGGTCAGTTTTACGTCCAGGGAAAAGGGCCGTAGTTTGTGTTTGGGGACCGGTGGCTGGGAGTGTCCGGCTGGCTCCTGAAAATCCACCATACACAGGATGGTTCCCAGATGAAGGGTGGCACCAGTGCCGTGTCAGGCTGGGTTGATAGAGACAAGTGGCTCCTGCAATCTGCCAGCCAGAAGATGGGCAGGTGAGTTTTGTTTGCCAGGGAAAAGGGCCGTGGTTTGTGTTGGGGGCCTGTGGCTGGGAGTGGCCGGCTGGCTCCTGAAAATCCACGATACGCAGTATGCTTCCCAGATGAAAGGTGGCACCAGTGCCAAGTCGGGCTGGTTTGATAGAGCCAAGTGGCTCCTGCAATCTGCCAGCCAGAAGATGGGCAGGTCAGTTTTACTTCCAGGGTAAAGGGCCGTAGTTTGTGTTTGGGGGCCTGTGGCTGGGAATGGCCGGCTGGCTCCTGAAAATCCACGTCGCGCAGCATGGTTCCCAGACACAAGAGGGCACCAGTGCCAAGTCGGGCTGGTTTGATAGAGCCAAGTGGCTCCTGCAATCTGCCAGCCAGAAGATGGGCAGGTCAGTTTTACTTCCAGGGAAAAGGGCCGTAGTTTGTGTTTGGGGGCCTGTGGCTGGGAGTGGCCAACTGGCTCCTGAAAATCCACGATAAGCAAGATGCTTCCCAGATGAAAGGTGGCAGCAGTGCCGAGTCGGGCTTGTTTGATAGAGCCAAGTGGCTCCTGCAATCTGCCATCCAGAAGTGGGGTGGGAGAGTTTTGTTTGCCAGGGAAAAGGGCCGTGGTTTTTTGGCGGGGGCCTGAGGCTGGGAATGGCCGCCTGGCTCCTTAAAATCCACACCGCGCAGGATGTTTCCCAGACCCAAGGGGACACCAGTGCCGAGTCGGTCTGGTTTGATAGTACCAAGTAGCTCCTGCAATCTGCCAGCCAGAAGATGGGCAGGTCAGTTTTACTTCCAGGGAAAAGGGCCGTAGTTTGTGTTTGGGCACCGGTGGCTGGGAGTGGCCGGCTGGCTCCTTAAAATCCACCATACACAGGATGGTTCCCAGATGAAGGGTGGCACCAGTGCCATGTCAGGCTGCGTTGATAGAGCCAAGTGGCTCCTGCAATCTGCCAGCCAGTAGCGGGGTGGGTGATATTTGTTTGCCTGGAAAAGGGCCGTAGTTTGTTTTTGGGGGCCAGTGGCTGGGAGTGGCCGGCTGGCTCCTTAAAATCCACGCCGCACAGGACGGTTCCCAGACCCAAGGGGGCACCAGTGCCGAGTCGGGCTGGTTTGATAGTACCAAGTGGCTCCTGCAATCTGCCAGCCAGAAGATGGGCAGGTCAGTTTTACTTCCATGGAAAAGGGCCGTAGTTTGTGTTTCGGGGCCTGTGGCTGGGAGTGGCCGGCTGGCCCCTGAAAATCCACCATACGCAAGATGGTTCCCCGATGAAAGGTGGCACCAGTGCCGAGTCGGGCTGGTTTGATAGAGCCAAGTGGCTCCTGCAATCTGCCAGCCAGAAGCGAGGCGGGTGAGTTCTGTTTGCCATGTTAAAGGACCGTGGTTTGTTTTCCTGGGCCTGTGGCCTGGAATGGCCGGCTGGCTCCGTAAAATCCACGCCGCGCAGGATCATTCCCTGACCGAAGGGGGCAGCAGTTCCGAGTGATGCTGGTTTGATAGAGCCAAGTGGCTCCTGCAATCTGCCAGCCAGAAGCTGGGCGGGTGAGTTTTGTTTGCCAGGGAAAAGGGCCGTGGTTTGTGTTGGGGGCCTGTGGCTGGGAGTGGCCGGCTGGCTCCTGAAAATCCACGATACACAGTATGCTTCCCAGATGAATATGGGCACCAGTGCCAAGTCGGGCTGGTTTGATAGAGCCAAGTGTCTCCTGCAATCTGCCAGCCAGAAGATGGGCAGGTCAGTTTTACTTCCAGGGAAAAGGGCCGTAGTTTTTGTTTGGGGACCGGTGGCTGGGAGTGGCCGGCTGTCTCCTGAAAATCCACGATACGCAAGATGCTTCCAAAAGAAAGGTGGCACCAGTGCCGAGTCGGGCTGGTTTGATAGAGCCCAGTGGCTCCTGCAATCTGCCAGCCAGAAGATGGGCAGGTCAGTTTTACTTCCAGGGAAACGGGCCGTAGATTGTGTTTGGGGGCCTGAGGTTGGGAGTGGCCGGCTACCTCCTTAAAATCCACGCCGCGCAGGATGGTTCCCAGACCCAAGGGGCCACCAGTACTGAGTCGGTCTCGTTTGATAGTACCAAGAGGCTCCTGCAATCTGCCAGCCAGAAGACGGGCAGGTCAGTTTTACTTCCAGGGAAAAGGGCCGTGGTTTTTGTTTGGGGCCTGTGGCTGGGAGTGGCCGGCTGGCTCCTGAAAATCCACGATACTCAGGATGGTTCCCAGATGAATGGTGGCACCAGTGCCGAGTCGGGCTGGTTTGATAGAGCCAAGTGGCTCCTGCAATCTGCGAGCCAGAAGATGGGCAGGTCAATTTTACTTCCAGGGAAAAGGGCCGTGGATTATTTTCCGGGGCCTGTGACCTGTAATGGCCTGCTGGCTCCTTAAAATCCACGCCGCGCAGGATGGTTCCCAGACCCAAGGGGGCACCAGTGCCGAGTCAGGCTGGTTTGATAGAGCCAAGTGGCTCCTGCAATATGCCAGCCAGAAGACGGGCAGGTCACTTTTACTTCCAGGGAAAAGGGCCGTAGTTTGTGTTTGGGGACCGGTGGCTGGGAGTGGCCGGCTGGCTCCTGAAAATCCACCATACACAGCAGGGTTCCCAGATGAAGCGTGGCACCAGTGCCGTGTCAGGCTGGGTTGATAGAGCCAAGTGGCTCCTGCAATCTGCGAGCCAGAAGAGGGGCGGGTGAGTTTTGTTTCCCAGGGAGTAGGGCCATGGTTTTTGTTGGGGGCCTGTGGCTGGGAGTGGCCGGCTGGCTCCTGAAAATACACGATACGCAGGATGGTTCCCAGATGAAAGGTAGCACCAGGGCCGAGTCGGGCTGGTTTGATAGAGACAAGTGGCTCCTGCAATCTGCCAGCCAGAAGATGGGCAGGTCAGTTTTACTTCCAGGGAAAAGGGCCGTAGTTTGTGTTTGGGGCCCTGTGGCTGGGAGTGGCCGGCTGGCTCCTTCAAATCCACGCCGCGCATGATGGTTACCAGACCCAAGGTGGCACCAGTGCCGAGTTGGGTTGGTTTGATAGAGACATGTGGCTCCTGCAATCTGCCAGCCAGTAGAAGGGCTGGTCAGTTTTACTTCCAGGGAAAAGGGCCGTAGATTGTGTTTGGGGCCTGTGGCTGGGAGTGGCTGGCTGGCTCCTGAAAATCCACGATACGCAGGATGGTTCCCAGACCCTAGTTGGCACCACTAACAAGTCGGGCTGGTTTGATAGAGCCAAGTGGCTCCTGCAATCTGCCAGCCAGAAGATGGGCAGGTCAGTTTTACTTCCAGGGAAAAGGACCGTAGTTTGTGTTTGGGGGCCTGAGGCTGGGAGTGGCCGGCTGGCTCCTGAAAATCCACGATACGCAGGATGGTTCCCAGACCCAATTGGGCACCAGTGCCGAGTCGGGATGGTCTGATAGAGCCAAGTGGCTCCTGCAATCTGCCAGCCAGAAGCGGGTTGGGTGAGTTTTGTTTGCCAGGGAAGAGGGCCGTGGTTTTTTTTCGGGGGCCTGTGGCTGGGAATGGCCGGCTACCTCCTTAAAATCCACGCCGCGCAGGATGGTTCCCTGACCCAAGGGGACACCAGTGCCGAGTCGGTCTCGTTTGATAGTACCAAGTGGCTCCTGCAATCTGCCAGCCAGAAGATGGGCAGGTCAGTTTTACTTCCAGGGAAAAGGGCCGTAGTTTTTGTTTGGGGCCTGTGGCTGGGAGTGGCCGGCTTGCTCCTGAAAATCCACGATACGCAGGATGGTTCCCAGATGAAAGGTGGCACCAGTGCCGAGTCGGGCTGCTTTGATAGAGCCATGTGGCTCCTGCAATCTGCCAGCCAGAAGATGGGCAGGTCAGTTTTACTTCCAGGGAAAAGGGCCGTGGATTATTTTCCGGGGCCTGTGACCTGGGATGGCCTGCTGGCTCCTTAAAATCCACGCCGCGCAGGATGGTTCCCAGACCCAAGGGGGCACCAGTGCCGAGTCAGGCTGGTTTGATAGAGCCAAGTGGCTCCTGCAATATGCCAGCCAGAAGATGGGCAGGTCAGTTTTACGTCCAGGGAAAAGGTCCGTAGTTTGTGTTTGGGGACCGGTGGGTGGGAGTGGCCGGCTGGCTCCTGAAAATCCACCATACACAGGATGGTTCCCAGATGAAGGGTGGCACCAGTGCCGTGTCAGGCTGGGTTGATAGAGCCAAGTGGCTCCTGCAATCTGCGAGCCAGAAGAGGGGCGGGTGAGTTTTGTTTGCCAGGGAAGAGGGCCATGGTTTGTGTTGGGGGCCTGTGGCTGGGAGTGGCCGGCTGGCTCCTGAAAATCCACGATACGCAAGATGCTTCCCAGATGAAAGGTAGCACCAGTGCCAAGTCGGGCTGGTTTCATAGAGCCAAGTGGCTCCTGCAATCTGCCAGCCAGAAGACGGGCAGGTCAGTTTTACTTCCAGGGAAAAGGGCCGTAGTTTGTGTTTGGGGGCCTGTGGCTGGAAGTGGCTGGCTGACTTCTGAAAATCCACGATATGCAGGATGGTTCCCAGATGAAAGGTGGCACCAGGGCCGAGTCGGGCTGGTTTGATAGAGCCAAGAGGCTCCTGCAATCTGCCAGCCAGAAGATGGGCAGGTCAGTTTTACTTCCAGGGAAAAGGGCCGTGGTTTGTTTTCTGGGGCCTGTGGCCTCGAATGGCCGGCTGGCTCCTTAAAATCCACGCCGCGCAGGATCATTCCCTGACCGAAGGGGGCAGCAGTTCCGAGAGATGCTGGTTTGATAGAGCCAAGTGGCTCCTGCAATCTGCCATCCAGAAGTGGGGTGGGAGAGGTTTTTTTGCCAGGGAAAAGGGCCGTGGTTTGTTTTCCGCGGCCTCTGGCTGGGAATGGCCGGCTGGCTCCTGAAAATCCACGCCGCGCAGGATGGTTCCCAGACCCAAGGGGGCACCAGTGCCGAGGCGGGTTGGTTTGATAGAGCCAAGTGGCGCCTGCAATCTGCCAGCCAGAAGCGGGGCAGGTGAGCTTTGTTTGCCGGGGAATGGGCCGTGGTTTGTGTTGGGGGCCTGTGGCTGGGAGTGGCTGGCTGGCTCCTGAATATCCACGATACGCAGGATGATTCCCAGACCCAAGTTGGCACCACTACCAAGTCGGGCTGGTTTGATAGAGCCAAGTGGCTCCTGCAATCTGCCAGCCAGAAGATGGGCAGGTCAGTTTTACTTCCAGGGAAAAGGGCCGTGGATAATTTTCCGGGGCCTGTGACCTGGAATGGCCTGCTGGCTCCTTAAAATCCACGCCGCGCAGGATGGTTCCCAGACCCAAGGGGGCACCAGTGCCGAGTCAGGCTGGTTTGATAGACCCAAGTGGCTCCTGCAATATGCCAGCCAGAAGATGGGCAGGTCAGTTTTACGTCAAGGGAAAAGGGCCGTAGTTTGTGTTTGGGGACCGGTGGCTGGGAGTGGCCGGCTGGCTCCTGAAAATCCACCATACACAGGATGGTTCCCAGATGAAGGGTGGCACCAGTGCCGTGTCAGGCTGGGTTGATAGAGCCAAGTGGCTCCTGCAATCTGCGAGCCAGAAGAGGGGAGGGTGAGTTTGTTTGCAGGGAAAAGGGCCATGGTTTGTGTTGGGGGCCTGTGGCTGGGAGTGGCCGGCTGGCTCCTGAAAATCCACGATACGCAGGATGGTTACCAGATGAAAGGTAGCACCAGGGCCGAGTCGGGCTGGTTTGATAGAGCCAAGTGGCTCCTGCAATCTGCCAGCCAGAAGATGGGCAGGTCAGTTTTACTTTCAGGGTAAAGGGCCGTAGTTTGTGTTTGGGGGCCTGTGGCTGGGAGTGGCCGGCTGGCTCCTGAAAATCCACGATACGCAGGATGGTTCTCAGATGAAAGGTGGCACCAGTGCCGAGTCGGGCTGGTTGGATAGAGCCAAGTGGCTCCTGCAATCTGCCAGCCAGTAGAAGGGCAGGTCAGTTTTACTTCCAGGGAAAAGGGCCGTAGTTTGTGTTTGGGGGCCTGAGGCTGGGAGTGGCTGGCTGGCTCCTGAATATCCACGATACGCAGGATGGTTCCCAGACCCAAGTTGGCACCACTACCAAGTCAGGCTGGTTTGATAGAGCCAAGTGGCTCCTGCAATCTGCCAGCCAGAAGATGGGCAGGTCAGTTTTACTTCCAGGGAAAAGGGCCGTAGTTTGTGTTTGGGGGCCTGAGGTTGGGAGTGGCCGGATGGCTCCTGAAAATCCACGATACGCAGGATGGTTCCCAGACCCAATTGGGCACCAGTGCCGAGTCGGGATGGTACGATAGAGCCAAGTGGCTCCTGCAATCTGCCATCCAGAAGCGGGTTGGGTGAGTATTGTTTGCCAGGGAAAAGGGCCGTGGTTTTTTTTCGGGGGCCTGTGGCTGGGAATGGCCGGCTACCTCCTTAAAATCCACGACGCGCAGGATGTTTCCCAGACCCAAGGGGACACCAGTGCCGAGTCGGTCTGGTTTGATAGTACCAAGAGGCTCCTGCAATCTGCCAGCCAGAAGATGGGCAGGTCAGTTTTACTTCCAGGGAAAAGGGCCGTGGTTTTTGTTTGGGGCCTGTGGCTGGGAGTGGCCGGCTGGATCCTGAAAATCCACGATACGCAGTAAGCTACCCAGATGAAAGGTGGGACAAGTGCCAAGTCGGGCTGGTTTGATAGAGCCAAGTGGCTCCTGCAATCTGCCAGCCAGAAGATGGGCAGGTCAGTTTTACTTCCCGGGAAAAGGGCCGTAGTTTGTGTTTGGGGGCCTGTGGCTGGGAGTGGACGGCTGGCTCCTGAAAATCCACGCCCTGCAGGATGGTTCTCAGATGAAAGGTGGCACCAGTGCCGAGTCAGGCTGGTTTGATAGAGCCAAGTGGCTCCTGCAATCTGCCAGCCAGTAGAAGGGCAGGTCAGTTTTACTTCCAGGGAAAAGGGCCGTAGTTTGTGTTTGGGGGCCTGTGGCTGGGAGTGGCTGGCTGGCTCCTGAATATCCACGATACGCCGGATGATTCCCAGACCCAAGTTGGCTCCACTACCAAGTCAGGCTGGTTTGATAGAGCCAAGTGGCTCCTGCAATCTGCCAGCCAGAAGATGGGCAGGTCAGTTTTACTTCCAGGGAAACAGGCCGTAGTTTGTGTTTAGGGGCCTGATGTTGGGAGTGGCCGGCTGGCTCCTTAAAATCCACCATACACAGGATGGTTCCCAGATGAAGGGTGGCACCAGTGCCGTGTCAGGCTGGGTTGATAGAGCCAAGTGGCTCCTGCAATCTGTCAGCTAGAAGAGGGGCGGGTGAGTTTTGTTTGCCAGGGATGAGGGCCATGGTTTGTGTTGGGGGCCTGTGGCTGGGAGTGGCCGGCTGGCTCCTGAAAATCCACGATACGCAGGATGGTTCCCAGATGAAAGGTAACACCAGTGCCGTGTCAGGCTGGTTTCATAGAGCCAAGTGTCTCCTGCAATCTGCCAGCCAGAAGATGGGCAGGTCAGTTTTACTTCCAGTGAAAAGGGCCGTGGATTTTGTTTGGGGGCCTGTGGCTGGGAGTGGCTGGCTGGCTCCTGAATATCCACGATACGCAGGATGGTTCCCAGATGAAAGGTGGCACCAGTGCCGAGTCGGGCTGGTTTGATAGAGCCAAGTGGCTCCTGCAATCTGCCAGCCAGAAGATGGGCAGGTCAGTTTTACTTCCAGGGAAAAGGGCCGTGGTTTGTTTTCTGGGGCCTGTGGCCTGGAATGGCCGGCTGGCTCCTTAAAATCCACGCCGCGCAGGATCATTCCCTGACCGAAGGGGGCAGCAGTTCCAAAACATGCTGGTTTGATAGAGCCAAGAGGCTCCTGCAATCTGCCAGCCAGAAGTTGGGCGGGTGAGTTTTGTTTGCCAGGGAAAGGGGCCGTGGTTTGTGTTGGGGGCCTGTGGCTGGCAGTGGCCGGCTGGCTCCTGAAAATCCACGATACGCAGGATGGTTCCCAGATGAAAGGTAGCACCAGTGCCAACTCGGGCTGGTTTCATAGAGCCAAGTGGCTCCTGCAATCTGGCAGCCAGAAGACGGGCAGGTCAGTTTTACTTCCAGGGAAAAGGGCCGTAGTTTGTGTTTGGGGGCCTGTTGCTGGCAGTGGCCGGCTGGCTCCTGAAAATCCACGCCACGCAGCATGGTTCCCAGACCCAAGTGGGCACCAGTGCCAAGTCGGGCTGGTTTGATAGAGCCAAGTGGCTCCTGCAATCTGCCAGCCAGAAGATGGGCAGGTCTGTTTTACTTCAAGGGAAAAGGGCCGTAGTTTGTGTTTAGGGACCGGTGGCTGGGAGTGGCCGGCTGGCTCCTGAAAATCCACGATACGCAAGATGCTTCCAAAATAAAGGTGGCACCAGTGCCGAGTCGGGCTGGTTTGATAGAGCCATGTGGCTCCTGCAATCTGCCAGCCAGAAGATGGGCAGGTCAGTTTTACTTCCAGGGAAAAGGGCCGTAGTTTGTGTTTGGGGGCCTGTGGCTGGGAGTGGCCAACTGGCTCCTGAAAATCCACGATACCCAAGATGCTTCCCAGATCAAAGGTGGCAGCAGTGCCGAGTCGGGCTTGTTTGATAGAGCCAAGTGGCTCCTGCAATCTGCCATCCAGAAGTGGGGTGGGAGAGTTTTTATTGCCAGGGAAAAGGGCCGTGGTTTGTTTTCGGTGGCCTGTGGCTGGGAATGGCCGCCTGGCTCCTTAAAATCCACACCGCGCAGGATGGTTCCCAGACCCAAGGGGGCACCAGTGCCGAGGCGGGTTGGTTTGATAGAGCCAAGTGGCTCCTGCAATCTGCCAGCCAGAAGCGGGGCAGGTGAGCTTTGTTTGCCGGGGAATGGGCCGTGGTTTGTGTTGGGGGCCTGTGGCTGGGAGTGGCTGGCTGGCTCCTGAATATCCACGATACGCAGGATGATTCCCAGACCCAAGTTGGCACCACTACCAAGTCGGGCTGGTTTGATAGAGCCCAGTGGCTCCTGCAATCTGCCAGCCAGAAGATGGGCAGGTCAGTTTTACTTCCAGGGAAAAGGTCCGTGGATTTTGTTTGGGCCCTGTGGCTGGGAGTGGCCGGCTGGCTCCTGAAAATCCACGATACTCAGGATGGTTCTCAGATGAAAGGTGGCACCAGTGCCGAGTCGGGCTGCTTGGATAGAGCCATGTGGCTCCTGCAATCTGCCAGCCAGAAGATGGGCAGGTCAGATTTACTTCCAGGGAAAAGGGCCGTGGATTTTTTTCCGGGGCCTGTGACCTGGAATGACCTGCTGGCTCCTTAAAATCCACGCCGCGCAGGATGGTTCCCAGACCCAAGGGGGCACCAGTGCCGAGTCAGGCTGGTTTGATAGAGCCAAGTGGCTCCTGCAATATGCCAGCCAGAAGATGGGCAGGTCAGTTTTACGTCCAGGGAAAAGGGCCGTAGTTTGTCTTTGGGGACCGGTGGCTGGGAGTGGCCGGCTGGCTCCTGAAAATCCACCATACACAGGATGGTTCCCAGATGAAGGGTGGCACCAGTGCCGTGTCAGGCTGGGTTGATAGAGCCAAGTGGCTCCTGCAATCTGCGAGCCAGAAGAGGGGCGGGTGAGTTTTGTTTGCAGGGAAAAGGGCCATGGTTTGTGTTGGGGGCCTGTGGCTGGGAGTGGCCGGCTGGCTCCTGAAAATCCACGATACGCAGGATGGTTCCCAGATGAAAGGTAGCACCAGGGCCGAGTCGGGCTGGTTTGATAGAGCCAAGTGTCTCCTGCAATCTGCCAGCCAGAAGCGGGGCAGGTGAGCTTTGTTTGCCGGGGAATGGGCCGTGGTTTGTGTTGGGGGATTGTGGCTGGGAGTGGCTGGCTGGCTCCTGAAAATCCACGATACGCAGGATGGTTACCAGATGAAAGGTGGCACCAGTGCCAAGTCGGGCTGGTTTGATAGAGCCAAGTGTCTCCTGCAATCTGCCAGCCAGTAGAAGGGCAGGTCAGTTTTACTTCCAGGGAAAAGGGCCGTAGTTTGTGTTTGGGGGCCTGTGGCTGGGAGTGGCTGGCTGGCTCCTGAATATCCACGATACGCAGGATGATTCCCAGACCCAAGTTGGCTCCACTACCCAGTCAGGCTGGTTTGATAGAGCCAAGTGGCTCCTGCAATCTGCCAGCCAGAAGATGGGCAGGTCAGTTTTACTTCCAGGGAAAAGGGCCGTAGTTTGTGTTTGGGGACCGGTGGCTGGGAGTGGCCGGCTGGCTCCTGAAAATCCACCATACACAGGATGGTTCCCAGATGAAGGGTGGCACCAGTGCCGTGTCAGGCTGGGTTGATGGAGCCAAGTGGCTCCTGCAATCTGCGAGTCAGAAGAGGGGCGGGTGAGTTTTGTTTGCCAGGGAAAAAGGGCCATGGTTTGTGTTGGGGGCCTGTGGCTGGGAGTGGCCGGCTGGCTCCTGAAAATCCACGATACGCAGGATGGTTCCCAGATGAAAGGTAGCACCAGTGCCAAGTTGGGCTGGTTTCATTGAGCCAAGTGGCTCCTGCAATCTGGCAGCCAGAAGACGGGCAGGTCAGTTTTACTTCCAGGGAAAAGGGCCGTAGTTTGTGTTTGGGGGCCTGTTGCGGGCAGTGGCCGGCTGGCTTCTGAAAATCCACGATATGCAGGATGGTTCCCAGATGAAAGGTGGCACCAGGGCCGAGTCGGGCTGGTTTGATAGAGCCAAGTGGCTCCTGCAATCTGCCAGCCAGAAGATGGGCAGGTCAGTTTTACTTCCAGGGTAAAGGGCCGTAGTTTGTGTTTGGGGGCCTGTGGCTGGGAGTGGCCGGCTGGCTCCTGAAAATCCACGCCGTGCAGGATGGTTCTCAGATGAAAGGTGGCACCAGTGCCGAGTCAGGCTGGTTTGATAGAGCCAAGTGGCTCCTGCAATCTGCCAGCCAGTAGAAGGGCAGGTCAGTTTTACTTCCAGGGAAAAGGGCCGTAGTTTGTGTTTGGGGGCCTGTGGCTGGGAGTGGCTGGCTGGCTCCTGAATATCCACGATACGCAGGATGATTCCCAGACCCAAGTTGGCACCACTACCAAGTCAGGCTGGTTTGATAGAGCCAAGTGGCTCCTGCAATCTGCCAGCCAGAAGATGGGCAGGTCAGTTTTACTTCCAGGGAAAAGGGCCGTAGTTTGTGTTTGGGGACCGGTGGCTGGGAGTGGCCGGCTGGCTCCTGAAAATCCACCATACACAGGATGGTTCCCAGATGAAGGGTGGCACCAGTGCCGTGTCAGGCTGGGTTGATGGAGCCAAGTGGCTCCTGCAATCTGCGAGTCAGAAGAGGGGCGGGTGAGTTTTGTTTGCCAGGGAAAAAGGGCCATGGTTTGTGTTGGGGGCCTGTGGCTGGGAGTGGCCGGCTGGCTCCTGAAAATCCACGATACGCAGGATGGTTCCCAGATGAAAGGTAGCACCAGTGCCAAGTTGGGCTGGTTTCATTGAGCCAAGTGGCTCCTGCAATCTGGCAGCCAGAAGACGGGCAGGTCAGTTTTACTTCCAGGGAAAAGGGCCGTAGTTTGTGTTTGGGGGCCTGTTGCGGGCAGTGGCCGGCTGGCTTCTGAAAATCCACGATATGCAGGATGGTTCCCAGATGAAAGGTGGCACCAGGGCCGAGTCGGGCTGGTTTGATAGAGCCAAGTGGCTCCTGCAATCTGCCAGCCAGAAGATGGGCAGGTCAGTTTTACTTCCAGGGAAAAGGGCCGTAGTTTGTGTTTGGGGGCCTGTGGCTGGGAGTGGCCGGCTGGCTCCTGAAAATCCACGCCGTGCAGGATGGTTCTCAGATGAAAGGTGGCACCAGTGCCGAGTCAGGCTGGTTTGATAGAGCCAAGTGGCTCCTGCAATCTGCCAGCCAGTAGAAGGGCAGGTCAGTTTTACTTCCAGGGAAAAGGGCCGTAGTTTTTGTTTGGGGGCCTGTGGCTGGGAGTGGCTGGCTGGCTCCTGAAAATCCACGATACACAGGATGATTCCCAGACCCAAGTTGGCACCACTACCAAGTCGGGCTGGTTTGATAGAGCCAAGTGGCTCCTGCAATCTGCCAGCCAGAAGATGGGCAGGTCAGTTTTACTTCCAGGGAAAAGGGCCGTAGTTTGTGTTTGGGGGCCTGAGGTTGGGAGTGGCCGGATGGCTCCTGAAAATCCACGATACGCAGGATGCTTCCCAGATGAAAGGTGGCAGCAGTGCCAAGTCGGGCTTGTTTGATAGAGCCAAGTGGCTCCTGCAATCTGCCATCCAGAAGTGGGGTGGGAGAGTTTTTTTTGCTAGGGAAAAGGGCCGTGGTTTGTTTTCGGGGGCCTGTGGCTGGGAATGGCCGCCTGGCTCCTTAAAATCCACGCCGCGCAGGATGGTTCCCAGACCCAAGGGGGCACCAGTGCCGAGGCGGGTTGGTTTGATAGAGCCATGTGGCTCCTGCAATCTGCCAGCCAGAAGCGGGGCAGGTGAGCTTTGTTTGCCGGGGAATGGGCCGTGGTTTGTGTTGGGGGATTGTGGCTGGGAGTGGCTGGCTGGCTCCTGAATATCCACGATACGCAGGATGGTTCCCAGACCCAAGTTGGCACCACTACCAAGTCGGGCTGGTTTGATAGAGCCCAGTGGCTCCTGCAATCTGCCAGCCAGAAGATGGGCAGGTCAGTTTTACTTCCAGGGAAACGGGCCGTAGTTTGTGTTTGGGGGCCTGAGGTAGGGAGTGGCCGGATGGCTCCTGAAAATCCACGATACGCAGGATGGTTCCCAGACCCAATAGGGCACCAGTACCGAGTCGGGATGGTCTGGTAGAGCCAAGCGTCTCCTGCAATCTGCCAGCCAGAAGATGGGCAGGTCAGTTTTACTTCCAGGGAAAAGGACCGTGGTTTTTGTTTGGGCCCTGTGGCTGGGAGTGGCCGGCCGGCTCCTGAAAATCCACGATACTCAGGATGGTTCTCAGATGAAAGGTGGCACCAGTGCCGAGTCGGGCTGCTTTGATAGAGCCATGTGGCTCCTGCAATCTGCCAGCCAGAAGATGGGCAGGTCAGTTTTACTTCCAGGGAAAAGGGCCGTGGATTATTTTCGGGGGCCTGTGGCTGGGAATGGCCGACTACCTCCTTAAAATCCACGCCGCGCAGGATGGTTCCCAGACCCAAGGGGGCACCAGTGCCGAGTCAGGCTGGTTTGATAGAGCCAAGTGGCTCCTGCAATATGCCAGCCAGAAGATGGGCAGGTCAGTTTTACGTCCAGGGAAAAGGGCCGTAGTTTGTGTTTGGGGACCGGTGGGTGGGAGTGGCTGGCTGGCTCCTGAAAATCCACCATACACAGGATGGTTCCCAGATGAAGGGTGGCACCAGTGCCGTGTCAGGCTGGGTTGATAGAGCCAAGTGGCTCCTGCAATCTGCGAGCCAGAAGAGGGGTGGGTGAGTTTTGTTTGCCAGGGAAAAGGGCCATGGTTTGTGTTGGGGGCCTGTGGCTGGGAGTGGCCGGCTGGCTCCTGAAAATCCACGATACGCAGGATGGTTACCAGATGAAAGGTGGCACCAGTGCCGAGTCGAACTGGTTTGATAGAGCCAAGTGTCTCCTGCAATCTGCCAGCCAGTAGAAGGGCAGGTCAGTTTTACTTCCAGGGAAAAGGGCCGTAGTTTGTGTTTGGGGGCCTGTGGCTGGGAGTGGCTGGCTGGCTCCTGAATATCCACGATACGCAGGATGGCTCCCAGACCCAAGTTGGCACCACTACCAAGTCAGGCTGGTTTGATAGAGCCAAGTGGCTCCTGCAATCTGCCAGCCAGAAGTTGGGCGGGTGAGTTTTGTTTGCCAGGGAAAGGGGCCGTGGTTTGTGTTGGGGGCCTGTGGCTGGGAGTGGCCGGCTGGCTCCTGAAAATCCACGATACGCAGTATGCTACCCAGATGAAAGGTGGCACAAGTGCCAAGTCGGGCTGGTTTGATAGAGCCAAGTGGCTCCTGCAATCTGCCAGCCAGAAGATGGGCAGTTCAGTTTTACTTCCCGGGAAAAGGGCCGTATTTTGTGTTTGGGGGCCTGTGGCTGGGAGTGGCCGGCTGGCTCCTGAAAATCCACGTCACGCAGAATGGTTCCCTGACCCAAGTGGGCACCCGTGCCAAGTCGGGCTGGTTTGATAGAGCCAAGTGGGTCCTGCAATCTGCCAGCCAGAAGATGGGCAGGTCAGTTTTACTTCCAGGGTAAAGGGCCGTAGTTTGTGTTTGGGGGCCTGTGGCTGGGAATGGCCGGCTGGCTCCTGAAAATCCACGTCGCGCAGCATGGTTCCCAGACACAAGAGGGCACCAGTGCCAAGTCGGGCTGGTTTGATAGAGCCAAGTGGCTCCTGCAATCTGCCAGCCAGAAGATGGGCAGGTCAGTTTTACTTCCAGGGAAAAGGGCCGTAGTTTGTGTTTGGGGGCCTGTGGCTGGGAGTGGCCAACTGGCTCCTGAAAATCCACGATAAGCAAGATGCTTCCCAGATGAAAGGTGGCAGCAGTGCCGAGTCGGGCTTGTTTGATAGAGCCAAGTGGCTCCTGCAATCTGCCATCCAGAAGTGGGGTGGGAGAGTTTTGTTTGCCAGGGAAAAGGGCCGTGGTTTTTTGGCGGGGGCCTGAGGCTGGGAATGGCCGCCTGGCTCCTTAAAATCCACACCGCGCAGGATGTTTCCCAGACCCAAGGGGACACCAGTGCCGAGTCGGTCTGGTTTGATAGTACCAAGTAGCTCCTGCAATCTGCCAGCCAGAAGATGGGCAGGTCAGTTTTACTTCCAGGGAAAAGGGCCGTAGTTTGTGTTTGGGCACCGGTGGCTGGGAGTGGCCGGCTGGCTCCTTAAAATCCACCATACACAGGATGGTTCCCAGATGAAGGGTAGCACCAGTGCCATGTCAGGCTGCGTTGATAGAGCCAAGTGGCTCCTGCAATCTGCCAGCCAGTAGCGGGGTGGGTGATATTTGTTTGCCTGGAAAAGGGCCGTAGTTTGTTTTTGGGGGCCAGTGGCTGGGAAACGCCGGCTGGCTCCTTAAAATCCACGCCGCACAGGACGGTTCCCAGACCCAAGGGGGCACCAGTGCCGAGTCGGGCTGGTTTGATAGTACCAAGTGGCTCCTGCAATCTGCCAGCCAGAAGATGGGCAGGTCAGTTTTACTTCCATGGAAAAGGGCCGTAGTTTGTGTTTCGGGGCCTGTGGCTGGGAGTGGCCGGCTGGCCCCTGAAAATCCACCATACGCAAGATGGTTCCCCGATGAAAGGTGGCACCAGTGCCGAGTCGGGCTGGTTTGATAGAGCCAAGTGGCTCCTGCAATCTGCCAGCCAGAAGCGAGGCGGGTGAGTTCTGTTTGCCATGTTAAAGGACCGTGGTTTGTTTTCCTGGGCCTGTGGCCTGGAATGGCCGGCTGGCTCCGTAAAATCCACGCCGCGCAGGATCATTCCCTGACCGAAGGGGGCAGCAGTTCCGAGTGATGCTGGTTTGATAGAGCCAAGTGGCTCCTGCAATCTGCCAGCCAGAAGCTGGGCGGGTGAGTTTTGTTTGCCAGGGAAAAGGGCCGTGGTTTGTGTTGGGGGCCTGTGGCTGGGAGTGGCCGGCTGGCTCCTGAAAATCCACGATACACAGTATGCTTCCCAGATGAAAATGGGCACCAGTGCCAAGTCGGGCTGGTTTGATAGAGCCAAGTGTCTCCGGCAATCTGCCAGCCAGAAGATGGGCAGGTCAGTTTTACTTCCAGGGAAAAGGGCCGTAGTTTTTGTTTGGGGACCGGTGGCTGGGAGTGGCCGGCTGTCTCCTGAAAATCCACGATACGCAAGATGCTTCCAAAAGAAAGGTGGCACCAGTGCCGAGTCGGGCTGGTTTGATAGAGCCCAGTGGCTCCTGCAATCTGCCAGCCAGAAGATGGGCAGGTCAGTTTTACTTCCAGGGAAACGGGCCGTAGATTGTGTTTGGGGGCCTGAGGTTGGGAGTGGCCGGCTACCTCCTTAAAATCCACGCCGCGCAGGATGGTTCCCAGACCCAAGGGGCCACCAGTACTGAGTCGGTCTCGTTTGATAGTACCAAGAGGCTCCTGCAATCTGCCAGCCAGAAGATGGGCAGGTCAGTTTTACTTCCAGGGAAAAGGGCCGTGGTTTTTGTTTGGGGCCTGTGGCTGGGAGTGGCCGGCTGGCTCCTGAAAATCCACGATACTCAGGATGGTTCCCAGATGAATGGTGGCACCAGTGCCGAGTCGGGCTGGTTTGATAGAGCCAAGTGGCTCCTGCAATCTGCGAGCCAGAAGATGTGCAGGTCAATTTTACTTCCAGGGAAAAGGGCCGTGGATTATTTTCCGGGGCCTGTGACCTGTAATGGCCTGCTGGCTCCTTAAAATCCACGCCGCGCAGGATGGTTCCCAGACCCAAGGGGGCACCAGTGCCGAGTCAGGCTGGTTTGATAGAGCCAAGTGGCTCCTGCAATATGCCAGCCAGAAGACGGGCAGGTCACTTTTACTTCCAGGGAAAAGGGCCGTAGTTTGTGTTTGGGGACCGGTGGCTGGGAGTGGCCGGCTGGCTCCTGAAAATCCACCATACACAGGAGGGTTCCCAGATGAAGCGTGGCACCAGTGCCGTGTCAGGCTGGGTTGATAGAGCCAAGTGGCTCCTGCAATCTGCGAGCCAGAAGAGGGGCGGGTGAGTTTTGTTTGCCAGGGAGTAGGGCCATGGTTTTTGTTGGGGGCCTGTGGCTGGGAGTGGCCGGCTGGCTCCTGAAAATACACGATACGCAGGATGGTTCCCAGATGAAAGGTAGCACCAGGGCCGAGTCGGGCTGGTTTGATAGAGACAAGTGGCTCCTGCAATCTGCCAGCCAGAAGATGGGCAGGTCAGTTTTACTTCCAGGGAAAAGGGCCGTAGTTTGTGTTTGGGGCCCTGTGGCTGGGAGTGGCCGGCTGGCTCCTTCAAATCCACGCCGCGCATGATGGTTACCAGACCCAAGGTGGCACCAGTGCCGAGTTGGGTTGGTGTGATAGAGACATGTGGCTCCTGCAATCTGCCAGCCAGTAGAAGGGCTGGTCAGTTTTACTTCCAGGGAAAAGGGCCGTAGATTGTGTTTGGGGGCCTGTGGCTGGGAGTGGCTGGCTGGCTCCTGAAAATCCACGATACGCAGGATGGTTCCCAGACCCTAGTTGGCACCACTAACAAGTCGGGCTGGTTTGATAGAGCCAAGTGGCTCCTGCAATCTGCCAGCCAGAAGATGGGCAGGTCAGTTTTACTTCCAGGGAAAAGGACCGTAGTTTGTGTTTGGGGGCCTGAGGCTGGGAGTGGCCGGCTGGCTCCTGAAAATCCACGATACGCAGGATGGTTCCCAGACCCAATTGGGCACCAGTGCCGAGTCGGGATGGTCTGATAGAGCCAAGTGGCTCCTGCAATCTGCCAGCCAGAAGCGGGTTGGGTGAGTTTTGTTTGCCAGGGAAAAGGGCCGTGGTTTTTTTTCGGGGGCCTGTGGCTGGGAATGGCCGGCTACCTCCTTAAAATCCACGCCGCGCAGGATGGTTCCCTGACCCAAGGGGACACCAGTGCCGAGTCGGTCTCGTTTGATAGTACCAAGTGGCTCCTGCAATCTGCCAGCCAGAAGATGGGCAGGTCAGTTTTACTTCCAGGGAAAAGGGCCGTAGTTTTTGTTTGGGGCCTGTGGCTGGGAGTGGCCGGCTTGCTCCTGAAAATCCACGATACGCAGGATGGTTCCCAGATGAAAGGTGGCACCAGTGCCGAGTCGGGCTGCTTTGATAGAGCCATGTGGCTCCTGCAATCTGCCAGCCAGAAGATGGGCAGGTCAGTTTTACTTCCAGGGAAAAGGGCCGTGGATTATTTTCCGGGGCCTGTGACCTGGGATGGCCTGCTGGCTCCTTAAAATCCACGCCGCGCAGGATGGTTCCCAGACCCAAGGGGGCACCAGTGCCGAGTCAGGCTGGTTTGATAGAGCCAAGTGGCTCCTGCAATATGCCAGCCAGAAGATGGGCAGGTCAGTTTTACGTCCAGGGAAAAGGTCCGTAGTTTGTGTTTGGGGACCGGTGGGTGGGAGTGGCCGGCTGGCTCCTGAAAATCCACCATACACAGGATGGTTCCCAGATGAAGGGTGGCACCAGTGCCGTGTCAGGCTGGGTTGATAGAGCCAAGTGGCTCCTGCAATCTGCGAGCCAGAAGAGGGGCGGGTGAGTTTTGTTTGCCAGGGAAAAGGGCCATGGTTTGTGTTGGGGGCCTGTGGCTGGGAGTGGCCGGCTGGCTCCTGAAAATCCACGATACGCAAGATGCTTCCCAGATGAAAGATAGCACCAGTGCCAAGTCGGGCTGGTTTCATAGAGACAAGTGGCTCCTGCAATCTGCCAGCCAGAAGACGGGCAGGTCAGTTTTACTTCCAGGGAAAAGGGCCGTAGTTTGTGTTTGGGGGCCTGTGGCTGGAAGTGGCTGGCTGACTTCTGAAAATCCACGATATGCAGGATGGTTCCCAGATGAAAGGTGGCACCAGGGCCGAGTCGGGCTGGTTTGATAGAGCCAAGAGGCTCCTGCAATCTGCCAGCCAGAAGATGGGCAGGTCAGTTTTACTTCCAGGGAAAAGGGCCGTAGTTTGTGTTTGGGGGCCTGTGGCTGTGAGTGGCCGGCTGGCTCCTGAAAATCCACGATACTCAGGATGGTTCCCAGATGAAAGGTGGCACCAGTGCCGAGTCGGGCTGGTTTGATAGAGCCATGTGGCTCCTGCAATCTGCCAGCCAGAAGATGGGCAGGTCAGTTTTACTTCCAGGGAAAAGGGCCGTAGTTTGTGTTTGGGGCCCTGTGGCTGGGAGTGGCCGGCTGGCTCCTTCAAATCCACGCCGCGCATGATGGTTACCAGACCCAAGGTGGCACCAGTGCCGAGTTGGGTTGGTTTGATAGAGACATGTGGCTCCTGCAATCTGCCAGCCCGAAGCGGGGCAGGTGAGTTTTGTTTGCCGGGTTAAGGGCCGTGGTTTGTGTTGGGGGCCTGTGGCTGGGAGTGGCTGGCTGGCTCCTGAATATCCACGATACACAGGATGATTCCCAGACCCAAGTAGGCACCACTACCAAGTCGGGCTGGTTTGATAGAGCCAAGTGGTTCCTGCAATCTGCCAGCCAGAAGATGGCAGGTCAGTTTTACTTCCAGGGAAACAGGCCGTAGTTTGTGTTTAGGGGCCTGATGTTGGGAGTGGCCGGCTGGCTCCTGAAAATCCACGATACGCAGGATGGTTCCCAGATGAAAGGTGGCACCAGTGCCGAGTCGGGCTGGTTTGATAGAGCCAAGTGGCTCCTGCAATCTGCCAGCCAGAAGATGGGCAGGTCAGTTTTACTTCCAGGGAAAAGGGCCGTGGTTTGTTTTCTGGGGCCTGTGGCCTCGAATGGCCGGCTGGCTCCTTAAAATCCACGCCGCGCAGGATCATTCCCTGACCGAAGGGGGCAGCAGTTCCGAGAGATGCTGGTTTGATAGAGCCAAGTGGCTCCTGCAATCTGCCATCCAGAAGTGGGGTGGGAGAGGTTTTTTTGCCAGGGAAAAGGGCCGTGGTTTGTTTTCCGCGGCCTCTGGCTGGGAATGGCCGCCTGGCTCCTGAAAATCCACGCCGCGCAGGATGGTTCCCAGACCCAAGGGGGCACCAGTGCCGAGGCGGGTTGGTTTGATAGAGCCAAGTGGCGCCTGCAATCTGCCAGCCAGAAGCGGGGCAGGTGAGCTTTGTTTGCCGGGGAATGGGCCGTGGTTTGTGTTGGGGGCCTGTGGCTGGGAGTGGCTGGCTGGCTCCTGAATATCCACGATACGCAGGATGATTCCCAGACCCAAGTTGGCACCACTACCAAGTCGGGCTGGTTTGATAGAGCCAAGTGGCTCCTGCAATCTGCCAGCCAGAAGATGGGCAGGTCAGTTTTACTTCCAGGGAAAAGGGCCGTGGATTATTTTCCGGGGCCTGTGACCTGGAATGGCCTGCTGGCTCCTTAAAATCCACGCCGCGCAGGATGGTTCCCAGACCCAAGGGGGCACCAGTGCCGAGTCAGGCTGGTTTGATAGACCCAAGTGGCTCCTGCAATATGCCAGCCAGAAGATGGGCAGGTCAGTTTTACGTCAAGGGAAAAGGGCCGTAGTTTGTGTTTGGGGACCGGTGGCTGGGAGTGGCCGGCTGGCTCCTGAAAATCCACCATACACAGGATGGTTCCCAGATGAAGGGTGGCACCAGTGCCGTGTCAGGCTGGATTGATAGAGCCAAGTGGCTCCTGCAATCTGCGAGCCAGAAGAGGGGAGGGTGAGTTTTGTTTGCAGGGAAAAGGGCCATGGTTTGTGTTGGGGGCCTGTGGCTGGGAGTGGCCGGCTGGCTCCAGAAAATCCACGATACGCAGGATGGTTACCAGATGAAAGGTAGCACCAGGGCCGAGTCGGGCTGGTTTGATAGAGCCAAGTGGCTCCTGCAATCTGCCAGCCAGAAGATGGGCAGGTCAGTTTTACTTTCAGGGTAAAGGGCCGTAGTTTGTGTTTGGGGGCCTGTGGCTGGGAGTGGCCGGCTGGCTCCTGAAAATCCACGATACGCAGGATGGTTCTCAGATGAAAGGTGGCACCAGTGCCGAGTCGGGCTGGTTTGATAGAGCCAAGTGGCTCCTGCAATCTGCCAGCCAGTAGAAGGGCAGGTCAGTTTTACTTCCAGGGAAAAGGGCCGTAGTTTGTGTTTGGGGGCCTGAGGCTGGGAGTGGCTGGCTGGCTCCTGAATATCCACGATACGCAGGATGGTTCCCAGACCCAAGTTGGCACCACTACCAAGTCAGGCTGGTTTGATAGAGCCAAGTGGCTCCTGCAATCTGCCAGCCAGAAGATGGGCAGGTCAGTTTTACTTCCAGGGAAAAGGGCCGTAGTTTGTGTTTGGGGGCCTGAGGTTGGGAGTGGCCGGATGGCTCCTGAAAATCCACGATACGCAGGATGGTTCCCAGACCCAATTGGGCACCAGTGCCGAGTCGGGATGGTACGATAGAGCCAAGTGGCTCCTGCAATCTGCCATCCAGAAGCGGGTTGGGTGAGTATTATTTGCCAGGGAAAAGGGCCGTGGTTTTTTTTCGGGGGCCTGTGGCTGGGAATGGCCGGCTACCTCCTTAAAATCCACGACGCGCAGGATGTTTCCCAGACCCAAGGGGACACCAGTGCCGAGTCGGTCTGGTTTGATAGTACCAAGAGGCTCCTGCAATCTGCCAGCCAGAAGATGGGCAGGTCAGTTTTACTTCCAGGGAAAAGGGCCGTGGTTTTTGTTTGGGGCCAGTGGCTGGGAGTGGCTGGCTGGATCCTGAAAATCCACGATACGCAGTATGCTACCCAGATGAAAGGTGGGACAAGTGCCAAGTCGGGCTGGTTTGATAGAGCCAAGTGGCTCCTGCAATCTGCCAGCCAGAAGATGGGCAGGTCAGTTTTACTTCCCGGGAAAAGGGCCGTAGTTTGTGTTTGGGGGCCTGTGGCTGGGAGTGGACGGCTGGCTCCTGAAAATCCACGCCCTGCAGGATGGTTCTCAGATGAAAGGTGGCACCAGTGCCGAGTCGGGCTGGTTTGATAGAGCCAAGTGGCTCCTGCAATCTGCCAGCCAGTAGAAGGGCAGGTCAGTTTTACTTCCAGGGAAAAGGGCCGTAGTTTGTGTTTGGGGGCCTGTGGCTGGGAGTGGCTGGCTGGCTCCTGAATATCCACGATACGCCGGATGATTCCCAGACCCAAGTTGGCTCCACTACCAAGTCAGGCTGGTTTGATAGAGCCAAGGGGCTCCTGCAATCTGCCAGCCAGAAGATGGGCAGGTCAGTTTTACTTCCAGGGAAACAGGCCGTAGTTTGTGTTTAGGGGCCTGATGTTGGGAGTGGCCGACTGGCTCCTTAAAATCCACCATACACAGGATGGTTCCCAGATGAAGGGTGGCACCAGTGCCGTGTCAGGCTGGGTTGATAGAGCCAAGTGGCTCCTGCAATCTGTCAGCTAGAAGAGGGGCGGGTGAGTTTTGTTTGCCAGGGAAGAGGGCCATGGTTTGTGTTGGGGGCCTGTGGCTGGGAGTGGCCGGCTGGCTCCTGAAAATCCACGATACGCAGGATGGTTCCCAGATGAAAGGTAACACCAGTGCCGTGTCAGGCTGGTTTCATAGAGCCAAGTGTCTCCTGCAATCTGCCAGCCAGAAGATGGGCAGGTCAGTTTTACTTCCAGTGAAAAGGGCCGTGGATTTTGTTTGGGGGCCTGTGGCTGGGAGTGGCCGGCTGGCTCCTGAAAATCCACGATACGCAGGATGGTTCCCAGATGAAAGGTGGCACCAGTGCCGAGTCGGGCTGGTTTGATAGAGCCAAGTGGCTCCTGCAATCTGCCAGCCAGAAGATGGGCAGGTCAGTTTTACTTCCAGGGAAAAGGGCCGTGGTTTGTTTTCTGGGGCCTGTGGCCTGGAATGGCCGGCTGGCTCCTTAAAATCCACGCCGCGCAGGATCATTCCCTGACCGAAGGGGGCAGCAGTTCCGAGACATGCTGGTTTGATAGAGCCAAGAGGCTCCTGCAATCTGCCAGCCAGAAGTTGGGCGGGTGAGTTTTGTTTGCCAGGGAAAGGGGCCGTGGTTTGTGTTGGGGGCCTGTGGCTGGCAGTGGCCGGCTGGCTCCTGAAAATCCACGATACGCAGGATGGTTCCCAGATGAAAGGTAGCACCAGTGCCAACTCGGGCTGGTTTCATAGAGCCAAGTGGGTCCTGCAATCTGGCAGCCAGAAGACGGGCAGGTCAGTTTTACTTCCAGGGAAAAGGGCCGTAGTTTGTGTTTGGGGGCCTGTTGCTGGCAGTGGCCGGCTGGCTCCTGAAAATCCACGCCACGCAGCATGGTTCCCAGACCCAAGTGGGCACCAGTGCCAAGTCGGGCTGGTTTGATAGAGCCAAGTGGCTCCTGCAATCTGCCAGCCAGAAGATGGGCAGGTCTGTTTTACTTCAAGGGAAAAGGGCCGTAGTTTGTGTTTAGGGACCGGTGGCTGGGAGTGGCCGGCTGGCTCCTGAAAATCCACGATACGCAAGATGCTTCCAAAATAAAGGTGGCACCAGTGCCGAGTCGGGCTGGTTTGATAGAGCCATGTGGCTCCTGCAATCTGCCAGCCAGAAGATGGGCAGGTCAGTTTTACTTCCAGGGAAAAGGGCCGTAGTTTGTGTTTGGGGGCCTGTGGCTGGGAGTGGCTGGCTGGCTCCTGAAAATCCACGATACCCAAGATGCTTCCCAGATGAAAGGTGGCAGCAGTGCCGAGTCGGGCTTGTTTGATAGAGCCAAGTGGCTCCTGCAATCTGCCATCCAGAAGTGGGGTGGGAGAGTTTTTTTTGCCAGGGAAAAGGGCCGTGGTTTGTTTTCGGTGGCCTGTGGCTGGGAATGGCCGCCTGGCTCCTTAAAATCCACGCCGCGCAGGATGGTTCCCAGACCCAAGGGGGCACCAGTGCCGAGGCGGGTTGGTTTGATAGAGCCAAGTGGCTCCGGCAATCTGCCAGCCAGAAGCGGGGCAGGTGAGCTTTGTTTGCCGGGGAATGGGCCGTGGTTTGTGTTGGGGGCCTGTGGCTGGGAGTGGCTGGCTGGCTCCTGAATATCCACGATACGCAGGATGATTCCCAGACCCAAGTTGGCACCACTACCAAGTCGGGCTGGTTTGATAGCGCCCAGTGGCTCCTGCAATCTGCCAGCCAGAAGATGGGCAGGTCAGTTTTACTTCCAGGGAAAAGGGCCGTAGTTTGTGTTTGGGGCCCTGTGGCTGGGAGTGGCCGGCTGGCTCCTTCAAATCCACGCCGCGCATGATGGTTACCAGACCCAAGGTGGCACCAGTGCCGAGTTGGGTTGGTGTGATAGAGACATGTGGCTCCTGCAATCTGCCAGCCAGTAGAAGGGCTGGTCAGTTTTACTTCCAGGGAAAAGGGCCGTAGATTGTGTTTGGGGGCCTGTGGCTGGGAGTGGCTGGCTGGCTCCTGAAAATCCACGATACGCAGGATGGTTCCCAGACCCTAGTTGGCACCACTAACAAGTCGGGCTGGTTTGATAGAGCCAAGTGGCTCCTGCAATCTGCCAGCCAGAAGATGGGCAGGTCAGTTTTACTTCCAGGGAAAAGGACCGTAGTTTGTGTTTGGGGGCCTGAGGCTGGGAGTGGCCGGCTGGCTCCTGAAAATCCACGATACGCAGGATGGTTCCCAGACCCAATTGGGCACCAGTGCCGAGTCGGGATGGTCTGATAGAGCCAAGTGGCTCCTGCAATCTGCCAGCCAGAAGCGGGTTGGGTGAGTTTTGTTTGCCAGGGAAAAGGGCCGTGGTTTTTTTTCGGGGGCCTGTGGCTGGGAATGGCCGGCTACCTCCTTAAAATCCACGCCGCGCAGGATGGTTCCCTGACCCAAGGGGACACCAGTGCCGAGTCGGTCTCGTTTGATAGTACCAAGTGGCTCCTGCAATCTGCCAGCCAGAAGATGGGCAGGTCAGTTTTACTTCCAGGGAAAAGGGCCGTAGTTTTTGTTTGGGGCCTGTGGCTGGGAGTGGCCGGCTTGCTCCTGAAAATCCACGATACGCAGGATGGTTCCCAGATGAAAGGTGGCACCAGTGCCGAGTCGGGCTGCTTTGATAGAGCCATGTGGCTCCTGCAATCTGCCAGCCAGAAGATGGGCAGGTCAGTTTTACTTCCAGGGAAAAGGGCCGTGGATTATTTTCCGGGGCCTGTGACCTGGGATGGCCTGCTGGCTCCTTAAAATCCACGCCGCGCAGGATGGTTCCCAGACCCAAGGGGGCACCAGTGCCGAGTCAGGCTGGTTTGATAGAGCCAAGTGGCTCCTGCAATATGCCAGCCAGAAGATGGGCAGGTCAGTTTTACGTCCAGGGAAAAGGTCCGTAGTTTGTGTTTGGGGACCGGTGGGTGGGAGTGGCCGGCTGGCTCCTGAAAATCCACCATACACAGGATGGTTCCCAGATGAAGGGTGGCACCAGTGCCGTGTCAGGCTGGGTTGATAGAGCCAAGTGGCTCCTGCAATCTGCGAGCCAGAAGAGGGGCGGGTGAGTTTTGTTTGCCAGGGAAAAGGGCCATGGTTTGTGTTGGGGGCCTGTGGCTGGGAGTGGCCGGCTGGCTCCTGAAAATCCACGATACGCAAGATGCTTCCCAGATGAAAGATAGCACCAGTGCCAAGTCGGGCTGGTTTCATAGAGACAAGTGGCTCCTGCAATCTGCCAGCCAGAAGACGGGCAGGTCAGTTTTACTTCCAGGGAAAAGGGCCGTAGTTTGTGTTTGGGGGCCTGTGGCTGGAAGTGGCTGGCTGACTTCTGAAAATCCACGATATGCAGGATGGTTCCCAGATGAAAGGTGGCACCAGGGCCGAGTCGGGCTGGTTTGATAGAGCCAAGAGGCTCCTGCAATCTGCCAGCCAGAAGATGGGCAGGTCAGTTTTACTTCCAGGGAAAAGGGCCGTAGTTTGTGTTTGGGGGCCTGTGGCTGTGAGTGGCCGGCTGGCTCCTGAAAATCCACGATACTCAGGATGGTTCCCAGATGAAAGGTGGCACCAGTGCCGAGTCGGGCTGGTTTGATAGAGCCATGTGGCTCCTGCAATCTGCCAGCCAGAAGATGGGCAGGTCAGTTTTACTTCCAGGGAAAAGGGCCGTAGTTTGTGTTTGGGGCCCTGTGGCTGGGAGTGGCCGGCTGGCTCCTTCAAATCCACGCCGCGCATGATGGTTACCAGACCCAAGGTGGCACCAGTGCCGAGTTGGGTTGGTTTGATAGAGACATGTGGCTCCTGCAATCTGCCAGCCCGAAGCGGGGCAGGTGAGTTTTGTTTGCCGGGTTAAGGGCCGTGGTTTGTGTTGGGGGCCTGTGGCTGGGAGTGGCTGGCTGGCTCCTGAATATCCACGATACACAGGATGATTCCCAGACCCAAGTAGGCACCACTACCAAGTCGGGCTGGTTTGATAGAGCCAAGTGGTTCCTGCAATCTGCCAGCCAGAAGATGGCAGGTCAGTTTTACTTCCAGGGAAACAGGCCGTAGTTTGTGTTTAGGGGCCTGATGTTGGGAGTGGCCGGCTGGCTCCTGAAAATCCACGATACGCAGGATGGTTCCCAGATGAAAGGTGGCACCAGTGCCGAGTCGGGCTGGTTTGATAGAGCCAAGTGGCTCCTGCAATCTGCCAGCCAGAAGATGGGCAGGTCAGTTTTACTTCCAGGGAAAAGGGCCGTGGTTTGTTTTCTGGGGCCTGTGGCCTCGAATGGCCGGCTGGCTCCTTAAAATCCACGCCGCGCAGGATCATTCCCTGACCGAAGGGGGCAGCAGTTCCGAGAGATGCTGGTTTGATAGAGCCAAGTGGCTCCTGCAATCTGCCATCCAGAAGTGGGGTGGGAGAGGTTTTTTTGCCAGGGAAAAGGGCCGTGGTTTGTTTTCCGCGGCCTCTGGCTGGGAATGGCCGCCTGGCTCCTGAAAATCCACGCCGCGCAGGATGGTTCCCAGACCCAAGGGGGCACCAGTGCCGAGGCGGGTTGGTGTGATAGAGCCAAGTGGCGCCTGCAATCTGCCAGCCAGAAGCGGGGCAGGTGAGCTTTGTTTGCCGGGGAATGGGCCGTGGTTTGTGTTGGGGGCCTGTGGCTGGGAGTGGCTGGCTGGCTCCTGAATATCCACGATACGCAGGATGATTCCCAGACCCAAGTTGGCACCACTACCAAGTCGGGCTGGTTTGATAGAGCCAAGTGGCTCCTGCAATCTGCCAGCCAGAAGATGGGCAGGTCAGTTTTACTTCCAGGGAAAAGGGCCGTGGATTATTTTCCGGGGCCTGTGACCTGGAATGGCCTGCTGGCTCCTTAAAATCCACGCCGCGCAGGATGGTTCCCAGACCCAAGGGGGCACCAGTGCCGAGTCAGGCTGGTTTGATAGACCCAAGTGGCTCCTGCAATATGCCAGCCAGAAGATGGGCAGGTCAGTTTTACGTCAAGGGAAAAGGGCCGTAGTTTGTGTTTGGGGACCGGTGGCTGGGAGTGGCCGGCTGGCTCCTGAAAATCCACCATACACAGGATGGTTCCCAGATGAAGGGTGGCACCAGTGCCGTGTCAGGCTGGATTGATAGAGCCAAGTGGCTCCTGCAATCTGCGAGCCAGAAGAGGGGAGGGTGAGTTTTGTTTGCAGGGAAAAGGGCCATGGTTTGTGTTGGGGGCCTGTGGCTGGGAGTGGCCGGCTGGCTCCTGAAAATCCACGATACGCAGGATGGTTACCAGATGAAAGGTAGCACCAGGGCCGAGTCGGGCTGGTTTGATAGAGCCAAGTGGCTCCTGCAATCTGCCAGCCAGAAGATGGGCAGGTCAGTTTTACTTTCAGGGTAAAGGGCCGTAGTTTGTGTTTGGGGGCCTGTGGCTGGGAGTGGCCGGCTGGCTCCTGAAAATCCACGATACGCAGGATGGTTCTCAGATGAAAGGTGGCACCAGTGCCGAGTCGGGCTGGTTTGATAGAGCCAAGTGGCTCCTGCAATCTGCCAGCCAGTAGAAGGGCAGGTCAGTTTTACTTCCAGGGAAAAGGGCCGTAGTTTGTGTTTGGGGGCCTGAGGCTGGGAGTGGCTGGCTGGCTCCTGAATATCCACGATACGCAGGATGGTTCCCAGACCCAAGTTGGCACCACTACCAAGTCAGGCTGGTTTGATAGAGCCAAGTGGCTCCTGCAATCTGCCAGCCGGAAGATGGGCAGGTCAGTTTTACTTCCAGGGAAAAGGGCCGTAGTTTGTGTTTGGGGGCCTGAGGTTGGGAGTGGCCGGATGGCTCCTGAAAATCCACGATACGCAGGATGGTTCCCAGACCCAATTGGGCACCAGTGCCGAGTCGGGATGGTACGATAGAGCCAAGTGGCTCCTGCAATCTGCCATCCAGAAGCGGGTTGGGTGAGTATTATTTGCCAGGGAAAAGGGCCGTGGTTTTTTTTCGGGGGCCTGTGGCTGGGAATGGCCGGCTACCTCCTTAAAATCCACGACGCGCAGGATGTTTCCCAGACCCAAGGGGACACCAGTGCCGAGTCGGTCTGGTTTGATAGTACCAAGAGGCTCCTGCAATCTGCCAGCCAGAAGATGGGCAGGTCAGTTTTACTTCCAGGGAAAAGGGCCGTGGTTTTTGTTTGGGGCCTGTGGCTGGGAGTGGCTGGCTGGATCCTGAAAATCCACGATACGCAGTATGCTACCCAGATGAAAGGTGGGACAAGTGCCAAGTCGGGCTGGTTTGATAGAGCCAAGTGGCTCCTGCAATCTGCCAGCCAGAAGATGGGCAGGTCAGTTTTACTTCCCGGGAAAAGGGCCGTAGTTTGTGTTTGGGGGCCTGTGGCTGGGAGTGGACGGCTGGCTCCTGAAAATCCACGCCCTGCAGGATGGTTCTCAGATGAAAGGTGGCACCAGTGCCGAGTCGGGCTGGTTTGATAGAGCCAAGTGGCTCCTGCAATCTGCCAGCCAGTAGAAGGGCAGGTCAGTTTTACTTCCAGGGAAAAGGGCCGTAGTTTGTGTTTGGGGGCCTGTGGCTGGGAGTGGCTGGCTGGCTCCTGAATATCCACGATACGCCGGATGATTCCCAGACCCAAGTTGGCTCCACTACCAAGTCAGGCTGGTTTGATAGAGCCAAGGGGCTCCTGCAATCTGCCAGCCAGAAGATGGGCAGGTCAGTTTTACTTCCAGGGAAACAGGCCGTAGTTTGTGTTTAGGGGCCTGATGTTGGGAGTGGCCGACTGGCTCCTTAAAATCCACCATACACAGGATGGTTCCCAGATGAAGGGTGGCACCAGTGCCGTGTCAGGCTGGGTTGATAGAGCCAAGTGGCTCCTGCAATCTGTCAGCTAGAAGAGGGGCGGGTGAGTTTTGTTTGCCAGGGAAGAGGGCCATGGTTTGTGTTGGGGGCCTGTGGCTGGGAGTGGCCGGCTGGCTCCTGAAAATCCACGATACGCAGGATGGTTCCCAGATGAAAGGTAACACCAGTGCCGTGTCAGGCTGGTTTCATAGAGCCAAGTGTCTCCTGCAATCTGCCAGCCAGAAGATGGGCAGGTCAGTTTTACTTCCAGTGAAAAGGGCCGTGGATTTTGTTTGGGGGCCTGTGGCTGGGAGTGGCCGGCTGGCTCCTGAAAATCCACGATACGCAGGATGGTTCCCAGATGAAAGGTGGCACCAGTGCCGAGTCGGGCTGGTTTGATAGAGCCAAGTGGCTCCTGCAATCTGCCAGCCAGAAGATGGGCAGGTCAGTTTTACTTCCAGGGAAAAGGGCCGTGGTTTGTTTTCTGGGGCCTGTGGCCTGGAATGGCCGGCTGGCTCCTTAAAATCCACGCCGCGCAGGATCATTCCCTGACCGAAGGGGGCAGCAGTTCCGAGACATGCTGGTTTGATAGAGCCAAGAGGCTCCTGCAATCTGCCAGCCAGAAGTTGGGCGGGTGAGTTTTGTTTGCCAGGGAAAGGGGCCGTGGTTTGTGTTGGGGGCCTGTGGCTGGCAGTGGCCGGCTGGCTCCTGAAAATCCACGATACGCAGGATGGTTCCCAGATGAAAGGTAGCACCAGTGCCAACTCGGGCTGGTTTCATAGAGCCAAGTGGGTCCTGCAATCTGGCAGCCAGAAGACGGGCAGGTCAGTTTTACTTCCAGGGAAAAGGGCCGTAGTTTGTGTTTGGGGGCCTGTTGCTGGCAGTGGCCGGCTGGCTCCTGAAAATCCACGCCACGCAGCATGGTTCCCAGACCCAAGTGGGCACCAGTGCCAAGTCGGGCTGGTTTGATAGAGCCAAGTGGCTCCTGCAATCTGCCAGCCAGAAGATGGGCAGGTCTGTTTTACTTCAAGGGAAAAGGGCCGTAGTTTGTGTTTAGGGACCGGTGGCTGGGAGTGGCCGGCTGGCTCCTGAAAATCCACGATACGCAAGATGCTTCCAAAATAAAGGTGGCACCAGTGCCGAGTCGGGCTGGTTTGATAGAGCCATGTGGCTCCTGCAATCTGCCAGCCAGAAGATGGGCAGGTCAGTTTTACTTCCAGGGAAAAGGGCCGTAGTTTGTGTTTGGGGGCCTGTGGCTGGGAGTGGCTGGCTGGCTCCTGAAAATCCACGATACCCAAGATGCTTCCCAGATGAAAGGTGGCAGCAGTGCCGAGTCGGGCTTGTTTGATAGAGCCAAGTGGCTCCTGCAATCTGCCATCCAGAAGTGGGGTGGGAGAGTTTTTTTTGCCAGGGAAAAGGGCCGTGGTTTGTTTTCGGTGGCCTGTGGCTGGGAATGGCCGCCTGGCTCCTTAAAATCCACGCCGCGCAGGATGGTTCCCAGACCCAAGGGGGCACCAGTGCCGAGGCGGGTTGGTTTGATAGAGCCAAGTGGCACCTGCAATCTGCCAGCCAGAAGCGGGGCAGGTGAGCTTTGTTTGCCGGGGAATGGGCCGTGGTTTGTGTTGGGGGCCTGTGGCTGGGAGTGGCTGGCTGGCTCCTGAATATCCACGATACGCAGGATGATTCCCAGACCCAAGTTGGCACCACTACCAAGTCGGGCTGGTTTGATAGCGCCCAGTGGCTCCTGCAATCTGCCAGCCAGAAGATGGGCAGGTCAGTTTTACTTCCAGGGAAACGGGCCGTAGTTTGTGTTTGGGGGCCTGAGATTGGGAGTGGCCGGATGGCTCCTGAAAATCCACGATACGCAGGTTGGTTCCCAGACCCAATTGGGCACCAGTGCCGAGTCGGAATGGTCTGATAGAGCCAAGTGTCTCCTGCAATCTGCCAGCCAGAAGATGGGCAGGTCAGTTTTACTTCCAGGGAAAAGGTCCGTGGATTTTGTTTGGGCCCTGTGGCTGGGAGTGGCCGGCTGGCTCCTGAAAATCCACGATACTCAGGATGGTTCTCAGATGAAAGGTGGCACCAGTGCCGAGTCGGGCTGCTTGGATAGAGCCATGTGGCTCCTGCAATCTGCCAGCCAGAAGATGGGCAGGTCAGATTTACTTCCAGGGAAAAGGGCCGTGGATTTTTTTCCGGGGCCTGTGACCTGGAATGACCTGCTGGCTCCTTAAAATCCACGCCGCGCAGGATGGTTCCCAGACCCAAGGGGGCACCAGTGCCGAGTCAGGCTGGTTTGATAGAGCCAAGTGGCTCCTGCAATATGCCAGCCAGAAGATGGGCAGGTCAGTTTTACGTCCAGGGAAAAGGGCCGTAGTTTGTCTTTGGGGACCGGTGGCTGGGAGTGGCCGGCTGGCTCCTGAAAATCCACCATACACAGGATGGTTCCCAGATGAAGGGTGGCACCAGTGCCGTGTCAGGCTGGGTTGATAGAGCCAAGTGGCTCCTGCAATCTGCGAGCCAGAAGAGGGGCGGGTGAGTTTTGTTTGCAGGGAAAAGGGCCATGGTTTGTGTTGGGGGCCTGTGGCTGGGAGTGGCCGGCTGGCTCCTGAAAATCCACGATACGCAGGATGGTTCCCAGATGAAAGGTAGCACCAGGGCCGAGTCGGGCTGGTTTGATAGAGCCAAGTGGCTCCTGCAATCTGCCAGCCAGAAGATGGGCAGGTCAGTTTTACTTCCAGGGAAAAGGGCTGTAGTTTGTGTTTGGGGGCCTGTGGCTGGGAGTGGCCGGCTGGCTCCTTAAAATCCACGGCCTGGAGGATGGTTCTCAGATGAAAGGTGGCACCACTGCCGAGTAGGGCTGGTTTGATAGAGCCAAGTGGCTCCTGCAATCTGCCAGCCAGTAGAACTGCAGGTCAGTTTTACTTCCAGGGAAAAGGGCCGTAGTTTGTGTTTGGGGGCCTGTGGCTGGGAGTGGCTGGCTGGCTCCTGAATATCCACGATACGCAGGATGATTCCCAGACCCAAGTTGGCACCACTACCAAGTCAGGCTGGTTTGATAGAGCCAAGTGGCTCCTGCAATCTGCCAGCCAGAAGATGGGCAGGTCAGTTTTACTTCCAGGGAAAAGGGCCGTAGTTTGTGTTTGGGGGCCTGAGGTTGGGAGTGGCCGGATGGCTCCTGAAAATCCACGATATGCAGGATGTTTCCCAGACCCAATTGGGCACCAGTGCCGAGTCGGGATGGTCTGATAGAGCCAAGTGGCTCCTGCAATCTGCCAGCCAGAAGCGGGTTGGGTGAGTTTTGTTTGCCAGGGAAAAGGTCCGTGGTTTTTTTTCGGGGGCCTGTGGCTGGGAATGGCCGGCTACCTCCTTAAAATCCACGCCGCGCAGGATGTTTCCCAGACCCAAGGGGACACCAGTGCCGAGTCGGTCTGGTTTGATAGTACCAAGAGGCTCCTGCAATCTGCCAGCCAGAAGATGGGCAGGTCAGTTTTACTTCCAGGGAAAAGGGCCGTGGTTTTGTTTGGGGCCTGTGGCTGGGAGTGGCCGGCTGGATCCTGAAAATCCACGATACGCAGTATGCTACCCAGATGAAAGGTGGCACAAGTGCAAAGTCGGGCTGGTTTGATAGAGCCAAGTGGCTCCTGCAATCTGCAAGCCAGAAGATGGGCAGGTCAGTTTTACTACCCGGGAAAAGGGCCGTAGTTTGTGTTTGGGGGCCTGTGGCTGGGAGTGGCCGGCTGGCTCCTGAAAATCCACACCCTGCAGGATGGTTCTCAGATGAAAGGTGGCACCAGTGCCGAGTCGGGCTGGTTTGATAGAGCCAAGTGGCTCCTGCAATCTGCCAGCCAGTAGAAGGGCAGGTCAGTTTTACTTCCAGGGAAAAGGGCCGTAGTTTGTGTTTGGAGGCCAGTGGCTGGGAGTGGCTGGCTGGCTCCTGAATATCCACGATACGCAGGATGATTCCCAGACCCAAGTTGGCTCCACTACCAAGTCAGGCTGGTTTGATAGAGCCAAGTGGCTCCTGCAATTTGCCAGCCAGAAGATGGGCAGGTCAGTTTTACTTCCAGGGAAACAGGCCGTAGTTTGTGTTTAGGGGCCTGATGTTGGGAGTGGCCGGCTGGCTCCTGAAAATCCACGATACGCAGGATGGTTCCCAGATGAAAGGTGGCACCAGTGCCGAGTCGGGCTGGTTTGATAGAGCCAAGTGGCTCCTGCAATCTGCCAGCCAGAAGATGGGCAGGTCAGTTTTACTTCCAGGGAAAAGGGCCGTGGTTTGTTTTCTGGGGCCTGTGGCCTCGAATGGCCGGCTGGCTCCTTAAAATCCACGCCGCGCAGGATCATTCCCTGACCGAAGGGGGCAGCAGTTCCGAGAGATGCTGGTTTGATAGAGCCAAGTGGCTCCTGCAATCTGCCATCCAGAAGTGGGGTGGGAGAGGTTTTTTTGCCAGGGAAAAGGGCCGTGGTTTGTTTTCCGCGGCCTCTGGCTGGGAATGGCCGCCTGGCTCCTGAAAATCCACGCCGCGCAGGATGGTTCCCAGACCCAAGGGGGCACCAGTGCCGAGGCGGGTTGGTTTGATAGAGCCAAGTGGCGCCTGCAATCTGCCAGCCAGAAGCGGGGCAGGTGAGCTTTGTTTGCCGGGGAATGGGCCGTGGTTTGTGTTGGGGGCCTGTGGCTGGGAGTGGCTGGCTGGCTCCTGAATATCCACGATACGCAGGATGATTCCCAGACCCAAGTTGGCACCACTACCAAGTCGGGCTGGTTTGATAGAGCCAAGTGGCTCCTGCAATCTGCCAGCCAGAAGATGGGCAGGTCAGTTTTACTTCCAGGGAAAAGGGCCGTGGATTATTTTCCGGGGCCTGTGACCTGGAATGGCCTGCTGGCTCCTTAAAATCCACGCCGCGCAGGATGGTTCCCAGACCCAAGGGGGCACCAGTGCCGAGTCAGGCTGGTTTGATAGACCCAAGTGGCTCCTGCAATATGCCAGCCAGAAGATGGGCAGGTCAGTTTTACGTCAAGGGAAAAGGGCCGTAGTTTGTGTTTGGGGACCGGTGGCTGGGAGTGGCCGGCTGGCTCCTGAAAATCCACCATACACAGGATGGTTCCCAGATGAAGGGTGGCACCAGTGCCGTGTCAGGCTGGATTGATAGAGCCAAGTGGCTCCTGCAATCTGCGAGCCAGAAGAGGGGAGGGTGAGTTTTGTTTGCAGGGAAAAGGGCCATGGTTTGTGTTGGGGGCCTGTGGCTGGGAGTGGCCGGCTGGCTCCTGAAAATCCACGATACGCAGGATGGTTACCAGATGAAAGGTAGCACCAGGGCCGAGTCGGGCTGGTTTGATAGAGCCAAGTGGCTCCTGCAATCTGCCAGCCAGAAGATGGGCAGGTCAGTTTTACTTTCAGGGTAAAGGGCCGTAGTTTGTGTTTGGGGGCCTGTGGCTGGGAGTGGCCGGCTGGCTCCTGAAAATCCACGATACGCAGGATGGTTCTCAGATGAAAGGTGGCACCAGTGCCGAGTCGGGCTGGTTTGATAGAGCCAAGTGGCTCCTGCAATCTGCCAGCCAGTAGAAGGGCAGGTCAGTTTTACTTCCAGGGAAAAGGGCCGTAGTTTGTGTTTGGGGGCCTGAGGCTGGGAGTGGCTGGCTGGCTCCTGAATATCCACGATACGCAGGATGGTTCCCAGACCCAAGTTGGCACCACTACCAAGTCAGGCTGGTTTGATAGAGCCAAGTGGCTCCTGCAATCTGCCAGCCAGAAGATGGGCAGGTCAGTTTTACTTCCAGGGAAAAGGGCCGTAGTTTGTGTTTGGGGGCCTGAGGTTGGGAGTGGCCGGATGGCTCCTGAAAATCCACGATACGCAGGATGGTTCCCAGACCCAATTGGGCACCAGTGCCGAGTCGGGATGGTACGATAGAGCCAAGTGGCTCCTGCAATCTGCCATCCAGAAGCGGGTTGGGTGAGTATTATTTGCCAGGGAAAAGGGCCGTGGTTTTTTTTCGGGGGCCTGTGGCTGGGAATGGCCGGCTACCTCCTTAAAATCCACGACGCGCAGGATGTTTCCCAGACCCAAGGGGACACCAGTGCCGAGTCGGTCTGGTTTGATAGTACCAAGAGGCTCCTGCAATCTGCCAGCCAGAAGATGGGCAGGTCAGTTTTACTTCCAGGGAAAAGGGCCGTGGTTTTTGTTTGGGGCCTGTGGCTGGGAGTGGCTGGCTGGATCCTGAAAATCCACGATACGCAGTATGCTACCCAGATGAAAGGTGGGACAAGTGCCAAGTCGGGCTGGTTTGATAGAGCCAAGTGGCTCCTGCAATCTGCCAGCCAGAAGATGGGCAGGTCAGTTTTACTTCCCGGGAAAAGGGCCGTAGTTTGTGTTTGGGGGCCTGTGGCTGGGAGTGGACGGCTGGCTCCTGAAAATCCACGCCCTGCAGGATGGTTCTCAGATGAAAGGTGGCACCAGTGCCGAGTCGGGCTGGTTTGATAGAGCCAAGTGGCTCCTGCAATCTGCCAGCCAGTAGAAGGGCAGGTCAGTTTTACTTCCAGGGAAAAGGGCCGTAGTTTGTGTTTGGGGGCCTGTGGCTGGGAGTGGCTGGCTGGCTCCTGAATATCCACGATACGCCGGATGATTCCCAGACCCAAGTTGGCTCCACTACCAAGTCAGGCTGGTTTGATAGAGCCAAGGGGCTCCTGCAATCTGCCAGCCAGAAGATGGGCAGGTCAGTTTTACTTCCAGGGAAACAGGCCGTAGTTTGTGTTTAGGGGCCTGATGTTGGGAGTGGCCGACTGGCTCCTTAAAATCCACCATACACAGGATGGTTCCCAGATGAAGGGTGGCACCAGTGCCGTGTCAGGCTGGGTTGATAGAGCCAAGTGGCTCCTGCAATCTGTCAGCTAGAAGAGGGGCGGGTGAGTTTTGTTTGCCAGGGAAGAGGGCCATGGTTTGTGTTGGGGGCCTGTGGCTGGGAGTGGCCGGCTGGCTCCTGAAAATCCACGATACGCAGGATGGTTCCCAGATGAAAGGTAACACCAGTGCCGTGTCAGGCTGGTTTCATAGAGCCAAGTGTCTCCTGCAATCTGCCAGCCAGAAGATGGGCAGGTCAGTTTTACTTCCAGTGAAAAGGGCCGTGGATTTTGTTTGGGGGCCTGTGGCTGGGAGTGGCCGGCTGGCTCCTGAAAATCCACGATACGCAGGATGGTTCCCAGATGAAAGGTGGCACCAGTGCCGAGTCGGGCTGGTTTGATAGAGCCAAGTGGCTCCTGCAATCTGCCAGCCAGAAGATGGGCAGGTCAGTTTTACTTCCAGGGAAAAGGGCCGTGGTTTGTTTTCTGGGGCCTGTGGCCTGGAATGGCCGGCTGGCTCCTTAAAATCCACGCCGCGCAGGATCATTCCCTGACCGAAGGGGGCAGCAGTTCCGAGACATGCTGGTTTGATAGAGCCAAGAGGCTCCTGCAATCTGCCAGCCAGAAGTTGGGCGGGTGAGTTTTGTTTGCCAGGGAAAGGGGCCGTGGTTTGTGTTGGGGGCCTGTGGCTGGCAGTGGCCGGCTGGCTCCTGAAAATCCACGATACGCAGGATGGTTCCCAGATGAAAGGTAGCACCAGTGCCAACTCGGGCTGGTTTCATAGAGCCAAGTGGGTCCTGCAATCTGGCAGCCAGAAGACGGGCAGGTCAGTTTTACTTCCAGGGAAAAGGGCCGTAGTTTGTGTTTGGGGGCCTGTTGCTGGCAGTGGCCGGCTGGCTCCTGAAAATCCACGCCACGCAGCATGGTTCCCAGACCCAAGTGGGCACCAGTGCCAAGTCGGGCTGGTTTGATAGAGCCAAGTGGCTCCTGCAATCTGCCAGCCAGAAGATGGGCAGGTCTGTTTTACTTCAAGGGAAAAGGGCCGTAGTTTGTGTTTAGGGACCGGTGGCTGGGAGTGGCCGGCTGGCTCCTGAAAATCCACGATACGCAAGATGCTTCCAAAATAAAGGTGGCACCAGTGCCGAGTCGGGCTGGTTTGATAGAGCCATGTGGCTCCTGCAATCTGCCAGCCAGAAGATGGGCAGGTCAGTTTTACTTCCAGGGAAAAGGGCCGTAGTTTGTGTTTGGGGGCCTGTGGCTGGGAGTGGCTGGCTGGCTCCTGAAAATCCACGATACCCAAGATGCTTCCCAGATGAAAGGTGGCAGCAGTGCCGAGTCGGGCTTGTTTGATAGAGCCAAGTGGCTCCTGCAATCTGCCATCCAGAAGTGGGGTGGGAGAGTTTTTTTTGCCAGGGAAAAGGGCCGTGGTTTGTTTTCGGTGGCCTGTGGCTGGGAATGGCCGCCTGGCTCCTTAAAATCCACGCCGCGCAGGATGGTTCCCAGACCCAAGGGGGCACCAGTGCCGAGGCGGGTTGGTTTGATAGAGCCAAGTGGCACCTGCAATCTGCCAGCCAGAAGCGGGGCAGGTGAGCTTTGTTTGCCGGGGAATGGGCCGTGGTTTGTGTTGGGGGCCTGTGGCTGGGAGTGGCTGGCTGGCTCCTGAATATCCACGATACGCAGGATGATTCCCAGACCCAAGTTGGCACCACTACCAAGTCGGGCTGGTTTGATAGCGCCCAGTGGCTCCTGCAATCTGCCAGCCAGAAGATGGGCAGGTCAGTTTTACTTCCAGGGAAACGGGCCGTAGTTTGTGTTTGGGGGCCTGAGAATGGGAGTGGCCGGATGGCTCCTGAAAATCCACGATACGCAGGTTGGTTCCCAGACCCAATTGGGCACCAGTGCCGAGTCGGAATGGTCTGATAGAGCCAAGTGTCTCCTGCAATCTGCCAGCCAGAAGATGGGCAGGTCAGTTTTACTTCCAGGGAAAAGGTCCGTGGATTTTGTTTGGGCCCTGTGGCTGGGAGTGGCCGGCTGGCTCCTGAAAATCCACGATACTCAGGATGGTTCTCAGATGAAAGGTGGCACCAGTGCCGAGTCGGGCTGCTTGGATAGAGCCATGTGGCTCCTGCAATCTGCCAGCCAGAAGATGGGCAGGTCAGATTTACTTCCAGGGAAAAGGGCCGTGGATTTTTTTCCGGGGCCTGTGACCTGGAATGACCTGCTGGCTCCTTAAAATCCACGCCGCGCAGGATGGTTCCCAGACCCAAGGGGGCACCAGTGCCGAGTCAGGCTGGTTTGATAGAGCCAAGTGGCTCCTGCAATATGCCAGCCAGAAGATGGGCAGGTCAGTTTTACGTCCAGGGAAAAGGGCCGTAGTTTGTCTTTGGGGACCGGTGGCTGGGAGTGGCCGGCTGGCTCCTGAAAATCCACCATACACAGGATGGTTCCCAGATGAAGGGTGGCACCAGTGCCGTGTCAGGCTGGGTTGATAGAGCCAAGTGGCTCCTGCAATCTGCGAGCCAGAAGAGGGGCGGGTGAGTTTTGTTTGCAGGGAAAAGGGCCATGGTTTGTGTTGGGGGCCTGTGGCTGGGAGTGGCCGGCTGGCTCCTGAAAATCCACGATACGCAGGATGGTTCCCAGATGAAAGGTAGCACCAGGGCCGAGTCGGGCTGGTTTGATAGAGCCAAGTGGCTCCTGCAATCTGCCAGCCAGAAGATGGGCAGGTCAGTTTTACTTCCAGGGAAAAGGGCTGTAGTTTGTGTTTGGGGGCCTGTGGCTGGGAGTGGCCGGCTGGCTCCTTAAAATCCACGGCCTGGAGGATGGTTCTCAGATGAAAGGTGGCACCACTGCCGAGTAGGGCTGGTTTGATAGAGCCAAGTGGCTCCTGCAATCTGCCAGCCAGTAGAACTGCAGGTCAGTTTTACTTCCAGGGAAAAGGGCCGTAGTTTGTGTTTGGGGGCCTGTGGCTGGGAGTGGCTGGCTGGCTCCTGAATATCCACGATACGCAGGATGATTCCCAGACCCAAGTTGGCACCACTACCAAGTCAGGCTGGTTTGATAGAGCCAAGTGGCTCCTGCAATCTGCCAGCCAGAAGATGGGCAGGTCAGTTTTACTTCCAGGGAAAAGGGCCGTAGTTTGTGTTTGGGGGCCTGAGGTTGGGAGTGGCCGGATGGCTCCTGAAAATCCACGATATGCAGGATGTTTCCCAGACCCAATTGGGCACCAGTGCCGAGTCGGGATGGTCTGATAGAGCCAAGTGGCTCCTGCAATCTGCCAGCCAGAAGCGGGTTGGGTGAGTTTTGTTTGCCAGGGAAAAGGTCCGTGGTTTTTTTTCGGGGGCCTGTGGCTGGGAATGGCCGGCTACCTCCTTAAAATCCACGCCGCGCAGGATGTTTCCCAGACCCAAGGGGACACCAGTGCCGAGTCGGTCTGGTTTGATAGTACCAAGAGGCTCCTGCAATCTGCCAGCCAGAAGATGGGCAGGTCAGTTTTACTTCCAGGGAAAAGGGCCGTGGTTTTGTTTGGGGCCTGTGGCTGGGAGTGGCCGGCTGGATCCTGAAAATCCACGATACGCAGTATGCTACCCAGATGAAAGGTGGCACAAGTGCAAAGTCGGGCTGGTTTGATAGAGCCAAGTGGCTCCTGCAATCTGCAAGCCAGAAGATGGGCAGGTCAGTTTTACTACCCGGGAAAAGGGCCGTAGTTTGTGTTTGGGGGCCTGTGGCTGGGAGTGGCCGGCTGGCTCCTGAAAATCCACACCCTGCAGGATGGTTCTCAGATGAAAGGTGGCACCAGTGCCGAGTCGGGCTGGTTTGATAGAGCCAAGTGGCTCCTGCAATCTGCCAGCCAGTAGAAGGGCAGGTCAGTTTTACTTCCAGGGAAAAGGGCCGTAGTTTGTGTTTGGAGGCCAGTGGCTGGGAGTGGCTGGCTGGCTCCTGAATATCCACGATACGCAGGATGATTCCCAGACCCAAGTTGGCTCCACTACCAAGTCAGGCTGGTTTGATAGAGCCAAGTGGCTCCTGCAATTTGCCAGCCAGAAGATGGGCAGGTCAGTTTTACTTCCAGGGAAAAGGGCCGTAGTTTGTGTTTGGGGGCCTGAGGTTGGGATTGGCCGGCTGGCTCCTGAAAATCCACCATACACAGGATGGTTCCCAGATGAAGGGTGGCACCAGTGCCGTGTCAGGCTGGGTTGATGGAGCCAAGTGGCTCCTGCAATCTGCGAGTCAGAAGAGGGGCGGGTGAGTTTTGTTTGCCAGGGAAAAAGGGCCATGGTTTGTGTTGGGGGCCTGTGGCTGGGAGTGGCCGGCTGGCTCCTGAAAATCCACGATACGCAGGATGGTTCCCAGATGAAAGGTAGCGCCAGTGCCAAGTAGGGCTGGTTTCATAGAGCCAAGTGGCTCCTGCAATCTGCCAGCCAGAAGACGGGCAGGTCAGTTTTACTTCCAGGGAAAAGGGCCGTAGTTTGTGTTTGGGGGCCTGTTGCTGGCAGTGGCCGGCTGGCTCCTGAAAATCCACGATACGCATGATGGTTCCCAGATGAAAGGTGGCCCCAGGGCCGAGTCGGGCTGGTTTGATAGAGCCAAGTGGCTCCTGCAATCTGCCAGCCAGAAGATGGGCAGGTCAGTTTTACTTCCAGGGTAAAGGGCCGTAGTTTGTGTTTGGGGGCCTGTGGCTGGGAGTGGCCGGCTGGCTCCTGAAAATCCACGCCGTGCAGGATGGTTCTCAGATGAAAGGTGGCACCAGTGCCGAGTCGGGCTGGTTTGATAGAGCCAAGTGTCTCCTGCAATCTGCCAGCCAGTAGAAGGGCAGGTCAGTTTTACTTCCAGGGAAAAGGGCCGTAGTTTGTGTTTGGGGGCCTGTGGCTGGGAGTGGCTGGCTGGCTCCTGAAAATCCACGATACGCAGGATGATTCCCAGACCCAAGTTGGCACCACTACCAAGTCGGGCTGGTTTGATAGAGCCAAGTGGCTCCTGCAATCTGCCAGCCAGAAGATAGGCAGGTCAGTTTTACTTCCAGGGAAAAGGGCCGTAGTTTGTGTTTGGGGGCCTGAGGTTGGGAGTGGCCGGATGGCTCCTGAAAATCCACGATACGCAGGATGCTTCCCAGATGAAAGGTGGCAGCAGTTCCGAGTCGGGCTTGTTTGATAGAGCCAAGTGGCTCCTGCAATCTGCCATCCAGAAGTGGGGTGGGAGAGTTTTTTTTGCCAGGGAAAAGGGCCGTGGTTTGTTTTCGGGGGCCTGTGGCTGGGAATGGCCGCCTGGCTCCTTAAAATCCACGCCGCGCAGGATGGTTCCCAGACCCAAGGGGGCACCAGTGCCGAGGCGGGTTGGTTTGATAGAGCCATGTGGCTCCTACAATCTGCCAGCCAGAAGCGGGGCAGGTGAGCTTTGTTTGCCGGGGAATGGGCCGTGGTTTGTGTTGGGGGATTGTGGCTGGGAGTGGCTGGCTGGCTCCTGAAAATCCACGATACGCAGGATGGTTACCAGATGAAAGGTGGCACCAGTGCCAAGTCGGGCTGGTTTGATAGAGCCAAGTGTCTCCTGCAATCTGCCAGCCAGTAGAAGGGCAGGTCAGTTTTACTTCCAGGGAAAAGGGCCGTAGTTTGTGTTTGGGGGACTGTGGCTGGGAGTGGCTGGCTGGCTCCTGAATATCCACGATACGCAGGATGATTCCCAGACCCAAGTTGGCACCACTACCAAGTCAGGCTGGTTTGATAGAGCCAAGTGGCTCCTGCAATCTGCCAGCCAGAAGATGGGCAGGTCAGTTTTACTTCCAGGGAAAAGGGCCGTAGTTTGTGTTTGGGGACCGGTGGCTGGGAGTGGCCGGCTGGCTCCTGAAAATCCACCATACACAGGATGGTTCCCAGATGAAGGGTGGCACCAGTGCCGTGTCAGGCTGGGTTGATGGAGCCAAGTGGCTCCTGCAATCTGCGAGTCAGAAGAGGGGCGGGTGAGTTTTGTTTGCCAGGGAAAAAGGGCCATGGTTTGTGTTGGGGGCCTGTGGCTGGGAGTGGCCGGCTGGCTCCTGAAAATCCACGATACGCAGGATGGTTCCCAGATGAAAGGTAGCACCAGTGCCAAGTTGGGCTGGTTTCATTGAGCCAAGTGGCTCCTGCAATCTGGCAGCCAGAAGACGGGCAGGTCAGTTGTACTTCCAGGGAAAAGGGCCGTAGTTTGTGTTTGGGGGCCTGTTGCGGGCAGTGGCCGGCTGGCTTCTGAAAATCCACGATATGCAGGATGGTTCCCAGATGAAAGGTGGCACCAGGGCCGAGTCGGGCTGGTTTGATAGAGCCAAGTGGCTCCTGCAATCTGCCAGCCAGAAGATGGGCAGGTCAGTTTTACTTCCAGGGTAAAGGGCCGTAGTTTGTGTTTGGGGCCCTGTGGCTGGGAGTGGCCGGCTGGCTCCTGAAAATCCACGCCGTGCAGGATGGTTCTCAGATGAAAGGTGGCACCAGTGCCGAGTCAGGCTGGTTTGATAGAGCCAAGTGGCTCCTGCAATCTGCCAGCCAGTAGAAGGGCAGGTCAGTTTTACTTCCAGGAAAAAGGGCCGTAGTTTGTGTTTGGGGGCCAGTGGCTGGGAGTGGCTGGCTGGCTCCTGAAAATCCACGATACACAGGATGATTCCCAGACCCAAGTTGGCACCACTACCAAGTCGGGCTGGTTTGATAGAGCCAAGTGGCTCCTGCAATCTGCCAGCCAGAAGATGGGCAGGTCAGTTTTACTTCCAGGGAAAAGGGCCGTAGTTTGTGTTTGGGGGCCTGAGGTTGGGAGTGGCCGGATGGCTCCTGAAAATCCACGATACGCAGGATGCTTCCCAGATGAAAGGTGGCAGCAGTGCCAAGTCGGGCTTGTTTGATAGAGCCAAGTGGCTCCTGCAATCTGCCATCCAGAAGTGGGGTGGGAGAGTTTTTTTTGCTAGGGAAAAGGGCCGTGGTTTGTTTTCGGGGGCCTGTGGCTGGGAATGGCCGCCTGGCTCCTTAAAATCCACGCCGCGCAGGATGGTTCCCAGACCCAAGGGGGCACCAGTGCCGAGGCGGGTTGGTTTGATAGAGCCATGTGGCTCCTGCAATCTGCCAGCCAGAAGCGGGGCAGGTGAGCTTTGTTTGCCGGGGAATGGGCCGTGGTTTGTGTTGGGGGATTGTGGCTGGGAGTGGCTGGCTGGCTCCTGAATATCCACGATACGCAGGATGGTTCCCAGACCCAAGTTGGCACCACTACCAAGTCGGGCTGGTTTGATAGAGCCCAGTGGCTCCTGCAATCTGCCAGCCAGAAGATGGGCAGGTCAGTTTTACTTCCAGGGAAACGGGCCGTAGTTTGTGTTTGGGGGCCAGAGGTAGGGAGTGGCCGGATGGCTCCTGAAAATCCACGATACGCAGGATGGTTCCCAGACCCAATTGGGCACCAGTGCCGAGTCGGGATGGTCTGGTAGAGCCAAGCGTCTCCTGCAATCTGCCAGCCAGAAGATGGGCAGGTCAGTTTTACCTCCAGGGAAAAGGACCGTGGTTTTTGTTTGGGCCCTGTGGCTGGGAGTGGCCGGCCGGCTCCTGAAAATCCACGATACTCAGGATGGTTCTCAGATGAAAGGTGGCACCAGTGCCGAGTCGGGCTGCTTTGATAGAGCCATGTGGCTCCTGCAATCTGCCAGCCAGAAGATGGGCAGGTCAGTTTTACTTCCAGGGAAAAGGGCCGTGGATTATTTTCGGGGGCCTGTGGCTGGGAATGGCCGACTACCTCCTTAAAATCCACGCCGCGCAGGATGGTTCCCAGACCCAAGGGGGCACCAGTGCCGAGTCAGGCTGGTTTGATAGAGCCAAGTGGCTCCTGCAATATGCCAGCCAGAAGATGGGCAGGTCAGTTTTACATCCAGGGAAAAGGGCCGTAGTTTGTGTTTGGGGACCGGTGGGTGGGAGTGGCTGGCTGGCTCCTGAAAATCCACAATACACAGGATGGTTCCCAGATGAAGGGTGGCACCAGTGCCGTGTCAGGCTGGGTTGATAGAGCCAAGTGGCTCCTGCAATCTGCGAGCCAGAAGAGGGGTGGGTGAGTTTTGTTTGCCAGGGAAAAGGGCCATGGTTTCTGTTGGGGGCCTGTGGCTGGGAGTGGCCGGCTGGCTCCTGAAAATCCACGATACGCAGGATGGTTACCAGATGAAAGGTGGCACCAGTGCCGAGTCGAACTGGTTTGATAGAGCCAAGTGTCTCCTGCAATCTGCCAGCCAGTAGAAGGGCAGGTCAGTTTTACTTCCAGGGAAAAGGGCCGCAGTTTGTGTTTGGGGGCCTGTGGCTGGAAGTGGCTGGCTGGCTTCTGAAAATCCACGAAATGCAGGATGGTTCCCAGATGAAAGGTGGCACCAGTGCCGAGTCGGGCTGGTTTGATAGAGCCAAGTGGCTCCTGCAATCTGCCAGCCAGAAGATGGGCAGGTCAGTTTTACTTCCAGGGAAAAGGGCCGTAGTTTGTGTTTGGGGGCCTGTAGCTGTGAGTGGCCGGCTGGCTCCTGAAAATCCACGATACGCAGGATGGTTCCCAGATGAAAGGTGGCACCAGTGCCGAGTCGGGCTGGTTTGATAGAGCCATGTGGCTCCTGCAATCTGCCAGCCAGAAGATGGGCAGGTCAGTTTTACTTCCAGGGAAAAGGGCCGTAGTTTGTGTTTGGGGCCCTGTGGCTGGGAGTGGCCGGCTGGCTCCTTCAAATCCACGCCGCGCATGATGGTTACCAGACCCAAGGTGGCACCAGTGCCGAGTTGGGTTGGTTTGATAGAGACATGTGGCTCCTGCAATCTGCCAGCCCGAAGCGGGGCAGGTGAGTTTTGTTTGCCGGGTTAAGGGCCGTGGTTTGTGTTGGGGGCCTGTGGCTGGGAGTGGCTGGCTGGCTCCTGAATATCCACGATACGCAGGATGATTCCCAGACCCAAGTAGGCACCACTACCAAGTCGGGCTGGTTTGATAGAGCCAAGTGGTTCCTGCAATCTGCCAGCCAGAAGATGGCAGGTCAGTTTTACTTCCAGGGAAACAGGCCGTAGTTTGTGTTTAGGGGCCTGATGTTGGGAGTGGCCGGCTGGCTCCTTAAAATCCACCATACACATGATGGTTCCCAGATGATTGGAGGCACCAGTGCCGTGTCAGGCTGGGTTGATAGAGCCAAGTGGCTCCTGCAATCTGTCAGCTAGAAGAGGGGCGGGTGAGTTTTGTTTGCCAGGGAAAAGGGCCATGGTTTGTGTTGGGGGCCTGTGGCTGGGAGTGGCCGGCTGGCTCCTGAAAATCCACGTCACGCAAAATGGTTCCCTGACCCAAGTGGGCACCCGTGCCAAGTCGGGCTGGTTTGATAGAGCCAAGTGGCTCCTGCAATCTGCCAGCCAGAAGATGGGCAGGTCAGTTTTACTTCAAGGGAAAAGGGCCGTAGTTTGTGTTTGGGGACCGGTGGCTGGGAGTGGCCGGCTGTCTCCTGAAAATCCACGATACGCAAGATGCTTCCAAAAGAAAGGTGGCACCAGTGCCGAGTCAGGCTGGTTTGATAGAGCCAAGTGGCTCCTGCAATCTGCCAGCCAGAAGATGGGCAGGTCAGTTTTACTTCCAGGGAAAAGGGCCGTAGTTTGTGTTTGGGGGCCTGTGGCTGGGAGTGGCCAACTGGCTCCTGAAAATCCACGATACGCAAGATGCTTCCCAGATGAAAGGTGGCAGCAGTGCCGAGTCGGGCTTGTTTGATAGAGCCAAGTGGCTCCTGCAATCTGCCATCCAGAAGTGGGGTGGGAGAGTTTTTTTTGCCAGGGAAAAGGGCCGTGGTTTGTTTTCGGGGGCCTGTGGCTGGGAATGGCCGCCTGGCTCCTTAAAATCCACGCCGCGCAGGATGGTTCCCAGACCCAAGGGGGCACCAGTGCCGAGGCGGGTTGGTTTGATAGAGCTAAGTGGCTCCTGCAATCTGCCAGCCAGAAGAGGGGCTAGTGAGCTTTGTTTGCCGGGGAATGGGCCGTGGTTTGTGTTGGGGGATTGTGGCTGGGAGTGGCTGGCTGGCTCCTGAATATCCACGATACGCAGGATGATTCCCAGACCCAAGTTGGCACCACTACCAAGTCGGGCTGGTTTGATAGAGCCCAGTGGCTCCTGCAATCTGCCAGCCAGATGATGGGCAGGTCAGTTTTACTTCCAGGGAAACGGTCCGTAGTTTGTGTTTGGGGGCCTGAGGTTGGGAGTGGCCGGATGGCTCCTGAAAATCCACGATACGCAGGATGGTTCCCAGACGCAATTGGGCACCAGTGCCGAGTCGGGATGGTCTGGTAGAGCCAAGTGGCTCCTGCAATCTGCCAGCCAGAAGATGGGCAGGTCAGTTTTACTTCCAGGGAAAAGGTCCGTGGTTTTTGTTTGGGCCCTGTGGCTGGGAGTGGCCGGCCGGCTCCTGAAAATCCACGATACTCAGGATGGTTCCCAGATGAAAGGTGGCACCAGTGCCGAGTCGGGCTGGTTTGATAGAGCCATGTGGCTCCTGCAATCTGCCAGCCAGAAGATGGGCAGGTCAGTTTTACTTCCAGGGAAAAGGGCCGTGGATTATTTTCCGGGGCCTGTGACCTGGGATGGCCTGCTGGCTCCTTAAAATCCACGCCGCGCAGGATGGTTCCCAGACCCAAGGGGGCACCAGTGCCGAGTCAGGCTGGTTTGATAGAGCCAAGTGGCTCCTGCAATATGCCAGCCAGAAGATGGGCAGGTCAGTTTTACGTCCAGGGAAAAGGGCCGTAGTTTGTGTTTGGGGACCGGTGGCAGGGAGTGGCCGGCTGGCTCCTGAAAATCCACCATACACAGGATGGTTCCCAGATGAAGGGTGGCACCAGTGCCGTGTCAGGCTGGGTTGATAGAGCCAAGTGGCTCCTGCAATCTGCCAGCCAGAAGAGGGGCGGGTGAGTTTTGTTTGCCAGGGAAAAGGGCCATGGTTTTTGTTGGGGGCCTGTGGCTGGGAGTGGCCGGCTGGCTCCTGAAAATACACGATACGCAGGATGGTTCCCAGATGAAAGGTAGCACCAGGGCCGAGTCGGGCTGGTTTGATAGAGCCAAGTGGCTCCTGCAATCTGCCAGCCAGAAGATGGGCAGGTCAGTTTTACTTCCAGGGTAAAGGGCCGTAGTTTGTGTTTGGGGGCCTGTGGCTGGGAGTGGCCGGCTGGCTCCTGAAAATCCACGATACGCAGGATGGTTCCCAGACCCTAGTTGGCACCACTACCAAGTCGGGCTGGTTTGATAGAGCCAAGTGGCTCCTGCAATCTGCCAGCCAGAAGATGGGCAGGTCAGTTTTACTTCCAGGGAAAAGGGCCGTAGTTTGTGTTTGGGGGCCTGAGGCTGGGAGTGGCCGGATGGCTCCTAAAAATCCACGATACGCAGGATGGTTCCCAGACCCAATTGGGCACCAGTGCCGAGTCGGGATGGTCTGATAGAGCCAAGTGGCTCCTGCAATCTGCCAGCCAGAAGATGGGCAGGTCAGTTTTACTTCCAGGGAAAAGGGCCGTAGTTTGTGTTTGGGGGCCTGTGGCTGGGAATGGCCGGCTACCTCCTTAAAATCCACGCCGCGCAGGATGGTTCCCTGACCCAAGGGGACACCAGTGCCGAGTCGGTCTCGTTTGATAGTACCAAGTGGCTCCTGCAATCTGCCAGCCAGAAGATGGGCAGGTCAGTTTTACTTCCAGGGAAAAGGGCCGTAGTTTTTGTTTGGGGCCTGTGGCTGGGAGTGGCCGGCTTGCTCCTGAAAATCCACGATACGCAGGATGGTTCCCAGATGAAAGGTGGCACCAGTGCCGAGTCGGGCTGCTTTGATAGAGCCATGTGGCTCCTGCAATCTGCCAGCCAGAAGATGGGCAGGTCAGTTTTACTTCCAGGGAAAAGGGCCGTGGATTATTTTCCGGGGCCTGTGACCTGGGATGGCCTGCTGGCTCCTTAAAATCCACGCCGCGCAGGATGGTTCCCAGACCCAAGGGGGCACCAGTGCCGAGTCAGGCTGGTTTGATAGAGCCAAGTGGCTCCTGCAATATGCCAGCCAGAAGATGGGCAGGTCAGTTTCACGTCCAGGGAAAAGGTCCGTAGTTTGTGTTTGGGGACCGGTGGCTGGGAGTGGCCGGCTGGCTCCTGAAAATCCACCATACACAGGATGGTTCCCAGATGAAGGGTGGCACCAGTGCCGTGTCAGGCTGGGTTGATAGAGCCAAGTGGCTCCTGCAATCTGCGAGCCAGAAGAGGGGCGGGTGAGTTTTGTTTGCCAGGGAAAAGGGCCATGGTTTGTGTTGGGGGCCTGTGGCTGTGAGTGGCCGGCTGGCTCCTGAAAATCCATGATACGCAAGATGCTTCCCAGATGAAAGGTAGCACCAGTGCCAAGTCGGGCTGGTTTCATAGAGCCAAGTGGCTCCTGCAATCTGCCAGCCAGAAGACGGGCAGGTCAGTTTTACTTCCAGGGAAAAGGGCCGTAGTTTGTGTTTGGGGGCCTGTGGCTAGAAGTGGCTGGCTGGCTTCTGAAAATCCACGATATGCAGGATGGTTCCCAGATGAAAGGTGGCACCAGGGCCGAGTCGGCCTGGTTTGATAGAGCCAAGAGGCTCCTGCAATCTGCCAGCCAGAAGATGGGCAGGTCAGTTTTACTTCCAGGGAAAAGGGCCGTAGTTTGTGTTTGGGGGCCTGTAGCTGTGAGTGGCCGGCTGGCTCCTGAAAATCCACGATACGCAGGATGGTTCCCAGATGAAAGGTGGCACCAGTGCCGAGTCGGGCTGGTTTGATAGAGCCATGTGGCTCCTGCAATCTGCCAGCCAGAAGATGGGCAGGTCAGTTTTACTTCCAGGGAAAAGGGCCGTAGTTTGTGTTTGGGGCCCTGTGGCTGGGAGTGGCCGGCTGGCTCCTTCAAATCCACGCCGCGCATGATGGTTACCAGACCCAAGGTGGCACCAGTGCCGAGTTGGGTTGGTTTGATAGAGACATGTGGCTCCTGCAATCTGCCAGCCCGAAGCGGGGCAGGTGAGTTTTGTTTGCCGGGTTAAGGGCCGTGGTTTGTGTTGGGGGCCTGTGGCTGGGAGTGGCTGGCTGGCTCCTGAATATCCACGATACGCAGGATGATTCCCAGACCCAAGTAGGCACCACTACCAAGTCGGGCTGGTTTGATAGAGCCAAGTGGTTCCTGCAATCTGCCAGCCAGAAGATGGCAGGTCAGTTTTACTTCCAGGGAAACAGGCCGTAGTTTGTGTTTAGGGGCCTGATGTTGGGAGTGGCCGGCTGGCTCCTTAAAATCCACCATACACATGATGGTTCCCAGATGAAGGGAGGCACCAGTGCCGTGTCAGGCTGGGTTGATAGAGCCAAGTGGCTCCTGCAATCTGTCAGCTAGAAGAGGGGCGGGTGAGTTTTGTTTGCCAGGGAAAACGGCCATGGTTTGTGTTGGGGGCCTGTGGCTGGGAGTGGCCGGCTGGCTCCTTCAAATCCACGATACGCAGGATGGTTCCCAGATGAAAGGTAGCACCAGTGCCAAGTCGGGCTGGTTTCATAGAGCCAAGTGTCTCCTGCAATCTGCCAGCCAGAAGATGGGCAGGTCAGTTTTACTTCCAGGGAAAAGGGCCGTGGTTTTTGTTTGGGGGCCTGTGGCTGGGAGTGGCCGGCTGGCTCCTGAAAATCCACGATACGCAGGATGGTTCCCAGATGAAAGGTGGCACCAGTGCCGAGTCGGGCTGGTTTGATAGAGCCAAGTGGCTCCTGCAATCTGCCAGCCAGAAGATGGGCAGGTCAGTTTTACTTCCAGGGAAAAGGGCCGTGGTTTGTTTTCTGGGGCCTGTGGCCTGGAATGGCCGGCTGGCTCCTTAAAATCCACGCCGCGCAGGATCATTCCCTGACCGAAGGGGGCAGCAGTTCCGAGAGATGCTGGTTTGATAGAGCCAAGTGGCTCCTGCAATCTGCCATCCAGAAGTGGGGTGGGAGAGTTTTTTTTGCCAGGGAAAAGGGCCGTGGTTTGTTTTCCGCGGCCTGTGGCTGGGAATGGCCGCCTGGCTCCTTAAAATCCACGCCGCGCAGGATGGTTCCCAGACCCAAGGGGGCACCAGTGCCGAGGCGGGTTGGTTTGATAGAGCCAAGTGGCGCCAGCAATCTGCCAGCCAGAAGCGGGGCAGGTGAGCTTTGTTTGCCGGGGAATGGGCCGTGGTTTCTGTTGGGGGCCTGTGGCTGGGAGTGGCTGGCTGGCTCCTGAATATCCACGATACGCAGGATGATTCCCAGACCCAAGTTGGCACCACTACCAAGTCGGGCTGGTTTGATAGAGCCAAGTGGCTCCGGCAATCTGCCAGCCAGAAGATGGGCAGGTCAGTTTTACTTCCAGGGAAAAGGTCCGTGGTTTTTGTTTGGGCCCTGTGGCTGGGAGTGGCCGGCTGGCACCTGAAAATCCACGATACTCAGGATGGTTCTCAGATGAAAGGTGGCACCAGTGCCGAGTCGGGCTGCTTGGATAGAGCCATGTGGCTCCTGCAATCTGCCAGCCAGAAGATGGGCAGGTCAGTTTTACTTCCAGGGAAAAGGGCCGTGGATTATTTTCCGGGGCCTGTGACCTGGAATGGCCTGCTGGCTCCTTAAAATCCATGCCGCGCAGGATGGTTCCCAGACCCAAGGGGGCACCAGTGCCGAGTCAGGCTGGTTTGATAGACCCAAGTGGCTCCTGCAATATGCCAGCCAGAAGATGGGCAGGTCAGTTTTACGTCAAGGGAAAAGGGCCGTAGTTTGTGTTTGGGGACCGGTGGCTGGGAGTGGCCGGCTGGTTCCTGAAAATCCACCATACACAGGATGGTTCCCAGATGAAGGGTGGCACCAGTGCCGTGTCAGGCTGGGTTGATAGAGCCAAGTGGCTCCTGCAATCTGCCAGCCAGAAGAGGGGCGGGTGAGTTTTGTTTGCAGGGAAAAGGGCCATGGTTTGTGTTGGGGGCCTGTGGCTGGGAGTGGCCGGCTGGCTCCTGAAAATCCACGATACGCAGGATGGTTACCAGATGAAAGGTAGCACCAGGGCCGAGTCGGGCTGGTTTGATAGAGCCAAGTGGCTCCTGCAATCTGCCAGCCAGAAGATGGGCAGGTCAGTTTTACTTTCAGGGTAAAGGGCCGTAGTTTGTGTTTGGGGGCCTGTGGCTGGGAGTGGCCGGCTGGCTCCTGAAAATCCACGCCGTGCAGGATGGTTCTCAGATGAAAGGTGGCACCAGTGCCGAGTCGGGCTGGTTTGATAGAGCCAAGTGGCACCTGCAATCTGCCAGCCAGTAGAAGGGCAGGTCAGTTTTACTTCCAGGGAAACGGGCCGTAGTTTGTGTTTGGGGGCCTGAGGCTGGGAGTGGCTGGCTGGCTCCTGAAAATCCACGATACGCAGGATGGTTCCCAGACCCAAGTTGGCTCCACTACCAAGTCAGGCTGGTTTGATAGAGCCAAGTGGCTCCTGCAATCTGCCAGCCAGAAGATGGGCAGGTCAGTTTTACTTCCAGGGAAAAGGGCCGTAGTTTGTGTTTGGGGGCCTGAGGTTGGGAGTGGCCGGATGGCTCCTGAAAATCCACGATACGCAGGATGGTTCCCAGACCCAATTGGGCACCAGTGCCGAGTCGGGATGGTCCGATAGAGCCAAGTGGCTCCTGCAATCTGCCATCCAGAAGCGGGTTGGGTGAGTTTTGTTTGCCAGGGAAAAGGGCCGTGGTTTTTTTTCGGGGGCCTGTGGCTGGGAATGGCCGGCTACCTCCTTAAAATCCACGACGCGCAGGATGTTTCCCAGACCCAAGGGGACACCAGTGCCGAGTCGGTCTGGTTTGATAGTACCAAGAGGCTCCTGCAATCTGCCAGCCAGAAGATGGGCAGGTCAGTTTTACTTCCAGGGAAAAGGGCCGTGGTTTTTGTTTGGGGCCTGTGGCTGGGAGTGGCTGGCTGGCTCCTGAAAATCCACGATACGCAGGATGGTTCCCAGATGAAGGGTGGCACCAGTGCCGTGTCAGGCTGGGTTGATAGAGCCAAGTGGCTCCTGCAATCTGCGAGCCAGAAGAGGGGTGGGTGAGTTTTGTTTGCCAGGGAAAAGGGCCATGGTTTCTGTTGGGGGCCTGTGGCTGGGAGTGGCCGGCTGGCTCCTGAAAATCCACGATACGCAGGATGGTTACCAGATGAAAGGTGGCACCAGTGCCGAGTCGAACTGGTTTGATAGAGCCAAGTGTCTCCTGCAATCTGCCAGCCAGTAGAAGGGCAGGTCAGTTTTACTTCCAGGGAAAAGGGCCGTAGTTTGTGTTTGGGGGCCTGTGGCTGGGAGTGGCTGGCTGGCTCCTGAATATCCACGATACGCAGGATGATTCCCAGACCCAAGTTGGCACCACTACCAAGTCAGGCTGGTTTGATAGAGCCAAGTGGCTCCTGCAATCTGCCAGCCAGAAGATGGGCAGGTCAGTTTTACTTCCAGGGAAAAGGGCCGTAGTTTGTGTTTGGGGGCCTGAGGTTGTGAGTGGCTGGCTGGCTCCTGAAAATCCACGATACGCAGGATGGTTCCCAGCTGAAAGGTGGCACCAGTGCCGAGTCGGGCTGGTTTGATAGAGCCAAGTGGCTCCTGCAATCTGCCAGCCAGAAGATGGGCAGGTCAGTTTTACTTCCAGGGAAAAGGGCCGTGGTTTTTTTTCTGGGGCCTGTGGCCTGGAATGACCGGCTGGCTCCTTAAAATCCACGCCGCGCAGGATCATTCCCTGACCGAAGTGGGCAGCAGTTCCGAGAGATGCTGGTTTGATAGAGCCAAGTGGCTCCTGCAATCTGCCAGCCAGAAGTTGGGCGGGTGAGTTTTGTTTGCCAGGGAAAGGGGCCGTGGTTTGTGTTGGGGGCCTGTGGCTGGGAGTGGCCGGCTGGCTCCTGAAAATCCACGTCACGCAGAATGGTTCCCTGACCCAAGTGGGCACCCGTGCCAAGTCGGGCTGGTTTGATAGAGCCAAGTGGCTCCTGCAATCTGCCAGCCAGAAGATGGGCAGGTCAGTTTTACTTCAAGGGAAAAGGGCCGTAGTTTGTGTTTGGGGACCGGTGGCTGGGAGTGGCCGGCTGGCTCCTGAAAATCCACGATACGCAAGATGCTTCCAAAAGAAAGGTGGCACCAGTGCCGAGTCGGGCTGGTTTGATAGAGCCATGTGGCTCCTGCAATCTGCCAGCCAGAAGATGGGCAGGTCAGTTTTACTTCCAGGGAAAAGGGCCGTAGTTTGTGTTTGGGGGCCTGTGGCTGGGAGTGGCCAACTGGCTCCTGAAAATCCACGATACGCAAGATGCTTCCCAGATGAAAGGTGGCAGCAGTGCCGAGTCGGGCTTGTTTGATAGAGCCAAGTGGCTCCTGCAATCTGCCATCCAGAAGTGGGGTGGGAGAGTTTTTTTTGCCAGGGAAAAGGGCCGTGGTTTGTTTTCGGGGGCCTGTGGCTGGGAATGGCCGCCTGGCTCCTTAAAATCCACGCCGCGCAGGATGGTTCCCAGACCCAAGGGGGCACCAGTGCCGAGGCGGGTTGGTTTGATAGAGCTAAGTGGCTCCTGCAATCTGCCAGCCAGAAGGGGGGCTAGTGAGCTTTGTTTGCCGGGGAATGGGCCGTGGTTTGTGTTGGGGGCCTGTGGCTGGGAGTGGCTGGCTGGCTCCTGAATATCCACGATACGCAGGATGATTCCCAGACCCAAGTTGGCACCACTACCAAGTCGGGCTGGTTTGATAGAGCCCAGTGGCTCCTGCAATCTGCCAGCCAGATGATGGGCAGGTCAGTTTTACTTCCAGGGAAACGGTCCGTAGTTTGTGTTTGGGGGCCTGAGGTTGGGAGTGGCCGGATGGCTCCTGAAAATCCACGATACGCAGGATGGTTCCCAGACGCAATTGGGCACCAGTGCCGAGTCGGGATGGTCTGGTAGAGCCAAGTGGCTCCTGCAATCTGCCAGCCAGAAGATGGGCAGGTCAGTTTTACTTCCAGGGAAACGGGCCGTAGTTTGTGTTTGGGGGCCTGAGGTTGGGAGTGGCCGGATGGCTCCTGAAAATCCACGATACGCAGGATGGTTCCCAGACCCAATTGGGCACCAGTGCCGAGTCGGGATGGTCTGGTAGAGCCAAGTGGCTCCTGCAATCTGCCAGCCAGAAGATGGGCAGGTCAGTTTTACTTCCAGGGAAAAGGTCCGTGGTTTTTGTTTGGGCCCTGTGGCTGGGAGTGGCCGGCCGGCTCCTGAAAATCCACGATACTCAGGATGGTTCTCAGATGAAAGGTGGCACCAGTGCCGAGTCGGGCTGGTTTGATAGAGCCATGTGGCTCCTGCAATCTGCCAGCCAGAAGATGGGCAGGTCAGTTTTACTTCCAGGGAAAAGGGCCGTGGATTATTTTCCGGGGCCTGTGACCTGGGATGGCCTGCTGGCTCCTTAAAATCCACGCCGCGCAGGATGGTTCCCAGACCCAAGGGGGCACCAGTGCCGAGTCAGGCTGGTTTGATAGAGCCAAGTGGCTCCTGCAATCTGCCAGCCAGAAGATGGGCAGGTCAGTTTTACGTCCAGGGAAAAGGGCCGTAGTTTGTGTTTGGGGACCGGTGGCAGGGAGTGGCCGGCTGGCTCCTGAAAATCCACCATACACAGGATGGTTCCCAGATGAAGGGTGGCACCAGTGCCGTGTCAGGCTGGGTTGATAGAGCCAAGTGGCTCCTGCAATCTGCCAGCCAGAAGAGGGGCGGGTGAGTTTTGTTTGCCAGGGAAAAGGGCCATGGTTTTTGTTGGGGGCCTGTGGCTGGGAGTGGCCGGCTGGCTCCTGAAAATACACGATACGCAGGATGGTTCCCAGATGAAAGGTAGCACCAGGGCCGAGTCGGGCTGGTTTGATAGAGCCAAGTGGCTCCTGCAATCTGCCAGCCAGAAGATGGGCAGGTCAGTTTTACTTCCAGGGTAAAGGGCCGTAGTTTGTGTTTGGGGGCCTGTGGCTGGGAGTGGCCGGCTGGCTCCTGAAAATCCACGCCGTGCAGGATGGTTCTCAGATGAAAGGTGGCACCAGTGCCGAGTCGGGCTGGTTTGATAGAGCCAAGTGGCTCCTGCAATCTGCCAGCCAGTAGAAGGGCAGGTCAGTTTTACTTCCAGGGAAAAGGGCCGTAGATTGTGTTTGGGGGCCTGTGGCTGGGAGTGGCTGGCTGGCTCCTGAAAATCCACGATACGCAGGATGGTTCCCAGACCCTAGTTGGCACCACTACCAAGTCGGGCTGGTTTGATAGAGCCAAGTGGCTCCTGCAATCTGCCAGCCAGAAGATGGGCAGGTCAGTTTTACTTCCAGGGAAAAGGGCCGTAGTTTGTGTTTGGGGGCCTGAGGCTTGGAGTGGCCGGATGGCTCCTAAAAATCCACGATACGCAGGATGGTTCCCAGACCCAATTGGGCACCAGTGCCGAGTCGGGATGGTCTGATAGAGCCAAGTGGCTCCTGCAATCTGCCAGCCAGAAGCGGGTTGGGTGAGTTTTGTTTGCCAGGGAAAAGGGCCGTGGTTTTTTTTCGGGGGCCAGTGGCTGGGAATGGCCGGCTACCTCCTTAAAATCCACGCCGCGCAGGATGGTTCCCTGACCCAAGGGGACACCAGTGCCGAGTCGGTCTCGTTTGATAGTACCAAGTGGCTCCTGCAATCTGCCAGCCAGAAGATGGGCAGGTCAGTTTTACTTCCAGGGAAAAGGGCCGTAGTTTTTGTTTGGGGCCTGTGGCTGGGAGTGGCCGGCTTGCTCCTGAAAATCCACGATACGCAGGATGGTTCCCAGATGAAAGGTGGCACCAGTGCCGAGTCGGGCTGCTTTGATAGAGCCATGTGGCTCCTGCAATCTGCCAGCCAGAAGATGGGCAGGTCAGTTTTACTTCCAGGGAAAAGGGCCGTGGATTATTTTCCGGGGCCTGTGACCTGGAATGGCCTGCTGGCTCCTTAAAATCCACGCCGCGCAGGATGGTTCCCAGACCCAAGGGGGCACCAGTGCCGAGTCAGGCTGGTTTGATAGACCCAAGTGGCTCCTGCAATATGCCAGCCAGAAGATGGGCAGGTCAGTTTTACGTCCAGGGAAAAGGTCCGTAGTTTGTGTTTGGGGACCGGTGGCTGGGAGTGGCCGGCTGGCTCCTGAAAATCCACCATACACAGGATGGTTCCCAGATGAAGGGTGGCACCAGTGCCGTGTCAGGCTGGGTTGATAGAGCCAAGTGGCTCCTGCAATCTGCCAGCCAGAAGAGGGGCGGGTGAGTTTTGTTTGCCAGGGAAAAGGGCCATGGTTTGTGTTGGGGGCCTGTGGCTGGGAGTGGCCGGCTGGCTCCTGAAAATCCACGATACGCAAGATGCTTCCCAGATGAAAGGTAGCACCAGTGCCAAGTCGGGCTGGTTTCATAGAGCCAAGTGGCTCCTGCAATCTGCCAGCCAGAAGACGGGCAGGTCAGTTTTACTTCCAGGGAAAAGGGCCGTAGTTTGTGTTTGGGGGCCTGTGGCTAGAAGTGGCTGGCTGGCTTCTGAAAATCCACGATATGCAGGATGGTTCCCAGATGAAAGGTGGCACCAGGGCCGAGTCGGCCTGGTTTGATAGAGCCAAGAGGCTCCTGCAATCTGCCAGCCAGAAGATGGGCAGGTCAGTTTTACTTCCAGGGAAAAGGGCCGTAGTTTGTGTTTGGGGGCCTGTAGCTGTGAGTGGCCGGCTGGCTCCTGAAAATCCACGATACGCAGGATGGTTCCCAGATGAAAGGTGGCACCAGTGCCGAGTCGGGCTGGTTTGATAGAGCCATGTGGCTCCTGCAATCTGCCAGCCAGAAGATGGGCAGGTCAGTTTTACTTCCAGGGAAAAGGGCCGTAGTTTGTGTTTGGGGCCCTGTGGCTGGGAGTGGCCGGCTGGCTCCTTCAAATCCACGCCGCGCATGATGGTTACCAGACCCAAGGTGGCACCAGTGCCGAGTTGGGTTGGTTTGATAGAGACATGTGGCTCCTGCAATCTGCCAGCCCGAAGCGGGGCAGGTGAGTTTTGTTTGCCGGGTTAAGGGCCGTGGTTTGTGTTGGGGGCCTGTGGCTGGGAGTGGCTGGCTGGCTCCTGAATATCCACGATACGCAGGATGATTCCCAGACCCAAGTAGGCACCACTACCAAGTCGGGCTGGTTTGATAGAGCCAAGTGGTTCCTGCAATCTGCCAGCCAGAAGATGGCAGGTCAGTTTTACTTCCAGGGAAACAGGCCGTAGTTTGTGTTTAGGGGCCTGATGTTGGGAGTGGCCGGCTGGCTCCTTAAAATGCACCATACACATGAAGGTTCCCAGATGAAGGGAGGCACCAGTGCCGTGTCAGGCTGGGTTGATAGAGCCAAGTGGCTCCTGCAATCTGTCAGCTAGAAGAGGGGCGGGTGAGTTTTGTTTGCCAGGGAAAACGGCCATGGTTTGTGTTGGGGGCCTGTGGCTGGGAGTGGCCGGCTGGCTCCTTCAAATCCACGATACGCAGGATGGTTCCCAGATGAAAGGTAGCACCAGTGCCAAGTCGGGCAGGTTTCATAGAGCCAAGTGTCTCCTGCAATCTGCCAGCCAGAAGATGGGCAGGTCAGTTTTACTTCCAGGGAAAAGGGCCGTGGTTTTTGTTTGGGGGCCTGTGGCTGGGAGTGGCCGGCTGGCTCCTGAAAATCCACGATACGCAGGATGGTTCCCAGATGAAAGGTGGCACCAGTGCCGAGTCGGGCTGGTTTGATAGAGCCAAGTGGCTCCTGCAATCTGCCAGCCAGAAGATGGGCAGGTCAGTTTTACTTCCAGGGAAAAGGGCCGTGGTTTGTTTTCTGGGGCCTGTGGCCTCGAATGGCCGGCTGGCTCCTTAAAATCCACGCCGCGCAGGATCATTCCCTGACCGAAGGGGGCAGCAGTTCCGAGAGATGCTGGTTTGATAGAGCCAAGTGGCTCCTGCAATCTGCCATCCAGAAGTGGGGTGGGAGAGTTTTTTTTGCCAGGGAAAAGGGCCGTGGTTTGTTTTCCGCGGCCTGTGGCTGGGAATGGCCGCCTGGCTCCTTAAAATCCACGCCGCGCAGGATGGTTCCCAGACCCAAGGGGGCACCAGTGCCGAGGCGGGTTGGTTTGATAGAGCCAAGTGGCGCCTGCAATCTGCCAGCCAGAAGCGGGGCAGGTGAGCTTTGTTTGCCGGGGAATGGGCCGTGGTTTTTATTGGGGGCCTGTGGCTGGGAGTGGCTGGCTGGCTCCTGAATATCCACGATACGCAGGATGATTCCCAGACCCAAGTTGGCACCACTACCAAGTCGGGCTGGTTTGATAGAGCCAAGTGGCTCCGGCAATCTGCCAGCCAGAAGATGGGCAGGTCAGTTTTACTTCCAGGGAAAAGGTCCGTGGTTTTTGTTTGGGCCCTGTGGCTGGGAGTGGCCGGCTGGCACCTGAAAATCCACGATACTCAGGATGGTTCTCAGATGAAAGGTGGCACCAGTGCCGAGTCGGGCTGCTTGGATAGAGCCATGTGGCTCCTGCAATCTGCCAGCCAGAAGATGGGCAGGTCAGTTTTACTTCCAGGGAAAAGGGCCGTGGATTATTTTCCGGGGCCTGTGACCTGGAATGGCCTGCTGGCTCCTTAAAATCCATGCCGCGCAGGATGGTTCCCAGACCCAAGGGGGCACCAGTGCCGAGTCAGGCTGGTTTGATAGACCCAAGTGGCTCCTGCAATATGCCAGCCAGAAGATGGGCAGGTCAGTTTTACGTCAAGGGAAAAGGGCCGTAGTTTGTGTTTGGGGACCGGTGGCTGGGAGTGGCCGGCTGGCTCCTGAAAATCCACCATACACAGGATGGTTCCCAGATGAAGGGTGGCACCAGTGCCGTGTCAGGCTGGGTTGATAGAGCCAAGTGGCTCCTGCAATCTGCCAGCCAGAAGAGGGGCGGGTGAGTTTTGTTTGCAGGGAAAAGGGCCATGGTTTGTGTTGGGGGCCTGTGGCTGGGAGTGGCCGGCTGGCTCCTGAAAATCCACGATACGCAGGATGGTTACCAGATGAAAGGTAGCACCAGGGCCGAGTCGGGCTGGTTTGATAGAGCCAAGTGGCTCCTGCAATCTGCCAGCCAGAAGATGGGCAGGTCAGTTTTACTTTCAGGGTAAAGGGCCGTAGTTTGTGTTTGGGGGCCTGTGGCTGGGAGTGGCCGGCTGGCTCCTGAAAATCCACGCCGTGCAGGATGGTTCTCAGATGAAAGGTGGCACCAGTGCCGAGTCGGGCTGGTTTGATAGAGCCAAGTGGCACCTGCAATCTGCCAGCCAGTAGAAGGGCAGGTCAGTTTTACTTCCAGGGAAACGGGCCGTAGTTTGTGTTTGGGGGCCTGAGGCTGGGAGTGGCTGGCTGGCTCCTGAATATCCACGATACGCAGGATGGTTCCCAGACCCAAGTTGGCTCCACTACCAAGTCAGGCTGGTTTGATAGAGCCAAGTGGCTCCTGCAATCTGCCAGCCAGAAGATGGGCAGGTCAGTTTTACTTCCAGGGAAAAGGGCCGTAGTTTGTGTTTGGGGGCCTGAGGTTGGGAGTGGCCGGATGGCTCCTGAAAATCCACGATACGCAGGATGGTTCCCAGACCCAATTGGGCACCAGTGCCGAGTCGGGATGGTCCGATAGAGCCAAGTGGCTCCTGCAATCTGCCATCCAGAAGCGGGTTGGGTGAGTTTTGTTTGCCAGGGAAAAGGGCCGTGGTTTTTTTTCGGGGGCCTGTGGCTGGGAATGGCCGGCTACCTCCTTAAAATCCACGACGCGCAGGATGTTTCCCAGACCCAAGGGGACACCAGTGCCGAGTCGGTCTGGTTTGATAGTACCAAGAGGCTCCTGCAATCTGCCAGCCAGAAGATGGGCAGGTCAGTTTTACTTCCAGGGAAAAGGGCCGTGGTTTTTGTTTGGGGCCTGTGGCTGGGAGTGGCTGGCTGGCTCCTGAAAATCCACGATACGCAGGATGGTTCCCAGATGAAGGGTGGCACCAGTGCCGTGTCAGGCTGGGTTGATAGAGCCAAGTGGCTCCTGCAATCTGCGAGCCAGAAGAGGGGTGGGTGAGTTTTGTTTGCCAGGGAAAAGGGCCATGGTTTCTGTTGGGGGCCTGTGGCTGGGAGTGGCCGGCTGGCTCCTGAAAATCCACGATACGCAGGATGGTTACCAGATGAAAGGTGGCACCAGTGCCGAGTCGAACTAGTTTGATAGAGCCAAGTGTCTCCTGCAATCTGCCAGCCAGTAGAAGGGCAGGTCAGTTTTACTTCCAGGGAAAAGGGCCGTAGTTTGTGTTTGGGGGCCTGTGGCTGGGAGTGGCTGGCTGGCTCCTGAATATCCACGATACGCAGGATGATTCCCAGACCCAAGTTGGCACCACTACCAAGTCAGGCTGGTTTGATAGAGCCAAGTGGCTCCTGCAATCTGCCAGCCAGAAGATGGGCAGGTCAGTTTTACTTCCAGGGAAAAGGGCCGTAGTTTGTGTTTGGGGGCCTGAGGTTGTGAGTGGCTGGCTGGCTCCTGAAAATCCACGATACGCAGGATGGTTCCCAGCTGAAAGGTGGCACCAGTGCCGAGTCGGGCTGGTTTGATAGAGCCAAGTGGCTCCTGCAATCTGCCAGCCAGAAGATGGGCAGGTCAGTTTTACTTCCAGGGAAAAGGGCCGTGGTTTTTTTTCTGGGGCCTGTGGCCTGGAATGACCGGCTGGCTCCTTAAAATCCACGCCGCGCAGGATCATTCCCTGACCGAAGTGGGCAGCAGTTCCGAGAGATGCTGGTTTGATAGAGCCAAGTGGCTCCTGCAATCTGCCAGCCAGAAGTTGGGCGGGTGAGTTTTGTTTGCCAGGGAAAGGGGCCGTGGTTTGTGTTGGGGGCCTGTGGCTGGGAGTGGCCGGCTGGCTCCTGAAAATCCACGATACGCAGTATGCTACCCAGATGAAAGGTGGCACAAGTGCCAAGTCGGGCTGGTTTGATAGAGCCAAGTGGCTCCTGCAATCTGCCAGCCAGAAGATGGGCAGGTCAGTTTTACTTCCCGGGAAAAGGGCCGTATTTTGTGTTTGGGGGCCTGTGGCTGGGAGTGGCCGGCTGGCTCCTGAAAATCCACGTCACGCAGAATGGTTCCCTGACCCAAGTGGGCACCCGTGCCAAGTCCGGCTGGTTTGATAGAGCCAAGTGGCTCCTGCAATCTGCCAGCCAGAAGATGGGCAGGTCAGTTTTACTTCAAGGGAAAAGGGCCGTAGTTTGTGTTTGGGGACCGGTGGCTGGGAGTGGCCGGCTGTCTCCTGAAAATCCACGATACGCAAGATGCTTCCAAAAGAAAGGTGGCACCAGTGCCGAGTCGGGCTGGTTTGATAGAGCCATGTGGCTCCTGCAATCTGCCAGCCAGAAGATGGGCAGGTCAGTTTTACTTCCAGGGAAAAGGGCCGTAGTTTGTGTTAGGGGGCCTGTGGCTGGGAGTGGCCAACTGGCTCCTGAAAATCCACGATACGCAAGATGCTGCCCAGATGAAAGGTGGCAGCAGTGCCGAGTCAGGCTTGTTTGATAGAGCCAAGTGGCTCCTGCAATCTGCCATCCAGAAGTGGGGTGGGAGAGTTTTTTTTGCCAGGGAAAAGGGCCGTGGTTTGTTTTCGGGGGCCTGTGGCTGGGAATGGCCGCGTGGCTCCTTAAAATCCACGCCGCGCAGGATGGTTCCCAGACCCAAGGGGGCACCAGTGCCGAGGCGGGTTGGTTTGATAGAGCTAAGTGGCTCCTGCAATCTGCCAGCCAGAAGCGGGGCTAGTGAGCTTTGTTTGCCGGGGAATGGGCCGTGGTTTGTGTTGGGGGCCTGTGGCTGGGAGTGGCTGGCTGGCTCCTGAATATCCACGATACGCAGGATGATTCCCAGACCCAAGTTGGCACCACTACCAAGTCGGGCTGGTTTGATAGAGCCCAGTGGCTCCTGCAATCTGCCAGCCAGATGATGGGCAGGTCAGTTTTACTTCCAGGGAAACGGGCCGTAGTTTGTGTTTGGGGGCCTGAGGTTGGGAGTGGCCGGATGGCTCCTGAAAATCCACGATACGCAGGATGGTTCCAGACCCAATTGGGCACCAGTGCCGAGTCGGGATGGTCTGGTAGAGCCAAGTGGCTCCTGCAATCTGCCAGCCAGAAGATGGGCAGGTCAGTTTTACTTCCAGGGAAAAGGTCCGTGGTTTTTGTTTGGGCCCTGTGGCTGGGAGTGGCCGGCCGGCTCCTGAAAATCCACAATACTCAGGATGGTTCTCAGATGAAAGGTGGCACCAGTGCCGAGTCGGGCTGGTTTGATAGAGCCATGTGGCTCCTGCAATCTGCCAGCCAGAAGATGGGCAGGTCAGTTTTACTTCCAGGGAAAAGGGCCGTGGATTATTTTCCGGGGCCTGGGACCTGGGATGGCCTGCTGGCTCCTTAAAATCCACGCCGCGCAGGATGGTTCCCAGACCCAAGGGGGCACCAGTGCCGAGTCAGGCTGGTTTGATAGAGCCAAGTGGCTCCTGCAATATGCCAGCCAGAAGATGGGCAGGTCAGTTTCACGTCCAGGGAAAAGGTCCGTAGTTTGTGTTTGGGGACCGGTGGCTGGGAGTGGCCGGCTGGCTCCTGAAAATCCACCATACACAGGATGGTTCCCAGATGAAGGGTGGCACCAGTGCCGTGTCAGGCTGGGTTGATAGAGCCAAGTGGCTCCTGCAAACTGCCATCCAGAAGTGGGGTGGGAGAGTTTTTTTTGCCAGGGAAAAGGGCCGTGGTTTGTTTTCGGGGGCCTGTGGCTGGGAATGGCCGCCTGGCTCCTTAAAATCCACGCCGCGCAGGATGGTTCCCAGACCCAAGGGGGCACCAGTGCCGAGGCGGGTTGGTTTGATAGAGCTAAGTGGCTCCTGCAATCTGCCAGCCAGAAGCGGGGCTAGTGAGCTTTGTTTGCCGGGGAATGGGCCGTGGTTTGTGTTGGGGGATTGTGGCTGGGAGTGGCCGGCTGGCTCCTGAAAATCCACGATACGCAGGATGGTTACCAGATGAAAGGTAGCACCAGTGCCAAGTCGGGCTGGTTTCATAGAGCCAAGTGTCTCCTGCAATCTGCCAGCCAGAAGATGGGCAGGTCAGTTTTACTTCCAGGGAAAAGGGCCGTAGTTTGTGTTTGGGGGCCTGTGGCTGGGAGTGGCTGGCTGGCTCCTGAAAATCCACGATACGCAGGATGATTCCCAGCTGAAAGGTGGCACCAGTGCCGAGTCGGGCTGGTTTGATAGAGCCAAGTGGCTCCTGCAATCTGCCAGCCAGAAGATGGGCAGGTCAGTTTTACTTCCAGGGAAAAGGGCCGTGGTTTGTTTTCTGGGGACTGTGGCCTGGAATGGCCGGCTGGCTCCTTAAAATCCACGCCGCGCAGGATCATTCCCTGACCGAAGTGGGCAGCAGTTCCGAGAGATGCTGGTTTGATAGAGCCAAGTGGCTCCTGCAATCTGCCAGCCAGAAGTTGGGCGGGTGAGTTTTGTTTGCCAGGGAAAGGGGCCGTGGTTTGTGTTGGGGGCCTGTGGCTGGGAGTGGCCGGCTGGCTCCTGAAAATCCACGATACGCAGTATGCTACCCAGATGAAAGGTGGCACAAGTGCCAAGTCGGGCTGGTTTCATAGAGCCAAGTGTCTCCTGCAATCTGCCAGCCAGAAGATGGGCAGGTCAGTTTTACTTCCAGGGAAAAGGGCCGTAGTTTGTGTTTGGGGGCCTGTGGCTGGGAGTGGCTGGCTGGCTCCTGAAAATCCACGATACGCAGGATGATTCCCAGACCCAAGTTGGCACCACTACCAAGTCAGGCTGGTTTGATAGAGCCAAGTGGCTCCTGCAATCTGCCAGCCAGAAGATGGGCAGGTCAGTTTTACTTCCAGGGAAACGGGCCGTAGTTTGTGTTTGGGGGCCTGAGGTTGGGAGTGGCCGGCTGGCTCCTGAAAATCCACGATACGCAGGATGGTTCCCAGACCCAATTGGGCACCAGTGCCGAGTCGGGATGGTCTGATAGAGCCAAGTGGCTCCTGCAATCTGCCAGCCAGAAGCGGGTTGGGTGAGTTTGTTTGCCAGGGAAAAGGGCTGTGGTTTTTTTTCTGGGGCCTGTGGCTGGGAATGGCCGCCTGGCTCCTTAAAATCCACGCCGCGCAGGATGGTTCCCAGACCCAAGGGGGCACCAGTGCCGAGGCGGGTTGGTTTGATAGAGCCAAGTGGCTCCTGCAATCTGCCAGCCAGAAGCGGGGCTAGTGAGCTTTGTTTGCCGGGGAATGGGCCGTGGTTTGTGTTGGGGGCCTGTGGCTGGGAGTGGCTGGCTGGCTCCTGAATATCCACGATACGCAGGATGATTCCCAGACCCAAGTTGGCACCACTACCAAGTCGGGCTGGTTTGATAGAGCCCAGTGGCTCCTGCAATCTGCCAGCCAGAAGATGGGCAGGTCAGTTTTACTTCCAGGGAAAAGGGCCGTAGTTTGTGTTTGGGGGCCTCTGGCTGGGAGTGGCCAACTGGCTCCTGAAAATCCACGATACGCAAGATGCTGCCCAGATGAAAGGTGGCAGCAGTGCCGAGTCAGGCTTGTTTGATAGAGCCAAGTGGCTCCTGCAATCTGCCATCCAGAAGTGGGGTGGGAGAGTTTTTTTTGCCAGGGAAAAGGGCCGTGGTTTGTTTTCCGCGGCCTGTGGCTGGGAATGGCCGCCTGGCTCCTTAAAATCCACGCCGCGCAGGATGGTTCCCAGACCCAAGGGGGCACCAGTGCCGAGGCGGGTTGGTTTGATAGAGCTAAGTGGCTCCTGCAATCTGCCAGCCAGAAGCGGGGCTAGTGAGCTTTGTTTGCCGGGGAATGGGCCGTGGTTTGTGTTGGGGGATTGTGGCTGGGAGTGGCCGGCTGGCTCCTGAAAATCCACGATACGCAGGATGGTTACCAGATGAAAGGTAGCACCAGTGCCAAGTCGGGCTGGTTTCATAGAGCCAAGTGTCTCCTGCAATCTGCCAGCCAGAAGATGGGCAGGTCAGTTTTACTTCCAGGGAAAAGGGCCGTAGTTTGTGTTTGGGGGCCTGTGGCTGGGAGTGGCTGGCTGGCTCCTGAAAATCCACGATACGCAGGATGATTCCCAGCTGAAAGGTGGCACCAGTGCCGAGTCGGGCTGGTTTGATAGAGCCAAGTGGCTCCTGCAATCTGCCAGCCAGAAGATGGGCAGGTCAGTTTTACTTCCAGGGAAAAGGGCCGTGGTTTGTTTTCTGGGGACTGTGGCCTGGAATGGCCGGCTGGCTCCTTAAAATCCACGCCGCGCAGGATCATTCCCTGACCGAAGTGGGCAGCAGTTCCGAGTGATGCTGGTTTGATAGAGCCAAGTGGCTCCTGCAATCTGCCAGCCAGAAGTTGGGCGGGTGAGTTTTGTTTGCCAGGGAAAGGGGCCGTGGTTTGTGTTGGGGGCCTGTGGCTGGGAGTGGCCGGCTGGCTCCTGAAAATCCACGATACGCAGTATGCTACCCAGATGAAAGGTGGCACAAATGCCAAGTCGGGCTGGTTTGATAGAGCCAAGTGTCTCCTGCAATCTGCCAGCCAGAAGATGGGCAGGTCAGTTTTACTTCCAGGGAAAAGGGCCGTAGTTTGTGTTTGGGGGCCTGTGGCTGGGAGTGGCTGGCTGGCTCCTGAAAATCCACGATACGCAGGATGATTCCCAGACCCAAGTTGGCACCACTACCAAGTCAGGCTGGTTTGATAGAGCCAAGTGGCTCCTGCAATCTGCCAGCCAGAAGATGGGCAGGTCAGTTTTACTTCCAGGGAAACGGGCCGTAGTTTGTGTTTGGGGGCCTGAGGTTGGGAGTGGCCGGATGGCTCCTGAAAATCCACGATACGCAGGATGGTTCCCAGACCCAATTGGGCACCAGTGCTGAGTCGGGATGGTCTGATAGAGCCAAGTGGCTCCTGCAATCTGCCAGCCAGAAGCGGGTTGGGTGAGTTTGTTTGCCAGGGAAAAGGGCTGAGGATTTTTTTCTCGGGCCTGTGGCTGGGAATGGCCGCCTGGCTCCTTAAAATCCACGCCGCGCAGGATGGTTCCCAGACCCAAGGGGGCACCAGTGCCAAGGCGGGTAGGTTTGATAGAGCCATGTGGCTCCTGCAATCTGCCAGCCAGAAGCGGGGCAGGTGAGCTTTGTTTGCCGGGGAATGGGCCGTGGTTTGTGTTGGGGGCCTGTGGCTGGGAGTGGCTGGCTGGCTCCTGAATATCCACGATACGCAGGATGATTCCCAGACCCAAGTTGGCACCACTACCAAGTCGGGCAGGTTTGATAGAGCCCAGTGGCTCCTGCAATCTGCCAGCCAGAAGATGGGCAGGTCAGTTTTACTTCCCGGGAAAAGGGCCGTAGTTTGTGTTTGGGGGCCTGTGGCTGGGAGCTGCCGGCTGGCTCCTGAAAATCCACGCCACGCAGCATGGTTCCCAGACCCAAGTGGGCACCAGTGCCAAGTCGGGATGGTCTGGTAGAGTCAAGTGGCTCCTGCAATCTGCCAGCCAGAAGATGGGCAGGTCAGTTTTACTTCCAGGGAAAAGGTCCGTGGTTTTTGTTTGGGCCCTGTGGCTGGGAGTGGCCGGCCGGCTCCTGAAAATCCACGATACTCAGGATGGTTCTCAGATGAAAGGTGGCACCAGTGCCGAGTCGGGCTGCTTTGATAGAGCCATGTGGCTCCTGCAATCTGCCAGCCAGAAGATGGGCAGGTCAGTTTTACTTCCAGGGAAAAGGGCCGTGGATTATTTTCCGGGGCCTGTGACCTGGAATGGCCTGCTGGCTCCTTAAAATCCACGCCGCGCAGGATGGTTCCCAGACCCAAGGGGGCACCAGTGCCGAGTCAGGCTGGTTTGATAGAGCCAAGTGGCTCCTGCAATATGCCAGCCAGAAGATGGGCAGGTCAGTTTTACGTCCAGGGAAAAGGGCCGTAGATTGTGTTTGGGGACCGGTGGCTGGGAGTGGCCGGCTGGCTCCTGAAAATCCACCATACACAGGATGGTTCCCAGATGAAGGGTGGCACCAGTGCCGTGTCAGGCTGGGTTGATAGAGCCAAGTGGCTCCTGCAATCTGCCAGCCAGAAGAGGGGCGGGTGAGTTTTGTTTGCCAGGGAAAAGGGCCATGGTTTGTGTTGGGGGCCTGTGGCTGGGAGTGGCCGGCTGGCTCCTGAAAATCCACGATACGCAGGATGGTTACCAGATGAAAGGTAGCACCAGTGCCAAGTCGGGCTGGTTTCATAGAGCCAAGTGTCTCCTGCAATCTGCCAGCCAGAAGATGGGCAGGTCAGTTTTACTTCCAGGGAAAAGGGCCGTAGTTTGTGTTTGGGGGCCTGTGGCTGGGAGTGGCTGGCTGGCTCCTAAAAATCCACGATACGCAGGATGATTCCCAGACCCAAGTTGGCACCACTACCAAGTCAGGCTGGTTTGATAGAGCCAAGTGGCTCCTGCAATCTGCCAGGCAGAAGATGGGCAGGTCAGTTTTACTTCCAGGGAAAAGGGCCGTAGTTTGTGTTTGGGGGCCTGAGGTTGGGAGTGGCTGGCTGGCTCCTGAAAATCCACGATACGCAGGATGGTTCCCAGCTGAAAGGTGGCACCAGTGCCGAGTCGGGCTGGTTTGATAGAGCCAAGTGGCTCCTGCAATCTGCCAGCCAGAAGATGGGCAGGTCAGTTTTACTTCCAGGGAAAAGGGCCGTGGTTTGTTTTCTGGGGCCTGTGGCCTGGAATGGCCGGCTGGCTCCTTAAAATCCACGCCGCGCAGGATCATTCCCTGACCGAAGTAGGCAGCAGTTCCGAGAGATGCTGGTTTGATAGAGCCAAGTGGCTCCTGCAATCTGCCAGCCAGAAGTTGGGCGGGTGAGTTTTGTTTGCCAGGGAAAGGGGCGTGGTTTGTGTTGGGGGCCAGTGGCTGGGAGTGGCCGGCTGGCTCCTGAAAATCCACGATACGCAGTATGCTACCCAGATGAAAGGTGGCACAAGTGCCAAGTCGGGCTGGTTTGATAGAGCCAAGTGGCTCCTGCAATCTGCCAGCCAGAAGATGGGCAGGTCAGTTTTACTTCCCGGGAAAAGGGCCGTATTTTGTGTTTGGGGGCCTGTGGCTGGGAGTGGCCGGCTGGCTCCTGAAAATCCACGCCACGCAGCATGGTTCCCTGACCCAAGTGGGCACCCGTGCCAAGTCGGGCTGGTTTGATAGAGCCAAGTGGCTCCTGCAATCTGCCAGCCAGAAGATGGGCAGGTCAGTTTTACTTCAAGGGAAAAGGGCCGTAGTTTGTGTTTGGGGACCGGTGGCTGGGAGTGGCCGGCTGTCTCCTGAAAATCCACGATACGCAAGATGCTTCCAAAAGAAAGGTGGCACCAGTGCCGAGTCGGGCTGGTTTGATAGAGCCATGTGGCTCCTGCAATCTGCCAGCCAGAAGATGGGCAGGTCAGTTTTACTTCCAGGGAAAAGGGCCGTAGTTTGTGTTTGGGGGCCTGTGGCTGGGAGTGGCCAACTGGCTCCTGAAAATCCACGATACTCAAGATGCTTCCCAGATGAAAGGTGGCAGCAGTGCCGAGTCGGGCTTGTTTGATAGAGCCAAGTGGCTCCTGCAATCTGCCATCCAGAAGTGGGGTGGGAGAGTTTATTTTGCCAGGGAAAAGGGCCGTGGTTTGTTTTCGGGGGCCTGTGGCTGGGAATGGCCGCCTGGCTCCTTAAAATCCACGCCGCGCAGGATGGTTCCCAGACCCAAGGGGGCACCAGTGCCGAGGCGGGTTGGTTTGATAGAGCCAAGTGGCTCCTGCAATCTACCAGCCAGAAGCGGGGCTAGTGAGCTTTGTTTGCCGGGGAATGGGCCGTGGTTTGTGTTGGGGGCCTGTGGCTGGGAGTGGCTGGCTGGCTCCTGAATATCCACGATACGCAGGATGATTCCCAGACCCAAGTTGGCACCACTACCAAGTCGGGCTGGTTTGATAGAGCCCAGTGGCTCCTGCAATCTGCCAGCCAGAAGATGGGCAGGTCAGTTTTACTTCCAGGGAAACGGGCCGTAGTTTGTGTTTGGGGGCCTGAGGTTGGGAGTGGCCGGATGGCTCCTGAAAATCCACGATACGCAGGATGGTTCCCAGACCCAATTGGGCACCAGTGCCGAGTCGGGCTGCTTTGATAGAGCCATGTGGCTCCTGCAATCTGCCAGCCAGAAGATGGGCAGGTCAGTTTTACGTCCAGGGAAAAGGGCCGTAGTTTGTGTTTGGGGACCGGTGGCTGGGAGTGTCCGGCTGGCTCCTGAAAATCCACCATACACAGGATGGTTCCCAGATGAAGGGTGGCACCAGTGCCGTGTCAGGCTGGGTTGATAGAGCCAAGTGGCTCCTGCAATCTGCGAGCCAGAAGAGGGGCGGGTGAGTTTTGTTTGCCAGGGAAAAGGGCCATGGTTTGTGTTGGGGGCCTGTGGCTGGGAGTGGCCGGCTGGCTCCTGAAAATCCAAAATACGCAGGATGGTTACCAGATGAAAGGTAGCACCAGTGCCAAGTCGGGCTGGTTTCATAGAGCCAAGTGTCTCCTGCAATCTGCCAGCCAGAAGATGGGCAGGTCAGTTTTACTTCCAGGGAAAAGGGCCGTAGTTTGTGTTTGGGGGCCTGTGGCTGGGAGTGGCTGGCTGGCTCCTGAAAATCCACGATACGCAGGATGATTCCCAGACCCAAGTTGGCACCACTACCAAGTCAGGCTGGTTTGATAGAGTCAAGTGGCTCCTGCAATCTGCCAGCCAGAAGATGGGCAGGTCAGTTTTACTTCCAGGGAAACGGGCCGTAGTTTGTGTTTGGGGGCCTGAGGTTGGGAGTGGCCGGCTGGCTCCTGAAAATCCACGATACGCAGGATGGTTCCCAGACCCAATTGGGCACCAGTGCCGAGTCGGGATGGTCTGATAGAGCCAAGTGGCTCCTGCAATCTGCCAGCCAGAAGCGGGTTGGGTGAGTTTGTTTGCCAGGGAAAAGGGCTGTGGTTTTTTTTCTGGGGCCTGTGGCCTGGAATGGCCGCCTGGCTCCTTAAAATCCACGCCGCGCAGGATGGTTCCCAGACCCAAGGGGGCACCAGTGCCGAGGCGGGTAGGTTTGATAGAGCCATGTGGCTCCTGCAATCTGCCAGCCAGAAGCGGGGCAGGTGAGCTTTGTTTGCCGGGGAATGGGCCGTGGTTTGTGTTGGGGGCCTGTGGCTGGGAGTGGCTGGCTGGCTCCTGAATATCCACGATACGCAGGATGGTTCCCAGACCCAAGTTGGCACCACTGCCAAGTCAGGCTGGTTTGATTGAGCCCAGTGGCTCCTGCAATCTGCCAGCCAGAAGATGGGCAGGTCAGTTTTACTTCCAGGGAAAAGGGCCGTAGTTTTTGTTTGAGGGCCTGTGGCTGGGAATGGCCGGCTGGCTCCTTAAAAACCACGCCGCGCAGGATGGTTCCCAGACCAAAGGTGGCACCTGTGCCGAGTCGGGCTGGTTTGATAGAGCCAAGTGGCTCCTGCAATCTGCCAGCCAGAAGATGGGCAGGTCTGTTTTACTTCCAGGGAAAAGGGCCGTAGTTTGTGTTTGGGGACCTGTGGCTGGGAATGGTCGGCTGGCTCCTGAAAATCCACGATACGCAGGAAGATTCCCAGATCAAAGAGGCACCAGTGCCGAGGCGGGCTTGTTTGATAGAGTCAAGTGGTTTGGGCCATCTGCCAGCTAGAAGCGGGGCGGGTCAGTTTTGTCGGCCAGGGTAAAGGGCCGTGGTTTGTGTTGGGGCCCTGTGGCTGGGGGTGGCCGGCTGGCTCCTTAAAATCCACGCCGCGCAGGATCATTCCCTGACCCAAGGGGGCACCAGTGCCAAGTCGGGCTGGTTTCATAGAGCCAAGTGACTCCTGCAATCTGCCAGCCAGAAGATGGGCAGGTCAGTTTTACTTCCAGGGAAAAGGCCCTTAGTTTCTGTTTGTGGGCCTGTGGCTGGGAGTGGCAGGCTGGCTCCTTAAAATCCAAAATACGCAGGATGGTTCCCAAATGAAAAATGGCACCAGTGCCAAGTCAGGCTGGTTTGATAGAGCCAAGTGTCTCCTGCAATCTGACAGCCAGAAGATGGGCAGGTCAGTTTTACTTCCAGGGAAAAGGGCCGTAGTTTGTGTTTGGGGCCCAGTGGCTGGGAGTGGCCGGCTGGCTCCTGAAAATCCACGCCGCGCATGATGGTTCCCAGACCCAAGGTGGCACCAGTGCCGAGTCGGGCTGGTTTGATAGAGACATGTGGCTCCTGCAATCTGCCAGCCAGAAGCGGGGTGGGTGAGTTTTGTTTGCCAGGGAAACAGGCCGTGGTTCTTTTTCCGGGGCCTGTGGCCTGGAATGGCCGGCTGGTTCCTTAAAATCCAAGCCGCGCAGGATGGTTCCCAGATGAAAGGTGGCACCAGTGCCGAATCGGGCTGTTTTGATAGAGCCAAGTGGCTCCTGCAATCTGCCAGCCAGAAGATGGGCAGGTCAGTTTTACTTCCAGGGAAAAGGGCCGTAGTTTGTGTTTGGGGACCTGTGGCCGGCAGTGGCCGGCTGGCTCCTGAAAATCCACGATACGCAAGATGGTTCCCAGATGAAAGGTGGCACCAGTGCCAAGTCAGGCTGGTTTGATAGAGCCAAGTGGGTCCTGCAATCTGCCAGCCAGAAGATGGGCAGGTCACTTTTACTTCCAGGGAATAGGGCCGGTAGTTTTTGTTTGGGGGCCTGTGGCTGGGTGTGGCCGGCTGGCTCCTGAAAATCCACGATACGCAGGATGGTTCTCAGATGAAAGGTGGCACCAGTGCCGAGTCGGGCTGGTTTGATAGAGCCAAGTGGCTCCTGCAATCTGCCAGCCATAAGATTGGCAGGTCAGTTTTGTTTTCCAGGGTAAAGGGCCGTGGTTTTTGTTTGGGTGCCTTTGGCTGGGAGTGGCCGGCTGGCTCCAGAAAATCCACAACACGCAGGATGGTTCCCAGACCCAAGGGAGCACCAGTGCCAATTCGTACTGGTTTGATAGAGACAAGTGGCTCCTGCTATCTGCCAGCCAGAAGGTGGGCAGGTCACTTTTACTTCCAGGGAAAAGGGCCGTGGTATTTGTTTGGGGGCCTGTGGCTGGCAGTGGCCGGCTGGCTCCTAAAAATCCACGATACGCAGGATGATTCCCAGATGAATGGTGGCACCAGTGCCAAGTCGGGCTGGTTTGATAGAGCCAAGTGGCTCCTGCAATCTGCCAGCCAGAAGGTGGGCCGGTCAGTTTTACTTCCAGGGAAAAGGGCCGTGGTATTTGTTTGGGGGCCTGTGGCTGGGAGTGGCCGGCTGGCTCCTAAAAATCCACGATACACAGGATGATTCCCAGATGAATGGTGGCACCAGTGCCAAGTCGGGCTGGTTTGATAGAGCCAAGTGTCTCCTACAATCTGCCAGCCAGAAGCGGGGTGGGTGAGTTTTGTTTGCCAGGGAAAAGGGCCGTGGTTTATTTTCGGGAGCCTGTGGCTCGGAATGGCCTGCTGGCTCCTGAAAATCTACTATACGCAGGATGGTTCCCAGATGAAAGGTGGCACCAGTGCTGAGTCGGGCTGGTTTGATAGAGCCAAGTGGCTCCTGCAATCTGCCAGCCAGAAGCGGGGTTTGTGAATTTTGTTTGCCAGGGAAAAGGCCCACAGTTTGTGTTTGGGGGCCTGTGGCTGGGAGTGGCCAGCTGGCTCCTGAAAATCCACAATACGCAGGATGATTCCCAGACCAAAGACGCACCAGTGCCGAGTCGGGGTGGTTTGATAGAGCCAAGTGGCTCCTGCAATCTGCCAGCCAGAAGATGGGCAGGTCAGTTTTACTTCCAGGGAAAAGGGCCGTAGTTTGTGTTTGGGGGCCTGTTGCTGGCAGTGGCCGGCTGGCTCCTGAAAATCCCCGATACACAGGATGGTTCCCAGATGAAAGGTGGCACCAGTGCCGAGTTGGGCTGGTTTGATAGAGCCAAGTGGCTCCTGCAATCTGCCAGCCAGAAGCGGGGCGGGTGAGTTTTTTTTTCCTGAGAAAAGGGCCCTGGTATATGTTTGGGGGCCTGTGGATGAGAGTGGCCGGCTGGCTCCTGAAAATGCGCGATACGCAGGATGATTCCCAGACCTAAGGTGGCACACTGCCAAGTCGGACAGGTATGATAGTACAAAGTGTCTTCTGCAATCTACCATTCAGAAGCCAGGCAGCTGAGTTTTGTTTGCCAGGGAAATGGGCCGTGGTTTGTTTTCGGGGGACTGTGGCTGGGAGTGGCCGGATGGCTCCTTAAAATCCACGCCGCGCAGGATGGTTCCCAGACCCAAGGGGGCACCAGTGCCGAGTTGGGCTGCTTTGATAGAGCCAAGTGTCTCCTGCAATCTGCCACCCAGAAACGGGGCGGCTGAGTTTTGTTTGCCAGGGAAAAGTGCCGTGGTTTGTGTTGGGGGCCTGTGGCTGGGAGTGGCCGGCTGGCTCCTGAAAATCCACGATACGCAGGATGGTTCCCAGATTAAAGGTGGCACCAGTGCCAAGTCGGGCTGGTTTGATAGAGCCAAGTGTCTCCTGCAATCTGCCAGCCAGAAACGGGGCGGGTGAGTTTTGTTTGCCAAGGAAAAGGGCCGTGGTTTGTGTTGGGGGCCTGTGGCTGGGAATGGCCTGCTGGCTCCTGAAAATCCACGATACGCAGGATGGTTCCCAGATTAAAGGTGGCACCACTGCCAAGTCAGGCTGGTTTGATAGAGCCAAGTGGCTCCTGCAACCTGCCAGCCAGAAGATGGGCAGGTCAGTTTTACTTCCAGGGAAAAGGGCTGTAGTGTGTGTTTGGGGGCCTGATGCTGGGAGTGGCCGGCTGGCCCCTTTAAATCCACCATACGCAGGATGATTCCCAGACCGAATTTGGCACCACTGTTAAGTCGGGCTGGTTTGATATAGCCATGAGGCTCCTGCAATCTGCCAGCCAGAAGCGGGGTGGGTGAGTTTTGTTTGCCTGGGAAAAGGGCCGTAGTTTGAGTTTGGGGGCCGCAGGCTGGGGATGGCCGGCTGGCTCCTGAAAATCCACGCCGCGCAGGATGGGTTCCAGATGAATGGTGGCACCAATACGAAGTTGTGTATTACCATGTGACTCCTGCAATCTGCCATCCAGAAGCAGGGCAACTGAGTTTTTTTTCAGGGAAAAGGGCCGTCGTTTGTGTTTGGGGTCCTGTAGCTGGTAGGGGCAGCTGGCTCCTGAAAATCCATGATACGCAGGATGGTTTCCAGACCCGTGCTGGCTCCAGTGCAATGTCGGCCTGATTTGACTTTGTCAAATGTCCCCTGCGTTGCTCAGTTCAAAGAAATCTTGTGTCCTAATGTTCTCACAGAAGACTGTTAAAATTTGTCTATTTTTCTGGATTTGTTTTGTTCTTTTTTCTCTACCTTCTACTTCTCTCCACTGTCTGAGAACTTTGACCATTATGTAAGTTGACCTAATGTAAAATTCTCGTAGTAAAGTAAGAGAAGCCAGTAAAGAAAGGCAAATTTGTTAATTGCAGGTGGAAAGAGGGAGGCCAACGAAAGAAAACAAAAGATCAATAATAATGAAATTCTCCCCTGTCTTCTGTGAAAAGTAGAGGCGCAGACAAGAAAGAACAAGTGCAAAATTCTCACTAGAGAAACGCACTTTATCTGACTAAAGTAATTTCCGGTGCATTTCTTGCGTTTTTCTCATGCCAAACATATTAATCATTGAAGGCGTCCCTTTCCTCTTTCTGGAATACAGCTAGGAAGATGGCTGTGTCATTGCTGACAAGCTGCTATTCTCAGAGGTGTCCAGCTGAAAGTCCTAGATCAATGGATTTCCTCTGTCACTTTGATATGGCATGACTTCCAGTTTCAGCAACTGAACTTGCCAGCCTTACAATTCTTTGCCCCTTGAATGGTCAGATAGGCTCCTTGGCAACTGGCATTTGTAAGGACACGAAACTATGCAGAATTTGTACCATGAGATGATGCCAAATGAGTCACGCCGGTAGATTAACTAGGACATGCAAGGCATGAGAGCACAAGAAGAGAGTACACAAGAAGACAGTACAATCTCCTTTTTTCTGAAACACTGTAGAGATCAAATTGAACACAAATCCTCCTGGGCTAGTTCTTGCAAAAGCCTAGGAGTTCTTTTTGTGTTCACACGCCTGGAATATTTAGCTTTGGATCACAGCAGAATGCAGATGACAAAACGAGGCCTTTAAGTCACATCCAGCATGAAGCAGCATGAAAGAAGAAAGCAGCTGAGAGTGCCAACCCTGCTAGGTAATCTCAGTATTGCTCTTGACATGAGCAGAAATTTGAAATGAGTCTCTGAAAATGACAAAGGAGGCTGAAGAAAAGGGAGCGATGACTCCTCTTGCATAGTGTTTCCTAACAGGGATCTTCAAAATGGAAAGATTGTATCATCCTTTCAACTGAAGGAAGGTATGAAAACAACGGGAAGGAAACGGCATCACATGCTAGAAAGACTAGGAAAGAAGTACACTGGGCAGTGTACTTCTAGACAGAAAGGCCACTGATGGAAAACCAACTAAACTGGCACCAATGCAGCAGCATTGGACTAAAGCCAGAAATGTCCAGCGCTTCACTCTCTGCCGTTCCATTCAGATGCACACAGCAGCTCTGCAACAGTCCTACTGATCATCTCCTTGGTGAACTTGGAGTTGAGGGTCCGTGGTGAAGCAGAGTCCCCAGCAAGATGCAAAGGAGAGCTGCTTTCTTGCAACTTTGCCTTTATCAGTTCCATAGCTTTAAGCCATAACAAACACCATTCAACCAACCACCATACACCAGGCTTTGAACACACGACCGTTCTAGAACTTGTTGATCTACCTCTAATTCAGCTGCCTCACCTTCCCACAGTCCTTTTCTACTTAGCCAATGGAATGGGCCTCGGCCCAAGGCCTTCCTTTTGTAAGCTTCTAGCTAGATGCAGCAGCAAGCCACTACTTTCTTCTGTGCCAAGACTTCAGGTAGACGATTTGCATCTGCCCTTCCAGTGAAACCTAACGGGGAGAGAAAAGCCTCTCACAGATGTTCAGTCATTCCATTAGCTACACAGGCCAAATCAAAAGAAAAGCCAGCTATGGGTTTGTGTACTTGCTCCTACACAACACCTGCTGCCCTCTGACAATCAACTAGCAGAGAACCAGCAAAACTGAGACTTGAGGCAAACAACCCTTTGAAGGGAATAATGATGTCAGCAATTAAGACAACACATTTCCAGGCCACCGAGATGCTTGAAATGTCAGCAAAGGCTGGAGACCAAAGGCTGAACTAATAGGGAAAGGGTAAAAGAATCCCAAGAAAAACATGACCGAAGGTTAAAACAATTCCAAGAAAAACATAGGCAACTGACCTGTTGAAGCCTTCAGGAAATCAGTGGCCGCTGATTGACATAGGCCATTCAAGTTAGTTGACCCGTGCACCTTCCACCCCTTTTTCACCTTTCGGCACCATAGGGTGAATTGTGAGCATGAAATCACAATTCCTTGGATTCTCTTCTTAACTTGACGAGAAAAATTCAGCAACTGAAGTACCTGTTACTGATGTGATACCCAGGAACACCGAGTTGACACATTTCATTTTGTTCAAACACAGCTAGCAAATCTAAGGGCACAAGGCTGGCTTCTTTTCATGACAATTTTTCTGTTTTACAACTGGCTCTGATCCTGGTGAAACTTTTTCATTAGCTTCTCTCTAAAAGCAAAAAGTCCAGTTCACTGTCCCATCCTACTGCTGCAAGTAAACCATTTGCATTGCCAAGACCAAAAACGGAATTGGAAGGTACAGAGACGCCCGGAGCTATGAGCAGATACGGGGCACATTTCGGTAGAAGCCGCCGTCTGCAGTGCACTGTGACCAGCACAATCGCCTTTGGGCGAAGAAGCCGCTTCTTCGCCTCTGGAAGCCGGAGAGAACGGCTACCTCTGAAAGCTGAAGAATGAAGCAGCACAACACTGGGATTGTGTGCACAGATGCACACTGATCCAAAAAAGTACCTTACCACTCTCAAACTTTTCCAAACACATGAACATTCTGTTGGAAAGTGTTTTGGACAACTTTCTTCCTGCAAAACACACTGCAGACTTCTCTGCAAAATGTAAAATCCGATGGGAGATGTTTTTTATGCTGGCACAGTTTTTCCTTGCCAGACATGGTGGAAAAGATTTTTGCAATGATGTAGACCACAAAAGACGCTAAAGACGAAGGTACGCAGCTCCCCGGAGCTATGCCCCGGTCCCGGGCACATTTCGGCAGATGCCGCCGCACTGGAGTGCGCTGTGACCGGTACAATCGCCTTTGCGCGAAGAAGTCGATTCTTCGCCTCCGGGAGCCGGAGTGAGCGGCTGCTTTCAAAAGGTGAAGAATGAAGCTGCACAAGACTGGGATAGTGTGCGCATCATGCAAACTGATAGAAAACACTACCTTACCACTCTCCTACCTTTTCCAAACACATGAACATTCGATTGGAAGGTGTTTTGGAAAACTTTCTTTTTCTTCTTGCATAAACTTCTGCAAAGCTCTCTGCAACATGTAAAACACCACGGGAGATGTTTTCTGTGCTGGCACAGTTTCTCCTTGCCTAACATAGTGGAAAACCTTTCTGCAATGATGTAGACCACAAAAGTGCCAAATGACGAAGGTACGCAGCTCCCCGGAGCTATGCCCCGGTCCCGGGCACATTTCGGCAGATGCCGCCGCACTGGAGTGCACTGTGACGGGTACAATCGCCTTTGCGCGAAGAAGCCGATTCTTCGTCTCCGGGAGCCGGAGAGAGCGGCTACTTTCAAAAGGTGAAGAATGAAGCTGCACAACACTGGGATAGTGTGTACAGCTTGCCAACTGATGAAAAACAGTACCTTACCACTCCTACCTTTTCCAAACACATGAACATTCGATTGGAAGGTGTTTAGGAAAACTTTCTTTCTCTTCTTGCAAAACACTCAGCAGAGCTCTCTGCAAGATGTAAAACACCATGAGAGATGTTTTCTGTGCAGGCACAGTTTCTACTTGCCAGACATAGTGGAAATGCTTTTAATAGTGATGTAGAACACAAGAGACGCTAAAGTCGAAATACAGAGTTCCCCGGAGGTAAGCGCCGGTCCAGGGCACATTTCGGCAGATGCCGCCGCACTGGAGTGCACTGTGACCGGCACAATCGCCTTGGCTCGAAGAAGCCAATTCTTCGCCTCCGGGAGCCGGAGAGACCTGTAGCTTCGGAAAGGTGGAAATGAAGCTGCACAAGACTGGGATAGTGTGCGCAGCTTGCAAAGTGATAGAAAACAGTACCTTACCACTCTCCTACCTTTTCCAAACATATGACTATACGTTTGGAAGGTGTTTTCAACAACTTTATTTTCTTCGTGCAAAACACTCAGCAGAGCTCTGTGCAACATGTAAAACACGATGGGAGATGTTTTCTGTGCAGGCACAGTTTCTCCTTGCCAGACATAGCGGAAAAGCTTTTTAGCAGTGATGTAGACCACAAAAGTCGCGAAAGAAGCAGGTACGGATGTCCCCGCAGCTAAATGCCGGTCCCGGGCACATTTCGGAAGAAGCCGCCGCACTGGAGTGCACTGTGACCGGCACAATCGCCTTTGCGCGAAGAAGCCGATTCTTCGCCTCCGGGACCCGGAGAGAGCGGCTGCTTTCAAAAGGTGAGGAATGAAGCTGCACAATACGGGGATAGTGTGCGCTGCTTGCAAACTGATAGAAAACACTACCTTACCACCTTCCTACCTTTTCCAAACACATGAACATTCGATTGGAAGGTGTTTTGGAAAACTTTCTTATTCTTCGTGCAAAACACTCAGCAGAGCTCTCTGCAACATGTAAAACACCATGAGAGATGTTTTCTGTGCAGGCACAGTTTCTCATTACCAGACATAGTGGAAAAGCGTTTTGCTGTGATGTAGACCACAAAAGACGCTAAAGACGAAATATGGAGCTCCCCGGAGCTAAGCGCCGGTCCCGGGCACATTTCGGAAGAAGTCGCCGCACTGGAGTGCACTGTGACCGGCACAATCGCCTTTGCGCGAAGAAGCCGCTTCCTTGGCTCCGCGAGCCGGACAGAGCGGGTGCTTCGGAAGGTGAAGAATGAAGCTGCACAACACGGGGATGGTGTGCGCAGCTTGCAAACTGATAGAAAACAGTACCTTACAACTTTCCTACCTTTTCCAAACACATGAATATTCGGTTAGAAGGTGTTTTCAACAACTTTATTCTCTTCGTGCAAAACACTCAGCAGAGCTCTCTGCAACATGTAAAACACGATGGGAGATGTTTTCTGTGCTGGCACAGTTTCTCCTTGCCTAACATAGTGGAAAACCTTTCTGTATGATGTAGACCACAAAAGTCCCGACAGAGGAAGGTACGGATGTCCCCGGAGCTAAGCGCCGGTCCCGGGCACATTTCGGAAGAAGCCGCCGCACTGGAGTGCACTGTGACCGGCACAATCGCCTTTGCGCGAAGAAGCCGATTCTTCGCCTCCGGCAGCCGGACAGAGCGGCTGCTTCGGAAAGGTGGAAATGAAGCTGCACAACACCGGGATAGTGTGAGCAGTTTGCAAACTGATAAAAAAACACTACCTTACCACTTTCCTACCTTTTCCAAACACATGAATATTTGATGGGAAGGTGTTTAGGACAACTTTATTTTTCTTATGCAAAACATTCTGAAGAGGTCTCTAAACAAGTAAAACACGATAGGAGATGTTTTCTGTGCTGGCACAGTTTCTCCATGCCAGACATAGTGGAAAGGGTCTTTGCAATGATATAGACCACAAAAGACGCTAAAGACGAAATATGGAGCTCCCCGGAGGTAAGCGCCGGTCCCGGGCACATTTCGGAAGAAGCTGCCGCACTGGAGTGCACTGTGACCGGCACAATCGCCTTTGAGCGAAGAAGCCGCCTCTTCGTCTCCGGGAGCCAGAGAGAGCGGCTGCTTTCAAAAGGTGAAGAATGAAGCTGCACAACACTGGGATAGTGTGCGCAGCTTGCAAACTGATAGAAAACACTACCTTACCACTTTCCTACCTTTTCCAAACATATGAATATTCGGTTAGAAGGTGTTTTCAACAACTTTATTTTCTTCGTGCAAAACACTCAGCAGAGCTCTCTGCAACATGTAAAACATAATGGGAGATGTTTTCTGTGCAGGCACAGTTTCTACTTGCCAGACATAGTGGAAATGCTTTTAGTAGTGATGTAGAACACAAGAGACGCTAAAGTCGAAATACAGAGTTCCCCGGAGGTAAGCGCCGGTCCCGGGCACATTTCGGCAGATGCCGCCGCACTGGAGTGCACTGTGACCGGCACAATCGCCTTGGCTCGAAGAAGCCAATTCTTCGCCTCCGGGAGCCGGAGAGACCTGTAGCTTCGGAAAGGTGGAAATGAAGCTGCACAAGACTGGGATAGTGTGCGCAGCTTGCAAAGTGATAGAAAACAGTACCTTACCACTCTCCTACCTTTACCAAACATATGAATATTCGGTTAGAAGGTGTTTTCAACAACTTTATTTTCTTCGTGCAAAACACTCAGCAGAGCTCTCTGCAACATGTAAAACACGATGGGAGATGTTTTCTGTGCAGGCACAGTTTCTCCTTGCCAGACATAGTGGAAAAGCTTTTTGCAGTGATGTAGACCACAAAAGTCCCGAAAGAAGCAGGTACGGATGTCCCCGGAGCTAAGCGCCGGTCCCAGGCACATTTCGGAAGAAGCCGCCGCACTGGAGTGCACTGTGACCGGCACAATCGCCTTTGCGCGAAGAAGCCGCTTCCTTGGCTCCGCGAGCCGGACAGAGCGGGTGCTTCGGAAAGGTGAAGAATGAAGCTACACAACACGGGGATAGTGTGCGCAGCTTGCAAACTGATAGAAAACACTACCTTACCAATCTCCTACCTTTTCCAAACATATGAATATTGGGTTGGAAGGTGTTTCCAACAACTTTATTTTCTTCGTGCCAAACACTCAGCATACCTCTCTGCAACATGTAAAACACCATGAGAGATGTTTTCTGTGCTGGCACAGTTTCTCCATGCCAGACATAGTGGAAAGGATTTTTGCAATGATGTAGACCACAAAAGACGCTAAAGACGAAATATGGAGTTCCCGGAGCTATGCGCCGGTCCCAGGCACATTTCGGAAGAAGTCGCCGCACTGGAGTGCACTGTGACCGGCACAATCGCCTTTGCGCGAAGAAGCCGCTTCCTTGGCTCCGCGAGCCGGACAGAGCGGGTGCTTCGGAAAGGTGAAGAATGAAGCTACACAACACGGGGATAGTGTGCGCAGCTTGCAAACTGATAGAAAACAGTATCTTACAACTTTCCTACCTTTTCCAAACACATGAATATTCGGTTAGAAGGTGTTTTCAACAACTTTATTCTCTTCGTGCAAAACACTCAGCAGAGCTCTCTGCAACATGTAAAACACGATGGGAGATGTTTTCTGTGCTGGCACAGTTTCTCCTTGCCTAACATAGTGGAAAACCTTTCTGTATGATGTAGACCACAAAAGTCCCGACAGAGGAAGGTACGGATGTCCCAGGAGCTAAATGCCGGTTTCGGGCACATTTCGGCAGATGCCGCCGCACTGGAGTGCACTGTGACCGGCACAATCGCCTTTGCGCGGAGAAGCCGATTCTTCGCCTCCGCGAGCCGGAGAGAGCGGCTGCTTCGGAAAGGTGGAAATGAAGCTGCACAAAACGGGGATAATGTGCGCTGCTTGCAAACTGATAGAAAACACTACCTTACCACTTTCCTACCTTTTCCAAACACATGAACATTCGATTGGAAGGTGTTTTGGAAAACTTTCTTATTCTTCGTGCAAAACACTCAGCAGAGCTCTCTGCAACATGTAAAACATCATGAGAGATGTTTTCTGTGCAGGCACAGTTTCTCATTACCAGACATAGTGGAAAAGCGTTTTGCAGTGATGTAGACCACAAAAGACGCTAAAGACGAAATATGGAGCTCCCCGGAGCTAAGCGCCGGTCCCGGGCACATTTCGGAAGAAGCCGCCGCACTGGAGTGCACTGTGACCGGCACAATCGCCTTTGCGCGAAGAAGCCGATTCTTCGCCTCCGGGAGCCGGAGAGAGCGGCTGCTTTCAAAAGGTGAGGAATGAAGCTGCACAATACGGGGATAGTGTGCGCTGCTTGCAAACTGATAGAAAACACTACCTTACCACCTTCCTACCTTTTCCAAACACATGAACATTCGATTGGAATGTGTTTTGGAAAACTTTCTTTTTCTTCGTGCAAAACACTCAGCAGAGCTCTCTGCAACATGTTAAACACCATGAGAGATGTTTTCTGTGCAGGCACAGTTTCTCATTACCAGACATAGTGGAAAAGCGTTTTGCTGTGATGTAGACCACAAAAGACGCTAAAGACGAAATATGGAGCTCCCCGGAGCTAAGCGCCGGTCCCGGGCACATTTCGGAAGAAGCCGCCGCACTGGAGTGCACTGTGACCGGCACAATCGCCTTTGCGCGAAGAAGCCGCTTCCTTGCCTCCGAAAACCAGACAGAGCGGCTGCTTCGGAATGGTGGAAATGAAGCTGCACAACACGGGGATAGTGTGCGCAGCTTGCAAACTGATAGAAAACAGTACCTTACAACTTTCCTACCTTTTCCAAACACATGAAAATTCGGTTAGAAGGTGTTTTCAACAACTTTATTTTCTTCGTGCAAAACACTCAGCAGAGCTCTCTGCAACATGTAAAACACCACGGGAGATGTTTTCAGTGAGGCACAGTCTCTCATTACCAGACATAATGGAAAAGCGTTTTGCAGTGATGTAGACCACAAAAGTCCCGAAAGACGCAGGTACGGATGTCCCCGCAGCTAAGCGCCGCTCCCGGGCACATTTCGGAAGAAGCCGCCGCACTGGAGTGCACTGTGACTGGCACAATCGCCTTTGCGCGAAGAAGCCGATTCTTCGCCTCCCGGAGCCGGAGAGAGCGGCTGCTTTCAAAAGGTGAAGAATGAAGCTGCACAAGACTGGGATAGTGTGCGCATCATGCAGACTGATAGAAAACACTACCTTACCACTCTCCTACCTTTTCCAAACACATGAACATTCGATTGGAAGGTGTTTTGGAAAACTTTCTTTTTCATCTTACATAAACTTCTGCAAAGCTCTCTGCAACATGTAAAACACCACGGGAGATGTTTTCTGTGCTGGCACAGTTTCTCCTTGCCTAACATAGTGGAAAACCTTTCTGTATGATGTAGACCACAAAAGTCCCGAAAGAAGAAGGTACGGATGTCCCCGGAGCTAAGCGCCGGTCCCGGGCACATTTCGGAAGAAGCCGCCGCACTGGAGTGCACTGTGACCGGCACAATCGCCTTTGCGCGAAGAAGCCGATTCTTCGCCTCCGGGAGCCGGAGAGAGCGGCTGCTTTCAAAAGGTGAAGAATGAAGCTGCACAACACTGGGATAGTGTGCGCAGCTTGCAAACTGATAGAAAACACTACCTTACCAATCTCCTACCTTTTCCAAACATATGAATATTGGGTTGGAAGGTGTTTCCAACAACTGTATTTTCTTCGTGCAAAACACTCAGCAGACCTCTCTGCAACATGTAAAACACCATGAGAGATGTTTTCTGTGCTGGCACAGTTTCTCCATGCCAGACATAGTGGAAAGGATTTTTGCAATGATGTAGACCACAAAAGACGCTAAAGACGAAATATGGAGTTCCCGGAGCTATGCGCCGGTCCCAGGCACATTTCGGAAGAAGTCGCCGCACTGGAGTGCACTGTGACCGGCACAATCGCCTTTGCGCGAAGAAGCCGCTTCCTTGGCTCCGCGAGCCGGACAGAGCGGGTGCTTCGGAAAGGTGAAGAATGAAGCTACACAACACGGGGATAGTGTGCGCAGCTTGCAAACTGATAGAAAACAGTATCTTACAACTTTCCTACCTTTTCCAAACACATGAATATTCGGTTAGAAGGTGTTTTCAACAACTTTATTCTCTTCGTGCAAAACACTCAGCAGAGCTCTCTGCAACATGTAAAACACGATGGGAGATGTTTTCTGTGCTGGCACAGTTTCTCCTTGCCTAACATAGTGGAAAACCTTTCTGTATGATGTAGACCACAAAAGTCCCGACAGAGGAAGGTACGGATGTCCCAGGAGCTAAATGCCGGTTTCGGGCACATTTCGGCAGATGCCGCCGCACTGGAGTGCACTGTGACCGGCACAATCGCCTTTGCGCGGAGAAGCCGATTCTTCGCCTCCGCGAGCCGGAGAGAGCGGCTGCTTCGGAAAGGTGGAAATGAAGCTGCACAACACGGGGATAATGTGCGCTGCTTGCAAACTGATAGAAAACACTACCTTACCACTTTCCTACCTTTTCCAAACACATGAACATTCGATTGGAAGGTGTTCTGGAAAACTTTCTTATTCTTCGTGCAAAACACTCAGCAGAGCTCTCTGCAACATGTAAAACATCATGAGAGATGTTTTCTGTGCAGGCACAGTTTCTCATTACCAGACATAGTGGAAAAGCGTTTTGCAGTGATGTAGACCACAAAAGACGCTAAAGACGAAATATGGAGCTCCCCGGAGCTAAGCGCCGGTCCCGGGCACATTTCGGAAGAAGCCGCCGCACTGGAGTGCACTGTGACCGGCACAATCGCCTTTGCGCGAAGAAGCCGATTCTTCGCCTCCGGGAGCCGGAGAGAGCGGCTGCTTTCAAAAGGTGAGGAATGAAGCTGCACAATACGGGGATAGTGTGCGCTGCTTGCAAACTGATAGAAAACACTACCTTACCACCTTCCTACCTTTTCCAAACACATGAACATTCGATTGGAATGTGTTTTGGAAAACTTTCTTTTTCTTCGTGCAAAAAACTCAGCAGAGCTCTCTGCAACATGTTAAACACCATGAGAGATGTTTTCTGTGCAGGCACAGTTTCTCATTACCAGACATAGTGGAAAAGCGTTTTGCTGTGATGTAGACCACAAAAGACGCTAAAGACGAAATATGGAGCTCCCCGGAGCTAAGCGCCGGTCCCGGGCACATTTCGGAAGAAGTCGCCGCACTGGAGTGCACTGTGACCGGCACAATCGCCTTTGCGCGAAGAAGCCGCTTCCTTGCCTCCGAAAACCAGACAGAGCGGCTGCTTCGGAATGGTGGAAATGAAGCTGCACAACACGGGGATAGTGTGCGCAGCTTGCAAACTGATAGAAAACAGTACCTTACAACTTTCCTACCTTTTCCAAACACATGAAAATTCGGTTAGAAGGTGTTTTCAACAACTTTATTTTCTTCGTGCAAAACACTCAGCAGAGCTCTCTGCAACATGTAAAACACCACGGGAGATGTTTTCAGTGAGGCACAGTCTCTCATTACCAGACATAATGGAAAAGCGTTTTGCAGTGATGTAGACCACAAAAGTCCCGAAAGAAGCAGGTACGGATGTCCCCGGAGCTAAGCGCCGCTCCCGGGCACATTTCGGAAGAAGCCGCCGCACTGGAGTGCACTGTGACCGGCACAATCGCCTTTGCGCGAAGAAGCCGATTCTTCGCCTCCCGGAGCCGGAGAGAGCGGCTGCTTTCAAAAGGTGAAGAATGAAGCTGCACAAGACTGGGATAGTGTGCGCATCATGCAGACTGATAGAAAACACTACCTTACCACTCTCCTACCTTTTCCAAACACATGAACATTCGATTGGAAGGTGTTTTGGAAAACTTTCTTTTTCATCTTACATAAACTTCTGCAAAGCTCTCTGCAACATGTAAAACACCACGGGAGATGTTTTCTGTGCTGGCACAGTTTCTCCTTGCCTAACATAGTGGAAAACCTTTCTGTATGATGTAGACCACAAAAGTCCCGACAGAGGAAGGTACGGATGTCCCCGGAGCTAAGCGCCGGTCCCAGGCACATTTCGGAAGAAGACGCCGCACTGGAGTGCACTATGACCGGCACAATCGCCTTTGCGCGAAGAAGCCGATTCTTCGCCTCCGGGAGCCGGAGAGAGCGGCTGCTTTCAAAAGGTGAAGAATGAAGCTGCACAACACTGGGATAGTGTGCGCAGCTTGCAAACTGATAGAAAACACTACCTACCAATCTCCTACCTTTTCCAAACATATGAATATTGGGTTGGAAGGTGTTTCCAACAACTTTATTTTCTTCGTGCCAAACACTCAGCAGACCTCTCTGCAACATGTAAAACACCATGAGAGATGTTTTCTGTGCTGGCACAGTTTCTCCATGCCAGACATAGTGGAAAGGATTTTTGCAATGATGTAGACCACAAAAGACGCTAAAGACGAAATATGGAGTTCCCGGAGCTAAGCGCCGGTCCCAGGCACATTTCGGAAGAAGTCGCCGCACTGGAGTGCACTGTGACCGGCACAATCGCCTTTGCGCGAAGAAGCCGCTTCCTTGGCTCCGCGAGCCGGACAGAGCGGGTGCTTCGGAAAGGTGAAGAATGAAGCTACACAACACGGGGATAGTGTGCGCAGCTTGCAAACTGATAGAAAACAGTATCTTACAACTTTCCTACCTTTTCCAAACACATGAATATTCGGTTAGAAGGTGTTTTCAACAACTTTATTCTCTTCGTGCAAAACACTCAGCAGAGCTCTGTGCAACATGTAAAACACGATGGGAGATGTTTTCTGTGCTGGCACAGTTTCTCCTTGCCTAACATAGTGGAAAACCTTTCTGTATGATGTAGACCACAAAAGTCCCGACAGAGGAATGTACGGATGTCCCCGGAGCTAAGCGCCGGTCCCAGGCACATTTCGGAAGAAGACGCCGCACTGGAGTGCACTATGACCGGCACAATCGCCTTTGCGCGAAGAAGCCGATTCTTCGCCTCCGGGAGCCGGAGAGAGCGGCTGCTTTCAGAAGGTGAAGAATGAAGCTGCACAACACTGGGATAGTGTGCGCAGCTTGCAAACTGATAGAAAACACTACCTACCAATCTCCTACCTTTTCCAAACATATGAATATTGGGTTGGAAGGTGTTTCCAACAACTTTATTTTCTTCGTGCCAAACACTCAGCAGACCTCTCTGCAACATGTAAAACACCATGAGAGATGTTTTCTGTGCTGGCACAGTTTCTCCATGCCAGACATAGTGGAAAGGATTTTTGCAATGATGTAGACCACAAAAGACGCTAAAGACGAAATATGGAGTTCCCGGAGCTAAGCGCCGGTCCCAGGCACATTTCGGAAGAAGCCGCCGCACTGGAGTGCACTGTGACCGGCACAATCGCCTTTGCGCGGAGAAGCCGATTCTTCGCCTCCGCGAGCCGGAGAGAGCGGCTGCTTCGGAAAGGTGGAAATGAAGCTGCACAACACGGGGATAATGTGCGCTGCTTGCAAACTGATAGAAAACACTACCTTACCACTTTCCTACCTTTTCCAAACACATGAACATTCGATTGGAATGTGTTTTGGAAAACTTTCTTATTCTTCGTGCAAAACACTCAGCAGAGCTCTCTGCAACATGTAAAACACCATGAGAGATGTTTTCTGAGCAGGCACAGTTTCTACTTGCCAGACATAGTGGAAATGCTTTTAGTAGTGATGTAGAACACAAGAGACGCTAAAGTCGAAATACAGAGTTCCCCGGAGCTAAGCGCCGGTCCCGGGCACATTTCGGAAGAAGCCGCCGCACTGGAGTGCACTGTGACCGGCACAATCGCCTTTGCGCGAAGAAGCCAATTCTTCGCCTCCGGGAGGCGGAGAGACCTGTAGCTTCGGAAAGGTGGAAATGAAGCTGCACAATACGGGGATAGTGTGCGCAGCTTGCAAACTGATAGAAAACAGTACCTTACCACTCTCCTACCTTTTCCAAACATATGACTATACGTTTGGAAGGTGTTTTCAACAACTTTATTTTCTTCGTGCAAAACACTCAGCAGAGCTCTCTGCAACATGTAAAACACGATGGGAGATGTTTTCTGTGCAGGCACAGTTTCTCCTTGCCAGACTTAGCGGAAAAGCTTTTTAGCAGTGATGTAGACCACAAAAGTCGCGAAAGAAGCAGGTACGGATGTCCCCGGAGCTAAATGCCGGTCCCGGGCACATTTCGGAAGAAGCCGCCGCACTGGAGTGCACTGTGACCGGCACAATCGCCTTTGCGCGAAGAAGCCGATTCTTCGCCTCCGGGAGCCGGAGAGAGCGGCTGCTTTCAAAAGGTGAGGAATGAAGCTGCACAATACGGGGATAGTGTGCGCAGCTTGCAAACTGATAGAAAACACTACCTTACCACCTTCCTACCTTTTCCAAACACATGAACATTCGATTGGAATGTGTTTTGGAAAACTTTCTTTTTCTTCGTGCAAAACACTCAGCAGAGCTCTCTGCAACATGTAAAACACCATGAGAGATGTTTTCTGTGCAGGCACAGTTTCTCATTACCAGACATAGTGGAAAAGCGTTTTGCAGTGATGTAGACCACAAAAGACGCTAAAGACGAAATATGGAGCTCCCCGGGGCTAAGCGCCGGTCCCGGGCACATTTCGGAAGAAGCCGCCGCACTGGAGTGCACTGTGACCGGCACAATCGCCTTTGCGCGAAGAAGCCGCTTCCTTGCCTCCGAAAACCAGACAGAGCGGCTGCTTCGGAATGGTGGAAATGAAGCTGCACAACACGGGGATAGTGTGCGCAGCTTGCAAACTGATAGAAAACAGTACCTTACAACTTTCCTACCTTTTCCAAACACATGAAAATTCGGTTAGAAGGTGTTTTCAACAACTTTATTTTCTTCGTGCAAAACACTCAGCAGAGCTCTCTGCAACATGTAAAACACCACGGGAGATGTTTTCAGTGAGGCACAGTCTCTCATTACCAGACATAATGGAAAAGCGTTTTGCAGTGATGTAGACCACAAAAGTCCCGAAAGAAGCAGGTACGGATGTCCCCGGAGCTAAGCGCCGCTCCCGGGCACATTTCGGAAGAAGCCGCCGCACTGGAGTGCACTGTGACCGGCACAATCGCCTTTGCGCGAAGAAGCCGATTCTTCGCCTCCCGGAGCCGGAGAGAGCGGCTGCTTTCAAAAGGTGAAGAATGAAGCTGCACAATACGGGGATAGTGTGCGCAGCTTGCAAACTGATAGAAAACACTACCTTACCACCTTCCTACCTTTTCCAAGCATATGAATATTGGGTTGGAAGGTGTTTCCAACAACTTTATTTTCTTCGTGCAAAACACTCAGCAGACCTCTCTGCAACATGTAAAACACCATGAGAGATGTTTTCTGTGCTGGCACAGTTTCTCCATGCCAGACATAGTGGAAAGGATTTTTGCAATGATGTAGACCACAAAAGACGCTAAAGACGAAATATGGAGTTCCCGGAGCTAAGCGCCGGTCCCAGGCACATTTCGGAAGAAGCCGCCGCACTGGAGTGCACTGTGACCGGCACAATCGCCTTTGCGCGAAGAAGCCGCTTCCTTGGCTCCGCGAGCCGGACAGAGCGGGTGCTTCGGAAGGTGAAGAATGAAGCTACACAACACGGGGATAGTGTGCGCAGCTTGCAAACTGATAGAAAACAGTACCTTACAACTTTCCTACCTTTTCCAAACACATGAATATTCGGTTAGAAGGTGTTTTCAACAACTTTATTTTCTTCGTGCAAAACACTCAGCAGAGCTCTGTGCAACATGTAAAACACGATGGGAGATGTTTTCTGTGCTGGCACAGTTTCTCCTTGCCTAACATAGTGGAAAACCTTTCTGTATGATGTAGACCACAAAAGTCCCGACAGAGGAAGGTACGGATGTCCCCGGAGCTAAGCGCCGGTCCCGGGCTCATTTCGGAAGAAGCCGCCGCACTGGAGTGCACTGTGACCGGCACAATCGCCTTTGCGCGAAGAAGCCGATTCTTCGCCTCCGGCAGCCGGACAGAGCGGCTGCTTCGGAAAGGTGGAAATGAAGCTGCACAACACCGGGATAGTGTGAGCAGTTTGCAAACTGATAAAAAACACTACCTTACCACTTTCCTACCTTTTCCAAACACATGAATATTTGATGGGAAGGTGTTTAGGACAACTTTATTTTTCTTATGCAAAACATTCTGAAGAGGTCTCTAAACAAGTAAAACACGATAGGAGATGTTTTCTGTGCTGGCACAGTTTCTCCATGCCAGACATAGTGGAAAGGGTCTTTGCAATGATATAGACCACAAAAGACGCTAAAGACGAAATATGGAGCTCCCCGGAGGTAAGCGCCGGTCCCGGGCACATTTCGGAAGAAGCTGCCGCACTGGAGTGCACTGTGACCGGCACAATCGCCTTTGAGCGAAGAAGCCGCCTCTTCGTCTCCGGGAGCCAGAGAGAGCGGCTGCTTTCAAAAGGTGAAGAATGAAGCTGCACAACACTGGGATAGTGTGCGCAGCTTGCAAACTGATAGAAAACACTACCTTACCACTTTCCTACCTTTTCCAAACATATGAATATTCGGTTAGAAGGTGTTTTCAACAACTTTATTTTTTTCGTGCAAAACACTCAGCAGAGCTCTCTGCAACATGTAAAACATAATGGGAGATGTTTTCTGTGCAGGCACAGTTTCTACTTGCCAGACATAGTGGAAATGCTTTTAGTAGTGATGTAGAACACAAGAGACGCTAAAGTCGAAATACAGAGTTCCCCGGAGGTAAGCGCCGGTCCCGGGCACATTTCGGCAGATGCCGCCGCACTGGAGTGCACTGTGACCGGCACAATCGCCTTTGCGCGAAGAAGCCGATTCTTCGCCTCCGGGAGCCGGAGAGACCTGTAGCTTCGGAAAGGTGGAAATGAAGCTGCACAATACGGGGATAGTGTGCGCAGCTTGCAAACTGATAGAAAACAGTACCTTACCACTCTCCTACCTTTACCAAACATATGAATATTCGGTTAGAAGGTGTTTTCAACAACTTTATTTTCTTCGTGCAAAACACTCAGCAGAGCTCTGTGCAACATGTAAAACACGATGGGAGATGTTTTCTGTGCAGGCACAGTTTCTCCTTGGCAGACATAGTGGAAAAGCTTTTTGCAGTGATGTAGACCACAAAAGTCCCGAAAGAAGCAGGTACGGATGTCCCCGGAGCTAAGCGCCGGTCCCAGGCACATTTCGGAAGAAGCCGCCGCACTGGAGTGCACTGTGACCGGCACAATCGCCTTTGCGCGAAGAAGCCGATTCTTCGCCTCCGGGAGCCGGAGAGAGCGGCTGCTTTCAAAAGGTGAGGAATGAAGCTGCACAATACGGGGATAGTGTGCGCAGCTTGCAAACTGATAGAAAACACTACCTTACCACCTTCCTACCTTTTCCAAACACATGAACATTCGATTGGAATGTGTTTTGGAAAACTTTCTTATTCTTCGTGCAAAACACTCAGCAGAGCTCTCTGCAACATGTAAAACACCATGAGAGATGTTTTCTGTGCAGGCACAGTTTCTCATTACCAGACATAGTGGAAAAGCGTTTTGCAGTGATGTAGACCACAAAAGACGCTAAAGACGAAATATGGAGCTCCCCGGAGCTAAGCGCCGGTCCCGGGCAAATTTCGGAAGAAGCCGCCGCACTGGAGTGCACTGTGACCGGCACAATCGCCTTTGCGCGAAGAAGCCGCTTCCTTGCCTCCGAAAACCAGACAGAGCGGCTGCTTCGGAATGGTGGAAATGAAGCTGCACAACACGGGGATAGTGTGCGCAGCTTGCAAACTGATAGAAAACAGTACCTTACAACTTTCCTACCTTTTCCAAACACATGAAAATTCGGTTAGAAGGTGTTTTCAACAACTTTATTTTCTTCGTGCAAAACACTCAGCAGAGCTCTCTGCAACATGTAAAACACCACGGGAGATGTTTTCAGTGAGGCACAGTTTCTTATTACCAGACATAGTGGAAAAGCGTTTTGCAGTGATGTAGACCACAAAAGACGCTAAAGACGAAATATGGAGCTCCCCGGAGCTAAGCGCCGGTCCCGGGCACATTTCGGAAGAAGCCGCCGCACTGGAGTGCACTGTGACTGGCACAATCGCCTTTGCGCGAAGAAGCCGATTCTTCGCCTCCGGGAGCCGGAGAGAGCGGCTGCTTTCAAAAGGTGAAGAATGAAGCTGCACAACACTGGGATAGTGTGCTCAGCTTGCAAACTGATAGAAAACACTACCTTACCACCTTCCTACCTTTTCCAAACACATGAACATTCGATTGGAAGGTGTTTTGAAAAACTTTCTTTTTCTTCCTGCATAAACTTCTGCAGAGCTCTCTGCAACGTGTAAATCACGATGGGAGATGTTTTCTGTGCTGGCACAGTTTCTCCTTCCCTAACATAGTGGAAAACCTTTCTGTATGATGTAGACCACAAAAGTCCAGACAGAGGAATGTACGGATGTCCCCGGAGCTAAGCGCCGGTCCCAGGCACATTTCGGAAGAAGACGCCGCACTGGAGTGCACTGTGACCGGCACAATCGCCTTTGCGCGAAGAAGCCGATTCTTCGCCTCCGGGAGCCGGAGAGAGCGGCTGCTTTCAAAAGGTGAAGAATGAAGCTGCACAACACTGGGATAGTGTGCGCAGCTTGCAAACTGATAGAAAACACTACCTTACCAATCTCCTACCTTTTCCAAACATATGAATATTGGGTTGGAAGGTGTTTCCAACAACTTTATTTTCTTCGTGCCAAACACTCAGCATACCTCTCTGCAACATGTAAAACACCATGAGAGATGTTTTCTGTGCTGGCACAGTTTCTCCATGCCAGACATAGTGGAAAGGATTTTTGCAATGATGTAGACCACAAAAGACGCTAAAGACGAAATATGGAGTTCCCGGAGCTAAGCGCCGGTCCCAGGCACATTTCGGAAGAAGTCGCCGCACTGGAGTGCACTGTGACCGGCACAATCGCCTTTGCGCGAAGAAGCCGCTTCCTTGGCTCCGCGAGCCGGACAGAGCGGGTGCTTCGGAAAGGTGAAGAATGAAGCTACACAACACGGGGATAGTGTGCGCAGCTTGCAAACTGATAGAAAACAGTATCTTACAACTTTCCTACCTTTTCCAAACACATGAATATTCGGTTAGAAGGTGTTTTCAACAACTTTATTCTCTTCGTGCAAAACACTCAGCAGAGCTCTCTGCAACATGTAAAACACGATGGGAGATGTTTTCTGTGCTGGCACAGTTTCTCCTTGCCTAACATAGTGGAAAACCTTTCTGTATGATGTAGACCACAAAAGTCCCGACAGAGGAAGGTACGGATGTCCCAGGAGCTATGCGCCGGTCCCGGGCACATTTCGGAAGAAGCCGCCGCACTGGAGTGCACTGTGACCGGCACAATCGCCTTTGCGCGGAGAAGCCGATTCTTCGCCTCCGCGAACCGGAGAGAGCGGCTGCTTCGGAAGGTGAAGAATGAAGCTGCACAACACGGGGATAATGTGCGCTGCTTGCAAACTGATAGAAAACACTACCTTACCACTTTCCTACCTTTTCCAAACACATGAACATTCGATTGGAAGGTGTTTTGGAAAACTTTCTTATTCTTCGTGCAAAACACTCAGCAGAGCTCTCTGCAACATGTAAAACACCATGAGAGATGTTTTCTGTGCAGGCACAGTTTCTCATTACCAGACATAGTGGAAAAGCGTTTTGCAGTGATGTAGACCACAAAAGACGCTAAAGACGAAATATGGAGCTCCCCGGAGCTAAGCGCCGGTCCCGGGCACATTTCGGAAGAAGCCGCCGCACTGGAGTGCACTGTGACCGGCACAATCGCCTTTGCGCGAAGAAGCCGCCTCTTCGTCTCCCGGAGCCAGAGAGAGCGACTGCTTTCAAAAGGTGAAGAATGAAGCTGCACAACACTGGGATAGTGTGCGCAGCTTGCAAACTGATAGAAAACACTACCTTACCACTTTCCTACCTTTTCCAAACATATGAATATTCGGTTAGAAGGTGTTTTCAACAACTTTATTTTCTTCGTGCAAAACACTCAGCAGAGCTCTCTGCAACATGTAAAACATAATGGGAGATGTTTTCTGTGCAGGCACAGTTTCTACTTGCCAGACATAGTGGAAATGCTTTTAGTAGTGATGTAGAACACAAGAGACGCTAAAGTCGAAATACAGAGTTCCCCGGAGGTAAGCGCCGGTCCAGGGCACATTTCGGCAGATGCCGCCGCACTGGAGTGCACTGTGACCGGCACAATCGCCTTGGCTCGAAGAAGCCAATTCTTCGCCTCCGGGAGGCGGAGAGACCTGTAGCTTCGGAAAGGTGGAAATGAAGCTGCACAATACGGGGATAGTGTGCGCAGCTTGCAAACTGATAGAAAACAGTACCTTACCACTCTCCTACCTTTTCCAAACATATGACAATACGTTTGGAAGGTGTTTTCAACAACTTTATTTTCTTCGTGCAAAACACTCAGCAGAGCTCTGTGCAACATGTAAAACACGATGGGAGATGTTTTCTGTGCTGGCACAGTTTCTCCTTGCCAGACATAGCGGAAAAGCTTTTTAGCAGTGATGTAGACCACAAAAGTCCCGAAAGAAGCAGGTACGCAGCTCCCCGGAGCTAAATGCCGGTCCCGGGCACATTTCGGAAGAAGCCGCCGCACTGGAGTGCACTGTGACCGGCACAATCGCCTTTGCGCGAAGAAGCCGATTCTTCGCCTCCGGGACCCGGAGAGAGCGGCTGCTTTCAAAAGGTGAGGAATGAAGCTGCACAATACGGGGATAGTGTGCGCAGCTTGCAAACTGATAGAAAACAGTACCTTACAACTTTCCTACCTTTTCCAAACACATGAAAATTCGGTTAGAAGGTGTTTTCAACAACTTTATTTTCTTCGTGCAAAACACTCAGCAGAGCTCTCTGCAACATGTAAAACACCACGGGAGATGTTTTCAGTGAGGCACAGTCTCTCATTACCAGACATAATGGAAAAGCGTTTTGCAGTGATGTAGACCACAAAAGTCCCGAAAGAAGCAGGTACGGATGTCCCCGGAGCTAAGCGCCGCTCCCGGGCACATTTCGGAAGAAGCCGCCGCACTGGAGTGCACTGTGACCGGCACAATCGCCTTTGCGCGAAGAAGCCGATTCTTCGCCTCCCGGAGCCGGAGAGAGCGGCTGCTTTCAAAAGGTGAAGAATGAAGCTGCACAAGACTGGGATAGTGTGCGCATCATGCAGACTGATAGAAAACACTACCTTACCACTCTCCTACCTTTTCCAAACACATGAACATTCGATTGGAAGGTGTTTTGGAAAACTTTCTTTTTCATCTTACATAAACTTCTGCAAAGCTCTCTGCAACATGTAAAACACCACGGGAGATGTTTTCTGTGCTGGCACAGTTTCTCCTTGCCTAACATAGTGGAAAACCTTTCTGTATGATGTAGACCACAAAAGTCCCGAAAGAAGAAGGTACGGATGTCCCCGGAGCTAAGCGCCGGTCCCGGGCACATTTCGGAAGAAGCCGCCGCACTGGAGTGCACTGTGACCGGCACAATCGCCTTTGCGCGAAGAAGCCGATTCTTCGCCTCCGGGAGCCGGAGAGAGCGGCTGCTTTCAAAAGGTGAAGAATGAAGCTGCACAAGACTGGGATAGTGTGCGCAGCTTGCAAACTGATAGAAAACACTACCTTACCAATCTCCTACCTTTTCCAAACATATGAATATTGGGTTGGAAGGTGTTTCCAACAACTTTATTTTCTTCGTGCCAAACACTCAGCATACCTCTCTGCAACATGTAAAACACCATGAGAGATGTTTTCTGTGCTGGCACAGTTTCTCCATGCCAGACATAGTGGAAAGGATTTTTGCAATGATGTAGACCACAAAAGACGCTAAAGACGAAATATGGAGTTCCCGGAGCTATGCGCCGGTCCCAGGCACATTTCGGAAGAAGTCGCCGCACTGGAGTGCACTGTGACCGGCACAATCGCCTTTGCGCGAAGAAGCCGCTTCCTTGGCTCCGCGAGCCGGACAGAGCGGGTGCTTCGGAAAGGTGAAGAATGAAGCTACACAACACGGGGATAGTGTGCGCAGCTTGCAAACTGATAGAAAACAGTATCTTACAACTTTCCTACCTTTTCCAAACACATGAATATTCGGTTAGAAGGTGTTTTCAACAACTTTATTCTCTTCGTGCAAAACACTCAGCAGAGCTCTCTGCAACATGTAAAACACGATGGGAGATGTTTTCTGTGCTGGCACAGTTTCTCCTTGCCTAACATAGTGGAAAACCTTTCTGTATGATGTAGACCACAAAAGTCCCGACAGAGGAAGGTACGGATGTCCCAGGAGCTAAATGCCGGTTTCGGGCACATTTCGGCAGATGCCGCCGCACTGGAGTGCACTGTGACCGGCACAATCGCCTTTGCGCGGAGAAGCCGATTCTTCGCCTCCGCGAGCCGGAGAGAGCGGCTGCTTCGGAAAGGTGGAAATGAAGCTGCACAACACGGGGATAATGTGCGCTGCTTGCAAACTGATAGAAAACACTACCTTACCACTTTCCTACCTTTTCCAAACACATGAACATTCGATTGGAAGGTGTTTTGGAAAACTTTCTTATTCTTCGTGCAAAACACTCAGCAGAGCTCTCTGCAACATGTAAAACATCATGAGAGATGTTTTCTGTGCAGGCACAGTTTCTCATTACCAGACATAGTGGAAAAGCGTTTTGCAGTGATGTAGACCACAAAAGACGCTAAAGACGAAATATGGAGCTCCCCGGAGCTAAGCGCCGGTCCCGGGCACATTTCGGAAGAAGCCGCCGCACTGGAGTGCACTGTGACCGGCACAATCGCCTTTGCGCGAAGAAGCCGATTCTTCGCCTCCGGGAGCCGGAGAGAGCGGCTGCTTTCAAAAGGTGAGGAATGAAGCTGCACAATACGGGGATAGTGTGCGCTGCTTGCAAACTGATAGAAAACACTACCTTACCACCTTCCTACCTTTTCCAAACACATGAACATTCGATTGGAATGTGTTTTGGAAAACTTTCTTTTTCTTCGTGCAAAAAACTCAGCAGAGCTCTCTGCAACATGTTAAACACCATGAGAGATGTTTTCTGTGCAGGCACAGTTTCTCATTACCAGACATAGTGGAAAAGCGTTTTGCTGTGATGTAGACCACAAAAGACGCTAAAGACGAAATATGGAGCTCCCCGGAGCTAAGCGCCGGTCCCGGGCACATTTCGGAAGAAGCCGCCGCACTGGAGTGCACTGTGACCGGCACAATCGCCTTTGCGCGAAGAAGCCGCTTCCTTGCCTCCGAAAACCAGACAGAGCGGCTGCTTCGGAATGGTGGAAATGAAGCTGCACAACACGGGGATAGTGTGCGCAGCTTGCAAACTGATAGAAAACAGTACCTTACAACTTTCCTACCTTTTCCAAACACATGAAAATTCGGTTAGAAGGTGTTTTCAACAACTTTATTTTCTTCGTGCAAAACACTCAGCAGAGCTCTCTGCAACATGTAAAACACCACGGGAGATGTTTTCAGTGAGGCACAGTCTCTCATTACCAGACATAATGGAAAAGCGTTTTGCAGTGATGTAGACCACAAAAGTCCCGAAAGACGCAGGTACGGATGTCCCCGCAGCTAAGCGCCGCTCCCGGGCACATTTCGGAAGAAGCCGCCGCACTGGAGTGCACTGTGACTGGCACAATCGCCTTTGCGCGAAGAAGCCGATTCTTCGCCTCCCGGAGCCGGAGAGAGCGGCTGCTTTCAAAAGGTGAAGAATGAAGCTGCACAAGACTGGGATAGTGTGCGCATCATGCAGACTGATAGAAAACACTACCTTACCACTCTCCTACCTTTTCCAAACACATGAACATTCGATTGGAAGGTGTTTTGGAAAACTTTCTTTTTCATCTTACATAAACTTCTGCAAAGCTCTCTGCAACATGTAAAACACCACGGGAGATGTTTTCTGTGCTGGCACAGTTTCTCCTTGCCTAACATAGTGGAAAACCTTTCTGTATGATGTAGACCACAAAAGTCCCGAAAGAAGAAGGTACGGATGTCCCCGGAGCTAAGCGCCGGTCCCGGGCACATTTCGGAAGAAGCCGCCGCACTGGAGTGCACTGTGACCGGCACAATCGCCTTTGCGCGAAGAAGCCGATTCTTCGCCTCCGGGACCCGGAGAGAGCGGCTGCTTTCAAAAGGTGAAGAATGAAGCTGCACAAGACTGGGATAGTGTGCGCAGCTTGCAAACTGATAGAAAACACTACCTTACCAATCTCCTACCTTTTCCAAACATATGAATATTGGGTTGGAAGGTGTTTCCAACAACTGTATTTTCTTCGTGCAAAACACTCAGCAGACCTCTCTGCAACATGTAAAACACCATGAGAGATGTTTTCTGTGCTGGCACAGTTTCTCCATGCCAGACATAGTGGAAAGGATTTTTGCAATGATGTAGACCACAAAAGACGCTAAAGACGAAATATGGAGTTCCCGGAGCTAAGCGCCGGTCCCAGGCACATTTCGGAAGAAGTCGCCGCACTGGAGTGCACTGTGACCGGCACAATCGCCTTTGCGCGAAGAAGCCGCTTCCTTGGCTCCGCGAGCCGGACAGAGCGGGTGCTTCAGAAGGTGAAGAATGAAGCTACACAACACGGGGATAGTGTGCGCAGCTTGCAAACTGATAGAAAACAGTACCTTACAACTTTCCTACCTTTTCCAAACACATGAATATTCGGTTAGAAGGTGTTTTCAACAACTTTATTTTCTTCGTGCAAAACACTCAGCAGAGCTCTGTGCAACATGTAAAACACGATGGGAGATGTTTTCTGTGCTGGCACAGTTTCTCCTTGCCTAACATAGTGGAAAACCTTTCTGTATGATGTAGACCACAAAAGTCCCGACAGAGGAATGTACGGATGTCCCCGGAGCTAAGCGCCGGTCCCAGGCACATTTCGGAAGAAGACGCCGCACTGGAGTGCACTATGACCGGCACAATCGCCTTTGCGCGAAGAAGCCGATTCTTCGCCTCCGGGAGCCGGAGAGAGCGGCTGCTTTCAGAAGGTGAAGAATGAAGCTGCACAACACTGGGATAGTGTGCGCAGCTTGCAAACTGATAGAAAACACTACCTACCAATCTCCTACCTTTTCCAAACATATGAATATTGGGTTGGAAGGTGTTTCCAACAACTTTATTTTCTTCGTGCCAAACACTCAGCAGACCTCTCTGCAACATGTAAAACACCATGAGAGATGTTTTCTGTGCTGGCACAGTTTCTCCATGCCAGACATAGTGGAAAGGATTTTTGCAATGATGTAGACCACAAAAGACGCTAAAGACGAAATATGGAGTTCCCGGAGCTAAGCGCCGGTCCCAGGCACATTTCGGAAGAAGTCGCCGCACTGGAGTGCACTGTGACCGGCACAATCGCCTTTGCGCGAAGAAGCCGCTTCCTTGGCTCCGCGAGCCGGACAGAGCGGGTGCTTCGGAAAGGTGAAGAATGAAGCTACACAACACGGGGATAGTGTGCGCAGCTTGCAAACTGATAGAAAACAGTATCTTACAACTTTCCTACCTTTTCCAAACACATGAATATTCGGTTAGAAGGTGTTTTCAACAACTTTATTCTCTTCGTGCAAAACACTCAGCAGAGCTCTCTGCAACATGTAAAACACGATGGGAGATGTTTTCTGTGCTGGCACAGTTTCTCCTTGCCTAACATAGTGGAAAACCTTTCTGTATGATGTAGACCACAAAAGTCCCGACAGAGGAAGGTACGGATGTCCCAGGAGCTATGCGCCGGTCCCGGGCACATTTCGGAAGAAGCCGCCGCACTGGAGTGCACTGTGACCGGCACAATCGCCTTTGCGCGGAGAAGCCGATTCTTCGCCTCCGCGAACCGGAGAGAGCGGCTGCTTCGGAAGGTGAAGAATGAAGCTGCACAACACGGGGATAATGTGCGCTGCTTGCAAACTGATAGAAAACACTACCTTACCACTTTCCTACCTTTTCCAAACACATGAACATTCGATTGGAAGGTGTTTTGGAAAACTTTCTTATTCTTCGTGCAAAACACTCAGCAGAGCTCTCTGCAACATGTAAAACACCATGAGAGATGTTTTCTGTGCAGGCACAGTTTCTCATTACCAGACATAGTGGAAAAGCGTTTTGCAGTGATGTAGACCACAAAAGACGCTAAAGACGAAATATGGAGCTCCCCGGAGCTAAGCGCCGGTCCCGGGCACATTTCGGAAGAAGCCGCCGCACTGGAGTGCACTGTGACCGGCACAATCGCCTTTGCGCGAAGAAGCCGCCTCTTCGTCTCCCGGAGCCAGAGAGAGCGACTGCTTTCAAAAGGTGAAGAATGAAGCTGCACAACACTGGGATAGTGTGCGCAGCTTGCAAACTGATAGAAAACACTACCTTACCACTTTCCTACCTTTTCCAAACATATGAATATTCGGTTAGAAGGTGTTTTCAACAACTTTATTTTCTTCGTGCAAAACACTCAGCAGAGCTCTCTGCAACATGTAAAACATAATGGGAGATGTTTTCTGTGCAGGCACAGTTTCTACTTGCCAGACATAGTGGAAATGCTTTTAGTAGTGATGTAGAACACAAGAGACGCTAAAGTCGAAATACAGAGTTCCCCGGAGGTAAGCGCCGGTCCAGGGCACATTTCGGCAGATGCCGCCGCACTGGAGTGCACTGTGACCGGCACAATCGCCTTGGCTCGAAGAAGCCAATTCTTCGCCTCCGGGAGGCGGAGAGACCTGTAGCTTCGGAAAGGTGGAAATGAAGCTGCACAATACGGGGATAGTGTGCGCAGCTTGCAAACTGATAGAAAACAGTACCTTACCACTCTCCTACCTTTTCCAAACATATGACAATACGTTTGGAAGGTGTTTTCAACAACTTTATTTTCTTCGTGCAAAACACTCAGCAGAGCTCTGTGCAACATGTAAAACACGATGGGAGATGTTTTCTGTGCTGGCACAGTTTCTCCTTGCCAGACATAGCGGAAAAGCTTTTTAGCAGTGATGTAGACCACAAAAGTCCCGAAAGAAGCAGGTACGCAGCTCCCCGGAGCTAAATGCCGGTCCCGGGCACATTTCGGAAGAAGCCGCCGCACTGGAGTGCACTGTGACCGGCACAATCGCCTTTGCGCGAAGAAGCCGATTCTTCGCCTCCGGGACCCGGAGAGAGCGGCTGCTTTCAAAAGGTGAGGAATGAAGCTGCACAATACGGGGATAGTGTGCGCAGCTTGCAAACTGATAGAAAACAGTACCTTACAACTTTCCTACCTTTTCCAAACACATGAAAATTCGGTTAGAAGGTGTTTTCAACAACTTTATTTTCTTCGTGCAAAACACTCAGCAGAGCTCTCTGCAACATGTAAAACACCACGGGAGATGTTTTCAGTGAGGCACAGTCTCTCATTACCAGACATAATGGAAAAGCGTTTTGCAGTGATGTAGACCACAAAAGTCCCGAAAGAAGCAGGTACGGATGTCCCCGGAGCTAAGCGCCGCTCCCGGGCACATTTCGGAAGAAGCCGCCGCACTGGAGTGCACTGTGACCGGCACAATCGCCTTTGCGCGAAGAAGCCGATTCTTCGCCTCCCGGAGCCGGAGAGAGCGGCTGCTTTCAAAAGGTGAAGAATGAAGCTGCACAAGACTGGGATAGTGTGCGCATCATGCAGACTGATAGAAAACACTACCTTACCACTCTCCTACCTTTTCCAAACACATGAACATTCGATTGGAAGGTGTTTTGGAAAACTTTCTTTTTCATCTTACATAAACTTCTGCAAAGCTCTCTGCAACATGTAAAACACCACGGGAGATGTTTTCTGTGCTGGCACAGTTTCTCCTTGCCTAACATAGTGGAAAACCTTTCTGTATGATGTAGACCACAAAAGTCCCGAAAGAAGAAGGTACGGATGTCCCCGGAGCTAAGCGCCGGTCCCGGGCACATTTCGGAAGAAGCCGCCGCACTGGAGTGCACTGTGACCGGCACAATCGCCTTTGCGCGAAGAAGCCGATTCTTCGCCTCCGGGAGCCGGAGAGAGCGGCTGCTTTCAAAAGGTGAAGAATGAAGCTGCACAAGACTGGGATAGTGTGCGCAGCTTGCAAACTGATAGAAAACACTACCTTACCAATCTCCTACCTTTTCCAAACATATGAATATTGGGTTGGAAGGTGTTTCCAACAACTTTATTTTCTTCGTGCCAAACACTCAGCATACCTCTCTGCAACATGTAAAACACCATGAGAGATGTTTTCTGTGCTGGCACAGTTTCTCCATGCCAGACATAGTGGAAAGGATTTTTGCAATGATGTAGACCACAAAAGACGCTAAAGACGAAATATGGAGTTCCCGGAGCTATGCGCCGGTCCCAGGCACATTTCGGAAGAAGTCGCCGCACTGGAGTGCACTGTGACCGGCACAATCGCCTTTGCGCGAAGAAGCCGCTTCCTTGGCTCCGCGAGCCGGACAGAGCGGGTGCTTCGGAAAGGTGAAGAATGAAGCTACACAACACGGGGATAGTGTGCGCAGCTTGCAAACTGATAGAAAACAGTATCTTACAACTTTCCTACCTTTTCCAAACACATGAATATTCGGTTAGAAGGTGTTTTCAACAACTTTATTCTCTTCGTGCAAAACACTCAGCAGAGCTCTCTGCAACATGTAAAACACGATGGGAGATGTTTTCTGTGCTGGCACAGTTTCTCCTTGCCTAACATAGTGGAAAACCTTTCTGTATGATGTAGACCACAAAAGTCCCGACAGAGGAAGGTACGGATGTCCCAGGAGCTAAATGCCGGTTTCGGGCACATTTCGGCAGATGCCGCCGCACTGGAGTGCACTGTGACCGGCACAATCGCCTTTGCGCGGAGAAGCCGATTCTTCGCCTCCGCGAGCCGGAGAGAGCGGCTGCTTCGGAAAGGTGGAAATGAAGCTGCACAACACGGGGATAATGTGCGCTGCTTGCAAACTGATAGAAAACACTACCTTACCACTTTCCTACCTTTTCCAAACACATGAACATTCGATTGGAAGGTGTTTTGGAAAACTTTCTTATTCTTCGTGCAAAACACTCAGCAGAGCTCTCTGCAACATGTAAAACATCATGAGAGATGTTTTCTGTGCAGGCACAGTTTCTCATTACCAGACATAGTGGAAAAGCGTTTTGCAGTGATGTAGACCACAAAAGACGCTAAAGACGAAATATGGAGCTCCCCGGAGCTAAGCGCCGGTCCCGGGCACATTTCGGAAGAAGCCGCCGCACTGGAGTGCACTGTGACCGGCACAATCGCCTTTGCGCGAAGAAGCCGATTCTTCGCCTCCGGGAGCCGGAGAGAGCGGCTGCTTTCAAAAGGTGAGGAATGAAGCTGCACAATACGGGGATAGTGTGCGCTGCTTGCAAACTGATAGAAAACACTACCTTACCACCTTCCTACCTTTTCCAAACACATGAACATTCGATTGGAATGTGTTTTGGAAAACTTTCTTTTTCTTCGTGCAAAAAACTCAGCAGAGCTCTCTGCAACATGTTAAACACCATGAGAGATGTTTTCTGTGCAGGCACAGTTTCTCATTACCAGACATAGTGGAAAAGCGTTTTGCTGTGATGTAGACCACAAAAGACGCTAAAGACGAAATATGGAGCTCCCCGGAGCTAAGCGCCGGTCCCGGGCACATTTCGGAAGAAGCCGCCGCACTGGAGTGCACTGTGACCGGCACAATCGCCTTTGCGCGAAGAAGCCGCTTCCTTGCCTCCGAAAACCAGACAGAGCGGCTGCTTCGGAATGGTGGAAATGAAGCTGCACAACACGGGGATAGTGTGCGCAGCTTGCAAACTGATAGAAAACAGTACCTTACAACTTTCCTACCTTTTCCAAACACATGAAAATTCGGTTAGAAGGTGTTTTCAACAACTTTATTTTCTTCGTGCAAAACACTCAGCAGAGCTCTCTGCAACATGTAAAACACCACGGGAGATGTTTTCAGTGAGGCACAGTCTCTCATTACCAGACATAATGGAAAAGCGTTTTGCAGTGATGTAGACCACAAAAGTCCCGAAAGACGCAGGTACGGATGTCCCCGCAGCTAAGCGCCGCTCCCGGGCACATTTCGGAAGAAGCCGCCGCACTGGAGTGCACTGTGACTGGCACAATCGCCTTTGCGCGAAGAAGCCGATTCTTCGCCTCCCGGAGCCGGAGAGAGCGGCTGCTTTCAAAAGGTGAAGAATGAAGCTGCACAAGACTGGGATAGTGTGCGCATCATGCAGACTGATAGAAAACACTACCTTACCACTCTCCTACCTTTTCCAAACACATGAACATTCGATTGGAAGGTGTTTTGGAAAACTTTCTTTTTCATCTTACATAAACTTCTGCAAAGCTCTCTGCAACATGTAAAACACCACGGGAGATGTTTTCTGTGCTGGCACAGTTTCTCCTTGCCTAACATAGTGGAAAACCTTTCTGTATGATGTAGACCACAAAAGTCCCGAAAGAAGAAGGTACGGATGTCCCCGGAGCTAAGCGCCGGTCCCGGGCACATTTCGGAAGAAGCCGCCGCACTGGAGTGCACTGTGACCGGCACAATCGCCTTTGCGCGAAGAAGCCGATTCTTCGCCTCCGGGAGCCGGAGAGAGCGGCTGCTTTCAAAAGGTGAAGAATGAAGCTGCACAAGACTGGGATAGTGTGCGCAGCTTGCAAACTGATAGAAAACACTACCTTACCAATCTCCTACCTTTTCCAAACATATGAATATTGGGTTGGAAGGTGTTTCCAACAACTGTATTTTCTTCGTGCAAAACACTCAGCAGACCTCTCTGCAACATGTAAAACACCATGAGAGATGTTTTCTGTGCTGGCACAGTTTCTCCATGCCAGACATAGTGGAAAGGATTTTTGCAATGATGTAGACCACAAAAGACGCTAAAGACGAAATATGGAGTTCCCGGAGCTAAGCGCCGGTCCCGGGCACATTTCGGAAGAAGTCGCCGCACTGGAGTGCACTGTGACCGGCACAATCGCCTTTGCGCGAAGAAGCCGCTTCCTTGGCTCCGCGAGCCGGACAGAGCGGGTGCTTCAGAAGGTGAAGAATGAAGCTACACAACACGGGGATAGTGTGCGCAGCTTGCAAACTGATAGAAAACAGTACCTTACAACTTTCCTACCTTTTCCAAACACATGAATATTCGGTTAGAAGGTGTTTTCAACAACTTTATTTTCTTCGTGCAAAACACTCAGCAGAGCTCTGTGCAACATGTAAAACACGATGGGAGATGTTTTCTGTGCTGGCACAGTTTCTCCTTGCCTAACATAGTGGAAAACCTTTCTGTATGATGTAGACCACAAAAGTCCCGACAGAGGAATGTACGGATGTCCCCGGAGCTAAGCGCCGGTCCCAGGCACATTTCGGAAGAAGACGCCGCACTGGAGTGCACTATGACCGGCACAATCGCCTTTGCGCGAAGAAGCCGATTCTTCGCCTCCGGGAGCCGGAGAGAGCGGCTGCTTTCAGAAGGTGAAGAATGAAGCTGCACAACACTGGGATAGTGTGCGCAGCTTGCAAACTGATAGAAAACACTACCTACCAATCTCCTACCTTTTCCAAACATATGAATATTGGGTTGGAAGGTGTTTCCAACAACTTTATTTTCTTCGTGCCAAACACTCAGCAGACCTCTCTGCAACATGTAAAACACCATGAGAGATGTTTTCTGTGCTGGCACAGTTTCTCCATGCCAGACATAGTGGAAAGGATTTTTGCAATGATGTAGACCACAAAAGACGCTAAAGACGAAATATGGAGTTCCCGGAGCTAAGCGCCGGTCCCAGGCACATTTCGGAAGAAGTCGCCGCACTGGAGTGCACTGTGACCGGCACAATCGCCTTTGCGCGAAGAAGCCGCTTCCTTGGCTCCGCGAGCCGGACAGAGCGGGTGCTTCGGAAAGGTGAAGAATGAAGCTACACAACACGGGGATAGTGTGCGCAGCTTGCAAACTGATAGAAAACAGTATCTTACAACTTTCCTACCTTTTCCAAACACATGAATATTCGGTTAGAAGGTGTTTTCAACAACTTTATTCTCTTCGTGCAAAACACTCAGCAGAGCTCTGTGCAACATGTAAAACACGATGGGAGATGTTTTCTGTGCTGGCACAGTTTCTCCTTGCCTAACATAGTGGAAAACCTTTCTGTATGATGTAGACCACAAAAGTCCCGACAGAGGAAGGTACGGATGTCCCAGGAGCTAAATGCCGGTCCCGGGCACATTTCGGAAGAAGCCGCCGCACTGGAGTGCACTGTGACCGGCACAATCGCCTTTGCGCGGAGAAGCCGATTCTTCGCCTCCGCGAGCCGGAGAGAGCGGCTGCTTCGGAAGGTGAAGAATGAAGCTGCACAACACGGGGATAATGTGCGCTGCTTGCAAACTGATGGAAAACACTACCTTACCACTTTCCTACCTTTTCCAAACACATGAACATTCGATTGGAATGTGTTTTGGAAAACTTTCTTATTCTTCGTGCAAAACACTCAGCAGAGCTCTCTGCAACATGTAAAACACCATGAGAGATGTTTTCTGAGCAGGCACAGTTTCTACTTGCCAGACATAGTGGAAATGCTTTTAGTAGTGATGTAGAACACAAGAGACGCTAAAGTCGAAATACAGAGTTCCCCGGAGCTAAGCGCCGGTCCCGGGCACATTTCGGAAGAAGCCGCCGCACTGGAGTGCACTGTGACCGGCACAATCGCCTTTGCGCGAAGAAGCCAATTCTTCGCCTCCGGGAGGCGGAGAGACCTGTAGCTTCGGAAAGGTGGAAATGAAGCTGCACAATACGGGGATAGTGTGCGCAGCTTGCAAACTGATAGAAAACAGTACCTTACCACTCTCCTACCTTTTCCAAACATATGACTATACGTTTGGAAGGTGTTTTCAACAACTTTATTTTCTTCGTGCAAAACACTCAGCAGAGCTCTGTGCAACATGTAAAACACGATGGGAGATGTTTTCTGTGCAGGCACAGTTTCTCCTTGCCAGACATAGCGGAAAAGCTTTTTAGCAGTGATGTAGACCACAAAAGTCGCGAAAGAAGCAGGTACGGATGTCCCCGGAGCTAAATGCCGGTCCCGGGCACATTTCGGAAGAAGCCGCCGCACTGGAGTGCACTGTGACCGGCACAATCGCCTTTGCGCGAAGAAGCCGATTCTTCGCCTCCGGGAGCCGGAGAGAGCGGCTGCTTTCAAAAGGTGAGGAATGAAGCTGCACAATACGGGGATAGTGTGCGCAGCTTGCAAACTGATAGAAAACACTACCTTACCACCTTCCTACCTTTTCCAAACACATGAACATTCGATTGGAAGGTGTTTTGGAAAACTTTCTTATTCTTCGTGCAAAACACTCAGCAGAGCTCTCTGCAACATGTAAAACACCATGAGAGATGTTTTCTGTGCAGGCACAGTTTCTCATTACCAGACATAGTGGAAAAGCGTTTTGCTGTGATGTAGACCACAAAAGACGCTAAAGACGAAATATGGAGCTCCCCGGAGCTAAGCGCCGGTCCCAGGCACATTTCGGAAGAAGTCGCCGCACTGGAGTGCACTGTGACCGGCACAATCGCCTTTGCGCGAAGAAGCCGCTTCCTTGGCTCCGCGAGCCGGACAGAGCGGGTGCTTCAGAAGGTGAAGAATGAAGCTACACAACACGGGGATAGTGTGCGCAGCTTGCAAACTGATAGAAAACAGTACCTTACAACTTTCCTACCTTTTCCAAACACATGAATATTCGGTTAGAAGGTGTTTTCAACAACTTTATTCTCTTCGTGCAAAACACTCAGCAGAGCTCTGTGCAACATGTAAAACACGATGGGAGATGTTTTCTGTGCTGGCACAGTTTCTCCTTGCCTAACATAGTGGAAAACCTTTCTGTATGATGTAGACCACAAAAGTCCCGACAGAGGAATGTACGGATGTCCCCGGAGCTAAGCGCCGGTCCCAGGCACATTTCGGAAGAAGACGCCGCACTGGAGTGCACTATGACCGGCACAATCGCCTTTGCGCGAAGAAGCCGATTCTTCGCCTCCGGGAGCCGGAGAGAGCGGCTGCTTTCAGAAGGTGAAGAATGAAGCTGCACAACACTGGGATAGTGTGCGCAGCTTGCAAACTGATAGAAAACACTACCTACCAATCTCCTACCTTTTCCAAACATATGAATATTGGGTTGGAAGGTGTTTCCAACAACTTTATTTTCTTCGTGCCAAACACTCAGCAGACCTCTCTGCAACATGTAAAACACCATGAGAGATGTTTTCTGTGCTGGCACAGTTTCTCCATGCCAGACATAGTGGAAAGGATTTTTGCAATGATGTAGACCACAAAAGACGCTAAAGACGAAATATGGAGTTCCCGGAGCTAAGCGCCGGTCCCAGGCACATTTCGGAAGAAGCCGCCGCACTGGAGTGCACTGTGACCGGCACAATCGCCTTTGCGCGGAGAAGCCGATTCTTCGCCTCCGCGAGCCGGAGAGAGCGGCTGCTTCGGAAGGTGAAGAATGAAGCTGCACAACACGGGGATAATGTGCGCTGCTTGCAAACTGATGGAAAACACTACCTTACCACTTTCCTACCTTTTCCAAACACATGAACATTCGATTGGAATGTGTTTTGGAAAACTTTCTTATTCTTCGTGCAAAACACTCAGCAGAGCTCTCTGCAACATGTAAAACACCATGAGAGATGTTTTCTGAGCAGGCACAGTTTCTACTTGCCAGACATAGTGGAAATGCTTTTAGTAGTGATGTAGAACACAAGAGACGCTAAAGTCGAAATACAGAGTTCCCCGGAGCTAAGCGCCGGTCCCGGGCACATTTCGGAAGAAGCCGCCGCACTGGAGTGCACTGTGACCGGCACAATCGCCTTTGCGCGAAGAAGCCAATTCTTCGCCTCCGGGAGGCGGAGAGACCTGTAGCTTCGGAAAGGTGGAAATGAAGCTGCACAATACGGGGATAGTGTGCGCAGCTTGCAAAGTGATAGAAAACAGTACCTTACCACTCTCCTACCTTTTCCAAACATATGACTATACGTTTGGAAGGTGTTTTCAACAACTTTATTTTCTTCGTGCAAAACACTCAGCAGAGCTCTGTGCAACATGTAAAACACGATGGGAGATGTTTTCTGTGCAGGCACAGTTTCTCCTTGCCAGACTTAGCGGAAAAGCTTTTTAGCAGTGATGTAGACCACAAAAGTCGCGAAAGAAGCAGGTACGGATGTCCCCGGAGCTAAATGCCGGTCCCGGGCACATTTCGGAAGAAGCCGCCGCACTGGAGTGCACTGTGACCGGCACAATCGCCTTTGCGCGAAGAAGCCGATTCTTCGCCTCCGGGAGCCGGAGAGAGCGGCTGCTTTCAAAAGGTGAGGAATGAAGCTGCACAATACGGGGATAGTGTGCGCAGCTTGCAAACTGATAGAAAACACTACCTTACCACCTTCCTACCTTTTCCAAACACATGAACATTCGATTGGAATGTGTTTTGGAAAACTTTCTTTTTCTTCGTGCAAAACACTCAGCAGAGCTCTCTGCAACATGTAAAACACCATGAGAGATGTTTTCTGTGCAGGCACAGTTTCTCATTACCAGACATAGTGGAAAAGCGTTTTGCAGTGATGTAGACCACAAAAGACGCTAAAGACGAAATATGGAGCTCCCCGGGGCTAAGCGCCGGTCCCGGGCACATTTCGGAAGAAGCCGCCGCACTGGAGTGCACTGTGACCGGCACAATCGCCTTTGCGCGAAGAAGCCGCTTCCTTGCCTCCGAAAACCAGACAGAGCGGCTGCTTCGGAATGGTGGAAATGAAGCTGCACAACACGGGGATAGTGTGCGCAGCTTGCAAACTGATAGAAAACAGTATCTTACAACTTTCCTACCTTTTCCAAACACATGAATATTCGGTTAGAAGGTGTTTTCAACAACTTTATTCTCTTCGTGCAAAACACTCAGCAGAGCTCTCTGCAACATGTAAAACACGATGGGAGATGTTTTCTGTGCTGGCACAGTTTCTCCTTGCCTAACATAGTGGAAAACCTTTCTGTATGATGTAGACCACAAAAGTCCCGAAAGAAGCAGGTACGGATGTCCCCGGAGCTAAGCGCCGCTCCCGGGCACATTTCGGAAGAAGCCGCCGCACTGGAGTGCACTGTGACCGGCACAATCGCCTTTGCGCGAAGAAGCCGATTCTTCGCCTCCCGGAGCCGGAGAGAGCGGCTGCTTTCAAAAGGTGAAGAATGAAGCTGCACAATACGGGGATAGTGTGCGCAGCTTGCAAACTGATAGAAAACACTACCTTACCACCTTCCTACCTTTTCCAAGCATATGAATATTGGGTTGGAAGGTGTTTCCAACAACTTTATTTTCTTCGTGCAAAACACTCAGCAGACCTCTCTGCAACATGTAAAACACCATGAGAGATGTTTTCTGTGCTGGCACAGTTTCTCCATGCCAGACATAGTGGAAAGGATTTTTGCAATGATGTAGACCACAAAAGACGCTAAAGACGAAATATGGAGTTCCCGGAGCTAAGCGCCGGTCCCAGGCACATTTCGGAAGAAGCCGCCGCACTGGAGTGCACTGTGACCGGCACAATCGCCTTTGCGCGAAGAAGCCGCTTCCTTGGCTCCGCGAGCCGGACAGAGCGGGTGCTTCGGAAGGTGAAGAATGAAGCTACACAACACGGGGATAGTGTGCGCAGCTTGCAAACTGATAGAAAACAGTACCTTACAACTTTCCTACCTTTTCCAAACACATGAATATTCGGTTAGAAGGTGTTTTCAACAACTTTATTTTCTTCGTGCAAAACACTCAGCAGAGCTCTGTGCAACATGTAAAACACGATGGGAGATGTTTTCTGTGCTGGCACAGTTTCTCCTTGCCTAACATAGTGGAAAACCTTTCTGTATGATGTAGACCACAAAAGTCCCGACAGAGGAAGGTACGGATGTCCCCGGAGCTAAGCGCCGGTCCCGGGCTCATTTCGGAAGAAGCCGCCGCACTGGAGTGCACTGTGACCGGCACAATCGCCTTTGCGCGAAGAAGCCGATTCTTCGCCTCCGGCAGCCGGACAGAGCGGCTGCTTCGGAAAGGTGGAAATGAAGCTGCACAACACCGGGATAGTGTGAGCAGTTTGCAAACTGATAAAAAACACTACCTTACCACTTTCCTACCTTTTCCAAACACATGAATATTTGATGGGAAGGTGTTTAGGACAACTTTATTTTTCTTATGCAAAACATTCTGAAGAGGTCTCTAAACAAGTAAAACACGATAGGAGATGTTTTCTGTGCTGGCACAGTTTCTCCATGCCAGACATAGTGGAAAGGGTCTTTGCAATGATATAGACCACAAAAGACGCTAAAGACGAAATATGGAGCTCCCCGGAGGTAAGCGCCGGTCCCGGGCACATTTCGGAAGAAGCTGCCGCACTGGAGTGCACTGTGACCGGCACAATCGCCTTTGAGCGAAGAAGCCGCCTCTTCGTCTCCGGGAGCCAGAGAGAGCGGCTGCTTTCAAAAGGTGAAGAATGAAGCTGCACAACACTGGGATAGTGTGCGCAGCTTGCAAACTGATAGAAAACACTACCTTACCACTTTCCTACCTTTTCCAAACATATGAATATTCGGTTAGAAGGTGTTTTCAACAACTTTATTTTTTTCGTGCAAAACACTCAGCAGAGCTCTCTGCAACATGTAAAACATAATGGGAGATGTTTTCTGTGCAGGCACAGTTTCTACTTGCCAGACATAGTGGAAATGCTTTTAGTAGTGATGTAGAACACAAGAGACGCTAAAGTCGAAATACAGAGTTCCCCGGAGGTAAGCGCCGGTCCCGGGCACATTTCGGCAGATGCCGCCGCACTGGAGTGCACTGTGACCGGCACAATCGCCTTTGCGCGAAGAAGCCGATTCTTCGCCTCCGGGAGCCGGAGAGACCTGTAGCTTCGGAAAGGTGGAAATGAAGCTGCACAATACGGGGATAGTGTGCGCAGCTTGCAAACTGATAGAAAACAGTACCTTACCACTCTCCTACCTTTACCAAACATATGAATATTCGGTTAGAAGGTGTTTTCAACAACTTTATTTTCTTCGTGCAAAACACTCAGCAGAGCTCTGTGCAACATGTAAAACACGATGGGAGATGTTTTCTGTGCAGGCACAGTTTCTCCTTGGCAGACATAGTGGAAAAGCTTTTTGCAGTGATGTAGACCACAAAAGTCCCGAAAGAAGCAGGTACGGATGTCCCCGGAGCTAAGCGCCGGTCCCAGGCACATTTCGGAAGAAGCCGCCGCACTGGAGTGCACTGTGACCGGCACAATCGCCTTTGCGCGAAGAAGCCGATTCTTCGCCTCCGGGAGCCGGAGAGAGCGGCTGCTTTCAAAAGGTGAGGAATGAAGCTGCACAATACGGGGATAGTGTGCGCAGCTTGCAAACTGATAGAAAACACTACCTTACCACCTTCCTACCTTTTCCAAACACATGAACATTCGATTGGAATGTGTTTTGGAAAACTTTCTTATTCTTCGTGCAAAACACTCAGCAGAGCTCTCTGCAACATGTAAAACACCATGAGAGATGTTTTCTGTGCAGGCACAGTTTCTCATTACCAGACATAGTGGAAAAGCGTTTTGCAGTGATGTAGACCACAAAAGACGCTAAAGACGAAATATGGAGCTCCCCGGAGCTAAGCGCCGGTCCCGGGCAAATTTCGGAAGAAGCCGCCGCACTGGAGTGCACTGTGACCGGCACAATCGCCTTTGCGCGAAGAAGCCGCTTCCTTGCCTCCGAAAACCAGACAGAGCGGCTGCTTCGGAATGGTGGAAATGAAGCTGCACAACACGGGGATAGTGTGCGCAGCTTGCAAACTGATAGAAAACAGTACCTTACAACTTTCCTACCTTTTCCAAACACATGAAAATTCGGTTAGAAGGTGTTTTCAACAACTTTATTTTCTTCGTGCAAAACACTCAGCAGAGCTCTCTGCAACATGTAAAACACCACGGGAGATGTTTTCAGTGAGGCACAGTTTCTTATTACCAGACATAGTGGAAAAGCGTTTTGCAGTGATGTAGACCACAAAAGACGCTAAAGACGAAATATGGAGCTCCCCGGAGCTAAGCGCCGGTCCCGGGCACATTTCGGAAGAAGCCGCCGCACTGGAGTGCACTGTGACTGGCACAATCGCCTTTGCGCGAAGAAGCCGATTCTTCGCCTCCGGGAGCCGGAGAGAGCGGCTGCTTTCAAAAGGTGAAGAATGAAGCTGCACAACACTGGGATAGTGTGCTCAGCTTGCAAACTGATAGAAAACACTACCTTACCACCTTCCTACCTTTTCCAAACACATGAACATTCGATTGGAAGGTGTTTTGGAAAACTTTCTTTTTCATCTTACATAAACTTCTGCAAAGCTCTCTGCAACATGTAAAACACCACGGGAGATGTTTTCTGTGCTGGCACAGTTTCTCCTTGCCTAACATAGTGGAAAACCTTTCTGTATGATGTAGACCACAAAAGTCCCGAAAGAAGAAGGTACGGATGTCCCCGGAGCTAAGCGCCGGTCCCGGGCACATTTCGGAAGAAGCCGCCGCACTGGAGTGCACTGTGACCGGCACAATCGCCTTTGCGCGAAGAAGCCGATTCTTCGCCTCCGGGAGCCGGAGAGAGCGGCTGCTTTCAAAAGGTGAAGAATGAAGCTGCACAAGACTGGGATAGTGTGCGCAGCTTGCAAACTGATAGAAAACACTACCTTACCAATCTCCTACCTTTTCCAAACATATGAATATTGGGTTGGAAGGTGTTTCCAACAACTGTATTTTCTTCGTGCAAAACACTCAGCAGACCTCTCTGCAACATGTAAAACACCATGAGAGATGTTTTCTGTGCTGGCACAGTTTCTCCATGCCAGACATAGTGGAAAGGATTTTTGCAATGATGTAGACCACAAAAGACGCTAAAGACGAAATATGGAGTTCCCGGAGCTAAGCGCCGGTCCCAGGCACATTTCGGAAGAAGTCGCCGCACTGGAGTGCACTGTGACCGGCACAATCGCCTTTGCGCGAAGAAGCCGCTTCCTTGGCTCCGCGAGCCGGACAGAGCGGGTGCTTCAGAAGGTGAAGAATGAAGCTACACAACACGGGGATAGTGTGCGCAGCTTGCAAACTGATAGAAAACAGTACCTTACAACTTTCCTACCTTTTCCAAACACATGAATATTCGGTTAGAAGGTGTTTTCAACAACTTTATTTTCTTCGTGCAAAACACTCAGCAGAGCTCTGTGCAACATGTAAAACACGATGGGAGATGTTTTCTGTGCTGGCACAGTTTCTCCTTGCCTAACATAGTGGAAAACCTTTCTGTATGATGTAGACCACAAAAGTCCCGACAGAGGAATGTACGGATGTCCCCGGAGCTAAGCGCCGGTCCCAGGCACATTTCGGAAGAAGACGCCGCACTGGAGTGCACTATGACCGGCACAATCGCCTTTGCGCGAAGAAGCCGATTCTTCGCCTCCGGGAGCCGGAGAGAGCGGCTGCTTTCAGAAGGTGAAGAATGAAGCTGCACAACACTGGGATAGTGTGCGCAGCTTGCAAACTGATAGAAAACACTACCTACCAATCTCCTACCTTTTCCAAACATATGAATATTGGGTTGGAAGGTGTTTCCAACAACTTTATTTTCTTCGTTGCAAACACTCAGCAGACCTCTCTGCAACATGTAAAACACCATGAGAGATGTTTTCTGTGCTGGCACAGTTTCTCCATGCCAGACATAGTGGAAAGGATTTTTGCAATGATGTAGACCACAAAAGACGCTAAAGACGAAATATGGAGTTCCCGGAGCTAAGCGCCGGTCCCAGGCACATTTCGGAAGAAGTCGCCGCACTGGAGTGCACTGTGACCGGCACAATCGCCTTTGCGCGAAGAAGCCGCTTCCTTGGCTCCGCGAGCCGGACAGAGCGGGTGCTTCGGAAAGGTGAAGAATGAAGCTACACAACACGGGGATAGTGTGCGCAGCTTGCAAACTGATAGAAAACAGTATCTTACAACTTTCCTACCTTTTCCAAACACATGAATATTCGGTTAGAAGGTGTTTTCAACAACTTTATTCTCTTCGTGCAAAACACTCAGCAGAGCTCTCTGCAACATGTAAAACACGATGGGAGATGTTTTCTGTGCTGGCACAGTTTCTCCTTGCCTAACATAGTGGAAAACCTTTCTGTATGATGTAGACCACAAAAGTCCCGACAGAGGAAGGTACGGATGTCCCAGGAGCTATGCGCCGGTCCCGGGCACATTTCGGAAGAAGCCGCCGCACTGGAGTGCACTGTGACCGGCACAATCGCCTTTGCGCGGAGAAGCCGATTCTTCGCCTCCGCGAACCGGAGAGAGCGGCTGCTTCGGAAGGTGAAGAATGAAGCTGCACAACACGGGGATAATGTGCGCTGCTTGCAAACTGATAGAAAACACTACCTTACCACTTTCCTACCTTTTCCAAACACATGAACATTCGATTGGAAGGTGTTTTGGAAAACTTTCTTATTCTTCGTGCAAAACACTCAGCAGAGCTCTCTGCAACATGTAAAACACCATGAGAGATGTTTTCTGTGCAGGCACAGTTTCTCATTACCAGACATAGTGGAAAAGCGTTTTGCAGTGATGTAGACCACAAAAGACGCTAAAGACGAAATATGGAGCTCCCCGGAGCTAAGCGCCGGTCCCGGGCACATTTCGGAAGAAGCCGCCGCACTGGAGTGCACTGTGACCGGCACAATCGCCTTTGCGCGAAGAAGCCGCCTCTTCGTCTCCCGGAGCCAGAGAGAGCGACTGCTTTCAAAAGGTGAAGAATGAAGCTGCACAACACTGGTATAGTGTGCGCAGCTTGCAAACTGATAGAAAACACTACCTTACCACTTTCCTACCTTTTCCAAACATATGAATATTCGGTTAGAAGGTGTTTTCAACAACTTTATTTTCTTCGTGCAAAACACTCAGCAGAGCTCTCTGCAACATGTAAAACATAATGGGAGATGTTTTCTGTGCAGGCACAGTTTCTACTTGCCAGACATAGTGGAAATGCTTTTAGTAGTGATGTAGAACACAAGAGACGCTAAAGTCGAAATACAGAGTTCCCCGGAGGTAAGCGCCGGTCCAGGGCACATTTCGGCAGATGCCGCCGCACTGGAGTGCACTGTGACCGGCACAATCGCCTTGGCTCGAAGAAGCCAATTCTTCGCCTCCGGGAGGCGGAGAGACCTGTAGCTTCGGAAAGGTGGAAATGAAGCTGCACAATACGGGGATAGTGTGCGCAGCTTGCAAACTGATAGAAAACAGTACCTTACCACTCTCCTACCTTTTCCAAACATATGACAATACGTTTGGAAGGTGTTTTCAACAACTTTATTTTCTTCGTGCAAAACACTCAGCAGAGCTCTGTGCAACATGTAAAACACGATGGGAGATGTTTTCTGTGCTGGCACAGTTTCTCCTTGCCAGACATAGCGGAAAAGCTTTTTAGCAGTGATGTAGACCACAAAAGTCCCGAAAGAAGCAGGTACGCAGCTCCCCGGAGCTAAATGCCGGTCCCGGGCACATTTCGGAAGAAGCCGCCGCACTGGAGTGCACTGTGACCGGCACAATCGCCTTTGCGCGAAGAAGCCGATTCTTCGCCTCCGGGACCCGGAGAGAGCGGCTGCTTTCAAAAGGTGAGGAATGAAGCTGCACAATACGGGGATAGTGTGCGCAGCTTGCAAACTGATAGAAAACAGTACCTTACAACTTTCCTACCTTTTCCAAACACATGAAAATTCGGTTAGAAGGTGTTTTCAACAACTTTATTTTCTTCGTGCAAAACACTCAGCAGAGCTCTCTGCAACATGTAAAACACCACGGGAGATGTTTTCAGTGAGGCACAGTCTCTCATTACCAGACATAATGGAAAAGCGTTTTGCAGTGATGTAGACCACAAAAGTCCCGAAAGAAGCAGGTACGGATGTCCCCGGAGCTAAGCGCCGCTCCCGGGCACATTTCGGAAGAAGCCGCCGCACTGGAGTGCACTGTGACCGGCACAATCGCCTTTGCGCGAAGAAGCCGATTCTTCGCCTCCCGGAGCCGGAGAGAGCGGCTGCTTTCAAAAGGTGAAGAATGAAGCTGCACAAGACTGGGATAGTGTGCGCATCATGCAGACTGATAGAAAACACTACCTTACCACTCTCCTACCTTTTCCAAACACATGAACATTCGATTGGAAGGTGTTTTGGAAAACTTTCTTTTTCATCTTACATAAACTTCTGCAAAGCTCTCTGCAACATGTAAAACACCACGGGAGATGTTTTCTGTGCTGGCACAGTTTCTCCTTGCCTAACATAGTGGAAAACCTTTCTGTATGATGTAGACCACAAAAGTCCCGAAAGAAGAAGGTACGGATGTCCCCGGAGCTAAGCGCCGGTCCCGGGCACATTTCGGAAGAAGCCGCCGCACTGGAGTGCACTGTGACCGGCACAATCGCCTTTGCGCGAAGAAGCCGATTCTTCGCCTCCGGGAGCCGGAGAGAGCGGCTGCTTTCAAAAGGTGAAGAATGAAGCTGCACAAGACTGGGATAGTGTGCGCAGCTTGCAAACTGATAGAAAACACTACCTTACCAATCTCCTACCTTTTCCAAACATATGAATATTGGGTTGGAAGGTGTTTCCAACAACTTTATTTTCTTCGTGCCAAACACTCAGCATACCTCTCTGCAACATGTAAAACACCATGAGAGATGTTTTCTGTGCTGGCACAGTTTCTCCATGCCAGACATAGTGGAAAGGATTTTTGCAATGATGTAGACCACAAAAGACGCTAAAGACGAAATATGGAGTTCCCGGAGCTATGCGCCGGTCCCAGGCACATTTCGGAAGAAGTCGCCGCACTGGAGTGCACTGTGACCGGCACAATCGCCTTTGCGCGAAGAAGCCGCTTCCTTGGCTCCGCGAGCCGGACAGAGCGGGTGCTTCGGAAAGGTGAAGAATGAAGCTACACAACACGGGGATAGTGTGCGCAGCTTGCAAACTGATAGAAAACAGTATCTTACAACTTTCCTACCTTTTCCAAACACATGAATATTCGGTTAGAAGGTGTTTTCAACAACTTTATTCTCTTCGTGCAAAACACTCAGCAGAGCTCTCTGCAACATGTAAAACACGATGGGAGATGTTTTCTGTGCTGGCACAGTTTCTCCTTGCCTAACATAGTGGAAAACCTTTCTGTATGATGTAGACCACAAAAGTCCCGACAGAGGAAGGTACGGATGTCCCAGGAGCTAAATGCCGGTTTCGGGCACATTTCGGCAGATGCCGCCGCACTGGAGTGCACTGTGACCGGCACAATCGCCTTTGCGCGGAGAAGCCGATTCTTCGCCTCCGCGAGCCGGAGAGAGCGGCTGCTTCGGAAAGGTGGAAATGAAGCTGCACAACACGGGGATAATGTGCGCTGCTTGCAAACTGATAGAAAACACTACCTTACCACTTTCCTACCTTTTCCAAACACATGAACATTCGATTGGAAGGTGTTTTGGAAAACTTTCTTATTCTTCGTGCAAAACACTCAGCAGAGCTCTCTGCAACATGTAAAACATCATGAGAGATGTTTTCTGTGCAGGCACAGTTTCTCATTACCAGACATAGTGGAAAAGCGTTTTGCAGTGATGTAGACCACAAAAGACGCTAAAGACGAAATATGGAGCTCCCCGGAGCTAAGCGCCGGTCCCGGGCACATTTCGGAAGAAGCCGCCGCACTGGAGTGCACTGTGACCGGCACAATCGCCTTTGCGCGAAGAAGCCGCTTCCTTGCCTCCGAAAACCAGACAGAGCGGCTGCTTCGGAATGGTGGAAATGAAGCTGCACAACACGGGGATAGTGTGCGCAGCTTGCAAACTGATAGAAAACAGTACCTTACAACTTTCCTACCTTTTCCAAACACATGAAAATTCGGTTAGAAGGTGTTTTCAACAACTTTATTTTCTTCGTGCAAAACACTCAGCAGAGCTCTCTGCAACATGTAAAACACCACGGGAGATGTTTTCAGTGAGGCACAGTCTCTCATTACCAGACATAATGGAAAAGCGTTTTGCAGTGATGTAGACCACAAAAGTCCCGAAAGACGCAGGTACGGATGTCCCCGCAGCTAAGCGCCGCTCCCGGGCACATTTCGGAAGAAGCCGCCGCACTGGAGTGCACTGTGACTGGCACAATCGCCTTTGCGCGAAGAAGCCGATTCTTCGCCTCCCGGAGCCGGAGAGAGCGGCTGCTTTCAAAAGGTGAAGAATGAAGCTGCACAAGACTGGGATAGTGTGCGCATCATGCAGACTGATAGAAAACACTACCTTACCACTCTCCTACCTTTTCCAAACACATGAACATTCGATTGGAAGGTGTTTTGGAAAACTTTCTTTTTCATCTTACATAAACTTCTGCAAAGCTCTCTGCAACATGTAAAACACCACGGGAGATGTTTTCTGTGCAGGCACAGTTTCTCATTACCAGACATAGTGGAAAAGCGTTTTGCTGTGATGTAGACCACAAAAGACGCTAAAGACGAAATATGGAGCTCCCCGGAGCTAAGCGCCGGTCCCAGGCACATTTCGGAAGAAGTCGCCGCACTGGAGTGCACTGTGACCGGCACAATCGCCTTTGCGCGAAGAAGCCGCTTCCTTGGCTCCGCGAGCCGGACAGAGCGGGTGCTTCGGAAAGGTGAAGAATGAAGCTACACAACACGGGGATAGTGTGCGCAGCTTGCAAACTGATAGAAAACAGTATCTTACAACTTTCCTACCTTTTCCAAACACATGAATATTCGGTTAGAAGGTGTTTTCAACAACTTTATTCTCTTCGTGCAAAACACTCAGCAGAGCTCTCTGCAACATGTAAAACACGATGGGAGATGTTTTCTGTGCTGGCACAGTTTCTCCTTGCCTAACATAGTGGAAAACCTTTCTGTATGATGTAGACCACAAAAGTCCCGACAGAGGAAGGTACGGATGTCCCAGGAGCTATGCGCCGGTCCCGGGCACATTTCGGAAGAAGCCGCCGCACTGGAGTGCACTGTGACCGGCACAATCGCCTTTGCGCGGAGAAGCCGATTCTTCGCCTCCGCGAACCGGAGAGAGCGGCTGCTTCGGAAGGTGAAGAATGAAGCTGCACAACACGGGGATAATGTGCGCTGCTTGCAAACTGATAGAAAACACTACCTTACCACTTTCCTACCTTTTCCAAACACATGAACATTCGATTGGAAGGTGTTTTGGAAAACTTTCTTATTCTTCGTGCAAAACACTCAGCAGAGCTCTCTGCAACATGTAAAACACCATGAGAGATGTTTTCTGTGCAGGCACAGTTTCTCATTACCAGACATAGTGGAAAAGCGTTTTGCAGTGATGTAGACCACAAAAGACGCTAAAGACGAAATATGGAGCTCCCCGGAGCTAAGCGCCGGTCCCGGGCACATTTCGGAAGAAGCCGCCGCACTGGAGTGCACTGTGACCGGCACAATCGCCTTTGCGCGAAGAAGCCGCCTCTTCGTCTCCCGGAGCCAGAGAGAGCGACTGCTTTCAAAAGGTGAAGAATGAAGCTGCACAACACTGGTATAGTGTGCGCAGCTTGCAAACTGATAGAAAACACTACCTTACCACTTTCCTACCTTTTCCAAACATATGAATATTCGGTTAGAAGGTGTTTTCAACAACTTTATTTTCTTCGTGCAAAACACTCAGCAGAGCTCTCTGCAACATGTAAAACATAATGGGAGATGTTTTCTGTGCAGGCACAGTTTCTACTTGCCAGACATAGTGGAAATGCTTTTAGTAGTGATGTAGAACACAAGAGACGCTAAAGTCGAAATACAGAGTTCCCCGGAGGTAAGCGCCGGTCCAGGGCACATTTCGGCAGATGCCGCCGCACTGGAGTGCACTGTGACCGGCACAATCGCCTTGGCTCGAAGAAGCCAATTCTTCGCCTCCGGGAGGCGGAGAGACCTGTAGCTTCGGAAAGGTGGAAATGAAGCTGCACAATACGGGGATAGTGTGCGCAGCTTGCAAACTGATAGAAAACAGTACCTTACCACTCTCCTACCTTTTCCAAACATATGACAATACGTTTGGAAGGTGTTTTCAACAACTTTATTTTCTTCGTGCAAAACACTCAGCAGAGCTCTGTGCAACATGTAAAACACGATGGGAGATGTTTTCTGTGCTGGCACAGTTTCTCCTTGCCAGACATAGCGGAAAAGCTTTTTAGCAGTGATGTAGACCACAAAAGTCCCGAAAGAAGCAGGTACGCAGCTCCCCGGAGCTAAATGCCGGTCCCGGGCACATTTCGGAAGAAGCCGCCGCACTGGAGTGCACTGTGACCGGCACAATCGCCTTTGCGCGAAGAAGCCGATTCTTCGCCTCCGGGACCCGGAGAGAGCGGCTGCTTTCAAAAGGTGAGGAATGAAGCTGCACAATACGGGGATAGTGTGCGCAGCTTGCAAACTGATAGAAAACAGTACCTTACAACTTTCCTACCTTTTCCAAACACATGAAAATTCGGTTAGAAGGTGTTTTCAACAACTTTATTTTCTTCGTGCAAAACACTCAGCAGAGCTCTCTGCAACATGTAAAACACCACGGGAGATGTTTTCAGTGAGGCACAGTCTCTCATTACCAGACATAATGGAAAAGCGTTTTGCAGTGATGTAGACCACAAAAGTCCCGAAAGAAGCAGGTACGGATGTCCCCGGAGCTAAGCGCCGCTCCCGGGCACATTTCGGAAGAAGCCGCCGCACTGGAGTGCACTGTGACCGGCACAATCGCCTTTGCGCGAAGAAGCCGATTCTTCGCCTCCCGGAGCCGGAGAGAGCGGCTGCTTTCAAAAGGTGAAGAATGAAGCTGCACAAGACTGGGATAGTGTGCGCATCATGCAGACTGATAGAAAACACTACCTTACCACTCTCCTACCTTTTCCAAACACATGAACATTCGATTGGAAGGTGTTTTGGAAAACTTTCTTTTTCATCTTACATAAACTTCTGCAAAGCTCTCTGCAACATGTAAAACACCACGGGAGATGTTTTCTGTGCTGGCACAGTTTCTCCTTGCCTAACATAGTGGAAAACCTTTCTGTATGATGTAGACCACAAAAGTCCCGAAAGAAGAAGGTACGGATGTCCCCGGAGCTAAGCGCCGGTCCCGGGCACATTTCGGAAGAAGCCGCCGCACTGGAGTGCACTGTGACCGGCACAATCGCCTTTGCGCGAAGAAGCCGATTCTTCGCCTCCGGGAGCCGGAGAGAGCGGCTGCTTTCAAAAGGTGAAGAATGAAGCTGCACAAGACTGGGATAGTGTGCGCAGCTTGCAAACTGATAGAAAACACTACCTTACCAATCTCCTACCTTTTCCAAACATATGAATATTGGGTTGGAAGGTGTTTCCAACAACTTTATTTTCTTCGTGCCAAACACTCAGCATACCTCTCTGCAACATGTAAAACACCATGAGAGATGTTTTCTGTGCTGGCACAGTTTCTCCATGCCAGACATAGTGGAAAGGATTTTTGCAATGATGTAGACCACAAAAGACGCTAAAGACGAAATATGGAGTTCCCGGAGCTATGCGCCGGTCCCAGGCACATTTCGGAAGAAGTCGCCGCACTGGAGTGCACTGTGACCGGCACAATCGCCTTTGCGCGAAGAAGCCGCTTCCTTGGCTCCGCGAGCCGGACAGAGCGGGTGCTTCGGAAAGGTGAAGAATGAAGCTACACAACACGGGGATAGTGTGCGCAGCTTGCAAACTGATAGAAAACAGTATCTTACAACTTTCCTACCTTTTCCAAACACATGAATATTCGGTTAGAAGGTGTTTTCAACAACTTTATTCTCTTCGTGCAAAACACTCAGCAGAGCTCTCTGCAACATGTAAAACACGATGGGAGATGTTTTCTGTGCTGGCACAGTTTCTCCTTGCCTAACATAGTGGAAAACCTTTCTGTATGATGTAGACCACAAAAGTCCCGACAGAGGAAGGTACGGATGTCCCAGGAGCTAAATGCCGGTTTCGGGCACATTTCGGCAGATGCCGCCGCACTGGAGTGCACTGTGACCGGCACAATCGCCTTTGCGCGGAGAAGCCGATTCTTCGCCTCCGCGAGCCGGAGAGAGCGGCTGCTTCGGAAAGGTGGAAATGAAGCTGCACAACACGGGGATAATGTGCGCTGCTTGCAAACTGATAGAAAACACTACCTTACCACTTTCCTACCTTTTCCAAACACATGAACATTCGATTGGAAGGTGTTTTGGAAAACTTTCTTATTCTTCGTGCAAAACACTCAGCAGAGCTCTCTGCAACATGTAAAACATCATGAGAGATGTTTTCTGTGCAGGCACAGTTTCTCATTACCAGACATAGTGGAAAAGCGTTTTGCAGTGATGTAGACCACAAAAGACGCTAAAGACGAAATATGGAGCTCCCCGGAGCTAAGCGCCGGTCCCGGGCACATTTCGGAAGAAGCCGCCGCACTGGAGTGCACTGTGACCGGCACAATCGCCTTTGCGCGAAGAAGCCGATTCTTCGCCTCCGGGAGCCGGAGAGAGCGGCTGCTTTCAAAAGGTGAGGAATGAAGCTGCACAATACGGGGATAGTGTGCGCTGCTTGCAAACTGATAGAAAACACTACCTTACCACCTTCCTACCTTTTCCAAACACATGAACATTCGATTGGAATGTGTTTTGGAAAACTTTCTTTTTCTTCGTGCAAAAAACTCAGCAGAGCTCTCTGCAACATGTTAAACACCATGAGAGATGTTTTCTGTGCAGGCACAGTTTCTCATTACCAGACATAGTGGAAAAGCGTTTTGCTGTGATGTAGACCACAAAAGACGCTAAAGACGAAATATGGAGCTCCCCGGAGCTAAGCGCCGGTCCCGGGCACATTTCGGAAGAAGCCGCCGCACTGGAGTGCACTGTGACCGGCACAATCGCCTTTGCGCGAAGAAGCCGCTTCCTTGCCTCCGAAAACCAGACAGAGCGGCTGCTTCGGAATGGTGGAAATGAAGCTGCACAACACGGGGATAGTGTGCGCAGCTTGCAAACTGATAGAAAACAGTACCTTACAACTTTCCTACCTTTTCCAAACACATGAAAATTCGGTTAGAAGGTGTTTTCAACAACTTTATTTTCTTCGTGCAAAACACTCAGCAGAGCTCTCTGCAACATGTAAAACACCACGGGAGATGTTTTCAGTGAGGCACAGTCTCTCATTACCAGACATAATGGAAAAGCGTTTTGCAGTGATGTAGACCACAAAAGTCCCGAAAGACGCAGGTACGGATGTCCCCGCAGCTAAGCGCCGCTCCCGGGCACATTTCGGAAGAAGCCGCCGCACTGGAGTGCACTGTGACTGGCACAATCGCCTTTGCGCGAAGAAGCCGATTCTTCGCCTCCCGGAGCCGGAGAGAGCGGCTGCTTTCAAAAGGTGAAGAATGAAGCTGCACAAGACTGGGATAGTGTGCGCATCATGCAGACTGATAGAAAACACTACCTTACCACTCTCCTACCTTTTCCAAACACATGAACATTCGATTGGAAGGTGTTTTGGAAAACTTTCTTTTTCATCTTACATAAACTTCTGCAAAGCTCTCTGCAACATGTAAAACACCACGGGAGATGTTTTCTGTGCAGGCACAGTTTCTCATTACCAGACATAGTGGAAAAGCGTTTTGCTGTGATGTAGACCACAAAAGACGCTAAAGACGAAATATGGAGCTCCCCGGAGCTAAGCGCCGGTCCCAGGCACATTTCGGAAGAAGTCGCCGCACTGGAGTGCACTGTGACCGGCACAATCGCCTTTGCGCGAAGAAGCCGCTTCCTTGGCTCCGCGAGCCGGACAGAGCGGGTGCTTCAGAAGGTGAAGAATGAAGCTACACAACACGGGGATAGTGTGCGCAGCTTGCAAACTGATAGAAAACAGTACCTTACAACTTTCCTACCTTTTCCAAACACATGAATATTCGGTTAGAAGGTGTTTTCAACAACTTTATTTTCTTCGTGCAAAACACTCAGCAGAGCTCTGTGCAACATGTAAAACACGATGGGAGATGTTTTCTGTGCTGGCACAGTTTCTCCTTGCCTAACATAGTGGAAAACCTTTCTGTATGATGTAGACCACAAAAGTCCCGACAGAGGAATGTACGGATGTCCCCGGAGCTAAGCGCCGGTCCCAGGCACATTTCGGAAGAAGACGCCGCACTGGAGTGCACTATGACCGGCACAATCGCCTTTGCGCGAAGAAGCCGATTCTTCGCCTCCGGGAGCCGGAGAGAGCGGCTGCTTTCAGAAGGTGAAGAATGAAGCTGCACAACACTGGGATAGTGTGCGCAGCTTGCAAACTGATAGAAAACACTACCTACCAATCTCCTACCTTTTCCAAACATATGAATATTGGGTTGGAAGGTGTTTCCAACAACTTTATTTTCTTCGTGCCAAACACTCAGCAGACCTCTCTGCAACATGTAAAACACCATGAGAGATGTTTTCTGTGCTGGCACAGTTTCTCCATGCCAGACATAGTGGAAAGGATTTTTGCAATGATGTAGACCACAAAAGACGCTAAAGACGAAATATGGAGTTCCCGGAGCTAAGCGCCGGTCCCAGGCACATTTCGGAAGAAGCCGCCGCACTGGAGTGCACTGTGACCGGCACAATCGCCTTTGCGCGGAGAAGCCGATTCTTCGCCTCCGCGAGCCGGAGAGAGCGGCTGCTTCGGAAGGTGAAGAATGAAGCTGCACAACACGGGGATAATGTGCGCTGCTTGCAAACTGATGGAAAACACTACCTTACCACTTTCCTACCTTTTCCAAACACATGAACATTCGATTGGAATGTGTTTTGGAAAACTTTCTTATTCTTCGTGCAAAACACTCAGCAGAGCTCTCTGCAACATGTAAAACACCATGAGAGATGTTTTCTGAGCAGGCACAGTTTCTACTTGCCAGACATAGTGGAAATGCTTTTAGTAGTGATGTAGAACACAAGAGACGCTAAAGTCGAAATACAGAGTTCCCCGGAGCTAAGCGCCGGTCCCGGGCACATTTCGGAAGAAGCCGCCGCACTGGAGTGCACTGTGACCGGCACAATCGCCTTTGCGCGAAGAAGCCGCTTCCTTGGCTCCGCGAGCCGGACAGAGCGGGTGCTTCGGAAAGGTGAAGAATGAAGCTACACAACACGGGGATAGTGTGCGCAGCTTGCAAACTGATAGAAAACAGTATCTTACAACTTTCCTACCTTTTCCAAACACATGAATATTCGGTTAGAAGGTGTTTTCAACAACTTTATTCTCTTCGTGCAAAACACTCAGCAGAGCTCTCTGCAACATGTAAAACACGATGGGAGATGTTTTCTGTGCTGGCACAGTTTCTCCTTGCCTAACATAGTGGAAAACCTTTCTGTATGATGTAGACCACAAAAGTCCCGACAGAGGAAGGTACGGATGTCCCAGGAGCTATGCGCCGGTCCCGGGCACATTTCGGAAGAAGCCGCCGCACTGGAGTGCACTGTGACCGGCACAATCGCCTTTGCGCGGAGAAGCCGATTCTTCGCCTCCGCGAACCGGAGAGAGCGGCTGCTTCGGAAGGTGAAGAATGAAGCTGCACAACACGGGGATAATGTGCGCTGCTTGCAAACTGATAGAAAACACTACCTTACCACTTTCCTACCTTTTCCAAACACATGAACATTCGATTGGAAGGTGTTTTGGAAAACTTTCTTATTCTTCGTGCAAAACACTCAGCAGAGCTCTCTGCAACATGTAAAACACCATGAGAGATGTTTTCTGTGCAGGCACAGTTTCTCATTACCAGACATAGTGGAAAAGCGTTTTGCAGTGATGTAGACCACAAAAGACGCTAAAGACGAAATATGGAGCTCCCCGGAGCTAAGCGCCGGTCCCGGGCACATTTCGGAAGAAGCCGCCGCACTGGAGTGCACTGTGACCGGCACAATCGCCTTTGCGCGAAGAAGCCGCCTCTTCGTCTCCCGGAGCCAGAGAGAGCGACTGCTTTCAAAAGGTGAAGAATGAAGCTGCACAACACTGGGATAGTGTGCGCAGCTTGCAAACTGATAGAAAACACTACCTTACCACTTTCCTACCTTTTCCAAACATATGAATATTCGGTTAGAAGGTGTTTTCAACAACTTTATTTTCTTCGTGCAAAACACTCAGCAGAGCTCTCTGCAACATGTAAAACATAATGGGAGATGTTTTCTGTGCAGGCACAGTTTCTACTTGCCAGACATAGTGGAAATGCTTTTAGTAGTGATGTAGAACACAAGAGACGCTAAAGTCGAAATACAGAGTTCCCCGGAGGTAAGCGCCGGTCCAGGGCACATTTCGGCAGATGCCGCCGCACTGGAGTGCACTGTGACCGGCACAATCGCCTTGGCTCGAAGAAGCCAATTCTTCGCCTCCGGGAGGCGGAGAGACCTGTAGCTTCGGAAAGGTGGAAATGAAGCTGCACAATACGGGGATAGTGTGCGCAGCTTGCAAACTGATAGAAAACAGTACCTTACCACTCTCCTACCTTTTCCAAACATATGACAATACGTTTGGAAGGTGTTTTCAACAACTTTATTTTCTTCGTGCAAAACACTCAGCAGAGCTCTGTGCAACATGTAAAACACGATGGGAGATGTTTTCTGTGCTGGCACAGTTTCTCCTTGCCAGACATAGCGGAAAAGCTTTTTAGCAGTGATGTAGACCACAAAAGTCCCGAAAGAAGCAGGTACGCAGCTCCCCGGAGCTAAATGCCGGTCCCGGGCACATTTCGGAAGAAGCCGCCGCACTGGAGTGCACTGTGACCGGCACAATCGCCTTTGCGCGAAGAAGCCGATTCTTCGCCTCCGGGACCCGGAGAGAGCGGCTGCTTTCAAAAGGTGAGGAATGAAGCTGCACAATACGGGGATAGTGTGCGCAGCTTGCAAACTGATAGAAAACAGTACCTTACAACTTTCCTACCTTTTCCAAACACATGAAAATTCGGTTAGAAGGTGTTTTCAACAACTTTATTTTCTTCGTGCAAAACACTCAGCAGAGCTCTCTGCAACATGTAAAACACCACGGGAGATGTTTTCAGTGAGGCACAGTCTCTCATTACCAGACATAATGGAAAAGCGTTTTGCAGTGATGTAGACCACAAAAGTCCCGAAAGAAGCAGGTACGGATGTCCCCGGAGCTAAGCGCCGCTCCCGGGCACATTTCGGAAGAAGCCGCCGCACTGGAGTGCACTGTGACCGGCACAATCGCCTTTGCGCGAAGAAGCCGATTCTTCGCCTCCCGGAGCCGGAGAGAGCGGCTGCTTTCAAAAGGTGAAGAATGAAGCTGCACAAGACTGGGATAGTGTGCGCATCATGCAGACTGATAGAAAACACTACCTTACCACTCTCCTACCTTTTCCAAACACATGAACATTCGATTGGAAGGTGTTTTGGAAAACTTTCTTTTTCATCTTACATAAACTTCTGCAAAGCTCTCTGCAACATGTAAAACACCACGGGAGATGTTTTCTGTGCTGGCACAGTTTCTCCTTGCCTAACATAGTGGAAAACCTTTCTGTATGATGTAGACCACAAAAGTCCCGAAAGAAGAAGGTACGGATGTCCCCGGAGCTAAGCGCCGGTCCCGGGCACATTTCGGAAGAAGCCGCCGCACTGGAGTGCACTGTGACCGGCACAATCGCCTTTGCGCGAAGAAGCCGATTCTTCGCCTCCGGGAGCCGGAGAGAGCGGCTGCTTTCAAAAGGTGAAGAATGAAGCTGCACAAGACTGGGATAGTGTGCGCAGCTTGCAAACTGATAGAAAACACTACCTTACCAATCTCCTACCTTTTCCAAACATATGAATATTGGGTTGGAAGGTGTTTCCAACAACTTTATTTTCTTCGTGCCAAACACTCAGCATACCTCTCTGCAACATGTAAAACACCATGAGAGATGTTTTCTGTGCTGGCACAGTTTCTCCATGCCAGACATAGTGGAAAGGATTTTTGCAATGATGTAGACCACAAAAGACGCTAAAGACGAAATATGGAGTTCCCGGAGCTATGCGCCGGTCCCAGGCACATTTCGGAAGAAGTCGCCGCACTGGAGTGCACTGTGACCGGCACAATCGCCTTTGCGCGAAGAAGCCGCTTCCTTGGCTCCGCGAGCCGGACAGAGCGGGTGCTTCGGAAAGGTGAAGAATGAAGCTACACAACACGGGGATAGTGTGCGCAGCTTGCAAACTGATAGAAAACAGTATCTTACAACTTTCCTACCTTTTCCAAACACATGAATATTCGGTTAGAAGGTGTTTTCAACAACTTTATTCTCTTCGTGCAAAACACTCAGCAGAGCTCTCTGCAACATGTAAAACACGATGGGAGATGTTTTCTGTGCTGGCACAGTTTCTCCTTGCCTAACATAGTGGAAAACCTTTCTGTATGATGTAGACCACAAAAGTCCCGACAGAGGAAGGTACGGATGTCCCAGGAGCTAAATGCCGGTTTCGGGCACATTTCGGCAGATGCCGCCGCACTGGAGTGCACTGTGACCGGCACAATCGCCTTTGCGCGGAGAAGCCGATTCTTCGCCTCCGCGAGCCGGAGAGAGCGGCTGCTTCGGAAAGGTGGAAATGAAGCTGCACAACACGGGGATAATGTGCGCTGCTTGCAAACTGATAGAAAACACTACCTTACCACTTTCCTACCTTTTCCAAACACATGAACATTCGATTGGAAGGTGTTTTGGAAAACTTTCTTATTCTTCGTGCAAAACACTCAGCAGAGCTCTCTGCAACATGTAAAACATCATGAGAGATGTTTTCTGTGCAGGCACAGTTTCTCATTACCAGACATAGTGGAAAAGCGTTTTGCAGTGATGTAGACCACAAAAGACGCTAAAGACGAAATATGGAGCTCCCCGGAGCTAAGCGCCGGTCCCGGGCACATTTCGGAAGAAGCCGCCGCACTGGAGTGCACTGTGACCGGCACAATCGCCTTTGCGCGAAGAAGCCGATTCTTCGCCTCCGGGAGCCGGAGAGAGCGGCTGCTTTCAAAAGGTGAGGAATGAAGCTGCACAATACGGGGATAGTGTGCGCTGCTTGCAAACTGATAGAAAACACTACCTTACCACCTTCCTACCTTTTCCAAACACATGAACATTCGATTGGAATGTGTTTTGGAAAACTTTCTTTTTCTTCGTGCAAAAAACTCAGCAGAGCTCTCTGCAACATGTTAAACACCATGAGAGATGTTTTCTGTGCAGGCACAGTTTCTCATTACCAGACATAGTGGAAAAGCGTTTTGCTGTGATGTAGACCACAAAAGACGCTAAAGACGAAATATGGAGCTCCCCGGAGCTAAGCGCCGGTCCCGGGCACATTTCGGAAGAAGCCGCCGCACTGGAGTGCACTGTGACCGGCACAATCGCCTTTGCGCGAAGAAGCCGCTTCCTTGCCTCCGAAAACCAGACAGAGCGGCTGCTTCGGAATGGTGGAAATGAAGCTGCACAACACGGGGATAGTGTGCGCAGCTTGCAAACTGATAGAAAACAGTACCTTACAACTTTCCTACCTTTTCCAAACACATGAAAATTCGGTTAGAAGGTGTTTTCAACAACTTTATTTTCTTCGTGCAAAACACTCAGCAGAGCTCTCTGCAACATGTAAAACACCACGGGAGATGTTTTCAGTGAGGCACAGTCTCTCATTACCAGACATAATGGAAAAGCGTTTTGCAGTGATGTAGACCACAAAAGTCCCGAAAGACGCAGGTACGGATGTCCCCGCAGCTAAGCGCCGCTCCCGGGCACATTTCGGAAGAAGCCGCCGCACTGGAGTGCACTGTGACTGGCACAATCGCCTTTGCGCGAAGAAGCCGATTCTTCGCCTCCCGGAGCCGGAGAGAGCGGCTGCTTTCAAAAGGTGAAGAATGAAGCTGCACAAGACTGGGATAGTGTGCGCATCATGCAGACTGATAGAAAACACTACCTTACCACTCTCCTACCTTTTCCAAACACATGAACATTCGATTGGAAGGTGTTTTGGAAAACTTTCTTTTTCATCTTACATAAACTTCTGCAAAGCTCTCTGCAACATGTAAAACACCACGGGAGATGTTTTCTGTGCTGGCACAGTTTCTCCTTGCCTAACATAGTGGAAAACCTTTCTGTATGATGTAGACCACAAAAGTCCCGAAAGAAGAAGGTACGGATGTCCCCGGAGCTAAGCGCCGGTCCCGGGCACATTTCGGAAGAAGCCGCCGCACTGGAGTGCACTGTGACCGGCACAATCGCCTTTGCGCGAAGAAGCCGATTCTTCGCCTCCGGGAGCCGGAGAGAGCGGCTGCTTTCAAAAGGTGAAGAATGAAGCTGCACAAGACTGGGATAGTGTGCGCAGCTTGCAAACTGATAGAAAACACTACCTTACCAATCTCCTACCTTTTCCAAACATATGAATATTGGGTTGGAAGGTGTTTCCAACAACTGTATTTTCTTCGTGCAAAACACTCAGCAGACCTCTCTGCAACATGTAAAACACCATGAGAGATGTTTTCTGTGCTGGCACAGTTTCTCCATGCCAGACATAGTGGAAAGGATTTTTGCAATGATGTAGACCACAAAAGACGCTAAAGACGAAATATGGAGTTCCCGGAGCTAAGCGCCGGTCCCAGGCACATTTCGGAAGAAGTCGCCGCACTGGAGTGCACTGTGACCGGCACAATCGCCTTTGCGCGAAGAAGCCGCTTCCTTGGCTCCGCGAGCCGGACAGAGCGGGTGCTTCAGAAGGTGAAGAATGAAGCTACACAACACGGGGATAGTGTGCGCAGCTTGCAAACTGATAGAAAACAGTACCTTACAACTTTCCTACCTTTTCCAAACACATGAATATTCGGTTAGAAGGTGTTTTCAACAACTTTATTTTCTTCGTGCAAAACACTCAGCAGAGCTCTGTGCAACATGTAAAACACGATGGGAGATGTTTTCTGTGCTGGCACAGTTTCTCCTTGCCTAACATAGTGGA